>NC_073701.1:59036450-59712296 GCF_023634085.1 Falco cherrug | reverse complement strand
TAGGGGAAAAAATTCAGGCTAGGATCAAGTGAAGAGAAAAATGTACTTTTATTGGGGAAAAAATTCTATCATTTTGGGGGTTTGACTAACAAGTACTATCTGTCCAGAGAAAAGAACAAGAATGAATATCCAGAGAAATTATAAGAAAGGAAATAACTTTTTTTGATGTAAACTGTTACTTTTGAGTGACAAAAACATTTCTATTGCTACTGTAAACACCGAATACAAGAACATGTATATCATGGCACTGAAAACCTGGCTCATGTCTTTCTAATTAGAAGATGCCATGATTTTTTTCGGTCCTTGAATTATTTTCTTTCCACACATGGCATAGGATGTGGGCTGCTACAAGGATTTCAGCAGTACTCCACCTTTCGTGAAGACACGTTGCCCATAGGGCCAGCTGGGTTTAGTGCCAGACCTTTCAGGCAGCTTATCAGGACCAGCACAACAAAATCCTGTTGGGATATGGCTTTCACCCTTCTGGTTGTGCTCCATACGCCTCTTGTCTCTGACTTCCTTCCCTGCAGTAATTCATACCGTGTGCTTGGCCATCCTGGCAATGTGGGAGAGCTGACATGTCTCCAGAGTATGAGAATTTTAATTCAGCACAGACAGGCCCTCCCAGATTCTGTGCCGGTGCCAGCAGTAGCTGTGCTGTGATACAGCCCTGCGCAGGGGGCGCATAGGTCTGGTGTCGGGGTTGCCATGAAGGGCCACCAATGCCACTCTGGCCCCATGGCTGGGCTGGTGGCATCTCAGGAAAGTGCTTGCACCCCCAAACCCTCTTGACTAGGGTGCCTTGTTCAAGGAGAGCTGTGAAAACAAGGCAAACAATTTTTTTTGTTCTCGAGGGAGCAAATTTAGGTTTATATCAGCTGACGTTGGCTGTTCTGTGTAACAGGGCGGGCATGGTGGCACTGACTGGCATTTGGACCCTGCTCATGGCTGCGCGGCTCCTGGGCATGAATCACACGGCGCGTTGGGCACGTTGATAAGGACGGACATTACTCATCAGAATACCATGGACCCGATGCAGCAGAAGTGTCACAGTCTATTTTGAAAGCGTTATCTCATGCTCGTTTCCTTGCATATCAGGCATCAGTCTCAACTGAAATCCACTAAAATAGTACACTTCTTGTTTCTAGGAAAGATCTTCCGCCACTTGCTGCCTTTCAGCCTGGATTTATTTGTGCATGACCACCTGTAATCAGGATTCAGGTTCAGGGATTTAGTAAAGATTGAATGAAGCCAGTAGGTTGCCAGCCTCTGAATGCAGAGCTGCTCACCCGTGTCCCGTGGCAAGAGCTTAGCCTGCCCCGACAACATGCCCGTGCACTCTCTCCTGCACCTAGCCTCCACAGGGGTTTTCAGAGGACGGTCTTACTTGCCACAGTAAATTTCTTCTCTTATTTCAGAACTTGGTGCCATTCGGGTCATGACCAGTATTCATGTTAGCACAATACTTTAACGTTTAATTTTTTAAATTAAAAACTGGCCCATGTGACTTATCATAGCTTTGCAAATCACACTGTAAGATTAGTAAGGGGAAGGAACAGATCATACTTCATTTGAGACCATATTTTGACATCCTTCTGGTGAACAATAATGAAGTCTTTGAATAGTCCTGTTTCATTTTATTTATTTCTGTGGATCTACTTCCAGGGCAAGACTCAGTGCAGCATAATCTGCACCTATACGATTTAATATTTTTTGCTGACAAGGAAGCATTACTGCTCTAGGCTTCCAAGTATTTAAAACATTTCATAGCTTGTTTCTGTCCTGATCTCTCCGTCTTCCCTAAAAATGTGGCTAGAATTTGGCTGCTAGATCACGAAGCCAAATAAAAAATATCATTTTTTAAGTTTTCTCCTGAGTTCTTGAAGAGGTCACTGATGACGTATGATACATCTTCCAGAGGCAACCAGGTTTCTTCCATTTTAGACCAATATTTAAGCCCGTAACCACATCTGCGTTGCAGTCTGATGACCAGTTAGTGCTTAGCTTAGAGATATGATCGTATCTGAATTTATTCTGGCCTTTTTGCACTCAGGAAAACACTATCAACACACTAGAAAAATCTCTGTCCATTGGGAAATACTGTACGGTTTCCATTGTGCTGACTAATTGTGAGCCTCATTTAAAAGTGAATCTGGTATGCCTGAGAATATCATCGTATTTGGTACAGTCTGGGAGAGAAATGCTTTTACATTCACTACTCCCCTGTACGTGTGTGTGTGCAGCCCACAGTGAGCGGGAAGGGGGCTCCTGCCACAGCACCATTCCAAAGGCCAGTGTCTGCTCTTTCTGCCCAGAGGGACTGGGGTGACAGCACTTCCAAATGCCCCAACTTTTAATTTACCTCTTTTTATTATTGTGCATATGTTTACCTGCACATGCACATATGTTTCTGAGCCACTTGCTCACTCCTCAAATAACACTGTAAGTTCAGAGACAGCTGGAGTAATAAAGTGCTGGTGGAAAAAAAGGAAGGGTGGAAGAAACAAGCCCATTTATATTATGCAGTCAGGTTAGAAAGACTTGAGGAATAGCAGTGTTTCGTAGTATCATCTCCTTTGATATATTTAGTGCCTCACCATTGTTATGTTCATCCACATATGCGTTTAAACTTGCCTTGTTTCTAAAGTGTGTTGATGCAACCCTATAGCCAAGGGAGGAAAGCCCACAACCTTCAGGGAACACCTGTAGAGAAAACTCAACCCATCTCATAGCAGAGGTGTAAATGGAGGTCCTCCTGCCACATGTATTCTACATGTCTTTGTGATGGCACCATGTGGCAAAACCTTTCCTGAAAGGCTCCAGCACATACGATGGTACAGGGGAGCTACAAGTACCTGAGATCAGACTGCCAGCCAGAAAAGAGAAGGCAGAGGCACACCTGAGTGGGCTGGTGGGATATGGACAAGGCAAACAGCAGATATCAAGGAACAAGAGTATGAATGCAAGGAGTTGGATCAGAAGACATGCTGAGTTTAGACCCCTGCATTCAAACACAGACGTATCAGGGACCTACTAATACTTATATGAATGTGCTCTGCTGGAAGTTTTACCCGTATTTTCTCTCACACTTTATGAAGAAGAATTTCCTCAGCTTTTAAAACTAAAATTCTTTGAGAATAACAAAAAAATACTGAAATCTTGCAATAAAACGCATTACCATAAAAAAAAAAAGTTGTTGACCAAGCCACACAGGAAATGTAATTCTATATTAGCATCTGAAACAGCTGAAAAGCTGTAGTCTTAGGAGCTGACCTCGAACAGTATGTGTGGATGTTTGAAGACAAGTGCCAATTCAGTCTTTGCAAGCAGAGAGTTTGCAGGAGAAACTCTTGGCTGTACTCCAGACTGCTCTGTGTGTTTGGGAAAACTCACTCATCTGCTGTCTTTAAGTAAAAGTAAATTCCCCCTTCCCTTGCTTCCTTATAGGCAGGGGACGAAGCCAAGGAACAGGCTGTTGGAAGCCCTGGCTAAGAGGCAGGGAGCTTCTGTTTCTATTAATCTGTGGAAATATTATGGATTCAGGTTGAAATATAATTGATTGAATCAAAGGTATTTATCTTTATTCTTCAGATTTCATTTTCAGTCTTTGAACTTTCTTCCCTATTACCTTCCGTGGCGGAGTGGAGGTGCGAGGAAGTCACCTGTATAAAAGAGTTGAGGGAAGTACGTTTTCACCTGTGTTTAGAAACAATAAGTTTGCTGCTCTAAATCCACTTCACCTTAAACAATGCTGTTGTGACCATATTGCTCAGAGGCAGAGGGGTCAGCCTCTCAAGGCTGGATTCGGTTCAGAATAGGCATATGAAAGAAACTTGTTCTGTTTTTCCCAGCTGAAGAGAATTGTCCATTTTTAGTGTTCCTTGACAGCTTTTCAGCCCTGTTCTCTCAGATACACCTTGCTTCTTTTCCTCTCCTGATCTGGTTTCCCATTCATGCCCATAGCAGAGGCACTCGGCAGGCTGCAGAGTGTTCAGAAAACGTGGGCAGACTTGATGCTTTCTTAGCTCAAAGAGACATATTCACCCTTGACTGAATCCCATTAGCTTAATGTGTTGTGCGCATTAACTTTTGCTATGCTCTTCTGGGTACTTGACACAGTCCATGACAGCAAATCCTATTTCTAGAGCTCTAAATGTAAATCAGTGTTCCTGGTGGTCACATTCCAGTGACATTTGTATAGATGGACACTACAGTCTGATTTATGTATCTGCTGTTGTAAGCCTTTAAATTTCCAAACACAGTAGCTTGAAGGGCCTGAAAAAGGAGGTTTGCTGGGAATATAAGAAAACAAGAAAAATTTAGAGGGGCTTATGAAGGAATTAACGTTGCTCATTTTATTCTGTAGGGCAATTTTTGTATAACTTGTCTATATATTTTTCTGCTATTGTGTGCAATACAAAAGCTATGTTGTGTGCAATACAATAGTTATGTACTAATACTACATTTGCCATGACTCAGCAGCAGCCATTTTTATCATCACGGGAAGATGGTATTTGACTGTTAGCTCGCAGCCCCCTTTCGCTTACAGGTAGAAACCAGTACTTCAGATTCTTACCAGTGTAAAAAGTCAGGCTTATGTGAATTGATAAACCATGCCAACACCTGATTTTGGTGACAGGGCAAAGCTGAGGTGCAAAGCAGGAACTGCCATGTACTCTTAGGTAGAAACTCAGCTTTTCTTCTTTGCCAGGAGGCTCAGGATTTCTATTCTATCCAGGGAATTAATCCCAAAACCACAGCGCAGATTGAAGCCCCTGATGTAAATTCCTCAGAACTTTACGAAAAGTTCCTAATCTGGAAACTCGGTACTATTAGTCTTCATCTCAGCTCAAAAGTCATTTTTGTGGGGAAATGTTGGAGTCAAATCGTTTCTGTTTTTTACTAAATAAGCAATATCAAAAAAGAGAGAGCCCATACCAGGTTGCACAAGCAGGCTGTGTAGCAGACAGATACGCTTGTATGACAACGCTGTATCTCTCTCTCTCTCATACATATGCACACGCTCATCGGCAGAATCATTCCTAACCTATTACAGAATGTGTTTGTATGTCAGCTCTTGTATTTTTAGCATTTATGTTTGCGATACTGATTTTATGTCCTGCTGTGCAGAGGAGACATTATAAAAGCAGCAGCCTTTTGGGAGTACAGAAGTATTTCCCTGTCTCCTTCTCATATGATACTCTGTTTTGAAAATAATAACAAACAAATATTTCCTAGCTCTCAAACTTACTGTTTGGGTTTTACTGCAAATAGGTAACTTACAGAGAACAAAGCTAGGACTCTAGATACTCCTCCAGATGGCAATTATTTCTTTATAATTAAAAAATCGCTCCCTTGCTGTTTCTCTCCTTCAGGATAATTATTTAATGTAAATGAGGCCTTCTTGCACAGACACTGCCTCTCTTTCTCAGGCTTTTCATCTTTGCCAGGGCTGATTAAAAAGCCTGTCTATGACTGAGAGCTCAGCTCATGTTTGGGAATAAAACTGAAATCTAATGTTGCAATTGCAGTGGCATAAAGGGCTTCTTTGTGCTCCTCCGCACATGTTTGAATCCCGAAACCTGGCTGCCCTGGAGGCTCACCCCCTCGCGGGTCAGGAGGCCAGGACGTGCCCCTCTCCTGCGGCGGACACGCTGTTGCCATTGGGCACAAGCCCTACCCCACAGCACCGAGAGGGAAACCCAGTCCAGCCTGCAGCATCACATCCGCCTGGGCTGACCGACATGTCTCTTATCTAGTTTTTCCACTTGAACAAGAGGCCAGAGAGGCTCTTACCTGCTTAATTGTAACATTTGGTTTATTTGTTTTCCTTGTCTTGGTAGCAGATTGGTGTTATGAGGGAAAATGGAGAGCTACCCTCAGGCAACATTGGATAAACACAGTTTTCAGTTTAAGGATGTTTAAAACACAGATTGTGTAGCAGTGGTTAAAGAGCAGAGCATCCCCACAGCCTCATGTGCATTGGATAACAGTGGGTATGAGCATGGTTTCACAAAACCCACCTATATCCTCTCACCACGTTTCTTCCTCCACTGAGTGGAAGTTACCCCCACTCCTGCAGTGCCTCTGGGCTGCCCATCTTGAAGGCAAGTAGCTTTCTGATTCCCACCCTCCTTCCACGGGTCCATTAAGCTTCCTGCAGATTGCACCAGTATTGCCAGGAACTTGTGGGAGCTGGTTCCCTGGCCCGCCTCCGTTTCTATTTTGAACATCTCTCTGTGGGACTGTGCCAATAGGGACTCAGATCCCCATGACCGTGGGTGAGGAAGAGATGTAGGGGAGGGTGAAGGAATAAGGATTCCTCTGAACCAAGATCCCTGAGATTTGCAGACTAACCCTCCATGCCATGGTACTTCAGGTAGCTTGTCACAGGGTAGTGAGATGCCGGACAAGGGTATCAATAAGAGGCTTTGTCTTGCTCCCATGGGGAGAGAGTCCTGATGATGCCAGTAGGAGAGGGCTGGACCTTAGGGATGTTGTGACACCCGGAGGGGCAGAAATGCAGAGGCAGAGAGAGGTAAAAGAACTTTGGCCTGAACGCAACTAGTTCAAGGTCAAGTCAAGGTTCATATTTTGGGATGCTTTGTTTAAAGCTTTGTTTAAAGGGATTGTAGTGTTAACAGGTGACTTGTCTCATTCACCCTGATATCCCCATAACATACCAAGTTTCCCGTGGACACCGTGGATGGCTGCCTGTACAGACACATGTAACAGCATACACCAACTTCATGTGGGAAAGTACTCCTGTAAAAAAGAGGGACAGCAGGATGCTGTTTCCATTTCTCAATGCTCAAACAAGAGTTGGTATGTAGTGACGTTCACGATTAGATTTTGCAGGCAAAAAAAAAAAAAAAAAAAAAGACAGACAATATAAGACCTTTTCTTTTTTTCCCCCCAGATTTCCTTGCCACAAAACCTCACTAGGAAACTGAGAGATTTTAACTGTCCTGTGTTGGACGGGGGTCTTGGAGGGAGGCTGTAACCAGAGATCTCTTCAGCAAACAAATGGATGCAGTTTGGGAACCTGACCAGTCCTTATGGCAGAGCACTTTTACCACGGAGATGAAATTTCTGAAATTACTGGATCTTGTATGGGGCATACATGTGTAATTCAGTAAGCACTTGAACAAAAATTAATTATGCAGGGATCATTTGTAACCTGGTTAATCCTTGGAAGTCTCTTACAATTTACGTAGCCTGTACGCAGGATAAACTCTGATTCAAGTAAATGAAGGTGAAACTACCATAATTACTTCAAATTGGGCCACAGATATTAACTAATTAGTTGGTATGATGGTTCAAATTCCAAGGTCTTTAAGGACTATGAGGTTTGGAAGTGGCTTTAACAAAATTTAGCCATGTGTTAAGTGCACAAAGAGTAAAGCTCACTCTGTAACTTTGCTAGGAACATTTTCTCAAATAATTGGGGTTTAGGCAGACAAACAAACAGGAACCACCTCAGTACCACTGTAAGATCATCAGCTGAGAAATGCACTCTTCAAAGCCTTTGCTAAAATGCTAATCAATCTTAGAGGTGCCTAAAATTGCAAGGTCCTCAGTGGAGTGCCTGCATGGATGTGTGCCAGCAGTGGCATGTCCCTAGCCAGCTAGTCCCAAGTCAGCTTTGCCTAGCAGTATTAGTATGATCCTGTGTTTGAGCCACTGAGGCTTCTCACATCCTTGTGCAACAACAGCTGACATTGGCTCCTGGAGGGGATGGGGTGAAGAGCTGCCATTGCTGGGCCATGGTCTTGGTGGGGAGTCTAGCCTGTACTGTCCGGAGCTGGCTTTACTGATGTTCATCCTAGGTACTTCTCCACTTACGTATTTGTTAAAGATCCTGCTTGCTGGTTAGGCTTATGACAGGGGTCCTCAAACTACGGCCCGTGGGCTGGATACGGCCCCCCAGGGTCCTCAATCCGGCCCCCGGTATTTACAGACACCCCTGCCGGGGGTTGGGGGGGAACCAAGCAGCCGCAGATGGCTGCCTGCCACTGCATCCGCGCACCGGCCCCCTGGTTAAAAAGTTTGAGGACCCCTGACTTATGAGGTTGCCTGGTCAAACGGACATCTTCAAATTATGGAATATATTGGTCTTTCTGTAAAACTTACTGTGCCAATTTAAATTATTGATGTTTCTCTTTATCCCTGGACTTCTAAACTGTGTTCTACTTTGTCAGTGTGTGTGACATGCAGTCAGCTCCTGACTGGCAAGGTGTAGGCTGCATAATGCAGACATTTGTAGTGACATATTTGAGACCTGCTTTTTATAAATATTCTTCAAAAGTTTCATAGAACATTAATATCCAGTGAACATCTCTGTCAGAAAGTAAATTCACCAAATGTCTGGGAAAAGAAGGCAAAGAAGACATAACAGCAAAAATTATTTCAGATGCCAGCCTGAGTGAAACATTTTGTGTTTTAATTATCTGCCTGACTTTTAATCTCTTTTCAGGAGATGACTAGAATTGTAGGCACACCAGAAGATGGGGATTAACTAATACCTAGTTACTCAGTGAACAGTCAGCATCAAATTTCTCAAGCTGGTAGACAAGTCAATATGCACATATGCTATTGAGTGAGTTTCCAAAGTACCTTGGTAGGCTCACTGTCTAAATCCTCTCGGATTCAGTAGGAGAAAAATCATATGTTCATAAAAGGGTTTGTGTATCTGGGACTGTCTTCACAAGGGGACTGTCTTCTTTACAGTCTATACACAGTGGTTTTCACTTTACATAATTCAGTTATGTTCTTGCTTCGTTTCTTCCTTGCCTTGTCACCTTCCCAGACCCATCTGCACAACATTCTTGCTTCACAGGAAGGGATGGGAGGGAGTGTTTTCCCCAGGGTCTCTCTATGAGTATTCTAGTTCAAAGGCCAAAAGCTACGGGTTACCACATCTTTTGACCTTGCTTTCTGAGACAGCATTTTTAATTGGCTGTTGGAGCATACATACAGTTTCATTAGATACTCTTTTATTAAGAGACAAAATATGTTGTAGAAACTCTATGTCAGGAACATTGCTGAAAAATTGCTAGTTTTATTATATTATCCTCCCCTTTGTCTTTCTAACATCCTTCAGATCACCCTGGGTTCAACAAGACTGCTAATGTGAAGTTTACAGAGAACACGGAGACATGGCCCTCCATGGCCCCTGGGACAACATGTTTATCCTCAGAAGGGGTTTGTCGCTGTGGCTCAGTGGCTCATGGGGTGCTGAGAAAGCAGCAGGAGTCATCCCTTGCCTTTTAGCATCTTCTCAGGTAGCTACATGGTGTCTGCTTTGGATCCTGTTTTGAGGTGCTAAACTGTTCTCCCAGGTTACGTGTGAATATTTGCTCTTAACCTTGGTCTGTGGACTCCCCCTGTAGAGGTGGGCATCTCCTAGCTAGGCACAGGAATGCAACATTAAAGTCTTTGAGAATCTGGAAGGAGTCTTACTAACAATGAAACTTCAGGGAAAACCCCACGAGGTTTTTCCACAGCTTTAAGTCCCTAATTACCTAGCTATAGCTATTCCTCAGGTACAAGGACACCTTTGTGTATCTTCTCCAAGCTCAGTGACAAAAGTGCTTAATACAATGCAGCATCCTAAGTCTTAAGAAGACGTAAAGTATTTTATGCTGATTTTTAATCCGTGGAGGATGGCAGTTGGTGAACAGGAGAGCTAGTATATATGTACATATATAGGATATGCTTTGGCAGTCCTGCTCATTCTTCATCTTTCCTTAATACTTGGAAATAAGGTATTTATACATTTTTTTGAATTTCTGATTCACATTAGTTAGAGTCATGGAAAAAATACATGCACTCTGCACTGTGATTTTTTAAAGTGCTGTTCTTCTCTTTCCATTGCAGTATCTTCTTCTGTTCAATTGACTGTTTCTATAAAAATAGATCTGAGGCACAACTGATCAAATGAAAGCTGCTGAAAATGAACCAGTTTGATTAATTAGTTAGCCATTTCCTAGCAGTGTTTTTTGATCTTACATAGTCAGTGAGTGGCAGAACAGATTGTGGTGTAACTTAATACATGCAATTATACTCTGCATAGATTGTGTTTCTTAAAAACAGGCTCCTATTCAAAAATGAATGCATGTCATAATTGATCAGGTTTTAATCCTTCTACACTGTGGCCTGGTAAATAGACTGTTAGTACACATTTATTGCAGCATCTGAGAACACTTCAAAAAATCAATTTCAATACTAATTATTTAGGTGGCTCACTAGAAAGAAATCTTCAGGGTGTGATAAATAATATTAATGCAATCATCAGTTCTGATCAATTCCTTCTCAGCTGACAAAAATGAGCTTTAATTGCTAGTAGTCCAGGCAAAGTCAGGACACTGCAAGTGTTCCCAAACCAGGTAATTTGAGCTGAGTACTCGGTGATGGATGTTTAGCAGAGGTACCAATGTGGTATCATTTTGTGCTGGTGTAGCTAGAGAGAGTGAAAAGGAAGTTTTTTATGGATGTTATTGTACCTCCTGAAGAAGTGGCAGCTCTACTGGGTTCAAACGATCGTTCGCTTATACGCCCTTCTCCATTTCCCTCACAAAACCTGAGCTGTGTAAATGCTTTCATAACAATATGTGTCTCTGCCACTTTCTAGTTCTCCAGTACTACCCAGTGCAACCCCCGTGCAGAGATGAGACCTTGCAGTTCTGCACCCTTCCTGGACCCCGCGCTGGCAGCTCAAATGATGAGGAAGCTATAGAAATGTCTCCATTCAGCCTTTCCATCCTAAAGGCTCCCTTCAGACAAACCGAAGAAAATTATGTAGGTAAGTTTTCTTTATGAAGCCTGGGTGCTGGGGAAGGAGGAGCATGCTACCCTTTCCTCTGGGGCAAGGTTAGCACTTACAGTGGAGGATGCCATTTACTCATGAAGAGAGCACAGAATGGATCAACCTTTACTAAAACTGATGTGTAGAAGGGAGCTCTTGGAAGGGCGGATCTAGCTGAAAATAAGTTTGTGTGCCCCCCATCTATCTTCAGGTGCAAAAAGCCAGTCTGCTGTTTTTCTGCAGGTACCACATGTTGAACAGGGACCCTCCTCAGCCGGACCGCAGCCTGTGCAAGAGATGCACCTTTCTGTGCTTTGGATCTGGCTCCACAATGCCAAATTCAGACTTTCCTCTGCTTTCTCACCATTGATTTCATAGCCCTCCTGACAAAATTCCCTGAAGTACACTACCTACCAAGAAAGGAAACATCCCCTCATTCAGTTGTTGTCTTTACTGCAAAGTTCATGATGGCTCTCTCAGTATTGATGAGTATTTACCAGGGGAAATAAGTGAGGGTGCTAAACAATTACAGCTGTTCCTCTCCACTCACTCCTATCAGCAACCCCAGTGCTAACTGGCATCCCCATCTTTGCTGGTGAGTGACAGTGACCTGGCTGTGCACCCCAAAACCAGAAGCATCTGCTTTTGTTCTAGCCAACAGGCTCTGCTGCACAGGAGAACATGGTAATCATTTATGTGCATATAAAGGAAATGATGCCCTTAAAAATCTACCAAAGCAAGTGGATTTTTTTCCTTTAAAAAAAAATACGTTGTAGATCAAAGCTTAATTAATTTGGGAAATCCTGTGGCTTGCGTATGTAGGCACATTTAGATGATCACACTATTCCCTTTTGGCTATATAATCTATGATTGAGGTTTTCTGCAATACACTACCGTTTCTTGATTATGCAGCTTTTTTGGAAAAGTCCTATTATTTTTTTTTCATGTAAATACAACCAGACGAAGGTGGCTTTTGATTTATATAGAAATCAATAGTCCCTTCTGACTGAACTCTGCACTGCGCTGCTGTAATTATATTCATGGATTTTGTGTAGGTGTAAGACAGGAAGCAATTAGCAGCAGCAGCAATGAACGAATATAAAAGAAATCTTACTTTTCTTTGGAACCATAACATTAATGACATTCTCTATCTAACGTCAGCCCCTTTCACATGACTTCTGCTAACTGCACTGTTGTTTAGCTGAGGAAAAAGCAATAGCAGATAGCTGTGATTAAATAACATCTGCATGAACTTAGAGTGCTGCAGTGTTTGGAGCTTTGCTTTACTGAAAAAAATTAATGTTTTTAATCTGTCAAAACAGGTGATGGGTTTTAGTTCAAGCATTTTGTTTTCTATTTAGCTGAAAGTTAATCGTGGCTGTAATTCATTGCTTAGTGATTCTCTGCAGTGGCAGGTGTCACGAGTGTTTAGAGAAAGTGTCATCAATGGAGTTTCACTGGGAAAAGGCATGGTATGCATAAATGTGTAAATAAGGATGGTCTGAATCATTTTAATTAGCAGCACTCAGTCATCAGTGGGCTCTGGAGGGGTATCATTGTAACACAGGCATTGTTACTGTAAAAAAAAGCTTTCACCTACACACTAGTATGTGATGTCTGACACCGAAATGCATCAGTCACCAGGAGGCAATTGCGTGTGCCCAGCTGAAGGTTTAACTTTGTCCTCAAGGTATATCCACCAAAAAGCACTATTCCTACCTCTGCTCCATCACAGCTATTCACTTAACAAGGACTAGTGAAGACCAGCTTGAGGACTAGGAAATATGGTGTTGAATGCTAGAAGGACAAAGAGCTGCCGGGGGAGATTTGGGGAAGCACTGTTCCCTTTCAGCTCCTGCCTGGAAAACAGGAGGAGAGAAAACCGGTTTAGGCAGGTGGATGGCATCAGCCCTCAAACTGTAGAGGGTTTGTACATGCTTCAGGGAATTTTCTGTAGCGGCAATGTATGGGTGCCAGTGTTGCAGGACCAGAGCTCACCTGTTACTTCTGACTGGAGTCCTGATGTAAATCAGGCCAGCCTATGGCTCACAGCCCCACTGCGCCAGGCCAGGGGAGAAAACACCTTAAGCATCAGTGAAAGCCGGTTTGGTTTAGGGGCTCTCAAGAGTTCATTGAACTGATTTGCCCCTTCCTCTGTTTTGTAAGGTGCTTTTACAGTGAAATTTTATCACAGACGTTGTATCACATCACACTTACTGTATCATAGACCAAAGAGCTTCTATTTATGGCTGTCCGCCACTTCCACCTCTTAGAGGGCCACTTCCCACTAGCTTTAAAGCTGATGTGCCTAAAGTAGGATTTTTTTCTTAATGATAGTAATTAACCTCTGAATTACCAACTTCACCTTTGCTTATTCTTTTCTGACAATGCATTTTTGTGTATAGAAATGCCTATCTGTAGAAAATGGAGACCTGTTAATCCATATATTTGCACCTAGTGCATAGCTCATTAGGTGAGTGTAAGGCTAGATATATGCTTACCGTAAGCATGCATTAACTTTATTCCCTACTTGAGCTGAGTTTTTTGCATTATAATCTCAAATTCACATTCCACGCCTGTCAAAGCAAATTGTCAAAATCGTTATTATAATCTTAATTACAAAAATAACCATAATGTTCACAGGTTTCACTGAAAGAACACTGTTGAAAAGCCATTAGTTTATTTACGGCTTAAACAAAGCCTTAGAAAATTAACTTCTCCACCTTTTATAAAGTAATAGCTGGGAAGTGAGGGCTGATCTCCGTAGCAGGTACTTCAATGTGTTCTGCAGAGATCCTGTACACATGTCCATGCCTAAGGCGCAAATCTAACTTACCCTAAAGTCATTAAGTGGCAGCCTGAGTTTCAGAGGTCACCAGTACTGCAGCTGCTCACTGTAGTGGCCTGTTGTATGGCAGGTTCAGCTCAGATGTGTGCATGTGTGTGTGCCGACATTGCTGTTGAATTTTACGAAACACGTACAATATGGATGGAGCATATGCTGAGGATGTGGCTTAATGCTGGCAGAGGGGACTACAGCTGATACCTGAGATAACATAAAGCTCCTTCAAACAAAGTTGTCCTCTGTTTTGAGGACAGACAAATTAAAACAGTGAGTTTGTGCTGACTTGGTGCTTGGCATCTCGCAACCAGACCAGGAATGCTGTCAGCATGCCATGAAGCCAGGAACTGTGATCTGCGGCTTTCCTGAGCCCCAGAAGAGTTGAGCTGGCCTTGGGGACATTGAGCCATGGTCAGTGATAAAGAGGAACCCCTTGGTCTTCCGGCAGATTCACAGTGGCTGGGCTGATAGGCAATAAAATTCTGCTGAATCCAGATCAGTTGGGTTGTCATTATAATAAAACACCTCGGGTCTTTGCTGCTTTCACTTGGTTTGAGTGCAACAGAGGCCATGGCTGGGAAATGCTGTGAGCAGATGCTGAGGGATGCTTCACATCTCTGTGGATTCCAAAATAACCAGCATCTTCTTTTTTACCGCAGAGGAGGCAACGACACTAAATAAATAAATAAATACACAAGAAGATAGGCCAGGATGTTGTTCTGCGAGAGCTAATCCCCCCTTGGCCCCTCCTTCAGCTAGCTTGGCTGTTTGCCTTTTTATATTTTGGATTTATGTTGCTGGTGGGAATGTACATTCCTCATGATTTCAAACAGCTGGATTCTGTATTTCAGAGTTTAGGCTCCCAAAGTTCAATCCATATTTATGCAAAATTTACATAAACATGAACCCAAATAAATAAATAAATACGGAGGCTTTGAAGCACTCCCCATCGCTTCCCACCCCTACTCATTGGAGGGGGTTGCATTGCTGTCGGATTTCTGGGTATCCCCAGATTAACTACTGAAAGGCCAGAAAGTCTTGAATGCTGCGGATTTCTGGGAAGGATCCCAACAGCTGGACTTTTCTCTGTGGGGTACCGTGCCTGACTTTGGAAAGAGCCCCAGGCGTTAAGATCCAAAGGGGGCTGGGCAGGAGTGTGTGGGTGTGAGATGCACATGCACAAACACAGAGGGATGTATCACCTCGTGAGTGCACAGCCCAGTAACCGGGGGGTTGCTGCTGGGATTTTTGCTTCTGTCTTTTGGGAAGGGGGAGGGGGAAGGACATGCTTCTCCCCCTCACCCTTAGTTCTTCCCTTTCGTCATTCATTGCAATCTCGAGCTTCCTGGATTTGGGTAAATAATGTTATCATCTGTTTCCAGAAATGGTTTGGGACAAATTCTTCTTGGAAGTCCTTCCCACGCAGTTATATTTCGGTGTCCTTTATTTCCCAGGCAGGCAGTGAGACCTCGTGGTTAGGCTATATCAGTTTCCCCTCCCCACCCATCAGCTGTCTACTGCATTGAGATAGGACCACCTAATGTGATGTGTTGTAACTGTGGAATAATTGTCAGTGGTGTTTTCCATGCCACAGTGAGGAGGACACGGGTTTTCACTGACGAAGCAGGCTTTGAAAATTGAAAACAACAGCTAAAATAAAGATTTTTGAACTAACAGCAGCAAAAGCAGAGCTGTATTAGCATAAAAGCCCTCAGAATCTGTTTGTAACTTGTGTCTCTGAGATAACGGACAGTCATTCACGTGCCAAGAGCCTGACAATTTTGCATGCTGCCGCATGAGAAACCGTAACTCATTGGAAACGTTTTGCCGCGAGGAGAGGCTGCAGTCCCCGGAGGGCGAGCCTCCTCCCACCCGTCTGAACACGGGTGTCCTGCAGATGGCTGGCGTGGCTGGCTGGCTGCCTGGCTGACCAGAGGAAAAGCCCGAATCCCAGCCCGAGGGGCGTAAGAGTAGTGAGGAGGATGGCCGTGGGTCGAGCCGATGACTCACCCAGACCCAGCCTGTGGTGACCGTGATGGGAGTCAGGCCGGCTGCCTTCCTCGGGCAGGCCGCGGCACCAGGGCTGAAGCCACCCTGCCCACTCTTGCAGTATGAGAGATAGACATCGGCTCTAGCCAGGGCAAGTGTGTAACCAGCTTGTGGCAGAGGCCAAGGAGCAGCTTCTCCTCACACTTGTTAACAAGGGCCACCAGTCCACAGGGCATTCGCACCTCTCAGCTGCTGGGCTCTGGGCCACTCTCCCAGGCATCATTTTCACCTCTTCATACCCACCAGCTCCTCTCCACACAGCTGACTGTAACAGGGCCTAAAGAGGCTGTTTGTGCTGTTCCAGTAGTAGTAATTTTCCCCTGAGGGGTTAAATGAGTCACTGGAGGGAAAGCAAGCATGCTGCTTCGTGTCTGAGCCAGATGTGTCATAGAATCACAGAATCATTTAGGCTGGAAAAGACCTTAAAGATCGCCAAGTCCAACTGTTAACCTAGCACTGCCAAGACCACCACTGAACCATGTCCCCAAGTGCCACATCCTCATACCTTTTAAATACCTCTAGGGATGGGGACTCAACCACCTCCCTGGGCAGCCTGCTCCAGTGCTTGACAATCCTTTCAAAATTTTTCCTAATACTCAACCTAAACCTCCCCTGGCGCAACTTGAGGCCATTTTCTTTTGTCCTATCACTTGTTACTTGGGAGAAAGGACCGACCCCCACCTGGCTACAGCCTCCTGTCAGGCAGCTGTAGAGAGCGGTAAGGTCTCCCCTGAGCTGCCTTTTCTCTGGTCTAAACAACCCCAGTTCCCTCAGCTGCTCCTCATCAAACTTGTGCTCCAGACCCCTCACCGGCCTCGTTGCCCATCTCTGGACACGCTCCAACACCTCAGTGTCTGTTCTGTGGTGAGGGGCCCAAACCTGAATGCAGGATTTGAGGTGTGGTGTTCATGCTCCTTGAAACCAGGGTCTGCAAGCATCTGTCTTGTGAGGCAGAACACAAGTCTTACCACTCCAGTGTTCTCCAGTTATTCAAAGCAGAAAAGCTCTGCAATGCAAGTGTGAGTTGCTTAAATTTTTTAGCTTAATTAGTTTGGCTAGGCTGTGGGGGAGGTCCAAGAACAAGTAAAGAGTTATAATATCCAATTATGTCTGCTGGATGTTGCCTTCTTATCATAGTCACAAGAAGGAGATCTTCTAAGGGTCTTGGCTTTGTAATGATGAGTAACAGACACAGGCCATGGCTGAGCAAAGCTCCCTGGTTAAGAGTGCAGGGCAGAGCCACAAGATCGCACACTTCATACTCATCCTCCTTTGCAAGTCACGGAGAGCTTTGTATGGAGAGCTGGCCTTGGCTGTTTTGGCTGCAAGCATCTATGGCACCTCCTATTAACAGTGAACTCTATAATACATCCTTAATGACCGTAATTATCATAATTAACAAGATTACAGGTGATCATAGGCTCTGTGTCTGCAGAAATTGCATGTATGTTTGGGATAGCTAAAATGCTTAGACTGCATGAGCGTAGCACACCTCGGAAGGTCAGAGTGTGGGGTGGAACAGGAAACAGAGGAAGAAGACCCTTCAAGAAAGGAAAAATGTTATTATGGAAAAAAATGTTGTTAATTTTTGCTAAATAAACTAAAAGAGCAGTGGAGAAGTCAGTGAGGTGATTCTGTGAGTGTGGCTTAGGAAGGGCTTGAGCTTGTTTTGTGGCAGGATGTTTTACCATGGAAAGAAACAGCCTCTCTGCTGTACAGGGGCATGTTTCTTAGCCAGCATGTTGGAAGGGAAGGAGGAAGGCTTGGAGAAGGACATCTTTACCCACTTGAATCTCTGCTTTTGTTGAGGATTGTTCCTCAGCTGGCCATGTTTCAGATCTCCAGTAAAAGTGTCCTGCTGGTCTAATCTGTATGGCAGGCTCAGTTTCTGCAGCTATGCCCTCCCAAGGTGTTTCAGCCACAAGCTGTGCAAGAAGTGTTGGAATAAGTATGAACAAAAGTAACTTGCTCTTGTTTTCTCTCTTTCCTGCCCATTTGCAATTTTGATTGGATGGCATTGCTTAGAGAAAACAACTCAGCCTCTGTGAGGGATGGCAAGCTTCAGAATAGGGCATAAAACCAGCTGATATTTTAAGACAGATGATTAAAATAGACATCTGCAGGGCTTGAAGAGTACAGCTGCTTAATGCAGCTTTGAGAGTTGAATCAGCAGATTCAGGTACAGACGCTGTCCTAATGCATTTCAACTCTCCATGTTATTTTGATGCACGCACATACATTGAGATGGTGTACCAGGGCTCACACAAGTGACACCTGGTGATTCTTTCAGATAGTTTGGGGTCAGGAGTCTTGTGTCAAGTGCCAGGGGTCTGTCATGCTTTATTTTCACATGTCAGAGGAGCTGAAGACATGTAGTGCATCCCAGAGTCCCCTTTCTCTGTTTCGTCCAGCCCCCTGAGAAGGAGACACCTAGCCTGCTGGGGTGGAAGAGTTTGAATGTTACTAAACTATATTATTCAAGAAAAGAGGAATGCAAAGATCTGAAACCAGATGGGGAATGTTAAGGGGCAGAAGCATGTGAAGTGGCGCTGTTAGCCAGGAGCGCTCCTCTAACATTTGGAGATTTTTGCACCATGAAAGAGCAGGTTCCTTAGTAGTGTTCAGGACTAACTTCAGTGTGTATCCACAAATGCATCTGTAGAAAGCCAGATTCCATGGATGGTCTCATGTCTTTGGACAGAAGAGAGGATTATAATGTCTTTATTCCTTCAGAGAGCTGCAGTCAGTTTGTACTGGGGGTTCTCTGGGAGCACTTGTGTTGGGGATGTGGTGTTACACTGCGCAGAAGTGCTGTGCCTCCAGCCCTTTGAAACTGTTCTTTGTTTTGCCCTGGCTGGTTGTGGCGGCAGGTGAAAGGGGGACTTAATACACTGTAATGTGAATTCCTCACTCTCTGCTTTGCATCCTTATCAAAGTCAGCAAGAAGACTGCCTCCCCAGTCTGTCATCTGGGAGGAAGCCTCTCCACTGAAAGCCTCATGCTTTAACCTGCATTGTGAAACAGTAAATTACGTTCCCATAAAGAACCATCTTGATAAGCTAGCTCAAAGAAGTCATGTGTGTGCTTTGTAAACGATGCTGATTAGCTTTCCTTTTGAAGTGGAGCTGAGTCCCTGGGATTGGTCCTGTCTAAAATAGGTGGGTTATTCAATACACTGGAAAGTGATTGTCCCATAATTAAAGTAATTTCAGGGTGTACAGTTACTGACCTCTGCCTGGACACTTGAGGGTGGAACTGCCTGCCTGCGGGCTGGCTGAACAATTTGAGCTGGCTCTCCATGCTGGAGCATGCAAACTCGTCTGCTGTCTAAGGCAGCACAAATTTACGCTGTCCCACCACATTATATCTGTGCTGAGCAAACCTTCCTAACTGGATCCTGCCAAGCAGGGCTGTTTCTGCAGCTTTCCTTACCCCTTTCGCTTCAGCTAGCTCCAGAGTTTGGCTAAATAGCAACATATTTCTTTATTAAAGAAAAAAAGGTGGTGCAAGCTGCTGTTGGTGAGAGTGTAGTCACTCCAGGATCATTCACCAAGCAGCTAGAGGTGGCTGTGACTCCTATGGACACAGCTGAACCAATTTTTAACCATCCACCATGGGTACTGCTCACAGAGTGGCCACAGCATCAGGCATTGGGAAGCCTTCCTGGGAAAGGGGAGAAAAAGCCACACAACTCTGGCCACCGGGAAGTCCCTAGGCTAGAGAGTCCAAAGCTAAGCCCAGTGTGTCTCTTGTCAAAAGGTGCCTTTTGTTTCTTTGAAGGCACCATAGTTTCTTGGTGACATTTCGAGTTGTATTCTAGCCTCTCTTTAATCTTCAGGCCTGCTAAAGACTTGTGGGAATGGGGACTTTCCTCCTAAAAAATTCTGGACTTTGCAATCAGGCTGTCGGGTGTCAACAGCTGTATTTGCTCTGGTTTGGAGACCTCTGCCCCACTGGGCAACTGCTCTCACAATTTTCTGTGTTCCTCAGATTTAAACACTTTGGACAGGGGCAGTGGCCCTTTGCTGGTAGGGGAAAGACCGGAGGGCACAAGAGCGTGCTGGGGGTGCAGCAGAAGGAGTAGCCGTGGGTAGGCAGCCTAGGGGCCTGGGCTCATCAGAAACACTTCTCTGGGAGTCCTCTCGCTGGGAGATGTGCCTCAACAGATATTTTCCATGTACAACCTGGCTTTCTGTGCCATGTGCTAGAGGCAACCTCTTCCCACCTATCTGTTGCTTTTTGAAGGTTAGCATTTGATATTCTGCTTTATTTTTGAACTCTTTCTGTTTAGAAACACATTTTCTGTTAGGGCTTCAGCTATGAGGGTTTCAAGGCACTGTTGAACTTCACTGTAACAAATTCCTGCTTTTCCCCCACTCCTTTTTTACTTAGGATCTCTTGCCTTTAACCCAGTGAGTATTAACTAGGAATCTTGATATAATTGTGCCTATTACTGTAAACAATTCTGAACAAAAGGGAATGGTATCCAGTGTTGTAATTTATAAGAACATGGATTTCTAAATATTTACTAAATTAGCAAACTAGCCAAAAAAGGAAAAAGTCCCCAAGAGAGACAGACTGGCAGTGATATCAGATAATGCTAAGTGTTTTGCTGCAGCAAATGCACTTACGTGTCCTTGGGGTTAATTAGTATCTGCAACAAGATCTGACAAATGCAGTGCTGACATCAGAAGTACCCCAGTTTATATCACTTATGATATATGGTGCCAAAAACATCAACTCAGGGACAGAGCTAGGATCATGCTCCTGCAGAAACACTTGGTAAAGCCTTGTTGCAGAGTAGCTGTAGACCACTTTAGAAATGCTAGCTGAAGTTAGTTCATGCTTCCAAAAAGCATCGCTTGATTCCCCTTACTTTGCAGAGGGTAGGCTGGTAGCTGCTTGGCTTTGTTGAGCCAGGAAGGTGGAGGAAGCCACAGGGTAGTGTGGGAGTTCTTCCAGTCCTGGCTGATAGTGCCCTGCAGTAACCATCAGATCAGGGTTTTCCTTATCTGAAATCATTATGTCTTCCTCACTTACACATGAGATTTTGTGTAAAATTGAGAAGGGACTGAGCTCACAGTAACTGAAATCAAGGTAGCAAAAGAAAAGTCCAGGAGAAGTGAAAAAAGTGAAATAAGGATAAATCAAGCCTGGGACTAAAGTCAGTTTTATAGTGGTCCAAAGGGAAACACAGTTACATGATTTGAACAAGGTGGTGCAATTAAGCAGCAGGATGGATGGAAACTCCAGTAAAAAGCTACTGCTACCCACACACGGCCTACCCACTCCCTCCCTTCCCCGTGATTCCCCAAAGGAAAAGTCCAGTCTGCCCTCATCCCGGGGCTGCACAGTGGAAGCTGAGGCTAGGAACCATGGCTCATGGTGGAAATTAGCTACTCCTGGATGCTTCTTGGTTTCCGTTGTACTGTTGCATTGTGGCAGGGAAGGAAGGAGCTCATTCCTTCCTTCTGACTGATTCAGAAGAGTCCTGGTCTTGGGGCTTATTGCCTGAAGAAGAAAAATTACAGTGGGAACTTTTGAACCCTGAAGTGAACTCTGCCTGCTCCCGCCAGTGGGTGATGATATCCGCTTCATAATAACAGTATTACATGGCTTTGCGATGTACTGGGAAAAATCTGACTATTATCTACCACATCCAACATTAGCAGTTATTCTACCCCCATTGTCCCTATTTAGTTGCAATTACCACTATTAAAAAAATCCAGGAGTAAAATCCTGCTTTGGAAAAGTCCTGAGAGTTGTAGGAGTAACAGTCATGTTTCCTGAAACTCTGTGGCCACCTGAGGGGAAAATGGTTCATGTCAGGATCTTGCGATAGATTGAACTGTGAAATTTTGCAGAGTGACTCTACCTTGGTTCCTTGGATCTATCTTGTACCCTTGCTCCTGCCCCTCTCCGGTGCTAGGCTGCCTAGGGGTTACAAGTCTTGGTTCCTCGACTTCATGGGGAAGGGCTGATGACTTTGCAGATTGCTTGGACAGTGACCTCGGTGAAGCATTGTTTTAGTAGCAAAGCTGGAGGGATGTGTTCACAGCACAGTCATTAGCAACACAAGCCAGTCAAGGTCTGCAATGACCATCTGTACAGAGAGGGGATATTTCCTCACTCACCATCTTTTTCCACCTTGTCAGGTGTCTGTGGTTTTGACCACAGTTATGCTTGGAAAATATAGGAAAATATGACTATGGGTTCATCCAGGTTAATATAGTCCCTTGAGAAATCACCGCTGAAAAGGCATCCACAGTGATGGTGGCTGCTGTCTCAGTCCAAGCTATGTTAGCCAGTCCTCACTGAGCCCCAGCACATCCCAAAGCCACAGAGATAACCCCTGTATCTCTGTTTCTGAGACTCATTTTGCTTCTGCATAGTCATTCTTATGTCAGTGAAGTTAATCTTGAAATTACACTACTAAACACTTTCGGTATTCCCCTCTTGGCTCTGTTCCTTCTTTATTTTCCCAGGAGTTGAGTTTGATCAGTGGCCTAAAATGAACTGTACCTATGGTATTATCTCCCTTCCTAATCAACAGTAACTGGCGCTGCAACATCCTCACAGACAGACCCTCCTGCTGGGGATAGTCCTTGCTCTTGCACAGCCTGCACCACCAGCAGAACCCAGTTTTAAAGCAGAGGTGCCAAAAGATAGGGTGCTATGGGGAGGAAAATGAAATATTGCTTGCCTCTGCCTTTGCGCAGCTGCTGTTTTAGGATGTGTTGACTTAGGAAAGTCTTTCTTTGTGTAGTCCTCTTTCAGATGTTGCTTAAGTGCAAATATGGGCTGTTAGTTCAAATTTAGTAACAATCAGGATTGATGGAAAATCTCATACTAGGACGTGACAAAGAAATTCAATTACATACATACACTTGATTTCTATGCTAATAAGACTTACAGTAGTGCTAAAGAAACTGCATTCTTGACTACAGTGGCAGCTGGGTTTTGTCACTGAATACTGTGTTGGCAGCATACTAATGACTCATTTCTGACGGCCGACAGCTTCTTCAGTGACTTTGTACACTGATTTAAAGCCTGGTGCCAAGCCTGCAGGAGTCATTGCACCAGACCTGGGACCCATTCGAAGCCAGCGGGAATTAGGCTGGGGAATGCAACAGGTCCAGGCTTTGGGCTAACAAGCACTGCAAGCAACTCCAGCAGAGCTGGGATCAGGCAGATAGCCTGAATTTGCTTTCTCACCTGCGAAACAGGTGATACAAACAGGCTGCATTTGTGTTCACAGCTGGGTTGAAAACAGTGCACTTTTTTTTTTTGTTTTGTTTGTTTTGTTTTGTTTTGTGAAGGCAGGAAAGGAGAACATGAGAAAAGTGATTGTATTTAAGTTACAAACAGTGGAACACGGCTGCAATTCTCAGAAAACCTCTCTTTCTCCCAAGAAGATGTGAAGATGGTGACATGGGCGTCCATAGAGTCCTCCCATCCTCAAATTGCCATTTTATCCAGTGTTCCAGTGTACAAGGGGTGTGCAAGTGTGGTAAGGTGGGGGTGAGATCATAATAGTCTCTTAAATATTACCTTACTTGTGCTCCTAAGGAGTCCCTGTATGTACAGGGATTGAGGGGAAGGCATGTCAGCCACTGTTACTTGGTTGGATTTTCCCTCCTGGCCCCTTCCCAGGGTAGCAGTCTGGCAGTATCTCTGTCCTCTCAATAATCACAGTTCATAACTGCACCTTCTCAATCTCTAAAGCACAAAATGGAGCCTTGATATGATTAGATACAACTCCCTGGAAGCCAGCTTACATCTCAAAGGGACCCAAACACAAGATTGGAACAAGATGTTCCAGTCCAATGTGAGTGCACTTTTTATTTAAAGGGTAGTTAATACACCAACCCAACTGTGTGTCCAGCTGCTTCGGTGGTACAAAGCAGCAATAACAACAAAATGAGGCCAGCACCACCTGCATTTCTGAGAGCAGCATGTAGTTTGAAGAAGAGATGTCTTTATATAGTCCTTTCTTGGTATACTCCTTATGCATGTCTTTTAAGGGGAAGAAAAATCCAGGCGTAAATGCCTGTGAGGCAGTGGGCATCTTGAGTTCTCTTACAGTTTCAAAAGGGATTAGATTATGGGTCCCAAAAGTTTAGAATTCGGTAATGAGATTTTTGGTGGTGGTGGTGTTTTTTTATACCATAACATGGGTATTCATTCTCTCTCTTGAGGACTGTAGAAAAAAACTCCGAAGTATATTTATTTCCCACAGGTATATACATACTAAGAAGTAATTTATTCAAGACCTGGACTCAGATATTTTTTTTCTTCACGGTACATTGGAGGCTCACTGCTAGTTATTGCATCTGATTCTCACCTGGTGTAAATACAGCAGCCTGGTGACTCCTGGAGCTGAACCGATGCAAACTAGTGAGCACCCTGGTCCAGAGGACACTGTTCTGGAGGTACACACTGTCTCTTTAGCAGGGTTTGTGTTGCATTAGTTAGCTAGCTCTGCTGGGGCTGTATCTCACCTGTATCCTGCACAGCTAAGGTAAACCATGCATTGATGTAGAAGATAAATGCATGGTGGCACCCAGTATTTGCAAGGTGCCTATGAAATAACTCTTCTGGAACACTCACCCTGGAAGCACATCCCCCTGCCACTTTGGTCTGCCAAGGTATCTCCCTGCATGCTGGTGAAGACAGACAACTGGCTCTCAGGGGGTGCCCGTGGGGTTGTGAACATACCCTGGTCTCTGGTAGAGTCCGAGAATATCCTCACTTCACACAAAAGCAAAGGCCTTTGGTGTAGAGTGGTTTCGGAGGGAACAGTCAGTGCAGATCAAAGCTGTGGGGGCAGCTCCGGCTGCCATCTGCTTCCACCGGGGCTGCAGCATCAGCTACCCAGGAGACAACATCGGCACTCATGTTCAAGGCAAACACAGGCTTTTGTTTCCAAAAGCAAATAACCTTATCTTGGGGAAACTCTGTTTTACACAGTTATTTGAATGAAACAGAAAGTCTGTGGTTTTTTACTTCAGTATTAAAATGAGCATTTTGTCTGTTTTTGCAGATGTTCAATGCATTAGTGAAATCTAGAAGCTTAATATTTTTTAAAAAAGAAATTTTCCACCAGATTCACACTGTTTCATTATATTTACATATGTATAATTCTGTGTACTTATATTGGTCTGTCTCTATATATACACATATAATTATATTGCTGTATATATATATACACACACACTTATTCACAGTAATAGGAAGACCTGCAGTATTTACTCCTTTACATGAAAGCTAGTCACATAGGAAATCTGTAGGCACAGAACGTCTCCGCAGGTTCGTAACTCATGCTGATAAATGAAACAAAGGGAAAGTGAGAAGGCAAAAGGAAGAAAAAAACCCCATAAATTTCTGCATGAAATTTGTTGCCTTTAACAAAAGGTGCCGGTGCTGTGATGGTGACTCAAAGGAGCGCTGCAGAAGATAAGGCTTTGGCTCAGAGTGGGTAACTGAATTGAGATGGGTGGGACCAGACTGGAAATATCTGGAAGCAAGATGAGTGAAGCACTAGAGCAAGAATTGACTCCCCTAGAGCCATCGGGGACCATCAGGTTGCTGTAGTGGGTTTGCATGGCCAGGTTTTGGTAGTGGGGGCCTACAGGGGTGGCTTCTGTGAAAAGCTGGCAGAAGCTTCCCCCATGCCTAATGGAACCAGTGGCCAGCCAGCTCTAAGATGGACCCACCACTGGCCAAGGCTGAGCCCATCAGTGGTGATGGTAGTGCCTCTGGGATAATGTATTTAAGAAGGGGAAAAAAAAACCCTGCACAGGTGCAGCCAGGAGAGAGGAGTGAGGCTATGTGAGAGCAGCAGCGCTGCAGACACCCAGGTCAGTGCAGGAGGCAGGAGGGGCTCCAGGTGCCAGAGCAGATTCCCCTGCAGCCCACGGTGAAGCCCGTGGTGGGGCAGGCTGTGCCCCTCAGCCATGGAGCTCCACGGTGCAGCAGATCCCCACCTGCAGCCCATGGAGGTCCATGGCAGAACAGATCCCCACCTGCAGCCCACGGAGGACCCCACGCCGGAGCAGGTGGATGCCCGAAGGAGGCTGTGACCCGTGGGAAGCCCAGGCTTGAGCCAGCTCCTGGCAGGACCTGTGGCCCCGTGGGCAGAGGAGCCCCGGCTGGGGCAGGTTTGCTGGCCGGGCTGGTGACCCCGCGGGGGACACAGGCTGGAGCCGTCCATTCCTGAAGGAATCCATCCCATGGGAGGGACCTACACTGGAGCAGTTCATGAAGAACTGCAGCCTGTGGGAAGGGCTCATGTTGGAGAAGTTCATGGAGAACTGTCTCCCGTGGGAGGGACCCCACACTGGAGCAGGGGAAGAGTGTGAGGAGGAAGGAGCGGCAGAGATAGCTTGTGATGAACCGACCATGAGCCCCTTTCCCTGTCGCCCTGTGCCGTTTGATGGGAGGAGGTAGGGAACTCAGGAATTAGATTTACCCCAGCAAGAAGGGAGGGGTAGGGGAAAGTGATTTTTTGATTTAAATGGTAATAAATGGAACTAATTTCCCCAAGTCTAGTCTATTTTGTCTGTGACAGTAATGAGTGAGTGATCTCTCCCTGTCCTTATCTCAACCCACAAGCTTTTTGTTGTATTTCCTGTCCCCTGTCTGGTTGAGGAGGGGAGTGATAAGACAGCTTTGGTGGGCACCGGGGAGTATCTGGGGAAGCATGAAATAAATCTCACATGTTGGAGAAGGGGAATTTCCAAAGAACAGTTTTCCTCCCGCTCACCGTTACAAGAAAGGTGGCTTTGCACCTTCCCCAGCTGCAGCTGTAGGCTAAAAGCTGCTGCTGAAGTCACGGAAGACAAGATTATGTATGACAAGGGTGTCAATGGTTTGTATAGCTTGAAAAGTGCAGTGCAGAGCTTCAAGGAGTAGAACTGAACACAGAAAACAACAGCAGAAGCTTCACGGGGTTTGTAATTCCTGGAAGTTTTCCAGTGGATCCTTTTGCATTTTAGCTTCATTAGCTTTTAAAGCTAATTTTCCATTAACCTGCAGGATAACTACAGGCTCAGAAAGTCAGTTCTCCTGGTCCATGTTTGTGATAGTCTTATATCTCAGTAGATTACAAAAATGCCCTTTTCTGGTTTTCTCTGTGGAAAACTTTGGGAGTGATTACAGTCCAGCAGCAATCGCTCTTCCTTCTCCAACACATCTGGACATCAGTCATGACCTCTAAGCACCCGTATTCTGCAAAACTAACAGTAAAATCATGGCTTCTCAAGCTGAACATTAGTATTTTAGGGCAGGGCTGGTAATGTATTTGCTCAATGCTTCTGTTGAGAACCTCTGTTGTAAACTGCTGACGGCTGTGCCAGATATACCCATCAGGCATGAAATTTTTCATGTTGAGTGTCTGTCTGAAGCAGATTTTTCATTTTTAAATTGTTGTCAAAGTAGTTCCACTGTTTTCAAGAATGGAGCCAGAGAGGAACATATTACTTTACCTGTGTTAAAACATCCTGGCGTATATTGTATACATACATATTGTATACTCGTGCAGATAAGGCACATGGATACCCAACACCGGCTTCACCAATGCATCCAGGAAGCCACACCAGTGTCTGGCACTTCAGGGTTCTTTTTCTGCTGGCAAATGCTAGAGTAACCCAGATATGTGCCAGCACAAAGCATCTCACCCCAGCTCTGCATACAAGTGAGAAGACATCAAACATGCTGCTGCCAGCTTTCCTGTTGGCTCAAGTGGCAGAGGTCCCTTCAGTTGAGCTCTCAGCTCCCCCCTGGAAGGTGTCCCAGAAACCATGCACAGCATAATTTGTGGCCTGGGGGCTGAATTCCTGTTTTTTGACCCCAGAAAATGACAAGCAGTTGCATTTTAAGAGTGCCAGGTTTGCAAAGGCAGTGTAGCCTTGCTGCAGCCCCTTGCGACACTCTGATAGAGCCTTTAATTACATGGTCACGCAGTGTTTTTCCCCCACAGGACTCCTGTGTCTTTCAGGGCTCAGGATGGCTGGTGCTTTTCTAATGAGCAGCTGTTCAGTATTTGGTTTTCTCCTCCTTTCGCAGCGTGTGGTTCCACGGACATTATTCAAACCCTGCTATGAATGCAGAATTATTCATATTTTTTTTTTTAAGCTTTTCTTTTCACAGTGCTCCTTGCTTAATACCTCTGTGCTTCAGAAATGTAATTTTGCAAGACTCAGGTGAAAGGAAGAGAGGTGAAATAAAGAGTAAGGCAAAAAAAAGCATTCTAGTAATGTGAGTGGACTTGATTTCAGCTGTGTGCCTTGCAAAGTAAATATACAAATAAATCTAAACATTTAGCTGCTTATCTAATTGTAAGTCTGTGGCGGACAGCATGCACTATGGTGCATGTGCTGGCAGCAAGAGGGCTGCATGTGAGCGCGGCATTGATGGGTGAGCAGGGCTGTGCAGCCCCTGCCCTTCCCCTTGGATGGGGTGCCTGCTGCTCTGAAAGGTGAGGATGGGTGGCTTCCAACTCACTTTGCCTGCTCATACACCTGGCACGTTTTAGCCAATTCCATATCTTCAGACGGATGAGAAGGAAGGAAGTGACAACCATAATACATTCAGTAATCTACGGCTGCTCTTGCAGTGCATGCTAATAAAGTCAATAGTATTTGAAGTTGTCTGCTGGGAACACTCGGATTAGGCTGTTCAAAACAGGCTGTTTAACCTAATCTACTCATTGTCACCGAGCTTTAAGATTAACAAGTTCTCGCAGTTCACAAAACCGAATTGGAAGTGTTTTGATTTTGTTTTGGCTGAGGTCCAAGAACTGTTTGAAGGGTGGAGTTGCGGAGAGGAATACTGACCGACTCCACGTGACTGCTGTGCAAATTAAGCTCCTGAAGGTAGATCAGGTCACCAGCAGTAGCTGGCAATTGCTTAATAGGCTTATGACTTAGGTCTGTCTTTCAGAGTTCCTTCAAACAGAGCAAACACATGTCGATTCAAGCAAGTTTGCAGTATGAGGCTGCAGACACAAGTTTTCATGCATTCACTCACTTGGTCTCCACAGATAAGATTTGCCTTCAGGAATTCCAGGTCCCTGAAACCAGGGAGAAAGTCTAGAGCAAGAAAGACTTATGCTTGGTGGGGGAGGATCAGGTTAGGGAACATTTAAACCAGCTGGACACATAGAAGTCTATAGGACCTGACAGATACAGTCCTAAGTGCTGAGAGAGCTGCCAATGCCATTGTAAGGCCACTCTTGATCATCATTGAATTGTCACAATGATTTGGGGGGGGGGGGGGGGGGGGGCGGTTCTAAGGACTGGAAGAAAAAAAATGTCCTGCCTTCTTCAAGAAGGGCAAGAAGGAAGATGCAGGGAATTACAAGTCAGTCAGCCTTGCCTTGATTCCTGGTAAGGTGATGGAGCAAATCCTTCTGCGAATGAATTCTAAATGTATGGAGGGCAAGAAGTCGTCTGGGAGTAGTGAGCATGAATTTACCAAGGGAAGATCACGCCTGGCCAGCCCAGTAGCCTTTACAGTGGATGAGCAGAACACAGTATGTTGTTTATATTGACTTTAGCAAGGCTTTCAACACGGTCTCCCAAAGTATCCTCACAGACAAATTGAGGAAGTACAGGCTACATAAAAGGACAGTGATGAGGGGATGGAACCAGACAGTTTTCACAGGCCAGTTCCAGCCTCAGCTATTCCATGGTTCTGAAACAGGCATGGGCTTTGGTCACCCAATTTAATACAAGTGATTATATTTGCTTTTCAACAGGTACATTTTAAAATTTAAAATGCCTGTCTGAGTGCATCCAGGGTAGTTAGGTGAGTTGCCGCAGGTGCCACTAAATTTTGCTTTGAGAAGAGACTTTTGCCTTTGATGGAAATTATGAAAAAACCCTAAGTGAAAGATGAGAGTGGATAACACCATCAGTCACTGGCAGAGCAGCCTTCTTCCGCATCCAAGCCTAGCAGCTGCCTTTCAGGCTGCAGCACCTGGGCTCTTACTACCTTTGAAAAGCCAGGGTGGTGTCTGCATGCAAGCACCCTCCAGCCAGCTCCCGTGGGGACAGGTACAGCACAAAGCTGCTCCGAGCCCTGTGCTTCTCGATGCATGATGGCTGATGAGCTGCACGCAAGCTGGCAGCTGGGTCAGACCTGATCTCTCTTCATGTGCCATGCAGTCAGTGCTCTAGGTGAGTTCAAGAAAGATGGAGGTGTTCGCCTGTCCTGGGGGAGGCTGAGGGGCTTCCTGCTCCTGGCAGGCAGAGAAAGCCACAAACACACATCCACCCACAACATGGGGTGCAGCAGCTGGGAAGACGCTTGCTCAAGGGATCTTCCCCTGAGACTGAATTTTACCATGATCCATAAAGCATTGACGAAGAAGGTGAGATTAAAAAATTGCTGAAGAGGAATGGAAAACCCAGCTGGAGCTGAGAGGCAAAGGTCTGACCGGATATCTGCACCCCGGCACTGAACTGTTGGCTTTTCTCCCCAGCTGTGATAGATAGAGAGATGTGAGCAGGAGCTTCACGGGATGATGGTTACTATGGCTACCCCCACACTGTCCATCCAGCCATCCATCTGCTTGGCTCACAGGGCTGGAAAAGATACACTGCTGCTTTTGAAAGCTGATGGTAATCTATCCTTGCCGGCTGGACAGGGATGATATCCTCCTCTGAGATCGGTTTTGCCCAGCATTTTTTAAGCTATGAAAACCATTCTAACAGCAAAGACAAAGGGGGTGTTGTTTCCTTTCAATAGTTCTCCTATTGTTACCAAAGAAGGGGTACAATGATAATGGAGAGGTACCAGTAGGCCCCCAGCACATTGAAACATCCACCATCTTCAGTGGGAATTTAACCCTTCAGATTTACTCGGGAGATTGTGTACTCCTGCCAGTATATCGTAGTGCTGGTTTGATACTTTAACAGAGAACAGGGAATGGAAGTCGGAAATGCAGAAGCTGCTGTCTGTGGTTGTTTGCTCATGAGCCTTTTGGATGGCCATATACAGAAACTGCGGGATAAGCATACAGGCACTGCGCAACAGACTGGGTTTCTTCCTGCTGTAAAGTACCTGTGCTGCTCTGCATAGGGGTTTTTTTGCTGGCAAGTGGAATGTATGGGAAAAAGCACCACATACTGTGAATGACAGTATCAAGCACCAATCTTGCAGTAGATGTTTTAGAAAAGCTGAGCTAAGAAAACTTTTTTGAAATACATTTGTTTAATTTTTAAAAAGAAAAAAAATCTCTTTGCTGGAGAGAAGATCAGATAGAGAGAGTTTACATCTTCTTCCACTTTAGTGATCCTCTGTGTGAGGATGGTCTTTCATTTAGAGACTGGTCTGGGGTAAAAAAGATTCTGCCAAATGTTAATTCTCTTGCTTCTGGGCAGTTTCTTCATCGTCATCATTAAATGCTACTGTAATTGTCCCGTTAACTGTTTTATATGCCTATTCCTCTTTGGAAAAGTCCTGCAAAAGCAGAATTCTTGATGGACACACATGTGACATCTGTGGACTATATGAGATTTTTTTATATTGCGTTATGCAGGCAAATATGAAAAGCACAAATATCTATACAGTGCAGGCTTATTGCATGCATATTGTATACATCCTTTTGAGTTCTGTGCTTTGAATACAGCGTGCAGTTTTGTTTACCTCTTGGAACATCACTGGTGTTGAACGCAGCAGTGGCTTTCTCCTCCTGTTGTTGCTGTGCATTGGGATGGCTGGGAGGTCCAGGAAGCTGAAATCAGTTTCCCCGTTTCCCCTGTTAGCTGTGTCACATGGAAGGAGCGATCATTTCATAAGTCAGTAATTCATCTTATCATTCTCCTTCCTGCCAGCTTTATCTAAACCCTCTGTTTTACAGAAAAATGGAGTCTGTTACACTAGCAAGACAGGCTCTCCAGCCCTGACTGACAAAGGTGTATACTATGGGACTTACAAATTATTTTAGCTAGAAAGTCTTTGTTACCAAGGCAAGTAGGATGTAATGTGGTGACAGCAAACAACAACCCACATCCCATAGAAGTGTGCGTATGCATGTGTCCATTTAAGTATACATGTTAATTTCTGCTTCTCAGCATAAATCCATTAAAAAAAACTCAGTTCCCTTGCCTGATCTTTGGTGTAGCAGATGCTGGGCTGCAGGCAGTATTGCCTTTCTAGGGGAGGGTGGATTTGAGTTCCTAATCTTGCAGCCTTAGTCTGATTGTTTGGGGATGCTGAAGGGCAAAATGAACGGTGTGTCCTTCCTACAGCCCGTTTTCCATATTCCAAATTGCCTGTTGGCTTGTTCAGTATATATAAAGGGGTTAGAATACATTAACATTATTTTCAGATGTCTGATTTTTGACTTGGAAAATTGTTGGTTTCGGCTTCTCTGCCAGATGGCTGAGGAAAGAGCAGTCTGTGCTTTGTGCTAAATGTTTGTGTAAGAATCTGAGGAAGCGGAGTCCAATTAGCTTAAAAAGCCATTGTGGTCTTCCAAAATCTGGGAATGGTAAGTCAGTGAAACAGAATGAGCAATCACCTACCTAAAATAAATTAACTGCAGCTGTAAATCGGAACAGCTCAGTGAATGGTACCTAGCTGAGTCCACGAGCCTCAGAAGCGATTAGCCATCACGGATGACAGAAATGAAGCACCGTTCTGACCGATGTTAGGCGTCCTGACTCCATCATCTGTATGGGAAAGATTATAGCATGCCTTCAGGAAATCCACTATCTCCCACATGTATCTAACCTTTGCCCTGGAAAATGTTGGGAAAAATCAACAGGACAAGGCATCCTGAACTGCAGATCCACATCCACTTGAATCCTAATCTAATCTGCTCAGGATATAAGAGCATGTTTTTGATCTGAAAATGTGATGCCCTTGACCAACATTTGTTCCACACTTTATGACCTCCTACAAAATTAATTTGTGATGATCAGGAGTGGATTTACTGGAGGGAGGATGGGGGTTGCACCCTATAATGCCTGTACACTGTGTGTAGTCTGGGCTCGCGTGGGGAGGGATGGGCTGGTAAAGGGCTGCTGGAGGAAGACTTTGCACTTTGGCCTTTCTGCCCCCCAAGACTCCCAAAGATGGACCTTCATCACTACTGGACCTTCATCACTACTCTGCCTCCAGAACAGGCAGAGGCTGCAGGGGTGGAGCTTTTGGAGAGATCCAGCCTGGAGAGAGGCACTGAGCAGGCGATGCCTCCAAGGGCAGTGTGATATTGCTGAGGGGTAGGTGTAGAGGTGTAGCCCCTTTGTGCTGAGGAGTAGGTATAGAGGATGTTGTCTCTCTACAGCAATCAGAACAGAATACCATGCCTGCATCCAGGCTTACAGCTACATCCAGCTCTGCAATAACATTTGGCTTTGTGGAGGTGAGCAAAATTTGTGTGCAGTGTCCCCCAAGCCTCTTCTTGCTGTTTCAGCTCAGAGGGTACAAAATCTGTTCCTCTCTACCTGTTCCAGATTTGTTTTCAACATTAGTACCACTTTGTCCCTTTACCTCCTCCCCAAATGTGATGGCTCTTGCCAGCCTCCCTCTGGACATTCATACTCACGTACACACCAAAGCTCAAAGCTTCACTGCAAACATTTCAGTGGAGGCATTGTTCTAGGGATATCCCATGGAGAATATATTTCTGTTGACCTTTAGCATATCTCACAAGTTTTCCTGGGTTTTGCAAAACGATGAAGGGAATGTGCTATGCACAGAACAACTTGAAACAATACAGTTGTCTCCTTTTTAAATGCAGGAAGTGAAAATGTGGTATTAACTCCCCTGCAATTGCCAGTGAAGGTAAGGATCATGTAACTGTGTTAGCTGGAATTTAACCACAGTTAATGGAAACATGTCTGTGCACTAGAAAAAATGCCATTAGATTTCCAATGACACGAGTAAATAGCATTGGGAGTGTCAAACCAACTGAAATGCAAATGCATTGGAGCAGTCATTGCATAGATGCGGAGGGAAAGAGGGGAGAGTTAACCAGGGGAGGGGATCGGGTACTCGGGTATGGTAGAGAAGAGCCACACAGGCATTTGGCTCCCCCATCCACACAGGCATTTGGCTCCCCATTCGGATCATGGCTGGAACAAGCTCTACTGAGAAAAAGTCCCTGCCCTGAGGGTCATTTAGAAAAGCCAGGAGAAACACAGTTGATGAGAAGGTTCATCACCACTTTGCTTTTAGGTTGGGCCTCCGGGGACACAGGTTAAATAACTTGCCCAGGGTAACAAATAAGCCTGTAGGAAAGCCCAGCCACCAAACCCCACAGCCCAGCACTGCAGCTCCTCCCATTCTGATCATACGTGTGTGCCCCGTGCCTCTGCCAGCCCATGGTGCCTCAGCTGCCGCTGCTCCCCGCTCTTTGCTCTGGAAGGTCAATGAGCACAGGCAGCTCATAAATGGCTGTAATCTTTATTCTGCTAACCTGTGCCATTTTGAGGGGGAGGCAAGAGAGAAAATTAATATAACTTCTAAGTATTGCTTTTTTTTTGTTTTTGTTTACTCTCTGAAATACAAAATCTATAAGGAGAACACAACAAAGCCTTTGGGAAAAAAAATACATAATTTGCAGCATTTCTCAGGATGCTGGAATCCCTGGATGCCCAAAAGCTGTTGTCTGTAGGAGGAGTCCAAGATAGCACATTTTATCAAGCACATATTCTTCTGGTCTTGAATTCATCACTTAAATCCCTGATATTCTCCTCCTGGTGTGATTTATGCCCCCACACATCACTCTGAAATTTGGCATAGCGCTGCTTTACCTCCTGTGCAAGTTTTAGTCTCTCCTTTGATAAACATCATCCTCTGATTTATAAAAATCAACTTTAAAATAGACTTTGGGCCCTGTTTTTAGGCATTTCAAGGTCATATGTTTAATCCCCTTGGAAGCAGAGGGGATTACTCGTAAACGGAGACATCTGTCCATGTATGAGCAGCCACACCTGGCATCTTCAGACTGCCTCATGCCTGGGCCTCCATAGGGTTCTTGGATCATCTGCTCCATGGCCTCTCTCATGTTCCAGGCCCGATTTTTTTTCTTTTTTCTTTCTTCCTTTCCTTTTTTTTTTTTTTTGTTTGTTTGTTTGTTTTTGGTGTGGTTTTGTTTGTTTGTTTGTTTTGTTTTGTTTTAAGCTATTTTCAGAGCACATCTGCAAAGTCAGGCCTCACAGAAGACAACTAAGAATGATTCTGGCTGTGTCTTCCCACTTTGCCCATTTTTTTTTTTTTTTGCACAATTTTTTTATATTGGTTAAAGCAGTGTAGTGGGACATGTGAAGCTAAGGTATTCTGTCCCATTTGAAGCACAGGTCATCATCTGGTTGGCAGTCTGCCCTACACAAGGCTTTGGTGTGATTTTGAGGTGTGTTGTGCTGCACATCCCTGATCAGATCTCTTTTACTTCGAATGATTCACTGCGTTGTGGGCTTGATGCTGCCTTTCTCCTTCAGGTGCCAGCTGAGTTCCCCTGCATCGCTGTGGTGAGGGATGCTGCATTGGCTTTCACAGCACCAATGAAGCATAATCATGTGTTTCCAGAAGTGCCATCTCTCCCCATAGCCTCTGGCAGCCTGTCTGGCTTCATTGTCTTCTGCCAATCTCACTGATAGGTACTTCAGCCTTGCTGCGTGTTGTTGAGGAATACTTCACACCTTAGGGCTTTGAGGATGCCTGCCATGCAGTGGGGTGCCTTGAAATTAGGAAGTACAGTACTATAAGTGGCAACACTTAAAGATCCCCTGAGACCTGTCTCTGGAGTTTTATTGCCTTTGAAAAATGTTCCCGTTGGTGGATACAGTATTGGCTCCTTCTTTTTCAGCATCTCACTGGAAGCGACATCTTGTCTCCAAAGCCCCATACTGTACCTGACAGTATGTACAATCTGTAATGTAAGGAAACTCTGAATCAGCCTCTTTAAGTGATGAGCTTACACCCTGGAGTACGACGAACACTTGAGCGCTGTTTGCTTGAATAGCTACTAAAGTTATTAATAGTCCTAAAAAACATCCTGGAAATTCTTTTCAGTCCATTCTTAGTACTTGTTGACCTCAAACTGACAACCACATGAAAAAATGTTGGGAGGGGAAGCACAGATTAATACAAGAAAATAGAAACCACATGGTGGAGGGAGGGAAGATCAACAAGGCAGTATTACTGAAACAGAGGGCTCCTCATTTCTCATCCCACCTCTTCTCCTCCTCAGCATTTTTGATGAGGGATTACTCTTTTCTAACTGTTGTTCTTTCCTATTCCTGTAAAAGGGTGAGTCTGTCCTGTTGGCTTGTCTTTCTGCAAGCAACAACCCAGCAGAGATTACATTTTTTATCATTAATTATTCCCACCGATGATTGGAACGAAGGCCTATATGACCCTTTTTGCTGTTCTTAGATGTCTCATCACCTCCGTTTTGCCTTTTTGGTAGGTTTCGGGGAGATTTGGGGGCACGTTGGTATCCTGAAGAACTGGGCCTGAATAGAGAGGCACATTGCATCTAATCCTGTTGAAAGACTTTGAAATGTTATTTTGCATTATGAAAGCCGCACATTTGTACTATAATTGAATAGTAATAATGATAGCTTAACTAATAAAGATGGGATTTCAAAACACATTTTTCTTTCACAGTTCAGCCTATAATTCTTAAATGGCTCCCTGCCAAAGTTTTGAAAGCCAAAGATTATTATTTGTCAGCTATTAAAAATTGTGTGTTAAAAGTCTAATCTCCTGTGTTTTGTGCTGTGTGTACTACAGAGCTAACAGGGCTACAGAAATATTGCTGCAGAAATATTGCTTTGGAGGCTTTGCACATATTGTGTAACTGTTGGGAGTTTGTTGGCCCTGGCCATAAAGAGGCTGGAAATGTTTATTTTAGCATGCATTTAGAATATGGTTTTCTGGCTGGGCAGCAGAGAGGCAGGTATAGCCCATATCCAGTGCAAGGAAGGACAGCTGAGCTGTTACCACCACATTATATGACATTAAGGTATAGCCCATACTGGAAAATTATAAAACTGCCCAATCCCCTGTGCAGTCCTCCCTCCTTTCAATGCTGCTGCCTCTTATTAGTGAATGGATCAAGCGAGTGTTATTAATTCCCTCATACTACTTTGTAGGTGCATCTTTAAATGAATGATGGGGCTCTGGTAGTGACCTCACCTTCTCGCAATAGTTTTCTTGCTTGTTTTCAGATGTATGAATCTGCTGATACAGCAGGCTGGTAATGGCCATTTTGATACTGCACTCACATATTTCAATAATTAGACATTTGATAGTGTTGCTTAACAGAAGCATGACTCTTATAGTCTGAGAATCCTCTGTTATCCTGTGTTGTCTTCATTTTACCCCTCCAGAGAGGCACAACAAACATGCCCTGCCACCTTTTCCACCTTGTCTTCAGTGTTTGGTAGTAATGCATGTGTCACCTCTATGCCTGCTCTTGTTGCACTCTCTAGCAGTATGCAGTCAGTGTACTTTTACACATTCCTGACTTACAGGGAAGTTTTATCATAATGATGTCATTTGTTTTGTCATGTGACCAAAAGAGGAACTTTTTGGGCTGTTAACTGATCGGTATTGACAGACTGGTCTTTCTGGAAAAATATTGCTCTGAGTTAACTAACTTTAAACCAGGGCAATTATATTGAACAGGTGAGGGAAAAGGTACCATTTCAGATTTGTTTCATGATTTTTTTCCACAATCAAACACACTGTTTGCATTACCTTAAAAATGTGAAAATAAATCATCTTTTTATCTTCCAGTGACTTCATGTTTTAACGGAAAGTATGGTCTTTATAAGAGATTCTTGATTTTTTTCATGGTTTTCTAATAAACAGAAAAAAAATATCTTTTCAGACCTCAGGTGGTCTCCCCCTGAACAATGGTGGTAGATGTTAAGTTTGGGATCACCAGGCACTTTAATGCAAAAACAGCCAAAGGCATTGGGTCTCCAGCCCTTATCTCTGGTTTGCTTTGGATCTAGACACTCCTTCTATTTCTAAGTAGGTACTAGTTTACTATGTTGAAGTTGATTTTTTTCCTTAGGAAAATAAAAGGTATTTGACAATGACTCGTGATCTGTTATATGGGATTGCTCTAGGTTAGGCTGTCTGCTGAAGAACAATTAATTATTACCATTCTATCCAGCAGAAGTTTTACAAGCACATAAATTGTCTAGGTATATCTGTGAGATGGTCTGGATTCCCTGGATAAGAATTTCAAAACTGGTGTTCACAGAGGTCATGGACCTGTTGGCTAATTGATAACTAGATGTCTCAGTGCCATAAGTAGCCTGGAAAGAAAATTCTGAAGAGAGATGTGCTAAAGGGCCTATCCATATACGTTTCTATGTCGTAAAATGTTGGAAGGATGCATTGGATCCCATCAATTTAATGAATAGTTTACAAAACCTCTGAATGTCTAAACAATTATCAGTTGCTTCATTTATTTAGACTCCTTGCTTCTACTTCTACAAATAAACTGTTATCCTCATTCCATTACTCTTCTTGCTACAGATTTAAAACTTTCATGTAGCTGGCAGCTCTTTTTTTGTTGAATCTTGGCTCCTGAGAGACAGATCTGGAACACATTTGCAGCAGGGAAATCCAGCAGGGAGAAATTTGGTAGCTTCACTGGAGCTACAGAGATCACAGACTTCTTTGAGGAGACCCCTTTGCATGTAAATGCAGTTTGAACAAACCAAATGTGGGTAAATGAGTAGAGGAAGGGTTGTCCTAGCAGTGACGCATATTTCACCTTGTTGGAGTTTTGAAAACAGAAAATACTTTAAACAAACTGACTCTGTTCAATTGGCTTTTGTTATGTGTATTTTAAGTAAGCATGAAGACCAAGATCCCACAAGACTCCTAAGGATGACACTGATCACAGGTGTGACCAGTACCACTGGATTTGAGGGTTTTATTTCACATCTTTCGGCAAGGAGCTTCTACCTAGAGCAGGAGTTCTGTACATGGGAGACATGAGATTTAGCTTTGTGTTGCTGTATGCTTTGTACAGGCAACCAGTATGCACTTAGCCAGCTGCACATCTTTAGAAATTGTTTTAATTAATTGCATTGATCGCAAAGCACAGCGTGGGGCAGCGTGTGAGGATGTTTTTGTCTATAATGTTCTGCTAATTCATGATGGAGTTTGAAGAGTCATGTGTTGTTTTTTAAGTCTGCTCTGGAAATTCAGCCTCCAGTTTTGCTTTTTATCTCCTTTTCTCACTTGTTCTTGCCAATAAGGATTTTGGAGCCTGAATCACACTGACATGTACATCCCTGTGCCTGTATTGCCATTAAGGACACTGAAACTTAGGTGAGATGGGCTGTTGAATCAGGGAGCTCTCTAAAAGTACATGCCCATCTGAGCAATGTGAGAGGTGTCTAAAATTAGCATAAATATTTGAGACATCAGACCCAATTCAATCGTGATAGCAGTCTGTCAGATGACCCTGACCTTCGGGTGGAGGCTCAGTTTATCTTTGTGGCCTTGTATGAAGCCTGGAGTGACAAAATTGTGGGCAGGTTTATGGCTGTAAAGTATATTTGAAATTATGTTCTCTTGCTTCTTTTGCTAATTTCAAATATTCTTCAAGTGCACAGATTAAACTTCTTGTTTCTGTGAACCTGGCTTGTTTTAACTGAACTGGGTTAGGGACTGGTGCTCTGGTAACACCGAAGGAATGGCCGCCTTGGGCAAGAGGGCAGCAGTTACCGTCTGGGCCAGGCTGGGAAAGGCACAGCTGGACCTGGGAAAGGGCATCTGTCCAGTCACTGAACTAGCACTTCTGCTGCACGCTAATGAACTACAGGTAATTAGGGTGCTGTCATTAAAGACCTCTTAATCTGAGAGGGGAGCCAGCTTGTTTCTGAACAGATGAGGCCAGTGTGGCTTTGACCTGAAGTATCTCGCTGCTCACCCATGTGGTGTACCAAGACCCGCAGGTCATGTCCAGGGTACATTGAAATCCCCAGTAGCTGCTGTTACTCTGCCTTGGCTACTCTGATTGCATGTTTGCAGAGCATTTATGGCTGGTTTCATGCAATGACTGCTCATGGCTTATGCATAAGATTAACTTGCTTTTTCTTCTGGAATTTTTTAACTGCACAATCAAAATACTCTCCTCCTGGTAAAATCCATATGAAGGCTTGTGGGAAGAATTGGTATTCACTCTGCAAATACTGATGTTCAATTTAAACAGGTGTCAGACAAACTCATCTAAAGAAATTATGAAGCTTAATGGTGTCTTCATTCATCATTTGTCATTTATGTCATTCCATACAATGAAAAGGCATTGCTGACTCTTAACTGTCCTCAGGAACATTCTCCATTTGAAATTGCCTCAGAGGTGACAGAATATTATTTAACCAGAAATTTAAAAGCAATAAATAGTGCATATTCACGACTGATGGGAAGACTGATGGGAAAAGATCTTGTTCTCTTTCAGACTGTAAACAAGAAGCAATAAATTCGCTGGACTGATCTCAGCAATAGGAAATAGATTACACTATCAATAGGAATAAACTTTGCTCTTATCTATGACTGCTCTTTGAAAGAATGGGCATGTTTAAAAAAAAAAAAGGAAAAACCTCAGAAGCCTGATGCCCATGGAAAAGGCTATGTACTTCCACTTAAAATATGCACAGAAAATTAGTAAAGGCAGGAAATAGGCAGGAAAAAAGATCTGAGGTGAAGTAAATGGTGACAGAGAGGCTCTTAGATTAATTAGCACCCTTAAAAACTACTCATTTCTGACCACACCAATGATGATATACCAAATAAAAAGCTTGAATTAAAAAATGTACAAAGCCAGACAAGTTGTTATGAGTAAAAGTAACCAGCTTTGCCAAACAGGCAGAATAATGTACCTTTATTACCGCTAATGCAAACACAGAAGAAATTTCCAAGTAATTGGTAGATAGTAAACAAGGTTCTCTAAACAGAGGACTGCAAATAAAATAACACACTTCTATTTTTGCTCATCTGAAGCACTGAAAAATTATTAACTGGGTGGTGCAAGCCCATGAGATCTTACAAAGATAGTAAGAACTTTAATTGCTTTCTGGTATCTGGGGTCTTTTGTATAGTCCATGTTTTTGCAACTAAAAGGCTTGAAGGTTACTTTAGAGAAAGAAAGAAAGGAAAGGGAAAGGGAAAAGGAAAGGCAAAGGCAAAGGCAAAGGCAAAGGCAAAGGCAAAGGCAAAGGCAAAGGCAAAGGCAAAGGCAAATGCAAACGCAAACGCAAAAGAAGGACAAAGCAAAGTTTTTCCTGTAAACCGTGGTCTTCAGAGCTGAGGCTTCAGGAAAGTCATCAAAAAATGTGAAGCTTTTGATTAAAAAATACAAGTGCTAGGAATGTGTCCAATGCTTGAGCCAGCTGAAGGGAGCAGTTATGATGGCAACCCAGCTTATGTGAAGGATGTATAAGATGTCCAAACAGATAGGCAGTACAGGAATCACCATAAACGTTGCCAGCTCTGTAGAAGGCAAAAGTCTGTGTTCTTGCTTCCTCTATATCTATAGATACACACACATATGGCTGTGTGCTATATATAGATGTATAAACAGCATATATAGATGTGCACACATATAGCTGTGCATGCATGGGATAAAATAGCCCGAAGAACAGCATAGTCACACTGTGAAGCAGTGAGGGCAAGAGCTCCCATGGAAGTGGAAGAAGCAACTGAGAAGACGGCTCACAGGACAGAAAGGGAATCACCTTTTTTTTTTTTTAACATGGAGCTGAAAGATCTATTTCAAGTTTGTAGTGACAACTATGTTAACAACCCCCCATCTTCACAAGTTTTGAATGTTCTCCAATGCTTTGACATTTTTTGCTGGCTGTAAAATTACAGTTAAAAAGAAAACCAGTTTAAATGAAATTCACGGCTCATTTGTATGCCAAGCACAGTTGTATGTCTGCTGCTTTATCTGCCCTCTGGAACAGCCCAGGTCTTCCCCACGTTAACTGTATCACCACCAGGTACCCCATTTGCCCCCACGGCCTGGCAGCACCCCTGGAGAAGCCTGCCTCCCTAGATATCCACGCCACTGCAGCCTACTCCTGTACACAAAGCCATCTAGAGTGATCCCTGGCATTTTGACACCTCTTAGATCGGGGAGAGCAGAAGGAAGACCTGGGGAAATCTGTTTTGTCCTGTGGGACAAGCAGCCTTCTTCCAGGAAGAGGCAGCTCTTACATTAGTCACAGCAGGTATGTCACCGGACCCTTGGAGGAAAGCTATTCCTGAGCCATGACGGCTGTGTCTGGCCTGTGTTAAAAGCTGTAAACATGAAACCCACGTCTTTGATTGTGCAAAGCAGCAGTGCAGATCAATGACTCACCATGGTCACAAACCCATGGCACTACAGCAACCTGTGGCAGCAGCACGTGGCTTCCTGCACACCAAAGGCAACAACAAGTGATGGGGGAAAGAAGCAAAGGTGCAATCGGTGCTGCTGACTTACACAGGAGGTAAGTATGCATGGTATAGGAGGGGACACCAGCTGTCCATAAGACTGCCATCACACCTTCCCCCACGGAACAGACACAGGGTAGGCTGTATTTGACTCTTCTTGCATGACTCAACCTGCCCCACCTTTGCGGGAGCTGTGGAGTAGTCTTCCATGGCTGGATGCACCTCCTTAGCTGGATGTGCGTCTTCAAGGGACACACGTTGTTTCTTTGCACTGCCAGTTGTGGCAGGTACCTGGCAAGGTGCCTCCCTCCCTCTCCTTCCTTCTCTCTGGCCAAGCAGATGCAAACCAATAGACAGTCTATGTTTTTTTCTTTCTTTCTTTCTTTCTCCAGGTGCTTTGCACTCAGATGGTTGCTGCCCTCAGCAGCCCTTCCTCTCCCAAATCTGTCTGTATGCCTATGTGCAGCTATTCTAGCCTGGCCGTAGCAAAGTCAGCAGTGGCCCACAGATGTAATACAGGCAATTGCCCTATTTAGTCCAGAGTGGGTGGAAGGGGGATTGGGTGACTGAGCTGGCACAGGCAATGGTGCTGAACATCAGCATAGCATATTTTTCCTATTCCCCCACTCAAACACACTAAAATCACCTGCAAGGTTCATAATGTGGCCAAACTTGAATGCGTTTTCACAGCTTTGGCCCTGAAAAACACAAGGCTGTTGCCTGCCCCCTCTATCACCAGTCACATTTCCAGTCCCAGCAGCACAGCAGGGAGATGCTGCAGCTGTTCAAACAAACCATTTCTGGAAACGCTAACACAAGCAGACAAGAGGAGAGTGGGCTTTGGAAATGGCCAAACCATTTGGCTACAATTTTCCACTGAATTTCAGCTGGAGGTAGTGCCCCACCCTTCTCTTCCAGAATAGAAGATTTCTACCCTTACTTTTACAGATTGGTAAGAATTTGGGGTTTTTTAAGTCTATAATAACTTATATTATTATAAACCTGCCATCAGTCCTACTTAAAGTGATGAATTACAAGATTCTGCCTAAACTAATTTACTTATTGTACAGTACACACAATTCCTGCCCTGCAGAGTTTACAGTCTCAGCTGCATTTTATACTTGTCACAGTGAAGGGCTCAGGACTTCTTAGCATGTAAGTGATACACAAAAATGGAGTTCATCAGCAGTCCCAAAATGTAGGAAATAATAAATGATTCAGGAATGCCACTGCAAAAAATCTCCGTAATGAGCCCCTGTAAATTTTAAGACTGGACCCTGAAAAGTTATGTTGACTTTAATAATTTTTGAAAGTTCATTGTAACCAAAACTACAGGTTATGTTATGTAAATTTTACAGCGTTGATGATGCTGGGTTGCCATGTGTTTGTTGTGTTTGTGCCAACTTGTACTAAGTAGCTGTAAAATATTATTTTCCCAATACGATAAAAATTAGCATCCTTTTAAGTCAAGGTGACATATTTGCCTTGAGATGCATTGCTAGACAGTTTGGCTTGTGATTTCTGTTGCCAGTTCAGACAGTATTAAGAGATATCAGTAGCTCTGTATTGCTCCAGGCTTGTTCAGAGACTTTGGGAAGTGAATTGAAAATTATTTCTCCCTTACTTGCAAAGCAGTTTTGGACCTTCGTCTGAAAAATACAGATACACAGCTCACTGGTTCAGGGATAAGACTCATATGTCTTTAGAAGGTTTTGAGTCGTCCAATAGGTTTTAAATGCTATATAGAGAAACAAACAGGCAGGCTTTATACTGTTAGCAGGCTGCTTCCCACGTCTTAAGGTTATTTGTTGCTTCTGCACTTAGTTTTTCCCCACTGGATGAGAGTGACTGTGACTCTGATGACAGGTTGTGACATGCAGGAAGATCAGCAGAGCCCTCAGGGTTAGCAGACAAGTTTAATCACTAAAGCAGATGAAAATCAAAATGAAAACATGTTACTGGGAGCAAAAAAAGATTCAGTTTACAAAGAATGCTAGAGAGGAAGGAAAGGATGTCTTAATATTTTTGGCTGTCTTGGCTTGCAGTGTTTGGTAGCTTGCTCTCCTTTTCCAGATGAGTCGAACTAACAAAGGCTAGCTTTCTGTGCTGTCTGAGTAGAAGACTTACTTAGGGCAAGGAAATTCTAAGTTTTCTAAGTCATTCAATATCTCTCGACACTTAACAATTGATTCAGATGACCCAAGGGTGAAGTCACTACCAGCATTGCTACAACAGCCCTAATGGCACACTACTGTCATGTTAATGACTTCATGTACTGCTAAGTTTAATGAAAAATGTACCACTTCAGTGAGGACAAAGATACCAGACAATAGGGTTTGGGAAATAACGGTATTATTGCAGAAATGTCATCTTCTTGGTAGCTGAAGAACCTCATTTAATAAAGTTATAAAAATCGTCATAAATGTTCGACAGCTTTATGTAAATGCAATAAACCAAAGGCGTAGGGAGAAGAAGTGAAACTCATTTTGCATTTATGATGCGCAACAAAATTATAATGCAGATGAGGACAAAATGACCTATAAACGTTAAACACATGGTTTAATATATAATATGGCAGCAGTAGCCTGCTGAGTGGGCATGTGCACTACTGCGACAGTTACAGGCAGGATGGCATCGTCAGTGCTGGGATGGGCAGCGAAAGAGCAATGCACAGCTCTTCTTCCTCCAAAGTAAGCATTGGACTTTGTGGACTTGGTAATAAAAGAATGAGAAAATGAGGTTTATTTGTGGGCCTAACTCCTGGATAACACCAGTAAGAGTGTGTTTAGCTCTGTTGAAAGTTTTCTTTTCTAAAGGGCTGAAGTTCATCCTGGGCTGAAGGCCAACACAAGGTCTTTTTTGGACCATAGATGCCTTCAGAGTGAAAGCTACAAGCATCTTGCGTTTGGCCTAACTTCAGCCCAAATTGCTGTGCAGCTGAAATCTCACCTTCAGGGCTCTTTTCATCCCATTGAGAGTGGAAGGACAGATGGCTGCAAGGTGTCCCACTGAAGATCCCTCAGCACAGCCAGGCAGACAGGTGGGTGCTGCCCTCCTCACCGTCTAGTTGTCCCTCCCTGTCCCCTCACCTGCTTTGCCCACAGACCCAGGCACACACAGGATCTGCATGCCCAGACCACGCTCAGTTAAATCTGCAGATTGCTGCAGGCTCTAGTATGCTTGTGTGCATTGCACAAGCACGCTGGGGGAAGAAAAAGTCTTCTCTTTCAAACATGACGATTTTAAAGCAGATCACTGATGCTGTTCTTGAACGTATGTTAATGTAAGCCATGTAGCACGTAATACTATAAATGCTAGCATCTTCTCTCTTGGTAATGATTTTTTCATCCTGTTGACACTTGAGCACAGGGCGGGGGGTTTGGCATATGCATGCTACAGGTGCCTGGGTCTCCTCCAGTGCAGATCATGGTTGGTGCTACTCAAGACAATGTTGCTGGAGGTCAATTTACAGCAGGGTTTCTTTCTGTCTGTTTAGACACCTGTGTGCAGAGAAACTCCTGGTGCAGGTCCTGCCCTCCCTATACTACTGATTTCCATGGCAAACCGGGACCTTCGGCTTGCTTCCCTGCCCTGCTGGCAGGAGGAGCTGAGCCAGAGGCTGCGCTGGGCAACCCACTGCAGGGGTCTGGGCCACGATGCGGGAGCTCAGGGGCTGACAGCACTGCTGCCCCAGCTGTCCACCCTGCTCCTGGAGTACAGACAGCTGGATGTGAGCTGCCTGTGAGCTGCTGAGGCATTACTGACTGCAAAGTGCTGCTCTCTAAGCCATGGCAGACGGGTGGCTGCTGGGCAAGCCACTCAGGTGGCCACACCGGGGCTGGCACAGACAGCCGGCACCAACAGCCCGGCAGCTGTAGCCGCCCATGGGTCGCAGCCCTTGCAAACCGCCTCCATGTATTAAAGCTGACCAGTCAGCACAGGGCAGGTTTGGGCTTTTCTATTTGTTTTGCTTCCTTGCCCTCCTACTACAGTCCTCTTCTGTCCTTTCACTATTGCAAACCATTTATGAGCAATAATTTCTGAGTGTAAATTAAAGCAAAATCAGGCCCTGGCAACACAGGTGAAAGGAAGCTGAAGAAAGATAGCAGAAGCTGATTTGATGGTGTAACATCAGCGAGCCTGCCAGATTTCCAGGCAAAGAGCTGGAGACTGCTTTAGACTGACTCATCACTTTGTTTGCGACTCTGGGGAGGTTTGCAGCTGGCTGGGTAAGTATACTGAGCAGAGAAAAAAATGTTGAGTGAAGAAGAGAAATCCATGCCAAAGGCATACTGGTTTTGATACTTCATTCCCATGCTGAAATTTAGACAAAGGGCTGTTATGGAGTTGTGGTTTCTTAAGGTCTAAAGCCTGTTTCAGACCACATTCAATTAGATCTGCAGATTGCTACAAACTCCAATATGCTTAATAATGAGTTTCCTCATCCTGTTAACACTTGAGCACAGGCTTATTTTGACATATGTGTGAGAGTTCTCCAAAATTCACCTGTGGCCTGACAACTAGGGTACCCTTTTGGGAAGGAAGAGGTGTGAAATCGCACACCTTAGCTCCCAAGCCTCTCTGGCTGTGACACTGCTGCAAACACAGCTGTCATCCCATTTGCAAACACACATCCCATCAGAAGGCTGAACCGTGGGTTAGACCTCAGGTGCCTTGCGGTGCCCAGACAGCACTGGGTGTTCAGGCAGGGCACCATCTTCACTAACCCTGGCCTCAGGGAGGTCTTTGCAGGGGATTTTTTAGGCACAGAAGCATCCATGCAGTTGGAGGGAAGCCTAGGGCTGGGTCAAGGTGGCATTCCAGAAAACTTTAGTTTTCTACTATTTCACGGTTTTGTTTTGTTTTGGGGTTTTTTTTTTTCACTTTAGTGTTGTACTATTCAATGCGAGGCAAACAACTTCCTCTGTACAGCGTAGGTGGTAGGGATACGGATTTGGGCACGTGTCTGGTCTAAGCCCTGTGCCATCGGTCTCAAAGTGCCCTGTACACTGGCGTAAGGCTGCATGGCCTACATCAGGGAAGCAGGCTGCAGCTCATGCAGAGGAGCAGCATTGTGTCATGTTCTGCAAGAGGCTGAGATGGATAGGATGGCTCATATTGGTGTGGGTGTGCACAGCACGGTACACATGTCCCTAACCCAGCCTGTTAGGTGGCTGCTTGTAGCTCTGGTCACAGATTCCAGTCTCACATACCATGTAGACATACCTACCTCCATTTCCTTGGATCACTCTCCTCTGACTAGGCACTCCGTCTTTTGTGTTGGAAAGCCAATGCTGGAGGACACCACATGCGTTCTTGACATTTCATCTCTGCTTTTTTTACATATCTTATTTAAACCTGAAAATATGAAATAAGATGCAGCTGATAGTTTTCTCAGTCTGTGGAAGACTATGTTACAAGGAAGCTGTGATGCATGAATTGCTTTCCTTTCAGGGAGCTCTACTGGTAGAGGGGTTTTTCTTCAATTTTTCTTCTTTTGTTTTCTTCTTCTTTTTTTTTTTTTTTTTCAGTTCTTGGATTTTATCTAGTTGTCAATTGCCCAGGAAACAGAATGTAAACATACTAGACTTTCAGATCATTAAATGATCATGTGCATTTATTTCATTTCCTTACGGTTTGATTCAACTTCATCTCTGACCTAAAGCAGAAAGCACAAGAGGAATTGCTTGAAGCAAATATGGGTTTCTAGGTCAAACAGACCTTAGGGACTGAAATTACATGTACGCATCTTATTTGTCCCAGCTGTTGAGGTCTATGTTTGTTTTGTAATGACTGTTTGTGTTCCCATTAGGCAAGAAGACACTGAAGCATAAGAAGTCCTGAAGAATTTATAGTCTACTTGTGGCTGAGGTGCAATAAGCTAATGACACAAGCAATAGGAAGGAAGGTGGGAGGAATGGCAGGGATAACAAAAACAGGATTGCATGGTTATATAGATGATGTATGTGGGTAGACTGTGGTTCTGAATCACATGCAGGACGGACACTGCTGAAAGCCAAAGAGCTGACACAGCGTTGCTCACCCTTGTACACCAAGGCTCTTGTGGACAGCAGGGTCGGACACTGAGGGCATGGACCTGGTAACACAGCTCAGGAGAGCTGTGGGAAGCTGGCAATGGTTCCCTTGCTTATAATGATGCTCTGAGAGACCAGGGAAGAAGGGAACACTTCCAAATCAAATGGTAGCTTTCCTTGAAGTCTTTCGGGAAGGCCACTGCTGACATGAGAGGGCAAGGAGGCAGGTTACCAAATGACCTTTAGTTTTTGACTTCCAAGACATTTCTTCCTGTTGCTGTGTTTACCAGCTAATGGCATAAAGCCAGCATTGCTCTTGATGTGTGCCAAGGTATTATCAGCGATGTACACAGTAATTCATTCAGATGGGAGTAGGTAATAGTCTAGGAACAACTTTACCTATCCATGCTATAGTCTATAAAAGGTGGCTGTTGATTCATACTTCTGTTGTTTGCCTTATAGTGTTTTGCCATCGTTTGCCTATATAGCGCTTGCCTAAAGCTGTGTTCATCTTGTTGTGTGAAGCCATATGAAACCCTAATCAGGAAGTTTTATATCCTTAGGTAATCTCTGATGTCCATGGCAAATCTTTGCTATTGAAACTCTTGCCTGTAAGAGCCATAGCCAGTCATGGTCCATTAGGAGGAGCATAAAGGCACAGCATCAGTCCGGAAGAGTTTTGTCAGATTAGATTTGACATGAAATGATGCACAGAGATGTGCTGCCAAACAAGGAAGAAGCAGAGGTAGGTCTTTATACAAATCAGTAAGTTTTTGGCTTGCTCATTTTTTGAAAGTGCACATCACATTTGCTTGTGAAATCCCTGAGGCCGCTTTTGCAAGTTTTGGCAGAAATGGTCTAACTGGACACCCAGTGAGAAGGGGCTAGTGCTGATGGTTCTGAGTTTTCTCTCTCCTTGGCAATGTACCCTTTTGTTTTTTTCTCTTTATTTATCTATTTGGGGAAACAGTATTTGTGCAACAGCAACTTCTTGCTAAATTCTAAAGCCCACATATTGCCGTTTCCTCTCTCTGGGCAGAGAGAAGTGTGAGGATAGGAGCACAGTACGTATGAGCTGTTCAGATTTAGCCTTCTCTGGACTGTATTTCCCTTCTGGGCTTGAGGGCAGAGAGAAGCTGCTGGGTTTTTTTCTCACAGGTGCATGGAGCATGTTCAAAAGGTGCTTACATGCTTGACAGATGCTTTCCTTTTCTCGTTTGCTTTCATTATTAAAAATAAATAGCAGCAAAGCACCAAGGGCCAGTGTGCTTGTTTATATTTCAAAATTCACATATACAAATGTGATTTCTTCCCACTTTGAAGGGAGTAAAAAGAAATTATGAGAAATTCACTCATTTTGCCTCTTTCCAAAATACTTTAGATGTGAATTCAGTTGTTCTTTTCTCCCTTTTTAATTTTTGTTAAGCCTTGAAGTGAACCTATCAGAATACCCAGTGCAGCAGCGTTAGAAAAAAAACAACCAAAAGCAACCAGTCAAGAAAGTTTATTTTGCCTTACCATCAATGTTCAGCCACCCTGGCAGGTTGAACTGCAGCTCCAGCTGCAGGCTGAGCCCCATCCCCTTACCGTCAAGTGTTGTTTTCTGGGCCCAGATTTGATTTCCTTGCCTGAGTAAACCCACCCACATGCCAGACCCAGTCCCGCTGTGCATGACATTTCTGTTCTGAGCAGGCTCCAGGATTCAGGAGCTGCCTGGGAAAATACACAAATATGATTCAGCCATGCAGGTCTGCTTCCTCATTATTAGGAGAAGGCAAAGCAAGAGAGGAATTCAAAGGCAGCCCCACTGGGCTGAAAACTCACTTGGAGAGATGAAGAGTTACAGCCTTGTAGCTGGACACGATCAGTCCAAAGCATTTTATTTTAAGGGAACCACATGAGAAACTAAAATGGATCATTAACAATAAAAACAAACTAAAAGAGAAGTGCTAATCACTGCTCAGATTTCCATGCTGCAAAGAGCACAGCAGTAGCCCCTGAGGGGGCTGTTCCCTGAGCAGCTTTGGCCTCTGTCTGAAATGACACCACTTTTTTGCAGACTTCTGCAGAGTCTGGAGGAGCTGCAGTTAACTGACCATGGTGTCTTTCAGCCACATTCAGCACCTGCAAGATAAAGCTGGAGTTAAGGACCCAGGTGTCTGGAGAATGGCACATAAATCCCCGTGGTGCTACCTGCCTCTGGAAGGCAGGTATTTAGGAGCTGATATGCTACCACTGGGGTCTTAGAGGTATGGCTGCTTTGGAGCAGTATTAATTATAAAGGCTAAAGTCACTAGCATAATAGGCAGTCAGACCAAAAGTGTTCTTTTACGAGGGGAAGATAGGATACAGCAGGCCATTTTAAGTCTGTCATCAGCCTCAGAGGGATTTAATTTTAGATTTGCCTGAAGGTAAACCACCAGCTGAACAGAGGGGGTGGAAATGTAGGCTGTTTTCTTATTTAAAAATCCAGACTGTTGCACACATTGTGAGGCTAATTGTAAATGCCGCTTCATTTTCTTGGTTCATTTTCCATAAGGGGAAAAAAAATCCTGATACAGTTGCTGTCTCTTTCCTGTCATACCATTAATGTACCAGACGGGGAGATGAGCAATTAATTCCTATCCCTTGTTCCACAACTGCATTCCGTGTCTCTGAGCAAGTCAGATCACCCCTCCAGCCCTTTGTGTGTTTAGCCTGCAATTTTCAAGGGAGCAGTTGGTGTGAAGCAAGTGTGTAAGTCCCCCTCCAGCCTGCAAAATCCTCCCCTGGGGAGAAAGACTGCAAATGCCCTGGGCAGGGACTGTGCACCGATGTGTTTGCAAGGCTGCGGCACAAAGGGACTCTGGTTTTCTCTGGGCCTTCAGGTGTTAGTGCAAGGCTACAGAGTCCTCATGACAATCCTGCTTTTCCACACTCAAACTGAAAGAATAACAGGGATTGGCAATGAAAATGGGAAGAGCAGGGGGGTAAGAAAGGGAAAGAGATGCTGAAAGGAGGGAGAGGTTGTGAAACAATGACCCAGGATGAAAGTAGCAATCAGAAAAAGAGGGCTTTGCAAGCAGGAAGGAGAGAAAATGAAGCAAAAGAACGGTATGAAAAATAAATGTAAAAAAATAGAAAGATGACTTAAGAGGTGGAATAGAGCAGACGAAGCAAAAGGACAGTGCAATGGTTCATGAGGGAACAGGGGAAAAGAGCACGAAGGGAACAGTGTGTACTGATAGCTGAGCACTCAGGAAAATGCAAATGATGGTGTTTAAGAAATCTTCCTGTGTTGCTTAGAATTAGGATGCTTCTGGCTCTGCCGCAGGATTGAGAGTGAAAGCCAATCTTCTTTGATCTGCTCCAGTGGTGCAGAATGACTCTAAGGGAATGTATCAATTAAGAAAATATTGAAATAGCTAGTACAGCATTTTACATATCTTATGTTCCGCCAAAAGCAGGGTGCATTGGAAAATAAATGAACCATGATACTGGCACTATGGCAATGCACTGAGCTCTTTGTGGAAAAGGGTAGGAAAAGGTACAATTCTGCATGTTCTGTGGATCTTAATGATGGCTGCTGTGTTATAAAATTGCTGTGCTTAGGTTGCCAGGGCTTGCCTCCCACAGTAGCAGTGTAAAACAGTGCTTCTTGAATTTGGTAACCTTTATCCCCATGAAAATGTATGCCAAACTGCTACCAGTTAATTTCCTTAAGGCATGAGCAAAAAGCCAGAACCCCTGGTGTGAAATGTCAAATATCAGACAAAATTGGTCATATGAGGGAAACTGCAATGATTAAAGACTGGTGGTGACACAGACTTTAAAGACGAGAGAGAGAGAGAGAGAGAGAGAGAGAGAGAGAGAGAGAGGGAAGGAAATTACCCAAATTTTGTGAGCACTTTCAGGCGTATAAGCCCTTACAACACCTAGTGCAGCACTGGATCTGCAGCATCTTCTTGTGCAAGGCATCTTGGCACCCTGTCTATGAGTTAAAGTGTTCTATTGCTGATGTATTAATGGAAAAAACAAGAGCTGAAAAACACAGATGCCTAATGGTAAGCTTCTTCCCTTGTGTTTGTGCACCTACAGAAGTACTTCCCACTCTGTGCTGTTATTTACTTAAGTGAAGGAACTTCAAAAAGACTTTAAACAAGATTTAAAAAACAGAAACTTCACTTGCTTTGCCGGAGGCCGCGTAAGTCATAACTGGAGATCATTCATCAGATTCACCATGTCCATGGCTACTCTATTATCTGGCTTCACCAAACAAGAAATAGTTTAATCTTCTGCATCTTTGTCCTCTCATGAGCCTGCTGATCCTGAACTTTTGTCATTCATATGGCATATAATGAGCACTGTGTATAATGCAGAGCGTTAGGTCAGTAGAGAGCAAAGGAGGGTTAATGTTATGAGTCTTGTACTAAGACTACAGCCTGTCATAGCTGTGTGGCTGCATCTAGCCACATAGGCACTCACTTGCATTTTCCTGGCACTGTGTAGAGTGGGAAGATCTTGTCAAATATTTTGATTAGTATTTCTTTCATCTTTGAGGGAGATAAGAAAAGGAGATGGGATCCAGGTGTTCTTTCTTTTTTTACCATAGCCAAGTAACAATTGTAGATACATCTTTCAGATTTTTGCCTGATTCAAAAGTGAGTAGAAAAAACATCATGTGCTGCAATATGCAGCAGCATATCCAAATTTATTCTGCTATGGAAATAAAATGGGGAAATAACACTCTCAGGGCAGTATGTTACCAGCTTTCAGAATTCCCATGAGGAAATTATGTAAATCTCTATTCAGTCAAAGTCAACAGACTTGTAGAAGAGTCAAACAAGGGTAATTCCAGATGAATCAAACAAGGGCAGTAAATGAGTACCATGGCTGCAGAAACAGTCTGTCTGCCTTCCTGGTGGCATGCATGGTTCCCTGGACTCGCAGAGGCAGTTTAAGAGCAAGAGGAGGAAGAGCTGCACGGATAACCAGTACAGCTGGGAAACAGTTCCAAAAGCTGGGAAAAAGCCTGCAATTAGTTTTGGGTTTGAGCTATCATTTCTGTATTTTTAACTATATGTTTGTTAATGAAATATCATTGTAGTCCAGAAATGAAAATAACTTTTTTCCCCTTTGTTTTCCAAGAAATGTAAAAAAAAAGGAAGTTGAGGAGCATTTAGAGGAACAACTGTGTTACAGTTTTACTTTTCTAAACCAGTAGGATTTGATAAAACCAAAACCATTAAGTGTATGTGTATGCCCAAACTGGTGAGTTTTGTACAGAGAAAATATTTCAGTCAAAACTTCTCTCTAGCCCAGCAGATGGTTTATTAATAGAAAGGAGTGTTTGAATGCTTGGCTGGAAGTTATAAAAGGCTCATAGGGCACAGGATGGAGACTGTGGAGGGAGGTTTCTCAACAGCCCATTGATAGCAGTGACCCAACATGGGCTGGAGAAAGATGCAAACAAGCAACAACAATAGAACTGATGATTATGATCTTTTGGCCTATCCAACCGGTGGATGCAAGAGCTGAGCAGCTCTGTTCAGAGTCAGCCACCTGTTTACTTGGCATTGCAGAGGGCAGCCAGCTTTTCAGCATTGATGAGATAACCAGAAATGTGGCCAATACCTAACCGCATGCTAACATCACGCTGCCAGGGTATGGTGGGTGAATTCACTCAAAAAATGATCATGGCAGCAGTGGTGGCCCACATTCCTGCATGAAATGTTCCTCTATCCCTCCCTATAGTATCTCAGCTTCACAAGTCCCTCCACGTATGTGCATGGTTCCTTCTGCTCTTCAGATCATTGTCTCAGACCAACCCTCTCTCCCCAGCATGGTTTCTAAGGAGCTCCCCTTTCTCAAGTCACTTCTAGTGGTAAATGGTGTCCTGATGGTCATCACATTATCTTAACCGGTGAAGAGAAGGTATGAGTGGGATCACCTTCTCCTTTGGAGACGGTGCCTAAAAAACACTACCTCCTTGTGCTTTCTGCTCAGGAGAGATTAAATCACCTTCCTGGACTTAAAGCCAAAACTGCAGGAGGAAGGGGCTGCTCTGGTCCTACCCATACTGCCTGCAATGAAGAAGCAAGAGACACCAATATATACTGGAAAAGATTTCTGGCTTGTATTTGTGCATTCCTCCATAAGGATCTTTATTTCTTTATTGTATTTATAGGTCCCTAGGCTTGGGAACATTGGCTTAAATGAGGCAAATGGTAACAGTTGAAGCTAAATCCCAACACCTGCTCTTGTAAGCTGTAGCTGTCATCTCTGTTCAGCTGTTCTCCATCCTCCTTCACAACAGGCCTGCCCATTGTAATCAACACACATTCTCATTGACTTCATTGGCCAGGTCTAACCTCCCTAGAAAAGTTCAGGGGTAGGAAACCTTCGTCGCTGACCACAGGGACATGGGCAAGACATTAATGTTTATGCACGGTGTTTGGCATTACTGAAGAATGTTTGCTTTTTAGTCTTCTCTTGTTTGACTGTAGATGGAAGTGTGGACAACATCTCTTGGAGAAAGGGCATGCACTCCTTTAATATTTCACTTGAGCCTCCTTCATCCATAGGAAGGAATGACCTTTTAACAATGTCTCTTGTCTAGTTTCATTCTCATGGTCAATGAATCACACCACAAGCTTTGATTGACTGAGTGTGAAAATTACTCCATAAGGTCATCTGTCTGTTTGAAAAAGCAGCTGTTCCATTTTTTCTGTCTAATTGAGTTTGTCCTGCTGCGAAGGGCATGGAGTTTCTTTCATATTTCAAAGTGATGAGTTCTTTGCATAATTTCAGTGAATTTTTGGTAGGAGAGGGACTACTTCTGCTTATTGCTGCTTTACTTTAACAGGAAAAGTAGCAGGCTGATGTCATTATTGATGAAACGTAACTCACACCAGGCTGCTTAAAGCCATTCCTGAAACAATGTAGTGTGAGGTGCCAGGGGTTCTCTATATTTCACCTGTTGCTGTTAGGCTGGCATTAGCTTGGACTGCTGCAGAGGCAGTGTTTCAATTCCCCTGGAGTAAAGAGCACCTGTACAAGCAGTAATTCTCCTGCTCCTGTTTAGATGGCTAAATCATCAAATTGTTCAATCATTTAGGTTGGAAAAGACCTTTAAGATCATCGAGTTCAACCATTACCCTAGTGCTGCCAAGTCCGCCACTGAACCGTGTCCCCAGGTGCCACATCTACACACCTTCTAAGTACTCCCAGGGATGGGGGCTCAACCACTTCCCTGGGCAGCCTGCTCCAGTGCTTGACAATCCTTTCAAAATTTTTCCTAATACCCAATCTAAACCTCCTCTGGTGCAACTTGAGGCCATTTTCTTTTGTCCTATCACTTGTTACTTGGGAGAAGAGACTGACCCCCACCTGGCTACAGCCTCCTGTCAGGGAGAGCGATAAGGTCTCCCCTGAGCCACTTTTTCTCCAGACTAAACAACCCCAGTTCCCTCAGCTGCTCCTCATCAGACTTGTGCTCCAGACCCTTCACCGGCCTCGTTGCCCGTCTCTGGACACGCTCCAGCACCTCAATGTCTTTCTTCTAGTGAGCGGCTCAAAACTGAATACAGTATTCAAGATCCAGCCTTGCCAGTTCTGAGTTCTTACATTTCCCTGCAGTACCACTCTGGGGAGTATGGGGAAGAAAGAAATGTAAACAGAATAAAAAAAAAACAACCCAAACAACAAAAAAAGCCACAATACAAAACCACCACTACCAACAAAATGAAATAAAAAGCCACCCCCCCAAATCAAAGAGCTGCTAGAAGGCCTTCTCCTTCCCTACATGTAAGCAGAGCCTTGAGCATCCAATTTGTAGAAGGCAATAACCAAAAGTGAATCACAGAAACTTCTGACTGCTCTGCCTATACTTAGGCAAGTACACAGATACAAGTGGTGTTAAGGCAAAGTTAAGACTCAAGCCATTTTGAGATAGGCAAGCAAAACTGTTTCTACTAGAGTCATAAAAGCAAAAAAAGGTGAAATCTAGGAAATTTTTATTTAGCTCATTACAAGAAAGCAATACAGACTATGTCAAAGCACTGAATGCAGCTTCTTTACAGAAATTAATTTTTTTTTTCTCAATCTCATTAGCCTCAGTTCAAGTGATTCATATGCAAGGTTTCAAAATGACCCTGTGTGCAGACTAGAAAGTGAACAGCCCTTGAGTAGATAAGTACAGGTTTATGTCTGTGTGCAATAGTATTGTGCCTGCCTAGAAAAAACCCTGTTGTTCAGAGCAACCCTTTTCACAGTCAATAATAGTCACGATTCTGATTAGAACTATGATTTAGCAGTGGGGCATGAGGGAGACCACTGTGGGGCCAGTCCTACCATAAGTAATGACAACAGGTCCTTACCAAGGGTCCCTCTAGTCCTGTTCTGCCTCCAACAGTGCCCAGGTCTGCATACCTAGGAAGAAGCATAAGCAACCAAGTGATTTTTTTTCTCTGTGATACCAGTCCAGTTTGGGCTTTTTTTATTTTTTTTTTTTGTTTGTTTGGGTTGGATTGGTTTTCTTCCCCAAAAAAAGGCATTACAAACTATTTGGACCATCATTTAGTAATAGCCACATTTTCTCTATTAGCAACTTCATTGTAAAATAATTTAGCTCTTCATCCCTCCCTTACTGTTTATTCTGGCAAATCTCCCAGCTTCAGTGAGAAGGCAGTTCAGGGCCCAGTCTACACAGTGACCTTTGGAGATAAAGAATGCCAGGTCCTATTATGGTTTTATACTGTTATAATAAACCTATACTGTTTCATTATTTGCCTTAGCTTAGATACTTCATCTGTGCTCAGGTATAAGGCAAGTATGAGGTTGTTTCAGGGAAGTGAAATAGGCTGCTAATTCCATCCTGATGCCTTCAGTCACATCATCACTATTGAATTCTCTAGAAGTTTTCGAGAAGGACTGATTGTTGTTGGATTTTTTTATTATTATTATTTTTTGCTAAAATATATGAACACTCTTCCAAAGTCATTGCATTCTTGTGTAGCAAATAAGCTCTGATGCTCATTAATAGTGAAAACTAGCCTGAGCTTTAATCAAAGGTGCATTAACTCACATCCTGTTGTTGGGCCCTATGATTGCAAAATTAAAATGACTGAACACAATGTGGCAACATACATGCTTTAGTAGCACTGCTGCCAACTGTTCTTGGCATAAAATGGCTTGACTCATCTTGAAAATAGGCCTCTGTTACTTAAAACTGGAACAGAATGCAAATGCCTGCCGTGCTGACCATCACTGACATCGTTACCGGTGTTACTTGTGGAGCACCAGTGCACACTCTTAGAAGGGACCTGCAAAGGATGTGTCCTGTTAAGCTGATGTATTACAGTGAGATGAAATCACTTGTATGATCAGAGGAACCTGTGGACTACGAGTAAACCTAATGCAGACTACGAGTGTTTGGGGAGGTCTGTCTGTGTAAACAATCTGTCTGAGCTGAGCTCATTCTTCCTGGCAAGAAAAATACTCCATACCCATTTTGCTGGTTCCTTGGGGATCTGCACTCCATTATCCTAACCTTGAAAATAGCAGGTGTGAGGAGACAGAAAACGTGTAAGGGAGAAAAGGGCAGTTTGTATGGGGAGAAGGATTACTAATGAAAGGTGTCCCCCTGAAAAGGCTAGCTCTGGACACTGGATACATTGCTTTTCATTTCTTTTGTAATCTTAGCTAACTTATACTATGTGAGAGAATAGATTTACATTTTCCCACCCGGTTTTATGCAAAGAGGATGGTAGCTATTCAGTTTTTGACTGATTTTCCTTCATTATTTCATGTCACAAAAGCCTACAAATGTAAGATGATAACGCAGGAGGTCTGTAATTGGACCTGTGCTAAGTGCTGTGTTGAGCTGGATATGGCACGCATTACCTTCCCATGCATAGGAGTCCTGCAAAACTTATTCTAGAGGCATACAAGCATCCCTTTCTTCCATAGCAAACCTATATTTCTTAATACTTGTAATTCTTCTGATTAATAAAATCCTGAGTGAGAAGCAAGGGAACTGAAAATGACTCTCCATTGCTATTCTGTAGCATCATTATTCTGTAGACCTGCACCCAAATCACTGTCTAAAGCACTGGAAGAGGTATGGTCTTCATCATGACCAAATCCACCTGGCACTGTCTGAAAATCCATTGCCCTGCATGATAATAACTACAGTAGTAATAGTAGACAAATTTCTGCTTCTATTGGAGATAAAAAAAAAAAAAAAAAAAAGACAGGGCCAGGTAAGGATCCAAATATAATTTGATTAAAATGAGTATGAGTATTAGCTTCCTCACCCTAGTTCCCTCTTAGATTCAGGGCAGCCTTTTGCCACAAGTTGGAACTAGGTTGCCTCAGTAAATCTTTGCTAGCCTTTCCTCCCTTCCTCCCTTTCCCCTCCCTGCCTCATCCTCTCGGTGTGAGGAAGCCTTAGTAGCTCTGGCTTGTTGTAAACTGTTCTTTGCATGGAAGGTCTGAGACTTGGAATTGGCAAATAGCTGGGCACTCATCCCTCTGGCTGGAGCAATCATGTCCTGCAGGATCTCAGATAACAAGTGACTGCCTTTAAAGGCAAGTTTTACTTAAGTTTTACTTAAAGAAATCTAGTTTCCTAGATAGCTTTTGGCTAGTGCTCCTGATTTAGCTGGCAATACAGGGAGGGATTGCTGGATGAGTCCCACAGGAGCTGGGTCATTACTTGCCCCTGCTCTTTCTGGGAAACCCTGGTGTTTGGGCCTTTTGAACTCATTTTTTGTGCACTGCCATGTGTTTTTGAAGCCATACCTGCATTGTGGGCCTTTCTGAATAGTGGCTGGGGCAGGTGGAACTCAGGATGATCTTCTCAGTCTCCCCTTTCCACTGTGCAAAAGTGACTGCAGCAGCAAACAACGAAAGGATGGACAGCAGAAAAGAGGACTGCAGGTACCAGGATGTTGGGTGACACACGCACACGTGCACACGCACACACACACACACACACACGGCTTATCTGTGTTTTTGTAACAATTTATAGAAAGAGCTTTTGGCTTCCTACTCACAGCTAGTAAGGCTAAGCATGTTGCTTTTTAAAAATTGAATGCTAGACTCTGCTTTTACACTTAGGGCATCCCACTGCCTGGAGATTTGCCAAGTGTATGTTCTGCAATGGTGACCCAGGACAGCCAAGTGTTGCTTCTTTAATATAAAGTTTTGAACATGGATATTTATGCTGCATGCCATCATGCACATGGCTGGGCAGTGTGAGCATAGTTATATAAACTCCTGGAGAAATTTATCTCAGTGAGGATGGAGCCCAGGCAGCTTTTCAGCAGGGTTGCAGAATGGCCGACTGCAGCCGCCTCGGTAAGGCCAGGGCCCTCTGGCCCCCACCAGAACTGCACACCAAAGCTTACCGTGGGTCCCATGGAAGAGGCCTCCTGCACGGTGGCTGGGCAACTCCTGAAGGGTACAGAGTGCCCTGTCCCTGGCAAATCCATGGATAAAGTCATCCTCCTGGTGCAGAAGTGTTTGGGGAGTGCAGGTGCAGCTCACTGGATGATTCAGAGCTGTCGACACACTGTGGTGGCTGGTTAAGTTTGATTGCCATAGCTGTTTGTCCTGCCTTCCTTCAGAGAGTCATGTCCCCAAAGCAGGGGTGACGGGAAGGCTCGTGAGTCAGCCCCCAAGCCACCAGCGCCTGCAGCGCAGCATGTTATGGGAAGCCGCCATTGACCTGGGGTCACGCTATTAAGCCATACTGTAAACTGCAGCTGCTTAGGAGCTGATTCACATCCCTTTCATCTCCTTCTGATGAAAACTTCAGGGATAGCTTTGGTGTCTTTGCCTCGTCTGCCATTGCTTGTGGGTCAACCTGAAGCCAGGAATGAAGCTCTCCTGCAGCAGCAGCAAAGGGTGCTCCAGCTCACCCACCTGAGCAAAGATACTTCTTTTCCTCGGTCTAATTGTCTTCATGATTGTGAGGCTAACTGCAGTGTTATGACCTAAAATCTGGGCCTGATGCATGAGCTTTGAAGTTCTGTGTGCTTTAAAAAGAGTCTTTCTAAATAGATAGATATCTAAATAGATAGATGAATAAATAGAATCATAGCAGATGTCCAGTCCATTCTTTGCAATTACAGTCCAAATCTTGCTTTTGTTGGGGCTTTCTCTGGGCCTTGAGGGATGGGCCTAGAGAAAAGAAATGTTCTGATTCTCCTCAGACACAACACATTTTCAGTCATTGTGGTGTAGCAGGGAGAACCAAACCCAACATTTTTGCTTTACGCTTGATATTACAAGGGTATTCAAAGACCTCAGCTGACAAGAGCCACCGCACAAGTACACAGTGAAACCCCATCTCTCTTGCAAAGAAGCTGGCGGTCAGTGAGAGCATTAATATTTCACATTAATGAAATTCTGCCGAGGGAAGGAACCAAAGTACACAGAAAAGGGAGTTACCTTACCTCATATGAGCTACCTAGTTTTGCTAGTCAAAGCAATTGGCATTTTTTGATAATAATTTATTTGCATTTTAGACCAATGTTGAAGACCAGTGTTTGTGTCTCTCCATTGACAGGGGAGGATACCCTGCATCACTGGCACAGACCAGCTGCCTAATTTTTAAGTGGATAAATTTAACTGAGAATGAGTCCCAGTCTCGTCTCCATTTTCACTGCAGCAGAGTTACGAGCTGTACTCTTGCTCTGTCATCTGTTAGCACTCAGTTCCTTTAGTGGCCTTTGCATAGTGTTCAGGTGCTTCCAAGAAAATATTTTTGTCCTGTCCAACACAAGCAACACCAGAAAATTTTAATCATGTGTCTTGGTGTTAGTAAGGCTTTTGACATGATCTTACGTCACAGGCCAGTGAAATGGTAAGACAGGCACCAGAATACCTTAGATCTGCGAAGTCAGATGGTAGTCACTAATGGTTTACTGTCTAACTGAAGACTACATTGTGTGAGATTTGGCAAGGGTCCATCCTAGTGATCTTGCTGATGGAGTAGTCTGTATATTTATTCAGTCTTCAGGGGATGGGACCCTGGAAGGAACTGTAACCACACTGGTGACATGAGCGCAATTTCAAGGGATAATGTCTAATTGGAGGAATAGTCTTAAATAGCCAGTAGGGAGTTCAGTGTGAACATAGGCTTAGGAACAATCTATTGCAGGATAGGGAATGAGTATGTAAGCATCAGTTCTTCTGAAAAACATGTGAGGGGGTTGTGAATGCATCACAAACTGAAATAAGTGCTATACTGATGAGAAAAAAAGCTATCATCAAGCGAGAACACTTAAACGGGAGGTTTTTAATGTAAAACAGTAAGATGTAGTTGTTCCACTTCACTGGAAAATTGTGCTATATAGCACCCCTGAAGAGAAATGGAGGGAGCCTAAAGGAAAGCAACAGATACTCTAGAAAATATAACCCATAACAAATTTTGAAAGAACTGGGACTGCGTAGTCCAGTGGAGAAAAATCTGGAAAAAACCCCCCAGAAAACCGTTGGCTGCAGTCTTTAAATATGCAAAAGATCATCATAAAGAGGGTGGTGGTTGATTTCTTCCCGTACCCATATTCTGCCTTAGGTGAACAAGGAGCAAGAAGATGCAATCACAGTGGAGGAAATACAGCATAGGTGTTTGGGCTGCAAGGCAGCAGAGAAATAGAGTACTGCAAGAGACTGAGGAGCTTTAATGACTGGCAGTTTTTAATAATGAGGCCTTTTCAACGCTATATTCTAGGAATCTGTAATCTCACCCACTTTATGGTGAACCAGTACACATGACCAAGTGCCTGGGATAATTGTCAGAAAAAAGCAATTTTTCCAGAATGGCAGTTCTTCTTGCTGGTTGCTCTAGTCTTTGACAGAACTTATATCCCTACCCTCCCCACTCCCACATTCTTCCCTAGTTGACAGAAAGAGTGATTCACCCCAGCTTACAGCCTGCATTTTAGCTTAAAGTGGTTAAACAGCTGCTCGTGCTGTCCATGTGCACACGCTGGCCTTGGAGACTTGCTGGCAGAGTGCTTGGTGGGCAGTGCAGCCCCTCTCCATCATGGGGATCAACTTTTCCAGGATCATTTCATCATTTCTTCAAGCAAAATAAAAGCAGTTCTGGGGGTGGGGCTAAGGGGTGGTTGTTCTAATCTCTTTCCTCAATGTAAGCAGCATCTTTACGAGGACAGCAAAGTACTACCAGCTGGAGAATGAATTTAGAAAATTTCCTTTTATGGAAGAAGTCTTTTTCTAACACTACCAAAGAGAAGCTTTTAAAGAACAGCACTAATTTGAAAAGCTTACTGTTTCCTTTTAGGCTGTGGATTCAGTCTAAATAAAGTGCATCTTCCCATTGCAGCGCAGACATTTTCAAGTGCACTGACAGCAACAGGGAGATTTTGGTTATCAGTGAATCTGTCTGTGTTTTATTCGCCTAACAAAATAATTTTGTTGTTCAACATTAAACATCCGTATCAGATGGGAGGAATCTGATGCTCCTCACTGGGGACAGATCCAGCTGTGCCGGTGGATGGAAGAAAGGGGGAAGGGAGAAACAGGGTGAGCCGTGTAACTGAATGGTGCATCTGAGGGGGGCTGTATGGGCTGCAGTAGCAATGCTAAAGTGAGAAGGGGAGACTCCAAGCAGCTTCACTCCCTCCCGCTCCCCCTTCAGTACATATGTACCTGGTAGGTCCATGTGAGCCTCCAGACAACCACCCTGCTATTCACATGCAGTAACGCAGCTCACTGTGCACGCCTGCGCTGATGTAGCTACCCTGTTTCAAAAGGCAAGGCAACAGATTTTATTTCGGACTCTCATTTTGTCAAGCATGGGTGGTTTGCTTTTAATTTTTCTTACGGTCTTTTAATGCCAAACCGTTTCAACCTGCACTTTCCTTTTAATCTATGTCCTTGCTTGTGTTTGTCTTTTAGGTTGGCATTTCCACAAGTATTGCTGATTTTGGACCCAGCAACAATTTTAGGAGGTTTAGCACCCAGAACTCTAGCTGAAGGCAGGTGTAACTGAGTGGAGCTGAAAAGGGTTAATCCATACAGGAAGCTTACACACTCTGCTGGGTCCAATCCCCACTGCATCCTCAATGTCCTGTGTCTCTCTGGCCTTAAGTGATGCCATCCCCTCCTTCCTAGTTCATAGAAGGCCTGGATTCAGACGGACAAAACATGTCCTTCTGATTGATCCAGAATGATTTCTTGGGGGCTGGCAATGTAACAGACACAGCTATCTGCTAAAGCCTTAGCCTGACGTAGACATTTTCAACTAAAGCAACAACCTGTTTCAGAGGATCACTTGAGTGTTGTGGTTGGACTCATTTAACCAGTGCAGAGGATCAGCGCTCAATTTCCACTCTCCTAAAGAAGGGTTTTTGCTCTGTTCACTTTATGTCAACAATCCATGAACCTGTCAAATTCCACTGCTTCACAGTAATTACAGAGCGAGCATGAGAAATTATCCACAGAGTCAAAGGCAGAGATGTGGCTTCATGAATACATTTGTCAAACTGACCTCAAGCTGGCAGGCAGCATCAGTGCCAAAAAATATTTAGCAGGTGCAAGCATGCCAGCCGCTTGTGGCATGCAGTATGTTCTTTAGCAAGTAAATGGTTCTATGTGCTGTTTTAGTATCTGTGGACAATTCTCATGTGCTTCTGTTATTTACCATGGTATTTTGACTGATATTATGCAGAGCTGCGTTTGACAGCCAGGCACCTCACAAACCCATTCTCTCTTCCATTTTTCATTTGTGCCCCAGGAGCAATGTTTGTACTTTTTTTCCTTTTTCCAAGTGATCGGACTCCACACAAACTTCAGAGAACTGAACATTTGATGTAAAGAGGATTCATGCTAAAAGGCAGGGTACAAACGAGTGAACAAAGAAGCCCACCAGCCACACCTGATGGAGACAGGTCAGAGAGAAAAAACAGGCATTGAAGAGTCAGGATAAGAAATACATGAAAGATATGTGATTGCAGTAATAGATCTTTGAAGGGGTAAAACCCCCACTGTTGATTGTGAGGGGAAAGCTTGATTAAATGGCATGGGGTGGGTGGGGAAAGAACAAAGAAATTAAGACTATTTAACAAGAAACACAAAGCCATGCATATGAGGTTTGCTTACTAGTATTCCTTTAATTTAAGCAAGTTGGTGGTGTTTCACTGTTTTTTTCAGCCTGGAAGGAGAAGGACAGAGGGGTATTAAAGCAAAAGACAGTTGGCTAAGAAGAGGGTTGTGGAGCCTGCAGAGCACCAGCTTTGAGTATATTCAAGCCTTTGAAGGCTTCACACACATATAATGAGATAATGAGATGCACATAAAAGGTTTTGTTTTGTTTTGGGATTTTTTTGGTGTTAACACCAGTGACTTGTTTATCTTTTTGCAAGCCTAAAGGATTTTGGCACCAATTTACCAGGTTTGCTACTATGGTGAAGGAGAAAAAGGGCAGGAGACCCAGGAAGCTACTGGGCTGTACAGCAGAGGGCCAGTCATGGAGCCAAAGCAAAGGGAGAGGCATGAAAAGCAGAACACAACACCAAATCCAAGTCATCTTTAATGTCCACAGGGTGCTTCCCCGTAATGTAATGCCTAGAGTGACTGGACACTTTAACCTCGTATAAGATGACATTCTTGCTGAAAGAAGCTCATTTCGTGCTTGATGGGAGGTTCAGTTTCCTTCCTCACATGCAGCCAGCAAGAGTGGAAAAGTGGGAACAGAAGAGGGATATCTGGAAAACATGAAAGATACTTTGTTCAAAATCAAGATCCAATTCTGACCAACGTGGGAATGAGAAAATTCCTGCTTCTACATGTCTCTCATCCAATAAAAATGGAGCATAAGGCCTGGCTTACCAATACTTTTTTTTTCATTATAAAATTGATTGAAAGAAGCTTTCCTCGCAGTTCCGCTGTGTGAAAAGAGCACAGGACTGATATGCAGTCTTGTGTCACTGCATCTAAAACTGGAGTCCATGGTCCTCACAGAAATAAGGCTGAAGGCAGGAATGAATGAACATGATTGCAAAGAACCGGCGAACAATGGAGGAGCGCAGTTCTTATTGTTGCTGAGACCAGATCGCAGAAGCCTGGCTTACGTCAGCTCTCTGCTCCCGCATCTCGCTCACCTCCTCCCCCTCCTCCTGCAGCAAAAAAAAAAATCTCTGAGGCTTAGAAGACAGCAAATTGGGTGAAGATCTACCAGAAACCACACCCAGGCTGTCGTGGATGAATGTCTGATGGGTAAGGTTGGTCACAGTCAATGAAAATGTGTGGAAGGTAATTTAATCAGTTCATGGAGGGAAATGGAGAACAAAGCTTTCCCTCCTACATGATGTGTACAAAGCCTTTGGAGCCAGGCCTCCCCATTCCCCTCTGCAGCCCGCGGCAGCAGCAGCCAGACTCCCCTTCTCCCCCTTCCAGCCTCACGCTCGGTGCTGCTGCTCTGCTTCTCCCCTGCTTCTCCTCTGCTCAGCAGCCCAGCGCTGCTGGGCTCCGGAGGGGGCGCGTGCCTGGCCTCGGTACCGGGGAGGTGCACACCGGTGCCTGCAGAAGAACCCGAATTCGGGCTTCCCGTTCCCTGCCCAAATCCCCTTGGTGCAGGATGCTGTGCAAAACTTGACCACGAGTCCTTCTGCCCATCGCTTGCTTAGAGGAAAACCAGAAATGCTTGTAGTGTCTTGGGCATAGACTCTTGTTGGGAGGTTTTTTTCAGGCTGCTGTAACTACTACAGAGTATTACAGTATACCGTATATATTACTACAGAGTATACAGTATACTGTAACCCACCTAACCTACATGCAAGTGCCCTTTGGATCCTGTCCTTAGTATCTGCATGGCTTTGATAACATTGGAGGGCTTATGCCCACCTAGCTTTGTCTTTTATGAACATGTTAAATACAGGAAGACATTTTTACAGAGTCTAATTAATGTCATCTATGCCAGAACTGCAGTGGTATAATTACTGTAATAAAACCCCCATGCTTGTTTCCAATTCTAATATTGCCTAATCTCCGACTTGAAAATTGCATATTGTGATGTTTGAAGCACATATCACGTTTTTTTAAAACATTGGTATTCACCATGGGCATTTTTAATGTGTGTCTACACACTCACTGTTTTTTCATCCTACTCTGAAGGCTGTCTGAAAGCTGCATATTCCGTTATCAACAGTTCTGGAGAAAACACGCTCCTCTGTTTCCAAACCCCCTGTAATGCCTGCTTCAGAAAGTTGGTATGAGGAATCTGGTGACTGTTTCACAGATGTGGAGCAGGACCTCCCCATCAGCCATCGGATCTGACCAGATGAAATTCATAACATCTGCTGTTCGTAGTCAGACACAGCTTTCTGTTATTCCAGCTGTTGCTGAGCATGCATTAAGCAGTTCCAATTAGTTAAATCTCCTCCTAATGTTACAGCAGCTTGGTTTTTTGCTGCAACTGAAGAAGTATTTGTCAAACCTTAAAGATTTATTTGTAGCTGTGCTGTTGATACACCCTCTAATGGGCTTTCAGTTCTTAGGCCAAAATACCAGAAGCCACCAACTGCCAATAAGAATAACAGATTGCATAGCATTGCCCCTCTCCAGAATTCAAATAGTGCTAGAAATGAGTAGTGAATTCCCTCTTCTGCACTTTGCAAGAATGAATAATGGAAGGATTAAGACTGAAAACAGGCCCCCATAAATTATGACAGAGAAACCCAAACCTTTTGCCCTGGGATCTACTAGATCATGATGCTTACTATTGGCTACTTTTAGCTGATGCATCTTTTACTTAAGCTACATTCAGTCCCTACCGTTGCTTGTTGCTGCAACACACATGCAGGGCTCATTTTAGCTGTGCTGCAGTTATGTCAGTTCAGAGGTCTGTGGATTGTTGTGGGTTTAAAGCAAAGATGACTGCTGGAACAGACCTTTCAGCGATGTCCCCCAGCTGTAATTCAGTGTGACACTCCTGCCTAGTGCTTTGTGGGGCGTGGAGCTTTGCAGTAAGCATCTCCCCAAGGTTTGGCTGGTTACAGCCTGTGGCCAGCAGCACTGTACAAGGTACAAGCCATGCCCTGATTTACAGCAACATGAAGACATTTAATAAGGTCATTTTTTCTTGTTAGTGTCTCTGTAAAAGAATGAGGCATCATATTTTAATGACCAATATATTGTGTTAATTATGGCATTTAATTATTTTTCTTTGACCTTGTCAACAGTCAGCATTCTGATTGTGTATATATATTAAATGCATTAATGTCCCTCTTTCTAATGATCCAACCTGTCAAACAGGGGTTGAATAGTCAGGCAATGACTCTGTGAAATAATGTAAAGATCAAAGCAGTGCCATGAACCTCCCAGTTTGTGCATTCTATAAGGCATTTGCTTTCCAGTATTTCATTCCTGTGACAACAGCCAGAGGAAGGCACCAGCTTCCTCTCTCTGCAGAGATCTGCACAGACAGCAGCAGAGTAAGCTCAAGCGGTTGTCACTGGCACTGTAGTAAACAAAAGCAGCCAGCAATAAATGGCACAGAGGCATAAGGTCAGAGGATTTGGCCTTCTGTGCATTGTCAGGGACATGGCAACATGCTCTCTGATGTGGGAGAATGCCGAGCACCATACAGGGGCTGCTTACAACCCAGCTGCACATCTACCACACAGCTACAGTCACTTACCTTGTGCCTCTCTCCCTTTCTATGTCCAGATCCTCCCCTCCTTTGTCAAGACCTGAAGCAAAGAAAATCCCTGAAAATAACTGTTGCCCTTTTTTTTCTCTCTCTCTTTGAAGGTACTTCTCTAAAAGTGCACTGATTTGTGTACTTTTTGCCTGAGAATATTTTCTCCTGATGGTTTTTCTTCTTCATCTTCCTCGGGTTTTATTATTTTTCCTCACCTAGGAAAATCAGTGCCTCTTTGATAAGGTGTGAAGTTGTAGTGGCTTGTTAGTAATTTGTCATTTGTTCCTTTGGTGAGTGTGGCTCGTTATCTGTGTGGGAGAGGCAGTATCTTCTGCTTTGTGTGAGTTACTTAGGGGAAAAAAGCCAAACACATCTAGCATCTGTTATAGTTTTCCTTCCCAGTGTCTGAGATTCTAAATAGCTATTAGCACACATTTTTTCTGCATTTTTTTGCAAAGTACAAACAGACAAATAAACACATAAGCCTAACTGTTGGACTTACTGCAGTCTTACGGAGCTAATTAAAAATGGAATAATGTAATGATAATGCTAAGGTTATAATTAAACCAGAATCTATAAATCAATGGGCTCAAATTATCCAGACAGTAAATTCATCAAGCGTGTAATGAAATGAAGTCATGAAGTTAACACTAGAAGCAATGGGGTTGTATTAGTTTGTCTTCAGAGGGTTTAAGGAGGAGCCAGGTCCCTTTCAGTGCAAGCCCACCAGCAGCAGCAGCCCGTACGGTCAGTGCCCTGAGCCCACTCACAGACAAGAACAATCGACATGCAATGCCCTGAGCAACACAGCATTTGCACCAGTTTCCTTAGACCGCGGTGGAGGGATGGTGCCCAGTTTGTCATGAGCCAGCATTGCTTCGCACAGTCAGCAACTCCACTGTAACAGTCTCTGTTACACATTTTTGTTCCGATTTCTCCCTTTCCAAACAACAGTGCGAGCTTTCCTCAGCAGTGCATCAATCAATGTTTGTAGTAGCTTTTGAATAATGTTACTTTTTAATCCAGAAGCTCATGACTAGTTTGATGGTGCCTTGGTGGTTATTTCTGGGAAGCTATCCTCATGTAATGCATACCCACGTGTGCCCTTAATGCAGATGTCTCTTCATCACATAAAGGGATGTGTCTGTATCCCTCCTGCTCAGAAAGCAGGACCCATGAGCTCTCCCGTGGCAGTCACTGGTTGCTGTCTGGAGCTGGGAGTCAGAGCCTCTGCTAAGGTTAATTCCTGAGTGAACTGGCTACACCAGAGGACAAGGTCATTAATTTCTTCCGCTTAGGGAAGGGGTGGGGTGATCAGCTGTAGGTGTTGATTGATGGTATAAGTAGTTAAGACAACTATTTCTGTTCACCTTGGCTTTTATTGGGATTGATTCTAGTTTCACTGAGTCCATTTTTAGAGATGCTTCTTATGTTCAGTGCTCTCTTCTATGAGCAAGTCATGCCTGGTCACAGGTTCTTCTTAGGTGTTACTCACCCCAGTAGTTCATCTGTCTCTTCACCTTGCCTGTCACCAAAAGCACAGGTTTCTTGGCCCTTAGGGCACTGCAGTGACTGCCCAGGCTGGTGAGTCCCTGGTGGTGGTGGTGTCCTCTCCAGCTAATCCGGCTCTGCCCACTGCCCCGAGGCTGGGAGCAGTACGGCAGCAGCCCCCAGAAAACAGAAAAAACAGCAGCAGCAGGCGAGGGGCCGAGGCCACACTGGGCAGCGGTGCGGAGAGAGGGGCTGAGTCGGCATGGCTGGGTAGCAGGTCAAAAGGAGAATATGGAGGAGGTTCATACTGCCCATGTTTCTGCAGCGTCGTTGTGATCTGGGGAGAGCAGCTTCCATGGGGTAGAACAACGTGAGTGGAGATGGAAATTGCCCCTCCTAGCCCACACTGCACCTCAGGGTGACAGGTGGAGGTGCTTTCCAAGACCATAGGGGGAAAGCTTTTCTGGGGCCCATCAGAACTCTCCATGTCTCCTCTCCGCACAAGGTAAACAGCCTTTTGTCCAATGTGCTGCACCACCTGTCCTGTTTTTCAGTATGGTCTGACTCACATTTTATATCCAGTGACTATCCCTTTAGTTCCCTCTATTTTTAGATTGGTTTATTTTGGTTTGAACCATGATGCAGAAGGATATTTGCCTTGGGAGTGTCCTCTTTCCGCCCCATCATCACCACTCCCCCAACAGCTGTTTTCTAATCTCCCTGTTTTGTTTTCAATCTCCATTTGGGGGTATAATGATACTATTTACCACCCTCTCAACAAGGGAGCTATTGCCAATGCAGGGGTATGTGTTGTTTTCATTCATCATGAGGACAAGCTATGCAGAGCCAAATGCGGGTTTGGGAAAGGCAAAAATAATTCCAGCCCAACATACGATTCAGGTTATTGCCGGGGAAAATGACACTTTGCTGATGATACTGGCATGTGAGAAATACTCTAGAAATAAAACAGAAGTATATTCCTTATGCATATTGGTAAACATCTGGGGGACTGTATCCGAAAGTTACTTCTTCAGCAAGGGAAGATGCCAAGTCCTGCACCTAGGGAGGAACAATCCCATGCACCAATATATGCTGGACGCTTCAGGTGGGAAGCAGCTTTGCCAAGAAGGACTTCGGGGTCCTTATGGACAACATGAACCATCAACATGCCCTCACAGCAAAGAAGGCCAACAGTACCCTTGGCTGCATTAGGAAAAGCATTGCCAGCAGCTCGAGGGAGGTGATCCTTCTCCTCTGCTCAGCACCGGTGAGGCTACGTGTGGAGTGCTGTGCCTGGTTCTGGGCTCCCCAGTACAAGAGAGACATGGATATACTGGATTGAGTCTAGAGCAGTGCCACTAAGATGATTAACAGACTGGAACATCTCTCCTGTGAGGAGAGGCTGTGAGAGCTGGGACTGTTCAGCATGAAAAGAAGGCTCAGGGGGGATCTCATCAATGTGTATAAACACCTGATGGTAGAGAATGAAGTTGAGGGAGCCAGACTCTTCTCAGCAGAGCCCAGTGACAGGACAAAAGTCAATGGAAACAAATTGCATGTGAAATTCCATCTGAACACAAGAAAACACTTTTTTTTTTACTGTGAGGAGTGTCGCTGACATGGGTTGCTCGTAGAGGTTGTGGAGTTTCCATCCTTGGAGAATTTCAAAACCCAGCTGTACATGTCCCTGAGCTATCTGCTCTAGCTGCTCCTGCTTGAGCAGGGAGCTTGGATCAGATGACATCCAGAGGCCCTTCCAACCTTAACCATTCTGTGATGCTGTGATTCTACTTAGTTACCACAAGCACCTTGAGGCACAGGCTCTAGAAGGAGGTTTCACTTTTTTAAACACATTACTTCTTTCCTAATGTTCTTGTAATCACTCCCTTCTTTTATGGTTTCTCTAATTTTGCAGTCAGCTTGGCTGGTAGCAAGGTGCTTTAAAAAAGATCTCCAAAGACAGACAAAGGGAAAAAAGTACACATCTGCAAGTTTTGCTTCTCTCACAACATAACCAAAAATGTCAGGCTCTGAGGGCATGCTTAGAAAATGTGAGGGTAGAAAGCACTATTGCAAAAATTGCACAGACAAAATACACCTCACTGACAGCAAACACATCTACTTTGCAGAGTTTTTTCATGCAAGAACCATGTCCAAATCAGCGGCATTTTGCTGCAACAAGAAGCCGGTCCTTGCAGTTATTTTTCAGCACAGTCTGACATTAAACCTTGCTCATGAAGCCAATCTGGGCTGGGCTGGGAAGGGAAGGGACACCTAATCTGGTATTTTTTTAAGTAACAAAATAAGGGCTTTACCACTCTAATCTAAGAATTTATTTTATGTAGGTAATGTAATTTCCACTAAACAGAAGAGGATTTTGAAGATGTGGTCACATAGCACTAGTGATGCCCAAGGTAATGCAAAGTGGTACTTGCATGCCATCTAAACAGCTGAACATCTCCTCCTCCAGGTGGTGGGGCAGAGCACAGAATCTGCTACTGCCACCAGTGCTGCTGGTATTTATATGAACTAAAAGTGAGGAGCCCTGAAAAAGAAGAATCTGTTGATTCTCAGAAGAACAGAAATATAGAAAAAATCTTAAATGACTACTAGAATAAGCTAAGGCAGATTCACAGTCAAAATTAATCTGGTACTATGATGAAAAAATCGTGGGTAACTAGAAAAGACAGTCTAGAGCCCCTACTGGGTCACGTCCTAAGTTTATTTCTAAATGTGTCTGATTGACCAGCTTACATATTTAGTAAAGCTTTTGAATTAAAACCCAATCAATACCTCAGGTTTTTCTGAAAGACAAACAGCATTTTCTACCAAGAAAGAAAAATAAGTGTATACATTAAAAGGTATGTGTCTGGTGTGTCTGAGGTTGGGAAAAATGTAAAATTTTCTGTCCTGGAGTCATTAAGGAGGAATATTTTTATATTCTACACCAACATATTTTATTCTTTTAGAGGAATATGTCTTTCAGAGGAATATTGTATCCTCTGGCATCCTCATTATGCCTTTTAGATAGAAGAAAAATTGAAAACAGGTATGTGTACGTGAGGTTAGCTAATGGCTTTTGTTAGTCAATATAATCATCCAGAAGTCTGAATATTTATCAGACTCTCCTAGGTCTTGGAAAAGGGACAAGAATCTTCAGAAGAAATATTTTCCAGACTCCATAATCAAATCAGCTCTCTTGGCTAGAGCGGTGGCTGTCACTTGCTGCTGTATATAAGGAAGTTCATCACTTCACTGGTACCAAGGCTTGTTGTCAGAGACATAAATGCACCATTTATAAAATAAGGTAAAGCCAAAGGAGAGGGGTTGAGCTAAATCAGCAGCCCCTCTCCTTCAGGAGTCTGATTTGTGTTGGCAGCTGGTTGCTCCTGCCAGATGTGTCAAACTCCTTGTTATGTGGGCTCTGCAAAATGCAGGGTCTGTTCCCAGAAGGGCAGGACAGTCCAGGCAGACAGGTCAGAGGTCAGCTGCACTGCAAGCCGTTAGGGTGAGGAACACACAGCCCTCACGCTGCTGGGGAAGAGCTGAAATCCCTCTTTTTCAGTGTGCACAAAGCATTAGCTCCTATTTTCTAGCAGTTAGAAAATATTAATCAGGGCACCTAAAAGAAGTTGAAAGATTACAACAATGCAATCTATATAAGGTTCTGTATTCCACAGTCTTCAGCTACTTTAAATCAGCAGGCAAAAAGCCCCCTGCTTTCCTCTGTCCCTGGTGATACACAGCCTCCACTGCGGCGGTTGCTAATGGTGACTGCTGTAGATCAAGGCACCTCACTCGTTCATCTGCTTCAGGGCTCACAGTTCACTAGCTGCTTACTTTGAGGTCACTGAAAGAAATATTTGCTTTCCTTCCTTTGTTCCATCAGGATTATTTTCTGCCTCTTACAGATGATCGTTGTGTCTTATGATGAAGCAGAACAAAATAGATCTGTGACTTCAAGTGACCATGGAGCTGTCTGTATTCTTCCACGGTGATTTAATAAAGAGTAGGAACTCAAAATAATATGCAAAAACCTCATTTTTGAGATGTGGAAAAAGGGTGGTGATGGTGTTCCAGGGCAGTCCTACTTCCAGGGGAAAGAGGAGCTTTTTCTCAGCCCTGTCATCAGTTCCCTGCTTGATCATTGCCCTATATCCAGAGCTGCTATCAGACTAATACTTGTAAAATTGCTTTGGGTCCTTAAACTTATTCCAGAAGTATGAAGTAATACTGCCTCTGTGTCATATATACAGAAAAACATAATGAAAGGAGGAGGTGGATGATGCACCCAGCAGCACAAATCCCTTAATGTTTTCAACTTTGCACACCCTCACTTCTGTGTTCTTATTTTTTATAGTGGGTTTCTAAATGTTAGTGATGAAAAAAATTCTCTCTTCACTTTTTTTGCACAAATGGGACAAAATTCAAGACATGCTTTCACTCAGCCTTACTTTCTCTCATGTACACACAGACAAGCATACAGCACTCCAGGGTTGGAGGGAGGAGGCATTCGGTGTGAATTAAATGTGTTATGTTTCACAGTATTGGCACAGTCTAAGAACCAGTACAGATGTGCTCTATTGACAGGAGAAATTTTTCTTGCTTTACATCAGACATTTACACTCGGGTTTACAACAGGATTTAAGAGGGTTAGGTGCTCAAATCCTATCACAGCCTAGGTGGAATTAGTGGCTTTGCTGTCTCCGGTTCTGTGGCATAAAATGGTACACACATGAGTGCACTTCACTGGTGTCACCAGCCATAATGTGTCCCTGGGATTAATGACAGCACTTGAAATAGTGGGCTGACCTCTTCCCGATGCAGAGCCTTCTTGCTCCAGTGAGTTCTTCCGATGCACCCAGCCTGACATAAATCATCTGTAGTGCCTTTGCGCTGCTTCTTTCAACTTATTTTTTTCAATGTGTGTGTCTGTGAGAGAGAACGAGAGACAGGGATGTTAAAGGATTCGCAAAAGGCTAAGGATAGATGGAACACGGAGGGACTCTGCAGGGCAGATCTGGGAAGGCTGAGGGAAAGCGTGATTTCAGAGCCAGGTAAATTAATATTTTATGAAGGCAGTGGTCCTTTCACTGCAGGGATATGGATTTCATAACACACTAAGGTACCGTTCTCTCTCCACACCAGCAGGCTCCTGAGTGAGAAAGCAACCCCCTTCACTGTGTTTAGTAAGATATAGAGAGTCATTTCGAAGAGGATGAACAACATTTTCAAACGTATACAGTCTGAAAGATGTGTCCAGCTGAAGGTAATTTATGCATTTTCTGGCTGAAATTGCTTAAAAGGTAGTAAAGGCAAGGCAGAGGCAGGAAACCAAAGTGTGGAGAAAATGCTATTAAGGGAGGTAAAGTGCTCTGTTCGTGGGGTTGTTCTGTGCCTGTCTCTCCACCAGGACCAAGTTAATGTCCTCAGGCTCGCGTTCAGCTACGGCAGAGCTGAATGATGCCTGCAGCATTCCATCAGCCTCCTGAAATTACAACCACTGTAACTTCAGTGTGGCTTTGCGACTTCTCAGCCTTCACATGCTCACTTCTGCGTGCACAGCACATGGTTTTCTATTGCTTTGCAGGCTGGAGGTCATTTGAAGAGCTGCCTGAAGGGCTCAGACCCCCAACATAGCCCAAAGCTACATTTGCCCTTGTACAAACTTATTCTTAGCACAGATTGTACCTATATCTATATGTGCTTTTGTATGTGTGTAAAACTGAAACACAAAAAGTCACTGTTTTCAGATGAATTCACATCACACTGGCATGTCTGACAATCAGTGTCTGAGGTTAAATACCTCGGGGTATTAGCAGGGGCTAATTCCAGCAGGCAGGCAGCCTTCCTTCCCCAGGAGGCTCTGGCTCCTGCTTCTTATTCTCTCTCCGCGAATTAGTTGGATCCACCCAGATTTCATTAAAAACTGTCAGGCATACCCTGAGGATGCCAGGGAGATGGGGATGGAGCTGGCACTCCCAGCACCTGGGGGAGGGATGTCCCCCACTGCTGTCCACATTGTTCCTGGAGAAGCCCAAAATGTTTGCTCTGACCCTAACTGTATATTCAATTAGGGACAACGGTGGTGCTGATGCATCGCAGAGCAGTCTGGTGGCCAACCACTGCCCAGGGCAGAGACCTGGTGTCTAAGTGACCCTCAGCCCAGTGGGGACCTGAAGTGAGAATTCCCACAGCTCAACATCTGGACAGCTGTGGCCTTGCTGATTCCTGGTTAGGATGTTAAGAACTGGGCAGTATGGGTAGGAAGAAGACCACAGGGTAGAGACCCCAGTGATCTCTCTTTACAACTTGCTTTATATCATCTGTGTTTTACAGCACATTCTTGATCTCAAATACAGCCTGCTAGAGAAGGTAAACAGAAGCTCTATAAGGGCTGATCAATATCGAAGCTACTGCATCGTATTTCATTGCTTGTGCGTAAAAATAAAATGACTTACCCTGAGTGCCTAGTCAGACACAGTTTAAGCCAACTCTACTAAACCTTTCTTGTTTTTCACTGCTCTTCCAATGGTCTTCTAGACTGACATGCAAAATCTCTCTGTCAGCCAGAGAGGCCAGCGATGGTCTCTGGAACCAATTTTGTTACCTGTGCCAACCTACACCCTGGCTGTTTCTGCGTTCTCTCTGCCACAAACGGTTTGCATTACAAAGTAGACTTTTCATTTGAAAAATGTGTCACCTTCTATATCCGCAGATATAGAAGGTAGGTTTTCATGAATAATTCAAACCTGTAACGAGGCTGGAGGGAATACACCTTTGTAATGTGCATATCACAGAGCCCTGAAGCACCCTGAGCTTCATTTTTGGTATTAGAGAAGAAAAGCATCAACTGATTTGACTTTGATTTGATATTAAAGGAACATTTTGTTTGTTCAAATACTTAGACAACTCAAAACTCTCAGAATCCAAAGCACCTCCCTGCACACAGGACTTTGAGCATAAGCCTCCCCAAGTCCACAGAGCTTATGCCACACTGTTGGGCTGCAGAGAGGGGTTTGTGCAACATAGCATCAGGAGTAATGGCTGGATGCAGAAAAGCTCCTCTCCTTTACCGAAGTTGTTGGCTGTTCAGAAAGCTTCCTTTTGAAAGAAAGAATATTTTGACCACATAAACACATGTCATGTCCAGCAGGGTTGAAATTGCACGTTTCCTGATGAACATTTCCAGAGCCACATTCTAATTGTTGTTTGCTTTTCAAGCTAGAGGCCATCCTAGCTCCTTATGCTGTGAGACTCAAATGTACCTGCTTGCTCCTCCTCTTCACAGATAACCACACCAGGTATGCTGAGGACAGTCATGTCCATCAGGAATAGAAGAAAAACAAGGACATAACCCATTGTGCGGAGGGAGCTTTTCATTGATTGCAAATACTTCAGATCACTTTCTAATACACTTGCCATTTGTCATAGTTTTGCCTTTTGTGTTCTATGTTTTGTGCTATTTTTGAAACCTTTTTATACGTTACACCATAACAAATGCTTTGAAAGCTCAGCTATTATTGCAGAAATGTAGGTCTCTCAGCTCCGCCCTCCCAACCCTCTGATTTTGCAGTGTCACCAGTTTTGCTAGAAGTTACACATTTGCTCACCTCTTTCATATCCGTGCAATTTGCAAGTTCCAGGACATAGTTTGGTAAAATTAGCTTACTGTTTCTGTGTAGGCATCTGCTTAGCTGATCTGACAGGGCACTGAATGCAGACTTCCCAATACCATATGGCTTTATTTGTCCTGACCACCAAGGTCTTCTCAGCAGGGTGCAGAAGACTGGCAAGGGTTGCTCACATTATCTCATTTTGAACAATTTGCAAATATTGTGGGACAAAATTCAAGAAATTAAGAAAATATTGTTCTTTATTAGCATGAATCCACCACATCTATTCTTTTTTACTTTATCCACTTGCTGGCTTCCTGGAAGTATGAATTGTAAACATTTTAGCAATGCAGAAATATTAATTTTCTCCATAGCCAGGACATTGAAAGCAATCAGCAGAACAGTAGTAGTCATGCCTTCATGAGCATAATAAATCACCATGTAAGCAGCTATCTAACCAGAAGCTTTGAGAACACATTGAAGTTTTGACATTAAATTTAATCACACGTCTTATCCAGAGAGTAATACCTAGAAGATCAGATTTACATAGCATGAAAATCAGTCATTACTCAAAGCTGTGTATGAATGCTTGCATCAAAACTCATTTGCTTCTCTAGACACAGTATCTGACTATTTACATAGTTAAATTGGATTCCTCACCCTTCTTGCTGAATTGAGGAAATGTCCTATTAAGTATTTGTTTAGATACTTACACACATACCTAAACCTGTGTACACAGTCAACCCATGGAAACCATGCCAGCCTCACTCTTCTTCCTTTGTGTCAGTCATGTTTTCCCATGCCTTATTTCTCAGCTTAATCTAAAATAGTAATCTTGTAGGCAGACGACTACTTTTAACACCTACTGCCGCTAGCACAGTACTCCTGGCATAACTTGGTTCTTTAGGACTGTTGTAGCACAAACCTTTACAGAATAAGACCCACTAAGAATACTAGGAAATTATTTCCCCCCTCAAAGATAACTACAGCAAGAAGTGAAGGGTTTAGCATTCCCTAGCTGGTCTGACCTTAAAGAAGACAGCCTTTGACGGGAGGAGTCTGCTTTGCCCCACACTCTTCCGCTGCAGAAGGTCTTTCCAGTGGCTTTGGAGAGCAGTTGGTCCCTGGGAAGAACAAGCTCAGGACAACCAGCCTTGAATTACTGAGCACAATTGCAATTTGTTAAGATGAGGTTCAGTGGAGCTCTTTCATATTGCTCAAGGAGAATGACCTCTTTGGAAAACTACATTAGGAACCTAATAAGTGTGATCTTCAAGATCACAGGTTATGTGCCACTCAGATTAAATTTAGACAGTGTTAAGCTGGTGCCACCATGCCCGAAAATCAAATTTGGGCTCATAGATATGGTTTAAGGAACTGAAAGGAAGCTCCATGACTTAGAAATGTTGTCCGTTCTTCCCTGCCTGTGGTTTACGGAGCTGTTTCCAGGAACCCACCAAGATGAAAGCCTCTTATAACCAGAAGCGCAGCATGTTTCATTTGAACTGAATTTGGCTGCTTTTTTTTTTATTGTTTAAACTTTTTCTTCTTGCATCCATCCACAGTACCAAATTGAAATCCACCATCATTGGACAGCAACTGCAAAATCTGCAAAGCAGTATGACCGTGTAACAGGTCTGAACCTGGCTGGCTTCCCTCTGTGTGTGGCACGCAGGGTCTGAGAGCAGGGACAGACCCCTCTCCCGCTGCCTCCTCCTGTAGGGTTGGCTGATGGGACTGGAGTGCACCGGGAAGCAAGTGGAGGTCAGACCAACTCCATAGCTGTGCCTCTACATTTCTTGACTGGAGCCAGTGCGGAGCAAGGGGTTACAGCAAGCAAGCTTTCTCAATCCAGCCAGCAAACATAACACCTCCAGAAACTTTCTCCACTTACGCACTATCTTTGACCTGTGCAATACTTGCAAGTCAAGGCTTTAGAGGACATGCGTGTATCTTCTCTAAGAACTCATAAAGAACTCCTTTAAGGAAGTACAGGTGCTATTTCTCTGGTTCCCTGGGCTATAGTAGCAATTAGGTAATGCTAAGTTACACTGCTTATCTCTCAATTGAGGGAAGGAGCTACAGAAGCCAGATATCAATTACACAAAGGGATTAAGGATGTGATCCTAGATGAACCCCATTCATTTTCTCAGCCGCTCAAATGTCGTCAGTCTTGAAAATCAATATGTAACCCTGACTTATGAATAGTTTTCAGCTGGGAAGTTTGAGAAATATTTATGTGGCTCCTGAGCAGTTGGTACCACAATATTAGTGTGAGCTAAGAATCTAATTAGAGTTACACACACAGCAGAAACTCAGCAAATACAAGGTTAAAGTATTGTCTGTTGCCTTTCAGCAAGAAGCGGGCGATTTGCTTTATATTTCACATTTGATATTCTCTAGGTAGGTTAAAAATGCAATTGCAAATTAAACTAATAAATCCAAAGCTAAAAAGCTGTGTGCAAAGTAGGTACCCTTTTCTTGTCCGCAAGGACAAAGCATTTATATGTTTAAATTTGATTGTACTTTTCTCGCAATGATCTCCATGCCCTTCCATCAACTGAAGTAACTTCTATTTTTCATCTCTCTATTCAGACTTCTATCTGCTCCGCAATTATAATTTCTTTTTCTTCCAGTCCTGAGCGCATTTGTATTTTCCCAGTCTTTCAAGATCTCTATCTTGACCACATGTATGTATAGCCCATCTGTTAAAGAATAAATCTCATGCCTCTGCAGCCCCCTTCTAACACAGAAGAGGAGCTTCTTGTTTAAAACACTTTATAACAGAGAAGAGTAATGACAAGTAGCTGATGTGCCTGGTCCTTTCTGTTGCTGGTGGACAGTGGGAGAGGCTTTTCCTGGGAGGCACAATTACTGGCACAACATAGCACGAGTCCCACCAGCTGTGGTGTGACCCTGCTGCCTTGCAAGAGCAAAGATGTAAGCACACACTGTACATGCTCCAGCCCATGAATATCTTAGGTTGTTCCAGCAAACGAAATAAGAGGAAATCTGATTATAAATGGAGACTTGTTTTCTTACCATTACCCACAATAAACATACTTGTAATTCAGTGGTGTGAGAAGTCATAGATGTTCAAGAAAAGCCTGTTTGTATCTCAAGCATGGTGGACAATGGGTGAAATTCAGTCCCACATCAAACACATTGGAGTCAATGGAGTTTCTTCTTTGGGTTATAATTTACAGTCAGTTGTCTTGTCTTTACCTCCAGATTACTGCTGTGGAGCAGCCTGCAGTGGGTGCGCTGCTGGCTCGGCAGCTGTGCTGGTGCTGCTTTGCCCAGCGTGGCACAGCAGGCAGCACCCACTGCAGTGGGCAGGGTTGTTCCTGGGACACCCTGATGGCATCTTTCCATTTTGTATCCCACCTCACAAGGGCTTACCCGCCCCTGAGGACAGTTTGACCCAGGAGCTGCTAAACATCACCTGGAGGTTCACGCATACAGAAGAGAAGTCCTGTTTTCTGCAATCACTCAGTGCCTTTGCAGGGCTTATTTGGCTGGAGCCAGGGTGTGCTTGTGCCCTACAGGGAACAGAGGGGTAAAAAGTCCCTTATCTGGATCAAACTGTCATCTATGTCACTTTCTGTGCCAAAGCTCACCCTGCTCTGGCTGCTTCATCCCAGGACCTGAGCTCTGTCAGAGCTACAAATCACCCTGCAGCCAGTGCAGGGATGTCCTGCCTTGTTCACAGGAATACCCAGATGGACACACATCCAAATAATGTTTTAAGACCCTGCAGGCCTATAGCTGGAGCCCCATCCTCATACCCCACCACGGTGGAGGTACTGCCTCCTTCTGAATGGAGGTGGTAGCAGTTGATATCCAGTTTGCAACACACAGATATTGTCATTGTAACAGTGCTCTGCATCACCCTGTGCAGTTTAGCCTGATCCTGTTTCCATCACACAGACACTCTGCCTCCTTCATTACCTGCCCACTTACTTGAATGCTGGACACTCAGGCGTCCAGGAGCCATCAGAGGAGACAAGCCAACATGTACAATTAGTTTTTGTTCTTTCCTGTTTGAAACACCAATCTCAACATTAATGATCAAACAGATTCCCCGCCCCCCCCCTTTTTTTTCTTTTCTTCTTCATTTATTTCCCTGCAGCAGAACACAGTAGATGTCAGCACATGCAATACCCACTTTCATGGCCATGGAATCACAAAAGGCCATAACTCCCAGTTCACGGACAGTGCACCTGGGAATTCATAGCTGGCAGTGTCGTGGGAGAGAGTAGACACTGCTACGTTACAAGTCACTACTGAGACAGAATTATTTTAACGAGGCAGAAACATAGCTTTTAAAGTCCAACAGCAAATGTGAATATCTGCAGAAAGAACGTAGGGGAAAAATTAAACAATGACGTGAATACAGTTGAGCATCTGCTTTGTTCCCCAGTTTATATTTATCTGAAGTGTGATAAAATATTTGAAAAATCTTCCCTTTGAAAGTGAGAGTCTTACATGATTTTCCCCAAGCCAAGCACTGTGAAATGATCTTCACTGCTTAGGCATGCAGCTTTGGTGGGTTTATTACTGAGTTCAAAACACAGATGGGCAGTCTTGTTACATGGAACAAATGGGAATTGTCTTTATTACAGTATTTAATTGGCCCTCCCCAGATAATACGAGTTAGGGCAAGGCATGCTCCTCCATAATAAATATTGACACTGGACAATGACTGCCAAACTTTCTAAGCTTTCCTTTTGTCTGTGGACCAACTCTTGGTGGAACATACTCTGCTCTCATCCTTTACCTTTTCAAAGGGAACAGTTTCCCCTGCTCTCTCTTTTCCCCTTGAATGCTTTCATCAGTGTTTGGTATCATTGACATTCTACACAATGTTGAACGCAGATGTCAGAACTGCAAATAAGCAAGTGTCAGCATATCAAAGAAGGAAGAGCTTTCACCCAGGTCCCCATAACACTGTTGTTTTTTGACCCTTCTCTCCTTTATTCAGCTGAGCTGGCATGGGGGAGCGCCCTGCTCACAATCCTCCCACTTCTGAGCCCCCTGCACAGCCTGTGCTCAAACCCTGCTGTGTCCTGAGCCCCATATCACTCCTTCCTCCATGGGCAACTTGCTTTTACCAGGAGGACAAGTGCCCTATGCCCTCTGTTAAGGCAACACTGAGATCCAAGTCGTTACATGGGAATCAGGAGGAGGTTTTGACGGTCCAAAGGGACAGGAGGGAGCTCAACCCACACACTTCAGGAGTGTGTGCACCATCCAACCTTGATGGTTCCCAGCACAGGAGCAGTTCCTGGGACTTTCCTTTCTAAAGGAAAAAAGCCAAGTGCTCAGGGATGCTGACACTGCCAGCACTAGGCAGCAGCTGTGATCTGGCATCGTGGTTTTGGACTTCTGTGCCTGCAACTCCCTTGCAGCCCTCAGCTGAGTGCCATGACTGAGGGTTTTTGTTGCTCTCACACAGTTACACCCTCTGAGCAACTCAGGATCATCCTTCTAGGCATACCTGTACTTTGTTGCACATGTCCTTGTCTGAAGGAGTATGCATAGAGGCAAGAGGGAGCCAGTGTCTCGGGGAGATACTGCTGCTCATTGCCTGCTACTGCTGAATACTGGAGTGCAGCCCAGCAGAATTAACCTACAAGATCACAAATTATGCACATTGCAGCTAGAAGTATAATTGCACTGCTATTATGTACCCAATTTCTGTAAAATACCATTATTTTACTGCTTAGAAATGTGCCCTTAGCAGCAGCTATAAATATACTTGCATTCCACAGCAGGTTAATTAAACAAAATTAAAATATTTATTGAATAACTTATTCATTGACTATAACTACCATGTTATATGAAAAATTGTTTAGAGATGTGAAATTATATCTTAGACCTGTGCAGTTACAGCTGATGAAACTGTAATTTCGTATGGTACATTGAGAAGAAGCAATGATACACTTTTTTTAAGCCCTCCTACCTTACGAAACATGACGATCTGTTTAGATGGTATTTTAAAATATAGATGACAAATTTAAATGCTGCATAAGCATTTTGCAGGTTACTTTTTGAAGCAGCAGAGGTGAAGCAGGAGGTGCAGTATCTTGATCTCTGTAGCATTAAAGCACTTGTTGGGGACATGTTCAGTACGCACAATGCACTAAGGAGCAAATGACAAAGAGGAACCCCTAACAGCAGGACTCATAAATTATGTTCCCAAAGCCCTCCTCTCACTGGCATGCTCACAGTCAAGCTGGCCCTGCTTTTGTCGTGGAGGTGGGAAGCATCCTCAGGGTTGCACAGCTTTTGGCTCCCAGCCTCTCCCTCCCCTCCTCTCACCTCAGCATCACTCTCACATGCCCTTTCCTACCCTCATCTCTCCTGCTTTTTTTCACTGCTATACCACTCTCCTGATCAAACTTAACTCCTCAATGGTGATGATAAAAATTAAGGCAGCAGAAAAAAACACCAGCACCCCTGCCAAAACAGTTGGCAGGTAGCTGAGCCGCACACTAGCTGCTCCTGCTATTCCCTCTGCTTCATTTGGCAGGACATTTTCAGATGTATGGTTCTACCCATGGGCTATTTGTGAAAAGAAACACAAAAGCAATAAAATTAGTGAATACTGCAATTCAACAGCCATGCGAGTAATTACTTCTGTAGGGTCAGACCTTTTCCTTTCCACCTCCAACCACGGAATCACTCTGCTCTTGGTGCTGGTCCAGGTTTCTGGAGTTTATTTTGAAATCATTACTGGGAGTTATCTCCTGTAAATGTTGCTGTTTAACAGCTGCCACACTTTTAATGGTGAGGGATGTCCACAGGAATTAACACCGTTTGCACAGAAGAAGCGTGGGCACCGTGTTTGCAGCTTGCCAAGCTGCACCAGATTGCATGTGAGCCGTGACGTTCTCCAGACACACACACACACACACACGCTCTCCCTCCTGTGAAAGATGTCAATACCTCTCTGCAAAACTCAAACCAGAGCGTTTTGCTTGCCTCTGGCTTGGGATTCCTCCCCTGCCCCTCCCAACAGCATCAAGACAAACAATAAAATGACCTTTATAAAGAGAAAAAAATGACAGGCAATTAGTATCCTCGAAGGGAAAATATGATGCTATTACTGTTTCTTTCTTGTTATGCTTAATAGATTAACTATGCCTGCAATTTAGTAAAAGGCTGTTTGTGGAGGACATGTGACAGGGAACAGATGCAGTGAATACTGTTTTTAAATACTCTTCTTTATTCAGTTACTGAGAATGAGACTCTGAAAGAGATTTCCCCCAGACCTCCATGGGTTTGATTACTGCATTCTGGTATTTTCACATACTTCAGGCTGTAGTCACACTACTGTGCAGATTTTGATGAAAATCCCCCTTTTTATTAGACTTTTTCCATTACTTAATACGAAGGCCTCTTTTCCTGTAATGCTTTGTCACAAACTTGAGGCAGAGATAGATTTCCTCATGTTTGGCTTGTACTTCTGCGAGTGTCTCCAGAACATTTAGAAACTGAATTTAGGTAAGTGAGCAGCAAAACCCCCAACTTTTATTGAAACCTCAGTTTCTTTGAGATCAATGGAAATCCCCTCTTTCAGCAGGGCCAAGGCTTTGTCCTTAGATCTTTTGGGTTATTGGAAAGTATGAGGCTGGCTGTCGGCACCTCTGGGGTTTTCAACAGTACTTTTTGCAGTTTCTATTTTATTTTATGAAGGTTTGTGCTTCTCTGATCCCACGGTACCCCCACTTCCACTGCAGTAGACTGACTCTCACTCAAGCAGCCCATCAAGAGGCTTTATCCCCTGCCTTGTTTCGCCCAATTTTAAAGGAAGGAAGGTATCAACAGGGCTCTGGCTGGATGTGAGAACTGTTTGGTGGGAAAGAAGGTTTCGGCGTGGGAAGTGCTAAGAGCCCCTGATGAGTAACTTGATCTTCACATCAGAGCAGGAGAGGAGGAAAGGAATCATTAGGACTGCAAGTAAGTGCCATTGGTGTAAGCAGTTATTACATGCTACTTGAGCACTGTGAGAAGGAAAGTGTGTCTGCTTTCCATGCACACATGCAGAACTGCTTGTGAGAGTCCCCACATGGAGCTGGGTATTCCATTCCTGGGCTGAGCAGCACCCTTGGGAGACAGCTGGGAAACAGAAAACTCATCCAAGCTACTTTCTCCTGACCTCGTTTCAGCTTTACGATGCCTGTGGGTGACGGACAGCTTTCTGGAGCCTGGCAGCAGCGTTGCAGCAGCTGTGACAAGCAATTTAGATAAATGAACAGTAGCTCCTTTTCTCTTCGGACGCCTTGTCAGATGGGTCCTGGTCCAAAACAGGCCCTCCGCAATGGTCTCAGAGAGCCAGGGACCTGGGGGGGCTGGGGGAAGCTGGAGGCCACAGCACACCCACCTGCCACAAGCTGCCACGGAGCCAGGACACAGAGTTTTTTGTGCCTGTGGCCGACCTGGCTTCACCCAACTAAGCGGGGCGCCAGCAGCAGGGTGGTGTCAAGCCCCCTGTGTTTTGCAGGAAACAGAGAGTTGTCTTTTTTATCTCTTCCCAGCGACGGAGAGGAAATCAAGAGGCATGAGGAGCCTGAGAAATGAGCCCTTTAGCTGCACTGTAGGGACTGAAAGCTTTTGTGTTTGTCCAAATCCAAAGGAGAGGTGAAACAGGAGACTGCCGGGTGCGGAAGCCAAGCAGCAATGGCAAGGTATAGCTTCTTGACTCCTGAGGAGTCTGTCCTTGTCAGGGGACTGGAAGGTAAGAGAGACCAACTGCTTTCTAGCTTCAGCTTATGTTCCTCCTGGGTGTTGTGAGGTGGGGGTCTGATGGTGTGCTGCCTCCTCCACACTGAGCTGAGGAAAGCCAAACTCCCAACTAAACCAGCCAGAACAGACGACCTGCCTGCAAAAAGGTGTGGCTTGGGTTTCTTCCAACACCTTTCACCCTCATCTCCTGCCTTCCAGCACCATGTTTTCAAGCCTGCTTCCAGTAAGGTTCACCAGCATGGGCACACCTGGGGTGGACATGGCTCAGCCCACTAGTGACTTGTCTAGATCCCCTCAGGAGCCAGTGCAGTATGGCAGTCCTTAAAGACTTCTGTCAAGCTTTTTTTTAATTTTCCTTTACAGCTCTCATGAGATGGGCAACCTGCTAGCCTGGGCCCTGGCTGTTCCATCCTGTTTGGGATTTCCCACCTCTGGTTTGTGGGGTCCATGGCACTGCCTCATGCAGCATCACTGTTCTACCCTGACCAGAGCTTCTGCACTTGATGTTTCCTCCCAAGCTCTTCCTGCTCTCAGCCGGTATTTGGTTCTTACGGTAAATTAGGAGAAAGGAAAAAATTATTGCCTTTGCTTTGTCTTAAAGATGCTGTTTGACAGGACCGCAATATAGCTGTCTGTCTCTCTGGAGAACTGGAAAGAAGAACCGTCATTTGGGGATCTCTGTTGTGCTTAGATCTTGCAGTAGTAACCTCTTCTATTGTGCTGGGAATTTTTTCTGACAATGAAGCTATTGATTTCAAGCAGTGAAATTTACCAGTCTCAGAAAAGATCAGATTAAGAAGTATCAAGGGTTTAATATCAGGGGGAAAAAAAGGCAGGAAAGGGGCAGAAGGATGTGGCACCTGCAGGACATCTCCCATCCCTTTGTTTGAGCTTGACATGGGACCAAGGGATGCCGTAAATACCAGAGCACTCTCTTTCAGTTCTGTGTTGTTTCACTTGAAGGACAGTTAAGACCAGCAGCTGCAGGTCCCAAGGTGTGCAGTTACCAGCAGAGTGCATCCCACTTCATTAGCTTGGGCTCTGCACCGGGGCCTCCAGAGAAATCCAGGGAAGAGGGCAAGAGGTAGATGGTGAAGTCAGGTTTGGAGAGAGGTAGGGAATGGATGAAGGGACAGCAGCAGGAGTTTCGCAGGGCCAGGGATAGTTGAAAAGGACTAAGGAGGCCAGAAGGGCAAAGCCCTGTGCTTCAGCATGCTAAACAAAGCACACCGCGGTTTATGCTGGCGGGGTAATGCCAGTTCATTTATAAGATCTGCTGACTGGAGAATTCTGCGTGTGTGCGTGTGTGTGTGCGTGCGCGCACGCGCGCGTGTGTGTGTATCTATATCTATCTTTTGGCTTCTTGGGTGTGTTTCCCAAATAGCTGAACAGACAGAAAAGCCCTAACAACAAAGGGGTATTTACACATTCAGATGTGTCTGCTGATGGTTTCCTAATCAGTCTGGCACTCTGCACATTTTGAGATATCTATGGATAGAAATCAGTTACATTTTGGGAAAAGCGAGCTACTAGAGCAGGAAGAATAACCACAAATGGGGAAAACATGACAGAGAGGGAAAAACATTGAAGGAAAATGTGTGCTGTATTACCACAGTAGATAACAGTTTTATCACACACGCTGGTAAAAAGACCTTAAAAAGCAAAGAAGGCCTACTGCCAGGCTGACCCAACCCCCCGGTTTGGCTGGGATGGGGCTGGAAAACAAGACTGAAAATAACAAGAGGCTGTTTTGTCCCAGACCTCTGTCTTGTCCTTGTGCCCAGCGTCAGGTCGCACCACTTCGCCCAGCAGAAGCAGCATGCCCCTGCCACATCCTTCCTCTCTTCATGTCCCCTTCTTACCCTTTCATCTGTATCACCTTTCCAATGAGCAGGTAATAACTTGGTTTTCTAATCCCACAGGCATTCTTTTCATCCCAGCTCAGGAAAAGAAGCATGCATCCTTAAGTAAAGAGATGATGTGCTTAAATAATATTGTTACATTTTAAAAGGAAATTCCAGATGCCAGTCTTATTCCTCCTGTCCGTGTGTTATCTACATCCTGTGTGAATCACACACAGCACAAAAGGGCCCCTGTCTGATTTTCCTTGGCTCTGTCATAATAGAAGGTTAATGACAGTGGAAAACATAAACCTAAAAATCCTGCTAGCTAATGTCATTTAAGTATTTAGCTCAGAAAAATAGCAATGTACCTTTCCAAGCAAATGCAAATGAGCTTGATTAAAAAATCCTGCAGAAGGCTGGCGTATTTGTTCAGGCCAATGAAATTCAAAGTATTGCCATAATACCTGCCTTATAAAAATGCATGTATTTCTTCAGCTGTGTGTATTTAAACCTTTTAGCAGTTCTAATGAGCTTTCAGAATGAAGCTACTACAGCAATCAGCTTCTGTGTAACAAGCAACATTTAAATATTAAAAACGTAAATTAGCTAAGCTGGTTAATTACAATTTTCCAAATATTGCAAAAGTGCAAGTAAGACTATTAACTGCTTTGAAATTCAGATATCAGTTCCTCCCACTCAGGGAACATCTAGTTCAGCAGGGAAGATGAAGTTACAGAACAGTCTCCTGAGCTAGCCAAAACAGTATCTGCTTACCAGAACTAAAAGCCCTGCAATTCAGAAGCCATTCAGAGATGTCAAAACCACACAAAAGGTTCTTAGAAAGCTTTTTTCTTTTCTTTTCTTTTTTTTTTTTTTTTTCTCAGATCAGAGTGTACCAGTTTGTGGAAATAAAAATGTCTTCCAGGAAGCATAATTTCTGGTGAAACACAGACAGATTTCTACCAGAACACCTGGCTGGTTTCCTCCTTGCTCCCTGTGCCCATGCCTAAGGATGCTCTGATGCAGAGTGCTGTGGGTGGCTGTGCCGGGAGCTGGGCAGGCTGGGTCCCACCTCCACAGCCTCCCGTGCCCATGAGAACCCTTCCCTCACTGAGCACATGGAGAAGCATTTGTGTCAGGTTTATTATCCACAGCTAAAAATGTACAACAAGCAGCATCTGAGCTGCTGTTGCTTCTGCCCTGGCTTCCTCATAAAAGTGACACTGGCGGCAAATGTATTATTAGCAGAGTATTCACAAAAGCCAACTGATGAGGACAAACTCTTCATTAGAGAGCACAGGTTATTGTAGGCTGGCACCCAAACTCATCCTGGGAACTCGTTTCCCTGAGTGGAAAAAAAGCAACCAGCATCCTCTTTGAAGCCATCCACTAGGAATGTCCCCAAAGTCCCAGCCTGGCCCTTAGACCCCCTCTGCTCTGCTTACAGCAGTCAGCCACTGCACAGACCTCCATTTACTGAAACAGGTGCAGGCACAGAGTAAACGATCTAGCAGGAAGATGACAAATGGATCCAAAACTACAAATATGCACATCTCTGGCTGTATCATCTGCCTGTACTGCTTTGTGCTGAAGAAAAAAGAAGGTGCAGAAAATGTCTCCTCTGTCTTCATTGGAACTGACCAAAACCACAAGCTAGTCATCCCTCTTAAAAGAGCTCTGAATGTTTTTAGTTTTAGTACTGTGAAAAAAATACATATTATTTTCTCATTTTTTACTTTACGTTGTTGCAATTCAAAAGCTTGTAAGAGAAAATGTCTCGCAAAAGTGAGGAAAATGCATGTCTGATTACTTTACACTTCTTCACAGGAGTAAATAGATGTTTTCTGATGTTCAAGGAAGCTGCTTTTCAGTGCTAGATCTGCAGTGTTTATGTGAGCATTTATGTTTCTAAGACATCTCAAGATTTTGCATGTTGCCTGTGTTTCCTTTTAAGCAATCTGTAATTTTCCATCTGACTCTGACCCACCCTGGTTTTGGCTAAAATCCTGGCTGCCCTGTTCAGCACTGTCTAAGGTGGAAATGAAGCTCCAAGCAATCTCTGGAAGGTGTCATGTATTAGAAGCTATCAACACTTACTGGTATCTTTTCACTTGTAAACCCCTTGTTGGCTTAATTGGCAGTTAACTCCAAGCAAACCTCTCTAAAAAGTCAGTAAGAAAATGAAAAGTTTGCTCAACTGACTTTCAACTGTTTAATAATAATTGAACTGAGTAACACTTGTGTCAGTCAAGCATACTTTAGGCTAGGACAATTGATATGTTAATGTCTAAAAACACGTAATACTTCAGAGCAGCCAGTGCTTTATAGAATATAGAATATAGAATATACAATATACAATATATGATATACAATATACAATATAGAATAGGTGCTTTATACTAGCCTGAGTAATCTTTCAGCTGAATTAATAGCAAGTTAGTCATTGCAATGATAACCTCATATTTATATTAGCTTTGTCTGTGGGTTCCCAGTCTTGGAAGACTGCCTGGTTCTTGGCATTGCACATAGTATAAGAGACTGTCTTTCCAATGAAGGTTATAAACTCTTCACGACTGGGACACCCAAAGGAATTAGTATTGTCTCCTTTTCACAGATGGGAAAATGACACAATGGTACAAGACCATTCTAACCAGAAAGCCTGTATCAGACCTGGAGATGACCCAGTTCTCTTGAATCTGACTGCCCTAAACATCCCTCATCTCTGCACATCTGCTAGACATTACTTTGCTAATATATGGAAATGAACATATATGTGAAATTCTATAAAATTTAATTTTGCCTTAACAATGCTTTTGTCATGATATGTTTTTTGCTGTTATTCTTGGGTGTTGGAGAAAAGAACATGTTTGTAAAATACACTGTTGAGACACTAGATCAGCTTTCATTTCACAGCATTTAGAATAAGGTTGTTCTAGTCAGTAGAAGGGAATTTAGTTCTGTCAGCTGCACAGAGGTGATTTTAAAGATTATCTTTGTGGTTACTTCAAACTGTGATGCAAGAAGGCCTGTTACTGAGGTAAAGTTCAAAAAAGCTAGACCTAAAAGGGAAATAATTGGGCTCTATATAAGCAAGAGCTGCAACAATGACGTTGATTTCTCTTCAGAACAGATTTTTTCTGTCTTCCCAGTCAGTTCCCTTTAAAAGGATAGCTTCAGAGATATTCTCTGCAATGACAGTGCTTCGGTGCCAGACTGAGACATCAACAGGTTCTCTATAGGCAAGAGCAGTATTTCTGTGAAAGCATCCCCCACTCGGTGTCTAAGTGAAGCCCTTAAAAAAAGTCCGACCATCTTATTTGTTCTCAAATGTTAGCATCCTAATGGTGCTCTTTCAGGCATAAAAGCAGCAAAATCTTCAATAAGCCCACCAGCAGGAGGGAGAAATGCAGAGATGGACACTCGATGGCTCTTTGAAGCGTTCCATCAACAAACTAACCTGCTGACCAGTGCTAGTTAAAATTGTTGTGGTTCCTCCTTTCTCTCAACCAGCTTCTTTTACTGACTTGACTATAATTTCTTTTTCTAGGACAGATAACTGAGTGGATCCACAACTGCTTGCCAACTAATTCATGTTCGTGATTCTTGGACAAGACTAAAAAGGTGGCTTTGTCCAAAATACCTCTGGGTTTCTTTGCAGTCGTATTATGTCAGATTCTCTTTTACTTTCCGTTTCTATCTGAGGAAAGCATTTCATGTCTGAAAATTACAAATCAACACGATGGTTTTTGGGAGAATTCCTGCATGATTATGATCAGTGAAAACTTTAAGTTCATTTCTTTTGGGGGTGAAGGGTGCAGAGCAGGTAATTGCTGGTCCAGACACAGACATTTGCTGTAGTTTCATGTTTACAGCAAAAAGAGGTGTTTCTGCCCAGGGCATGTTTCTGCCTGGAGAAGCTACCCTTTGACATATGTGCAGTATTTCACCACTTCATCAGAGCAGCTGCTTTTGGAGGATTTCGTGTTTTTGGAGGGATGACTGTGTGTAACTAATAACAGCTTCTTAATCAACAGGCATGGTGATCAGAGCACAAACACCTCAAACCCTATTTGTTACCAGTTTTTTCTCTGGTAGCAATTCCAAGTCAGCTATCTGCAAGAAGAGCCCTTAATTTTCCTGAGCCTGATTGATGGCCCACCATCAATGGCCTCACAGTGTTTATATTCTGTTTGCTGTTTAGGTCTTTTGAGTCACAAAGAAAAGTACAGGCTAGCTCCAAAGCCCATCGGCTTATGCTTTGCTTAAGCCTATGCTTATGATACTTGTGCTATCTTCTCTCTGCTCAGAGAAGGCTAGGACCAGTGTACAAACCCATTTCTACCTTAATGAGATATTTAAATTACTTTGAACTGGATTAAGCACAGTGTATATGATTGATCCCCTGTACCCCAAAAGGAAGAAACTGCCAGCTAGGTGGGCAGAAGACATGTGCCCAGCATAAGTCTGGCAAGGACATAGCTTAGGGACTCTCAGAGAAAATTATTTCCTCTCTGTTTTGCTGTCTGGGGATGCATGGGAGACCTCAGCAAGTTGGCTACTGTATCCTCTTTGGGAAGGAGCCTGAAGGTTCCTATATGTTGAAACAAGAACAGAGGGGGAGTGCTGGGGACCTCTGTCCTTACCAGCACCCTGGGGACCACAGTGGCAGTGCCCGTATGCCCCTTGCAATTATGTGCCAGAGAGTGTAGCTGCGCTGTGCAGCTGAGCAGAGCCCACAGAAGGTATCTGGCGTCAGGTGTGGGTGCAGGTCAGCTCTGCAGCGTGTGCAAGCTTGTCTCCCTCTGTTGGGACTCCATCATTGTACAAATAGTATCAGTAAAGGGATTAAATACTTCCAAATCATGTCAGCAGCACCTGACATTGCTTCCCAACCCATGCAGCAGCACAGTGCTCCTGAAGCATGGGACAAAGCAGAAAACATCTATGACCAGATACTAAAATCTCTCACATGCTTGGCCCATGTTGGTGAATGCATTGTGGAAATGATGGGAAGAGAAAATTCAGAAAGGAGAAGAGGGAGAGGAGAGAGAAGAAATGATGTTATAATTATTTTGTTGGGGATTTTTAGGACCCAACAGAAGAGTGCAGTAGCAACTGGATCATTGAAGAGATAAATAGGATGCTGTGGAAATATATGAGTACAGAGGAGAGGGGAATTGGTCTTGTACGTTGTTGATAAACTTAAATAATGGGGTCACATACTGCAAGCTTTGTAGTCCAATTTCATTTCCTTCACACAACATTCAGTTGTGTAAAAGCTATTCATCTAGTTATCTCCTTCTAAATTTCCTCCTTCTCTGCTGCAGCCATTGATGGCCCTTATCTCATTACCATATGCTTCTTTTGGTCAGGAACCATTTTTTGTGGGCAAGATTACCCTGGCAACAAAACAAAAACACATGGGAAAAGAGAAAGATGCATCATTCAACATGGCTGTGTCAAAGATAATACTTGATTTGTTGGGGTTTTTTTTTTCCAAGAACAGTTTTCATATGCTGTAGTGAAGAACAAGAAGGGATCTTACAGTTGGGATTTGTTACATGGTAAAATTTCCAAACCAGAATATTCACAGAAAAAAAGTGTGTTTGTTTAAGTAAGTGCAGGAAACAAATGTTTGACTTTGCTGATGATTTTTTCCTTTCTCCCCATGCATCTTTATATCAAAAACATCCTAAATAAAAAAAAAAAAAGAGTTCAGCACCATTTCCTGTAACTACGTAAAACAGCAAGTTAATGTCACAATCCTTTTTTTTTTCATTTTTAGTTTTTTCTGCAGAAGACCTGAGTTTATTATGTTAGCGTGAGGAATATTTATACTGGTAGCAGTTCTCCGATGAATGAAAAATATTAGGTCAGTTATAGCCCAGGTAATAAGTGAAATCTGAATCTGACTTATGCTTCACTAAACATCAATCCCATCAAAATAAAGTATCTTCAAATTTTAATACAGCAAGCTTTTAAAATAAAAGTGGAGGAAGTGTCCTGACAGTGTCCTTTTAAACAACCTTCAGAATTGGGAGCGTCATTTCTCAAAATCTATTTAAATTCCTGCAAGCATCTGAGTGACCAGGGGCAGAGCAGGCAGAGGGACAGATAACCAAAATCAATGAAGGCTTTTAATAAAGGACAGCAACAAAGAACATAAAAAAAGAAAGAAAAAATATAACAAAGAAATAATATAAAAGAATTATAAGAATGGAGAATTACTGTGACTCTAGTAGTATTTCAGTTACTTCCATCTGGTTCAACCTGCTGTTCAGCCTCCCCTAATTAAGATAGGGGGTTGTTAAACATCTTTCCAGCCAAGGAAAGGAGCTGAGTAGAGAGATGGAAGGAGAGAATGGGAGAAAGCAGCCTGCTTTCTTCTGTGTGCTTTTTTAAAAGCAGAGAATAATTACATCAAAACCTTTCCTGGCCTTTTCAGGTTTCGAACAGAGGCTTATTGGGAGTGTCCATGACTCTTTAGCACATGCAGGCCAGCAGTTAAAAACTACTGCACGTGTAGAGCAATGCATTCACCTTGTGAGTGGTTCCTTGGCATCCTTCATGCTGTCACTTAGCTGGAGCAGCCCTTCTTGTCCAGGACTCCTCGGGCATTGATCTCAGAGCTTATGATGAAGTAGGCTTGTAGCATTTTATCAGTAACACCTGAATAAGAATGAATCTGCTTTATAATGCAGTTTTGCAGCTATTTAAATTACTTAAATATTAATAATTCAGTTGCTGGATTCACAGAGATGGCAACAAAAATAATGAGACGTGGAACTGTATATGCCTTAAATAGAATTGGCAAAAAGATCAGGAGAGCTTGTGTACTTGTTGGCTCAGCTCTGAGGGGAATATGAAGCATAAGAGGTGGTGCTTGAAAGATACAGACTGGCTCAGCAGATGCACTGGTCTCCCCCATCCTCACCAGGGCTGTTCCCAGTAGCATTTGCTCAAGTACTTTGTTCAGCCTCATTTTACATAAGGAAGTTCAGGTTTACTGCACCCTGTCCAGTTCATTTTTCCATTTTTTTTAAAGGGATCTGGCACATGCAGCTGTGAATCCTGGCTTAAACATTACTGCCGTTCTGTGTCACTGTATGGAGACAGACCAAGCAGGACCAGACATGTGAGGAAGGTGCAGATGTCTTGGCTTCTGAAAGCCCCTGCAGATGAAACTCAGCACCATCGGTTTCTGTAGCTGCAGGCTGCTGAAGCCCAGCCAAGCCCTGCTTGGGTTCAGGTGTCCATGGAGGAGACCATAAGTCACATTTATGCCCCTTCGGTCTCCTCCTCATCTTGGGATCAGCTGGAGATGGCCTTAATCTTGGTGCTTCCGGTGAAACAGACCTCCAGACCGCCCGCAGTCAGCCACCACTGCAGAGGTGCTGTGCCATGCAGCTCCCCACAGAGCAGCCCTCTGTGCCGGGGTGGGACGAGACCATAGGCAGGCTGCATAAATCCCCCGCCTGGCTTGAGATGAATTTCTGTTCCTTCTTCTCTTGCCAGGTCAGAGCAATAGTCCAGCAACTGCCTCCTGCTCTGCTTCCCTAGGCTGCGCAGGGGCACAGCTGCTTCACCATCCTGGCTGCAGATCTTTGGGTCTGCCTTTGGAGCCTGCTCCGTGCTGAGCATCATGCCCCCAGGAGACCAGGTCTTCCTATGAACATCGCCTCAGGGAGCTGTGCTGCGCTGGTTTCCTCTGGAGTTTGAAACCAGACATGTTTTTTTCCCCAAAATGAGTAGTTAAAAATCCAGTATAAAATGACATGTGGCAGGCAGGGCAGGAGGGGAGGGGAGGGCTCTAGGGATGTGGACTTTGTCTACAAGTGCAGAGAAGAAAAACCTTTTGCTCCATTATCCTGTAATGAAACCTTCAGAGCCACTGAGGATGTTGTGAACTCATCAGAGTTGCAAGGTGGGTTTCTCCAAAGACACTTAATAGGATCAGATAATTCTTTTAAACCAGCACCAGCGGGAAAAACCTTGCCATAGAGCAGCTCACCTAAGTGATGTCAGGTGCCATGCATGTGCCCACCCAGTGGGTAGGAAGGGGAGATCAAAGGCACTGTAGCAGCTCGTGGGGATGCAATGCCCTACTGCTGCCTAAATATATGATACAAATTGCCCCTAACACTAAACAGCCCTTCTGCTTATTGTCAGCTAGCCAAACAGAAGAAGAAATAATTGAATCTGGGTGCAGCTGCTCAGTGGGCTGATGGAGCTGCCCTCCGCACTGCTCATGGCCATGGTTGTGTGGAGCAAGCATCCCAATCCATTTCCAATGCAGACCTTGGGAACAAGGGCCTGCTAGCTTGTCTTTCCTGCCCACACTGCTGTGGGCACAGCGTCCTACCTGTAAGCACCACACAAGCTTTAGCAGCGACTCCCTTTTGGTATGCCGGAATGAATTGTGCTTTTCTTATCAGTGTTACTGAGTTATTTTCACTAAATGTATCGAGAGCTGCAGCCCACTGAGTTCACCCCGCTCCATAAGACTTCTCTTGCCTCCAGCTGGAGGGGTAGCAGATCACCAATCTCCAGTCATTCCAGCTTTTGGGAACCCAGCACACAGCTCAGGTGGCAGCGGCATGGTTGGGTGGTGACACAGGGTGATTCAGCTCTTGGTCCCAGATGGAAGAGGTGACAGTCCCCCTTTGGGTTTCGGCCATGCCTGCTGCATGGGCTCTGCGCCAGGAGGGCTGGCTAGTGCTGTGGTGGGCAATATGTCATCAGGTGCAGGCTGATATCAGGCTGACTGGGGGGTCTCCGGTGGGATTGCAGTGTGATGCCAACATGGAGATGTTTGCAGTGAGCAGGTATACCTAAGCGCGATTACAACGTCTAGAGGCAAATTACAACTTCTAAGCTGCTCTTTGCAGTTTGGAAAGCCACAATTATAAAGCCAATAGAAGAGTGCCAGAAGGGTAAGAAGTAACCAGAAGAAAGTAATTATTAATAAGCATATACAGTCTCATTCATGCTGCGGGGACTGTAACAGTGTTTTCCCATGAAATGTCAGTAAGTGGTCAACATCCCTTGGGGACAGAAGCAATGCAGTATTTTTATGCTTTAATTTCCTGGCCAGTGATTGTTAGGCATTTCTTTGTTGTTAAACATTCTCATTAACCAAAATCAATCCTTTTCAGAACTAAAGTTAATCTGTATGTAACCTGATGCTTTTGCTCATTACCACTTGGTGATAGTATATAGTTCACTGGCAATGGACTTGCAGTTAGACACAAGAGAAACTGGAAGAGAAGAGCCTGTGCTTGTGCCTGTGACAGAAATATGATCCTTTGCTCTGAAGGAACATGAAATAGATCTTAAAGCTTTTTCGTCTTCCTGAAGGCTGTCAGTGATGTACAGATAGGAGAAATGGCAAACAAGACACCGATAGGGCAGTGGCACACAGCAGACTGCATCACCTGCTTGTCTGGTTACTGTTAAAAACCATGCACTTAACACAGCCAAGCTCAAATCCAGACACCCGAGGAGATGGGGTGCAGAGCATCCTTCTGGGGGAAGGGCAGTGTTTCCTCCTCCCAGGAAACTGCGACAGACTGGAAAAGAGCTGGAGGCCACGCTGAACACGAGCTGCTAACCCAGCCCTTCTGCCAAGTGATTAAAGGCTGGGGAATATTGAGTGGGTGTAAGTAGGATATATTACCTCCATCTTTGACAGCAGCACACTAGCCAAATGAGTCCATTTCTGGTGTCAGCAATTCAAAGAGGATATTGAAAAACTGGAGGGGTTTCAAGTAAAGAACTACCAGGATAACAAAAAAAAAAGGAAAAAATGAGGAAGCCTCAAGGAGAGGAGTCTGTTTATCTTATCAAAAACAAAGCTAGTGTAGCCTGCCAACACCTACAGAGGAAACAAAAATTTATTACCAGATAACTCTTCAGCCTAACAGACAAATATATAGCATCATCCATCCAGAAAAGCCAAAGACAGAAACACTTCAGATTAAAAATAAGGTGCAAGTGTCTAACAAAAAGAGTAATTAACAATTAACCTCATTAATAACTACCATAGACTGCATTTTTTCCTGCTGAAAGAGATGCTCTCATTCCAGCAGGGATTAACATGGAAATCTGAGGTCCATGTTCTGCAAAATGTCAAACCAAATTATCTCGGTCATCTCTTCTATCTCTGCCTTTGAATCTTGTAACATATTCTGTTCCCAATTCAATATGAGAAAAAGGTTTTATTTCAGTGTCTTTAATTTCTACCAAATGCTTTTTGCATTCATCTTCCAGTGTTTTCAATTTCTTGTAATGAAATTTTGGCTGATCTTCAGCTCTGTGCGCATAAACATTGCTGGCAGAGAGGAGGCAAGGACTTGTTTCACAATCAGGCTGCAATATCCAAAGTTTCGTAGGAGCACTCCATAACATAGCAGGCAATTATGAAAATAAATGATTAGATTATGAATCTGCTCCTGTGTCCTGAGGGAATTTCAGCCAAAATCCCACCCTTTTTATAAAAGAACAGTCAGGCCTTTTACTAAGGGCTTGCAAAGCAAGGATTGAAAAATCCTGGGACTGAGCCAATAACCATACTTTATTGTATTTGTATATTGTAGATGTGTGTTCAGGAGTACATAATTTAAAAAACCCTTCATTTCTAGTTTGTGTGAGATTTTAATTTTTCAAAGCCTTTAATTCCCCTTCTTCCAGTAGCCATATTGTTCTGGTGCTGGAAATTCAACATAGCTTTCAAAAGTTGCAGGATCCAGATTGTTACCCAGTACTGCAATGAGCTGGAAGTAGGGTGGCATCAGGAGAGAGAGAAGGTAAAAAGAGCAAGAGGGGATGTCAGTAGCAGCTGTGCTGGGTACTGGTTTTCCCCCTGGAGCACCAGTCCTGCAGGCACTGCATGGGGTGCACTGTGAGGGTCCCCACAGCTGCGGGAGGTCTGCGGGCACACAGCAGCTCATGGAGGTGCACCACACTTCCTCGCAGTGAAGCCATGCTCACTTACATGGCATCAAGGCCTGGTGGCATTTTTTGAGATGGTGTGACACCTTGTTTAAACGTGGTGCTTGCTGAAATGCATCTCTTCAACTTGGTTTGCCTGTAAAGTCCACGTCAGGTGGATGTTAAAAGCTACTGATCTCCAGCATGAGTACCTTACACTGGTTTTCTGGGGGAGGAAGAGCAGGGCAAGTATCTGAGCTCAGTTTTTCTACTGCTTGCCATACCTTGTCTGTGCCTTGTGTTTAAGAGGACTAAAACCTCCTTTTCTGAGGGATTTCTGGGTTAGACCATTTGCTGGTTTTAGTACATCACTGTCACCATTTTATTACAATAATACTGTAATAATTACTCTTGTTGGTATTACCCAAAGGGTTTACAAGGCCACGGCACGTGGACACATGTAGTGCTTGTATCAGCATTCATTATATCACCAGCATATAATATGTAGCTTTTATATCACCATTCATTTATGAACTGACCATATGCGTATGCTAAAGCAATAATAAAAAAGCAGCTGTGTTTAAGGAGATAATGCTGCCAAATGCTGCATGCAAAATTTGAGGAAAGATGACTTTTATTAGGGGTAGTTCAAGGTGTTCAGTTGGTTGAAGACGTCTGTTTGAACGACTTGTACAACTCACTTTTCTGCCTCTGATGTGGAGCAGCCAGAAGCTCTTCTAGTTTCCATTTTTAAATAGTCTGGTACGTGCAGACACATATTGATAACCCAGATTAGGCTGATGAATTGGGGCACTGAAGTCAAATGAACACATTTTCTCCATGAATTTGGATGGGGCAGGCACACTTGTTTGACCAGCTAACTTTGTATTTTTTTCAACCAAAATGGAGGAAGTAGAGGAGAAAATCCAATGCAAACAGCACAGATTGCCATCTGGACTTTGAGAGCACCCACAAAAGGATTTGCTGTTTACCCGGTTTTAGATTCAGCGTTTCAGTGCTATCAACTCCATTATTAAAGTCAAACTTTGGTTTTGGATTTACTGTGCACAAACATGCAGCTAATACAAACCCTCTGTGTTTAAATAACAACAATTTGAGGCACCAGTAAGCACAGACAAATTCTACCGGGAAACCTTCAGACCCTTTTTCATGCTTGCTTTAGAAATCACCCGAAAGGCTTGGCTCAGACTGGCATTTCTGTTCCTCTGAGAAGCCTAAATCCTCACATGTTCAAAACATGCACACCCTAAAATCAGAATTTGAAGCAAACTTAGTCTGCAGACATGGGGGCTGAGAACAAGTCTTCTGCCAGAAAAGACAAATCCGTTTGGTTTGGTTCGGTAGCCTATCATATGAAGGCAGATGTGGTTTTGGTGTTGCTTCCATTTCCTTTTTTTTTTTTTTTTTTTTTTCCTCTTCCCTTTTTGTACAAGGTGCTTCATGTCTACGGCTGTATTTCAAAGCAACACTCCCCACTACAGGTCATGAGTGAGAAAGAGGAAAAGTCACAGCCACCTTCCTGTGGGGAAGGCAGATAATGAGCTGGAGTTTTCATCAAATGCTCTTTCCCCCAATATGACTGCTCCATTGGAAACTTAAAACAAATAAGACAACTCTGTGCTTTTATAAATTCATAAGCAAGCCAATTTACTAGTAAACTTTTTCTAGGTCTAATCACTTAAATGTTTTTGAACTTTTGAGACTAAATTAATGCTAAGCTTTGGATGAGCAAGGGTACACCACAGAATTAACAAGGATAAGGGATAAAGTAACTAGCTGCCTGTGTTCATTCTGTAATTTCTCAAGTTTTAAATTCTGAGCTCTGCACAAGAAGCTGTTCAAATTTCTGATTGTGAAACTTAGAGAGGTATAATTTCATTCTCAGCCTGCCTTGCAGCTGACCCCCCTGTTTCCGGTCCAGGCAGTCAGCAGACCTTTCAGTCTCTCTGGTATGGCAGGTGGCTTTATGCTGACCACTTTCATAATTTTCATAATGCAATGATAAGACCTGCTTTGAGTTTGAATGTCATTAGTCCAAAGCAAACATACATTTGGCCCCTTGCATTTGGGGCGAAGAAGAAAATGTCGGGATGTTTTTCTATATGCTCCAGCCACTGAAATGTGAAAGCAAAAAGAACAGCAGGAGCAAACAAAAACACTGTCCCAAGAAAGTCCATTCTGAGGAATCCTCACAGATGAAATACAGGAGCATTAATGAATGTATTTTTGAGGTAAGACTTCGCACAGGACTTTGTTCTGTGCACATACAAGTCACTAAAATTGCTCTCATTGAACTTTCCGCTGAAAACACTGCCATTTACTATGAGGGCAGCCACAGGAGGTAAATATTTCAGCCCCTTTTATTCACCTGTATCTTCCTAAGACTTGTTAATATTTCACTAGAAGTTAGATGTATACATGATGAAGATCGGATTATTTCATCAGGACTACCACTCACTATAATGTCCTCTATGAATTGAGGAAAGTGCATTTAACGCTCCTTGGTGCTTCACAAATCAGTATAAGAGTATGAGAACCAAAGTAAAGATGCGGTTGAGCATTTGTGTCCATAAAGGCGCGGCTAAGCTGTTACTAACAAAGGGAGTTATAACTGTTAAGAACAGACAGAACTCAGAAACACGGCTTTGCTCTGTTGTTTGCATTCATGTTGAAGGAGGCTGAGGTGATTCACAAGAGGTTTTATTTATTTAGTAATGACTCAAGACAAAAAAAAAGGATCTTTTAATTACACCCCAGTGACAGTGAAGTATGAAACCCTGTTCATGATATGCTGGAGACCACGTGATATCTTGGTGGCAGTTGTTAGGTCCAAATGAAATTATATAAGGGAAACTATTTACATTTTGTCTAAATATGCTCCTCTGAGGATTAATATTTACAGGGGATTTGGGAAAAACTGGTTTCATGTCAACACAGGTTACTTAAACGAGAAACTGGACATTATGGTAAGGGATAAAGGAACCCAGAAAAACCTAAGACCAGTGGCTCTGTTTGCTAGGACAGAGAAATACAGGTGTTGGGAGACAGCGTCAGCCTGGAAATGTGACTCTCAGGAGCTGGGTTTTAATTGATGCTAGCCCTGGTGGGGATGCAGATGTGGCATAAGCAAAGGTGGCTGGACCCCCAGGAGACAAGGGGCTATCGCTGCCCTCTTTGAAGGAGGACAGTTCTGGGCTTTTTGCAGTTTAGTTCAGTGGAGTTGCCTCATTCCTTTGTTTGAGAGAAAGGATGGCATTTTAAACCTGTATACTTGAAATCCTGCTGCTCCAAACTACTGGCCTGCCTGGCAGGGAACTGCGGCAGCCCACAGAGACAGACATTTGTTTTGTCACAGGCAGTTTTGGTAACACACAGAGCTGATCTTCATAAGAAAGAGAGGAAAAAAACGATTGGTATTATCTCTTATGTTCCTTCTCAGGTTTGTGTCCTGCCCTCTGGGGTTTTAGACCTTTTTTCGTGGGGAGGTGGGACCAATCCCGGCTGCAGGCAGGGCACTGCTCTGCAAGGAATACGGGGGTGAGTTACTCTGGTCATTTCCCATATTTAAATGTATAGCTTTGTTGATGTGACTTTTTTCTAAAGCCGGGGGGAGGGGGAGAGAGACAGCCGCAGCCTTTCAAGGAAGGGAGGCCAATGGGAATTTTTGGTGTGCTCCCAAGTCATTAATTAATACCAGCTGATGAGTCAGAAAAATGTGGCTGTCTGCTGACTCGTAACGTGTCTTAGTAACAAAACAGGTTCCTGTAGCAGCAGTTCACCGTTACTAATGCAGAGCCAAGCCCTCTGTCAGCCCCACAGCCAAATGAAGGGCTGCCTTTTGCTTCCCCTTCGCTTGTCTGATCTCTTGGTCCCCCTACCGACCCCTGCGAGCAGCCTTACGAAAACAGTGTTTCTACAAAATTCTCCAGCGTGCTGTATGGAAATATATATACATATTCAAATTGAATCAATACAGATACTAGATTGTGTCATATTCAGTATATTTCATAAAATAGTATTCTCCATTTTTAAGACTGTTTGGCCCTCAGTGTTGAAAACTGCAAGGATTTTGCAAAGCAGTTTCAGGTCACGCTCACGACAAAGCACTCGAGGCAGTTCTGAAGGCATCCCTTACTCCCCGCGCGATGTGTCCTGCAGCAGCCTAGCGCTGGTTCGCACTGCCCAGGGAAAAAAACAGCGGCACTGACTGGGATACGCTGCTGCAGGGACCCGGCTACTTCTGCTGCAAGACAACCTGCTCCTCAGGGTCAGCTGTGAAGGAAGGGAACTAGGGAAAGGCAAAAGCAGATGGCCAATGGGCTGACCCTGCCCTGAGCGGGAAGCTGGGCTACAGTGATGCTCTGCTCAGGTCCCTTCCTACCTGAGTCACCCTGTGATGCTCTGAAACACACCAGGACCACTCAGGATCAGAAGCCCTCGTACCCGCTTGCCTGAGTCAAGTATTTGGCTCTCTGTCCTGCTTCCAGCCTTGGCTTTTGGCCACACATTTTTGCCTATATCAGCATTTTGTGACTTAAAAATCCGCCCCTCTCCTCTACATCTTCTGTATATGTACAAAAAGAAAAAGACAGAGCATTTTAGGTTAGGGAAATTATCTAACTTGTGTTTTCTGGTGGATTTTTATGGCTTGAGATCTAGACTTGTATCTGCTACCAAAGCTGAGGGACAGGACTGTCCTAAGAAACCTTAGGAACCAGGGAAAGAGGCATTCAGGGAGCCTGAGCTGGCAGCCGCTGGGATATTTGTCCTCTATGCTGCTGCATGGCACACTTTGCTGCCCAAGACAAAAATTGTTGTGGCTACCCTCTCCTGACCAGCGTAATACTGTGGTAATGTCACTGTGAGAGGTCAGGCATGTAGGTTCTCAGGATGATGGTGGAGGTCCCAGCCATCCTGGGGTCGGGCACCATCACACCCTTCCCTCCGCAGTGGCTGGGAAGCTGCACTGCCTGTTTTAGCAGGACCCACCATCTGTCTGATCCAAGCTCTCGCCGCCTGTCCCACACGGTCATTTCACTTGTCTTCATTCCTTTCCACATGCTAAAAGTGACACATGAAATCAGGCAGGCAAAACTAGGAGAGATTGCACATGCACGGTGTTGAAGGATCTCAGCACTGACAAAAAGGAAAGGAAAGAGAAGGTCAGCCCCTTCCCTTGCAGGGGCTGGGATCAGTGGAGCACCCAGTAGGATGCCCACTTCAGGTACGACTCAAATCCATCACTTGTTCCCCCACGTTCAAGTAATAAAAGCCAACAGCCTCTGCTTTGGTACTGCTCCCAGCAGTCAGACTCCAAAAAACACACTAGTGTTTGGGTTTGCTAGCAAACTGGGGACTGAAAGGGGCTTGGGAAGGCGTATGCACACACATGGTTGCCTTGCAGCTGCTGCTTCACCTTCTCTGCCCCTCATGCAGAAGTACCAGTACAGACCTTGTGCAGATGGGCTGCTGTATCTTATGAGTCATTCCCCCAACCCCAAAGTTTGCCAGCGGCGTGCAGCTTGGAGACTGAGAGCTCTGCGTGCCCATCTCCAGATTGACATAGCCATTCCTCCTCCTGGTGGTCTCCTCGTGCCCTTCAGCTGCTGGCATGCTTGGTCCCTGGTGCAGTGCCCACTGTGGAGAAGCAGCAGCTGGGGCTCACTGGAAACAGCCACCATGGAGACTGACATTCCTGCTCACGTGGCAGGACCCAGTGCCCATGGAAGTCCTGCTGCAGGAGGAGGTGGCATCCACATTCAATGGTTGCTGTGCTAAGAAGGGGATGAAAAAATCTAATTTTCCTTTGCAGGTGACTTTTAGATAGATCAGCATCAGGCAGTGATGCTGACCTTTGAAGTGCCTTTTTGGGACAACCTCTGGAGGGGTCCCCTCAGCTCAGGGAGGCAATGGCTCTGCGCTGATCACCAGCTGCTGTGGGAAGGGCAAGGGGAAGGGGAACCACCACCTGCCACCACTGCCCGTGCCAGGAGACATCTGAGCTGTCCCTTCCACAGCCTTCCTGGCTCAGACACATCCCCACCAGCGACACGGGCTGCAGGCAGCTCACTGCCCATCGCCGCATTCACACCCACTGTTGCCTCCTCCCAGCTACCAACCCACAGCAGCCCAGTGGGCTTGCATTGGGTGGGAAGGACTTCAGCCATCAGCTCAGCTCTCTTAACCCGACCCGACCCATATCCTCGTGGAACTGTGCTGCAAAAGGAAACAACCTCAGCCACAGTTAGATGGGGAAAAAAGACATTTCTAAATGTCTGCCCACATGGTAGGACCAATAGTCTACAACATCTGTATTCCACACTGGGATCTTGAACTGCAGTGTCCCCAGCCAAATACAGGTGCTATAAATCCATCCCCTCCTTCATATAAGGTAATGACTGCATGTGAATTATCTAAATTAGTTAATAGCTCCGATCAAACATGTTTATCTGCTAATGTAGTAAATAATTGCTGGGCCACAGCACCATATAAGCGATCACTTAGCAGAGGCAGCCGGGTTCCAGGCACCTGCCAGTCATTGCAAATAGCATATCAAGACCTAATTGGCAAATTAATTTTTTTTTAACGTGAACTGCTTTTTTTTTTTTGCTTGTATGATTAGTCTTATTTTCCTCCTGGTGAAGTTAATGCTAGATGAAAACCAGCTCAGCTAAAAATCAGCTTAAGAGGCTGTTCTGTTTAGTTTCACAGGCTTCTATCTTGCTGTTTTCCAGCTAGCTGTGTATTTTTAATCACTCTTGTTTGACAAGCTCAGAGGTAAAGACCTAACTGCTTTTTATTCACATTCAGCAGAAACACAGGCACATCTCAGTTTAATCATGATTGCTGAATCTGGTTTTAAGGAATAAGGCTGCTCAGAATATGTACAGCATCATGATGCGTGCACTGTTTCCCGCAAATATAAAGGGGAGAAGGTAGGAGGGACACAAATGTTTTGACACAAATAGACAGAAAACCACATTTTTTTCTAGCAGTTAATTTTTGAAATAGAAATCCCGTGGGATTTCAAAATAGAAATCACTTCTACGTAATTAAATCTTTTGAGAGGTTCATCTGCATGCTTGTCCCTGCTGTGGAACTGGTGTTTTGCTGTCCGTAATTAGGCACAGTTAGTCCCTCCTGCAGCTCCCCAGTGAATTGGTGGTGCGGTCAGCAGCTCCCAATGTGTTTGCGGGGGATGTGGCCGCAGCTCTAAGCTGCCACGTGCCAGGGAGGAGAAAAGCATTAAACAGGACCAGCTAAAATAATGAGAGAAATTATCACATCCCCAAGGGGCTCAATTTTCAAAGGTAAGCATACAAGTCCCATTTCCAACAGTGTTGCACGTGTAGCCAGTATTGTCCACCCAGTCTTTCAACCAGGATTTTCACATTATCTGAATTTAAAGAAAAGGGAAATTATGAGCTATTATAGGTATTTATCCTCCTCTCTGCATGGACTCAGAGTAGGAAAAAAAATATGTCTGCAGACATGAGTAGTACTCTGCACTAAAAATAACAGGGTAGGTTTTGAGCAGACTGCTTTCGTATGTGGGTGTCTCCTCTTCCTTTCTGTTTCTGTCATTAGATTCCACAGATTTCTCTGCACAGCAGGGAACAGCAGCCTGTTATCTTTTGGAGTGCCTCCATGTTTAAGACCTCAGCTGCAGGTATCTTGGGTACAAACTGTCCCAAACACAATGTTCTCGTGCCTGCAGAAGCAATGCAAATGACCCTAAGCCGAGCAGTCAGCATCAGGGTGACATGGGAAGCCATTTGCTCCCATGGACAGGGTGAATGCTGGCAAGCAGCCCTCATCCCCCGTACAGAGAGGGGGAACAGAGTGGGAGGTTGAGATGCTTACAGAGGGGTGGCAGGACCCTACACAGCCACCTTCCTGAGTGCCCCAGGAAACATGTGCCGTGCACTTGGAGACTGATCCACGCTTGCAGGGAGGCTGGGGAGTGGGGAAGCAGCCCCCTTGCCCTGTGCACTCCCCTGAATGAGCCTCAGACCAAGGGTGAGCTGCTGCAGGGGAGGTGGTGACTTTATGCATATAAAAGTACAGAAAGTGCTTCTTAGTGTGCTGGGCACTGGACCTTCCCAGGTGGAGAAGAGCCCAGATGCCCCTAGACATCTTTCCCTGGGGCAGATCCACCAAGGCAAAGACTCACCACCACCACCACACACCAGCTCTGCCCGCTGCCCTCATGGGTGGGAAGGAGCTGCCTGAGCACCTTGCATTGGGGCACGGCTGATTTTCACTGGTGCCTTTTACATGCTCCGGGAGCTTAGGATTAACAGATGTCAACATTTATTGTGTTGCAGTGGTGTCCCCTGCCAGCTTTGCATTGATCCAAGCCCAGCAGCACAAGTCAATCCCACCCATTCATAAAACCCTGGGACTTTTATTGTTTCCTTTGACATCTGGTTTTTGAATGATGCTGATTTATGCTCATGAACGTCTTAGCGATCTTGTGAAAAATAACATGGTGGCATGGGGTCAGGGGCAGAGAGGAAAAACCATTTTTCTTTTCGCTGCAGTTCTCTCCCAGGCTCTGTGTGAACTATGGTCTGCAGTTAATGATGAAGTGCTGAGGCTGTCAGGACATTCTGCTTACCCAACAAAAGGAACAAAGCACATCTTTTAGCAAAAAGCAGTATTTTTTTGTATCTGAAAGGCCGATGGAGCCCACAAAGCACTGAAGCTTTGAAGCTGGTGTTTGGGGGAAGGTTAAGTGCATGTGGCAGTAAAGCTAACTGACAGCTTTAGAAGTAGGGACACCAAAAAAGTCTTCTCAAATAGAACAGCGATGCATATAAACTGTCCTGGATAGGGCTTTCATCTCTTCCTGTGCTATTATTTTGCTCTTGTGTTTGGATTCAAAGCTTACAAAGAAGAAAATTATTTCTGCTGCCATTGCTTTTTAAGCAGAAATTAAAGATTATATTAACCATGTGTACAAAATGTGGAGGCTCATTTCAAGTGTTTTCTCAGAGATTGTCTGACAGAGAAACATCCTTTTCCATAGTGTGTAGGTCTGGCTTCTGCTAGTAGCTGTGATTACAGCTGAGAGTAGATGACTGTCAGAATAAAATGCTGTTATGGCATGGTGCTTACATGATCCCTTACACAGCTGTAGCACAGTTATAACCTAAAGTCCTGGTGAAAGCAGACTGTAAATGTCAAGATCAAAAGGCTAATATGATGATATAATATGATTTCTCAGTACTAAAGCTGTGAGTCTTCCCTGAATTTCATAAACATATGAATTGGTACCTTCTGGCATGGTGATTCAGAGAAACTCGAGGTCATCAGGCTTCTCAGGGGCTAGCAGTAGCCTTGGATGCAGCTAGCATCCCCTGAAGTGCCCCAGCACCTCGCAGGAAGGGGTGCTTGCTGCCCCGAAGCACCTCTAGAAGTGCCCAGCTCCAGGGGCGGGACAACTGGGAAAACTGTTGCCCCCCACAACTGGATAAATACTTGTGTCTGACTCATTCAGCATCCTGCACGTGGTCCTTGCTGTTAGGGTAACTGTGGATCTAATGCTCTGCTAGCCAAGCCCTGCCCTCCTCAGTTCCTCCAGCACGCTGGGTCATTACATGGCCCCAGGCAGATGCAGTGGAGGTACACAGCACTGCAATGCCCACCACGGAGGGATAATATGTAAAATTAAATTTGATTTATGATGTAAACAAATATGGCATATTGCTTACCAAGTGTTATTAAATATAATTTTCAATTTACATATTGTCAAACTCACATATTATTTTAACTTCACTTTTGTTTTTCTTCAGATAAGTATAGATCTGAAATTTAATTCACAATCATGATGGCCTATTTTAAGGTTACCATAGGGTATTAAAGTAGTATGAACTGAATGAACACTGCTAGCTAATATTCAAACAATACTTGTTTGCTCTCAAAGTCCTTGAGACAGTTAGAGCGCTAGAAGAAGGAAAGTCACAGCTGGACCACCTTCAGCAAGGGGTGTACCAGGGAGATGTACCAAGAAGATGTACCAGCTTCCAGCAGCAGCAGGTTCTTCTCCAAGTACAGAAGGAATATCTGCTTTGCTTTGTTTTAGTTGTTTAAAATACTTGAATACGGATAAGGCTTTCACTAACCAAGCAATTAATTTACAGTGCAAAATGTAATCTGAGAAGAGTAAATTATACATATGAAACAAATCTACTATAGTTTCAAATTTCTGCACTTTCATTAAAACCCACTTTCCATCCAGAAAGAGCAGGATGCCAAAACGAGTTGGCTCTTTCAGGGTATGTTTGTGCAATGGCTTAAATATGTCCACCATGTGTCCTCCTGGACAGCAAAAACAAATGCCAAATTCCGTGCAAAGAGCATATACAACACCAAATCAACACATCTTCATGGCTAGCAATCAGCAAGGTCTACCTCTCCTTTGCAAAAGAATCAAAGAGAAGAAATGCACAACAAGATTCAAATAAATTATTTAAAGGAAAGTGTCTTGCTGCTGATTTATATTGCAATTATAGCCGCTGCTTATAACCACTTTGTTCATACGCCCTGCCCTCTAAGATGCCTCTCACTGTCTCCCACAACTAGAAGTCACAGACCTAGGTGGACAGAAACTGTGAGGAAAAAACAATTGCCCTTGAGCCCCCTGATGTAAGTGGAATAAATCTGAAGACCAAATCTGATGCGGAACCCCCTGGCTAGGCAGGGCAGGCAAACTAGGTTTCGTGAGACGAAATGTTCTTGCCGTAGGAGTGGGCAGGCATAGTCACGCTCTCCTTTCCTAACTTAAGGACATGGTATGAAAACATTCCTGCACCAAAATGTTGTCCCATTGCAATGTATGCCCTGACTTTACTTCTCTGAGGCAGTAAGAGCTGTGGTCCCTCTGGAAGAGATGATTGAAGGGGTACGTAAAATGTCCTTGCTGCTCCGTCTCATGTGCTAAAGGAATTATTCATGAGGCGGTATCTGATCTGAAGTTCCCCGTTCCCCACAGAGATGTCACAGACTGCTTGTTACCAGACACAGTTTCAGAAATTAGAAAGAGATAAGTTTCCTACTGGATGAGAAGGAATAAATGATGCGTTGTGGTATTCAAAATATCATAGGAGTCTTTCTAACCATGCAGAGCTTTGTTGAATGGGCAGACATTGCCTCGCTGAGGTTTTATAAAATCTCTTTAGCAACTTGGGATTCCTTTCCTGACTTGCATTGCTGCATGCAGAAACCAGCCCCATCCAGCTGCTTTGCTCACTAAAAGACCAAGAGGTGCCAAAGTACTCTGGTGACTTTCAAGTGATTGCAGAATACTGCTGGCTCTCAAGGACACCATTTCCCCTGAGCTGCCAGTATTTCCCATGTTTATCCCTCCGATTTTGCAGTTGCAATGACTCCTCTGTGCATCACTCAGTGTCTGCCCTGAAACACCATGCTCTCTTGGAGTTTTACCTGGGGCAGCGTGGGCTTTGCAGACCTGTCCCAGCTGTTCAACTGATCACATCTGAAATTAGGAGAATTTTGCCTTGGTTTGGGAAGCAGCAGGTGTTTGTGAACATTTCAGATAAAGTTGTCTGTAGAAAGCCATGTTTCAGCTAAGCTACTGAAGAAGAACATTTAAAACTTCATTTTCACTTTATAACTGATGAGCTGAAATCCTGGTGAACTGCTCCTTCTGATACTGAGGAAGCAGCAAAAGAGAAACTGCTGGGTTTTGTGACTTGATGGGAAGTGTTGCTTGTTTGGTAGCACTGAGTTGGGGGATCCTTAAGATAATGGAAGACATCAGCCTTAAAGAAATACAGTACCTTTCCCTGCAGTACAAATTTTTTTCCCCATTCTTCGTTCAATTGTAAGGATTGTCTGATCTAAATAAACAGTTCAAACTTTCACATCTTTATACTATTCCTATTTACTCTTTGGTATAAGACATTTTACACATTTCAGGTATTTTTTTTTATCAGTGATGTAGAGTTACTATTTAGCCATTCAGCTCCTATCATCTTTTGGCCGTCATCCAATTATAGTCTGATTATTAGATTCCTGCAGGGCAGATTTTGTTAAGTATGTTTGAATTTTCTCATTTGAGAAATAAACCTCCTTGCAATATTATCTTCCCCCCCTCCTTTTTTTTTTTTTTTTGTGATGAAGCAGCCGTGGTGTCAATACAAATGCTGTGACATTTATAGCAGTTCAGCTGGGAGCATGCTGCCTGCCTGTTCCTTTTATACCTAATTTGCTGATGATTTCAAACAGTGTAAGAGCACAAGTAAGCACTCTGTTTGATAGCAGTGTCTGCTGGTGCCCTTTTCTGGTTTTTTTAAACCTTTATCTAATTTTGGCAGGACCACAGTTCCTGCTCTTAAGCCTGACAACAGGATCAGGACACAGCCCAAACCTACAGTGAAAGGCTTTGAGACCACTTAGGCAGGATGTCTCAGTCCAGCACATGCTGAAACGGGGTCATCTGACCCATGAGATTGGCAGTGTTCTCCGGTCCTGGTGAGCTTGCTGGGTGCCCACAGTCCCAATAATCCCAGCACTTACTATTACTATTGGCATGTCTTGTCTTTCTTGCTGACTCTCTTTGCTTCCACTCTGCTGATTTGAAAATGGTCTCAAATTCTAAATATGAAGTGCTGCTTAACCACAGTGATTTAAAAGGATAACTTCTACTCTATTTGTGGTTTTCATGGTGCAAGCCTTTATGTGCAGAGCAATGTGGGGAGAGAACTGGGAGCATCACAGATCTGAAAGCAAGAAAAGACAGATGTAGCACAATCACCTACAAGGAACAGATAATTAAATTTTGTTTGAGTGTCCATATATTGAACTAAATAACTTGTGTTAGACTAAAGCATATCACCCAGAAAGGCACCAAACCTTCAGCTGATGCCATCAAGTGGAGAAACCATTTACATCTTCATCTTTTGAGAATCATCCTTCTTTCTGAAAAAATGTATTTGTGTAAAAAATGCATTTATTTCCTCTACCTAATACCTAAACCTGATAATTATTATCTATTGATAATTTGAATATAACCACTGAATCCTTTATCTGAATTAATAGTATGTATTTGGAGACCCTAAAGAAGCATCCTCTACAGATTTTGACAAGGAAATGACATTTATCTCAAAGTTTTTGGCAATCTTCCTGTGTTCCAAGTCTTTGGTGTATGTCTTCTGCAAGTTAATTTTATTTTGTAAGAAATGCAGTCGCAGGTTTCCAGGATTACCTCACCAATGTTCTATATAAGAATTTGTGTCACTGTGTTGCTCACTGTTTTCTTGTCCATATATCCACGTTTTTGGTTTGTTTGGGGGTTTTTGTTTTGGTGGGTTTTTTTGGTTTTTGGTTGTTTTTTTTTTTGCCACAGCATTTTTCTGAGCACATCAGTTGTATCGCTTGTATTCTTTTAATTCCCAAAGACCACAGAGTAATTTCTTTCCAGCATCCTGTTTGGCACCATCAGGCCCAGTCAGCACTCATTCCTAGATGCGGTTTTTTGCCTTGTGCTAAAATCCTTCTTGTTTGGGTGACTTGAGCTGAGCAAGTCCCCTAGCTCACTCGACGTTACTGCCAAATCATAGCATATTTCCTTTGCAGCCTGGGCATCTTCCACACATTGGCTTTGCAGTAATTGCTTTCTTGTAATTGCTTTCAGGTGCTGAACAAAACCTCTGCCTTGGTCCTATGATGACCCAGTCAGAAATCTGGCAGTTCATTTCACAATGTTCCTCACTGTTGATCAGCGAGGTCTTAATCCACTGTGTCCTGCATTATTTAGTGGGGTATTTTTGTTGATGTTGGTGTAGGATTTTTTGAGATAATCCCCAGCTAGCCTGTTACAACAGGTTATGGGTTGGAAGTCCATCATGTGCCCACAATTGTCTTCTATCAGCCAAAATTTTAAACTGGAAAAGTGAAGGGTATGTTAAATAATGGCAGTTTGTTCCTATAAAACATTGGTGTTGGAGATTAAATGTACATCTTCTTGATCACTGAATTGCACACCAAGCTTCTCCATCCCAGGACAGAAATCAGCCAGCCAGTCTATAGCTTTCAACCAGTGACCTCCTACTTGTCCTGTTCAATTAGCACATCAGCATCTTGCTTTAAATTTTCTGTAATTCTCCTGGTACCTAAGAAGCTATTGAAAAATCATTCCCTTCTCAGCCAGCTCTTTTGGGACACTTGGGAGGCACAAGATGTACTCTGCTCCTGTTAAAGAAGCCAGCATTCTGCATCTTCCAAAAGCAGAGAAAAAGCACTTCACTGAATGTTTCTGCCCTTTTTTGTCCCATCTGACACATCCTTCTATCTCCAGCTATTGGAGTTCCTCACTCATTTTCAGTTCTTGTTTTTTAATATATTTACATTTAATAACTTTCCTTGAACAAATGGTAGATTCCCACAGTAAAAAGATGCACCTGTCTGGCATTGGCCATGAGATGTACTAGAGCTACCAGGACAGGTTGTCCTTCTCAGTTTTTGGAAAATCCTAGCACATCACTCAGGCAGCTATGGAGTGACAGGACTAATGTTGCATTGTTTTGGGGTGGGTGCAGCTGTGACAGTCTGCATGGGAAGCTGTGTAAGGTTCCCCCCTTCCCTATAACCTAGCGGTTGTGTTAAGGAAGGCTGGAGCCCAGCACCCGTTGTCTGCCCCACACCTACCCGCTCACTCCTCACTTTTCTTTGGAAGCTGCAAAAGCAAATTTGTGCTTTACAAGTGTGAGTTCATTTGAGAGACTTCCAAAGCTCCCTGCAGCTTTTCCAACCTGCTCAGACTTGGAGTCTCCTTGTATGACAGCCTTTTGAAACGGCCACAAATATGTTTTCTCACTACCCATTCATGTATTAAATACTCATCTCAATGATGAAATGCTTGCCTGGGTCTCTCTTGATGAATGAGTGTCAGATGTTTAGCACCAGTAGACTTTACTGCTCAAAGGCACAGGCTTCTTGGAGCTCCTCTCAGTCACTTCCAGCTCTGTCTGACTGAAAGTAATGGGGAGGGGGGTGAGGGAAAGGAAGAGGCTGTTCCTGTCAATGGGATTCCAGCTGGTTTGTGTATAAAATCTTTCCAGGACACCCAAAATGCTTCATTCACCAGTTGGACGTCATATTCTAAATAAAACCAATTATTTGGTTGACATCTACAACCCTGCTGAGGTATGTGATAATGGTGCCCCTTGTCTGCTAAGACAAACACACACATTCTCCCTGCAGCGAGCAGCCAACTGGCCCTTGCCAGCCTCGGCGGCAGAAGAATGCACCCCTATTCCCCGCCGCTTTCTCTCTCTGCCTGCCTGTCCCAGCGAGCCAAGCTCGTAAGAATACCCTGGTATAACTTCCTGGCAAGAACCATCATTTTTATATTGCTTTTGGGTAAATTTCAATGACTTATCTTGTATTCACACTCATCTATGGTTGGCTTTTTTAATTATTTTTTTCTTCTAATGTTCTGATCTGCCAAGCTGCAAGCAGTTTGCTTAACAATGTGCAACGCTTGGAGAACAGGTGGGCATCTTTTCTTCCAGCCGGTAGCGTGTAAAAATGAAATTTTATCAATCAAACTTTAGTCTGTGGCATTTTATTTGAAATGGTTGTTTTAGCAGCTACTTTGCCACCCACCAGCTCTGTCATATTACCTTCTGCATTGGATACAACTTTATGACAAAGCGTTCAGCAGCCAGCAGTCTGTGTTGCAGCAGTACTCATACAAGATCACTTCAAATTGCCCTCCTGTATGAGCACTTAGAGAAATTCCTGCCCTTGAAAATATACAGTTTAGGCAAGGGAAGTGATTTGTCAAACTTAGTAGTAGCTCTGGTAATGGATACCCAGGTCCTCAAGCTGGCTGTGAGTTGATTACATGGCTAAGTCCCCTTTGCCACCTTTGAGTGGTGCAAATTCACTGTTATTCAACCTACAAACTCTACATAAACCCAGACAAAACATTTGGGGGAAATAACAGTTTGCTTTTCCATATGCTATTTCATGAACAGCAGAGCAGAAAGATGAGAAGGAATGCTTCACACTCCGGTGCTCCACATTTTTAGAGACCGCCTTTCTAGAGGGTTGACCGGATTAATTTTTTTCACTGAAACTTTGGTTGCTACCATTAGGAACCAAAGGGCACATCACTCAAATGCACGCTGCTTATCTCCATGAAATACCATGAAATAGGAACAGTTAAAATCAAAGCTAGACTAGGACACCATGACTACTCAGAAAGTCAGATCTGGGACTGCTGAGGTGACTGTATTCCATACACTCAGTTCCAAGTGCTCTGGAAGCCTTTATGGCCATCTGTGCAAGAGGAAAGGGTTTGCTCCTTGGTTGGTTGACTGGAGGACTTATTTCCTTGTACGTGAAAGAAAATTGATGTAACAGCTTGGACGTTCTTATATGGAGTTGGTGGGCCTCGGCTTCTTGAAGCTGTTGATGACTGGCATAATGCTTGCCTAGAGCAAGATCAGCACATGGACGTGCTAGGCTTTTGCAAGCTTTAAAGATGGATTAAAGAGGAATATTCACAAAGGCTAATTAAGCGACAGCAGCTGCTCTTCACAGGTTGGTCTGCAGGCTGTAGAGGGAGGGAAGCTCCCTCAGGAGCAACTCAGAGCACCTCCCTACATTAAATTCCTGTTCTGAATCACCCCCTGAGAGAGCCTGTGCTCCCCTCACGGATGCCCCTCTCCACTGTTTCACAGCAGTCGACTTTCCAGCTGGGTCCCTTGGGCTCCTCCTCTGCCACGGGGGATACAGGCCAGGGGAAACTGCTGTAAAATCTATTGTGGGTGGAAGAATAAGCGTGTTGTAAATGAATTCACGGGCTCAGATGGGGTTTGAGCTTTCCAATTGTGAAACACAGCTTGCTAAAATCTGTGTTTTGAAACTCATTGCTAATATTTTAAAGTGAAAAACAATAACCATATGGGATTTAGCAAGTCACAAGCCAGGTTGCGATGGGCCACCTGGTTTGTCAGTTCCCAGCTGCTACTCTGATAAATCACTGGGGGATTTCCTCACTGGCTGGGCTGCCAGCTATCCCGGGGTGAATACAGCGAACAAGAAGTTTTGTATTAGATTTTATGGGCTGGAGCTTTCAGCATGCCGAGTCCCCTCTGAGCTGCATGGATGTGAACCGAGGACAAACTGGCTCTGCTGAATCCCTGCATTTATGGGGATAGAGCTCCCTGTGGGCACAAAACAGGTGGAGACACTGTTCCAGCTTCGGATTTCAGACACACATCCTCTGGCACAGAGAGGTAGGAGGAAGAGAGATACATGGGAACAGGCTCCTCTGTGCCCCATCCTCTGCCTGCTGGTTTTCTCTGAGCGTGAGTTATGGCTGCAGCAGAGGCTGCAGTCTTATAGCTGCTCTTACCACTCCTAGGGCCAGCTGGCCATCACCTACAGCTACACATAAGCATATTTACTGATATATATATCTAACCAGGACAAGAACTGAGGCTTTGCATGCTCTCTGGCACAGAAAGCATGAGTGTTTCAGGGTGAGCCAGCCGATTGCTATCATGCCCTTCACCCAAGAGAGCCTTATCAGACTTTGCCCCCTGGAGAGTCCGGAGCCATCAGCAGCAGTGAGCTCGCCTGCACAGCCCGGCCAGACTCAGCGCAAGGAGCAGCCGTGCGGTTGGCTGTACAGAGCTCTGTATCTCAAAATTAATTTGCCTGTGGTTCTGCTGACACCTTCTGATTATGCTGCTCTCCCAGTAAAATAAAGGGCACGCTGAAATCAATTTCCCACACCCTACTTCACTGCAGATAGAAGACAAAAGATATATTGCTAATTAAAATGTTCTTATCTGCTGGAAAGCAGTTTGTAGGATTGATTTGAATAAAACTGATGATGCAGCCCACTCAGATCACTGAGAACTGACCTCTCTATTATGAAGTTCCAGAATAACATAGCGAAGCAATCTTGATTTCCTAAAATCTGTCAAAGGAAGAACTTCTCAGTCAGTTACAGCATATAATATGGATATTCCTGAAATGTCCTCTGCTTAATGAACAGCTGATATTGGCTAACCTCATGGAAATAAGAGAGAATTAGTACCAGCTGCAAAATGCATTCACTGGATAGTAAAACTGGCAGTTGGTATTATGCCTGCTATAAATATTTTTAATTAAAAATTGTTTTCTGTCTCTTCAATTGGTATAATAGCGATAATGCTTACTGAGAGTTTCTGAAGATGTAATAGGATTCCCCTTCATGTATAGCAGAGCTATTTTTTCTGCCGTAATATTGCTTTAGTGGAAATCTACATAATAATGTCCGGATTCTAGTACAAGGGAAAAATAGACCAAGGGAGTGTTTTATCTGTGTGTTTCAGAAAAACGCACATGAGCATTGTTGCAAGTTCCTAAAGAAAAGCTACACTCAACCTCTGGTTGCTCAGGTATGACTTTAAAATTATTTTAACAACCATTTTTGGGAAATTCCAGCTTCAACCCACAGCCCCGCGGTGCCGTATGCCTTTGAGAAAAGGTCTGCTCTTCGCAAGTGTACAGGGAGCAGCGCAGCAGATCCCCTTCGGCTGCTCTGGTGCGGCCCTGGCACGAGGCTATATCGGTGAGGGTGGGGGCTTGGGAGTGTTTCTCCTGCCTTGATTCGGAGAGGAACAGCCCCATTCCCCAAGGCTCCCTAGGCACTCACTGTGGAGGGGCTGGGAAAGGCACTGGCAGGGGGTATCCCGGTCCCCACGTGATGCTCTCCTGCCATGGCTATCCACAGGAGACAAGGGACACCTCCTCCTTTGGGGAGCCGAGAGCCATTAGACCAGCTCTGCCCTGGCAGGCACAGTCCATGTCAGGCATTACCTAAATAGGATGGATATCGAGACAGCTGGAGAAATCTCTGTTAGCCATCTCTGCTGGGCCCTTGGGAACGTGTGATTGCTCTCCACACTATGTGGGAGACTTTCTAAAGCAGACGGGAGCGATTGCTTTCTAATCCCTGCTTGACTCTCTTACCCCCTGAGGCTTTGGACCAATATTCTGATTTAGGCATTTCCTCCCACTGCCTTCCTCAGCCCCCTGCCTTCCTCTTCCCCAGCTTCCGATACACCTACCCCTGACCAGCACTCGCCTTCACCTTCCCATTTTTATTCTCCTGTGTACATCTCAGAGATCCTGGCGCAGCTTGCCATGGTGTGGTGTTTGCTTTCTGACAACTCCCAGAGGCTCAAGTCAAGACAAAAGCCTCATTATGTCAGTCATTGTATGAATACATGATTAGGCGCATCCCCTGCTCCAAAGACCTTTTGATCTAAGCCTGCTGCTTTCATATTCATAATGATACTAAATGCCTTTCCCAGTTTGGCTCTCATCCTTTTCTTATTCCCAAATTGATAGCAATTTTATTGTAAGAAAGTCTTTCCCCAGACAAAGCTATTGTCTTTTTTACCCACTGGTTCTTCCTTCTTACCCTGGTTTCTTCCTTCTGCCATAAATTTTTGTTTTGTTTTTTTCCACCTAGCCCTTTCAGATGCTTTTATGGCTTGCAATCCTCTCATTTTTCAGCTCCTTGTTCCTCTTGGGGCTCAGCACGTGCTGTCCTCTCTGCTCACTTTCAAAGGGAAGCCCTTGTTCTCACAAACTCGGCTATCCCTTTGTTGAGCTGAATTCATGATGGCCACTGCTCCCTCTTTATCTTTTCATGCCTAAATTCACAAGTGTCTTTATGGTAGCTACATCTAAAAGTTTTGCTACCAGGTCAGTGATATTCCTCTCTATTTCTTGAAAAACATTCTTCCTGTCTTTCCAGCCTCAAAATATGAATAGATGTCTGACTGTGTGAGTGTTTGCTTTTTTTCTAGGTTTTAACCCCAGTAACAGTGAAGGTGATTTATTATTCATCCATCAGGTCCTTGTGGTAAAATGCAGACTTGTTATCTGGTGAAAAGAGAGCCCAAAAGGATGGTAATTAACATCTAATCCTGTGACGATACAGTAAGTCCCTTTCATTCTTTTGAAATTCATGTTTTTGACTCCCACTTACTTGTTCTCACCTATGACAAACTCTGCCTGCTTGGGCATTTCCCCAGCTCTCCAGCAAGAAGGCAGCAGTACCACTGCGGCGTGGTTCTTGCCTGACTGGGTTTGCGATAGGCACTGTTACCTTCATCTATCAGCACTTCTGCAGATCGCTGGATTCGACAGCAAAGACGGGAACAAAACAAAACCACAGAAATGACTTATTCCACTGCCCAAAGAGAGAAAGGGAGAAGGAGGGAGTGAGGGGAAAGAGAAACAAAGACCACATCCCTGTCCACCTGAGGGCACAGAGATCATGTTAGCCAGATGGGGAAAGAATCAAAAGGGACTCTTCTGGAGGTGGCTGGGCAGGGGGAGGTTCTGTTTGATTATTTTAATTCTGCCAGGCTACCTCCCAGCGCTGGATCACTCAAAAGATGTAATTTTGTTCCAGAAATGAAAGAACTCTATAGTAACAGAAAAAGGACAACACATTTCTGATTACTTTTTCTCCATCCTGTCCAATTAATAAGTTTTAGTGGCCAGTTTGAACTATGTTTTAATCACTTGAGAAGTTTTGTATGAAATAGCTGATAACTTAATAGCCAGTCACACCAGGAGAAGCTCTTGCTTGCCCATGTGCCTGTTTCCTGCCCTGTTGTAAACTATAAGAACTAAGAACACCCTAAGCCAAGATAAATTTGAAATACAATTCTCCAGTTGTTTGAATCAAAAGGCAATATTGATTATTTAATTACATAGAAATGATCCAGATGCTGAGCATTTACTACAGATTAATGACTGTCCCAGAGCAGTTAATGGCCCTTCTCACTGCCATCAACACAAGCTGCTTATTAATCCCTGGAAAATGGCTTGCATAACAATCATAACCTGCTGTTAAAGTTTATAAATAGATAAAAGTGTCACATGGATTTATGAGTGCTGAGGCTGAATGGGATCTGTGTGGTGTTCCTAGCGAATGAATGCCTTGTGCATGAGCTCATCTGATTGCTTGAATTATCACAAAATCCCAAGTTGCTCTTTTGGATTGGAAAATGGCATGTAAGAAAGTGCCAAGTGGCTGGAGTCCTATCTACTGACTGGGAAATAATTACTTTGCTGCATAACAGACACCTTCATTCTAACAGCAGTGCTCTGCCTTTTTTATCATATAGCCTGAAATGCATGTAAGGGAGACTGTGCAGCTGTGTTGTTTCATTCCTTTGCTTTGATTTTAAAAGAGAAAAAATGCTTGCCTGTATACACACACACATTGCTGACCTGGGTCCCCCCAAAGCCCAGTGTAGGGGTTGTGTTAGGCTGGGATCTGTATTATTCAGACAAAGGTCTTCAAAGGAGCCCTTCACACCTGGGTCTCTCCATCCCATACTGGGCATTTATAATAATAATGAACACAGTACACACTGCCAGCAAGAGCTGCTTTCAGAAAACACGTTGTCTCTTGGTGCTGGCAGAGCTGGGAGGGCATGCAGATCTGGGGGCTGGAGCGGTTGAGAGCAGAGAATCGCAGTGGCGCCGTGTCCCACTGGCCATGCGGTAGCTGTGCCCCACCACCCCGCTGGCACTTGCAGTGCCCCTTCTGCCTGGGAGCTCAGCTGCCAAGCCAGCGTGTGGGGGAACCTGCTCCTGTGGGGCTGCAGCATCCCCCTCATGACACAGCCCAGCCAGGGTCACCTGGGCACCAGCCTTCGGTCTCCCATCGCCTCAGCAGCCACTGTTCCCCCAGCTAGCTGTCCCCCTCCTAATCCCTCCAGATGAGCGGTGGCTGGTTATTGCATTTAAGCGGTGACTAATAAAAAGGATATAAACATGATATTGTCTGGAGCCTGAAAAGGCTGCCCAGAGGAGTGGAGCGGGTCTGTGGGAGCATCCTGTCCCTACCAGGAATTAGGAAAACGGCTTCCCCATATCTGACCAAACCACAGATCCAAAAGTAAGAGGAAAGGTGAGAAATTACTGTCTCCTTCAAAGAATCAGACAGGACGGGACATGATTCACAGCTTCCAAGCCTGTTAGCACAACTGCCTCTGTTTCCTATTATTTTTAGTGGACCTGTCTCGACTCGACTGGGCAGACATTATTCAGTGTGGCACTGCATCAGAAAGGGTTGTCCATCGTTTGAATTGGAGAAGCTGGGTGCCACAAGGCCCCAGTCCCTTCCGCCTTGCACCATGCACCTCTCTCCTTCTCCAGCACAGAGGCTTGGGAGACTCAATGACCCCCATGCAGCAGCAGCCTGCACAAGGGGTGGGATGCAGGAGAGGAGCAGGCACACAAGCGGGCTGTCACTGCCATTGCAGAGGTTTGAGATGTATGCCTAGAGCAGGCATGCTGCCCAAGAGATCTGTAGGTGTGAGGAAGGGAAGGTGTATCTCACCAGAGAACTCTCCTCTGACATTCTGGCTCACAGCCAGAGAGCGTACTGCTGTAAAGATCCTCTGCCTTACGCATTGCCCTGGCCGTGCCACCTCCCCCCTGCGCCTCTCCCTTGGGGTCCCTCTTCTTTCTTGCTGCAGCCTATAATTTGTCTTCACGCTCTTGACACTTCATGGCCTGCAGCCTCTATACCTTTCTATACCTCTCTATACCTCCCCGCCTCTCATCCCGGTCAGGAAGCTGATTCCCACTGCTGAGCACTGCCAGCATGCCCCTCCCACAGCCCAATTCTGTGATTTTTGGTGGGTTGCATTTTCCTTATGGGAGCAGCCAGGCTGTAAAAAAAAGTGCTGAACTAAACTAATTATCCTCCCTCAAATGCTTGCCAAATCTGCTTTGCAGTGCTTCCACAACACTTGTCCAGTTTTCAGGTGACATAAGCACCGTGCACTTCATGAGCTGCCTCCCCAAGTCCCCCCAGCTCTGCCTTCACATCGACGGGGTGCAGGACCCCAGCCCTGTGCCCACAGGCTATGCAGCCCTGAGGGATACCAGCCCAGCAAGCAGCCCCAGAAGTTTTCTGTGTCCAAGAGCTGAGAGAAGCAAATTTGCCTCCCTGTGCTCGCCCAGGGTCACTGCATCTGTCAATGGCACATCTGGCGAGGCAGAAGCAGGACCCCGGCCTCCCCAGGCAAGGCTGAGCCATGCAGGCAGAAGGCAGCACGTTCCCGTCTTCTCCATCTCCTCCCTCAAGCAGAAACCACTGGGCGGGCGGCAGCTCCCTTGGGGATGCTCCAGTTAGCGCAGTGGTCACTGCCATCTAGTGGGACCACGGACAGATAATCAAGCACCCCAAATGGCCGGAGGGACACCCCAGAAACCTTCTGCTGCGGGGCCTCGCAGATTCCCCTTCCTGCTTTTTTCCCTTTTGTCCTCAGAGCAGAAGGTGAGTACTTGATGTTCTGTTTTGGAGCAGAGATAGTGCCCTGAGAAGCACCTCGCAGCCCCGCAAGGGGATGCTCTGTCCTTCACCGGCCCACAAGTGCACCCACAGAGGCCCTGTTTGAAGGATGTGGACAGACAAAAGAGAAATAAATGGCTAAACCATGCATCAACTTGACAGCAAAATTACATGCGGAAGGGATCCTGGTGTCCTGTTCACTGTGGGAGATGGGGCTGGCGCAGGGCTGGGAGATGGAGCAGGCTAGGAAAGACTGCTGTCAAGCTCAAAGAAAAGTTTAGGGGGATCAAAGCTTCTTTGAATTAATATTTTTTTATGTGTAGATCAGATGATAGGGATATCTTTGGTAAGGAACATATTTTGGTAATTGCCATCATCATGATGGTAATTAAACACCCTAGAATGCAGGCTTTTATGAAAAGGTCTGATGAACACCTGTCAAGGACAATGATGTCCTGCCTCAGAGATGTGAGTGTTCTTGATTTTAAAGGTCTTTTCCAGCTCTTCACTCCATTGGCTTTTCATGGTCCCCGTAAAAGAGAGCAAAGGAGGCATGTTCTTGCTTTTTTACTGAAGAAGAAGCTCATTTACAGGTACAGGAAAGGGGTGGGAGGAGATTGCAGAGCACCCCCCAGAGAACCTTAAATTACATTATTCAACTGGATAATTAGGTCTCATCAGGAACACGTTTTCTGTAGTTATGAGCACTGAAGTACTTCAAGTATTTATCAATGTACTGCAGCGCACATTTTGATGATGCTGGTTCTTGTTTTCCTTTACGTTGCATAAGAGCAATTAAAAATTCAAAGCTGAAGAACGTGGCTGGAAAAGATGTTTCACATAAAAGAGGAAGAAGGAAAAAAGACACTCCATATATGCTTCTCACCTCAACCACAGCATTAAATTTCTTTGAGCCTGTCCCTGTAATCACAGTAGAGGCATAGAGTGAGTCCAAAAGGGGCTGCAGAGAGACCTAGGGGAAGTGAGTGGGGTTTCCAGCCGCGTAATCGCCCACCAGGCCCTGTGGCATGAGACAGACCGTGCTGTGTTCGCAGGAGCCACTGTCGCCCACCTTGAAATAAAGTAACCCTGATGGAGAGCTGCAGGAATTTTCTCTGTTCACAAGCACAGAGATGTTTTGGTCTGACATGCGGCCTGTAATACCCGACACCCGAGTGTGTTCACTACGACCCAATGTCATCTCAAAAGTAAGTTCGTTTCCCTGTGTGCAAAATCAAAAGTCTAAGAATACAAGATATTGCTTTTAATACGAAGTTGCACAAGTTTGGGTGGTAGGTGAACTATCACCCTTGGTAGTTTCCATAATCATGTTAATACACGATTACACAAACATGAACTTGTTAACTTCCAACCCTCTAACACTGATTGGATGGTAACCTACATAACGGTTATACAGTCTTGGTTAACTACACACACTCATTGAGGAGGGGTCTCTTTGTGGGTCGGGGTAGCTGGCGTAGGGGGTGTGATTTGTAGCATTACAATGAAGATAGTTTGCCCAAGGACACATCTTTGGCTGTTTGTCCAAGGAGTATCAAATACATCTTGATTGCAACAGTCTTGTGTTGCAAAGTGTGATTTCCATGACGTGATTGCTCTTCGAAGTCGCCTTGTCCTAAGCAGCAATTACTTCAGTTAATTGTCCTTGATAGCACTTTGCGTGGGACATCCCAAGTCCAAATAATGCGCACGTTCTGTTTCTTCAAGAATATGTGCAGACTGGTAAAAGAAAACCCTATGTCCATATAGTATTTGTTAGCGTTCTGATCACAAAATTCGGTAAGGCACACAGCAGAGGCCGGCACCGCCGCTCGGGGCGAGGCAGAGCAGCATCCCTCCTGTTCGCACCAGCTTTATTTTCACATTTTTTCTCCCGGGGAAGGCCCACGCGAATTGCTCTGAATACAGAGGGTAACGCCACCAGCAACGCCCCGGCCGCCGCACCCACTCCCCTCAGCCGCTCTGCCCGCCGCCACGGCTGCCACTGCCGCTCCCGGCGTGCCCCGCGCCGCGCCGCGCCCCGCCCCCTACCGGCGCGCGGCGCTTCCGGTGCCGGGTGAGCGGGGGCGGCGCGCGGGCAGTCATGGCGGATCCTCCGGGGGCGGCTGAGGCCGGGGCGCGGCAAAAAGAAAAACCAAAACCCAGAAACAAAAAGAAGGCGGCGGCAGGTGGGGGCGGGGTGAGAGCTTATGTGGGGCGGGCAGCCGGCTGGTCGGGGAGCCCTCGGGCTGAGGGTACCCGCGTGGCCCCACCGTCCCGTCCCGGCGGTCCCTTGGGTTTCCTGAAACAAGCGGGGGCCGAGGAGCTGGGCCGCGGCACGGGGCGGCGCGGGGGCGGGCGGCTTCCCGGCCCGCGGCGCTGGGCGAGGGGCGGCTGCTGGCTGCGAGGGGCGCGCAGCGGGGGCGCTTTGCTGCGGGGCGGCCGGCCGGCCTCGGGGCGCGCTGGGCCGGCCTCTTGTTCTCCTATGGCAGCCTGTCCACAGCGCCTAGCTCTGCTGTGGTTGCCTTTGTCTGGTTTTTAAAAGTACCTTAAAGCAGTAATTTAAGGTCAGAAGAAATGCAGAACACATTCGGCAGAGTCTTAAACAAAACTTTGCATCCCTGCTTTCAGTTACAGTACCTTTTGTAGTTAAACGGGGAGGAGATGTAATAGTTACTGATGAAAGAGGAGGAGAAACCTTCGGTTTATGGTTTGCTGGTTGTTTTTTTTTTGTATACCTATAACAGTTGATGAATCTGAACTTCTCACTGTGCCGGATGGATGGAAAGAGCCAGCCTTTACAAGAGAGGATAATCCGAAAGGGCTGTTAGAAGAAAGCAGTTTTGCAACATTATTCCCGAAGTATAGAGAAGCATACTTGAAGGAGTGCTGGCCACTTGTCCAGAAAGCCTTGAGTGAACATGTATGAATACTTACTAATTGTGGTACTATGTTTTATCTTTGGGGATATACAGGTCTTACTTAAGCTTATAAAAATAGTGCAAGCTGCTTTTCTAATACTGCATCTGTGTATATTTCCGTTGTGCTTACATTTACAATTGGTAGTGTAATTTTTTTATTGGTATCAAAATCAGTGAAGGTCTGTGTATTCACATGTGCAGTTCTTTACAGATGCTGTCAGAAAGCTCTCTGCAGCAGCATGTCTTGCCATTCAGGCACTGACAACTCCATTGCATGTGAATTCAGGGAGATGAGGGAGGTGGTATTTTGGGCCTTGTGACACATAATCAGTCTCTTTGGTGTGTGTCTGTATGTGTGAATTTTCTTAAGCTGCAAGTCACATACGGAATTTTGGGAAATGGATCTGCGTCAGTATGTTGTGTTCTGTTTGTTACCTTCTTACTGCCAAAGGTGAGTTCTGAGGTTCTTATTCAGAGATATTGATTCCCTGTTTCTTTTCAAATATTGCAGTTTGTGAATGCAGCGCTGGATCTAATTGAAGGAAGCATGACTGTCACTACCACTAAGAAGACTTTTGATCCATATGCAATCATTAGAGCTAGGGATTTAATAAAACTTCTTGCAAGAAGCGTTCCATTTGAACAGGTCTGTATTAAATTCTGGAAGTTTGTGTCATTCTATCATAATACTTACAAAATAGTACATTTTCAAAATATGGGGTTTACAAGTGAGTTAATTAAAATTAAATATATATTTAAAGTAAACATATCTGAAAGCAAATTGAGAAGAATAAACTGAAATATTCTCTTGACTCTTCTGAATAATACATTTGCATTCCGATGATATTGCCAGCTTTTTGTCTCTTTAGGCAGTTCGTATCCTTCAGGATGATGTTGCATGTGACATCATTAAAATAGGCTCTCTGGTGAGGAAGAGAGACACTTTTATAAAAAGAAGAGCACGACTTCTTGGGCCAAAAGGCTCTACTCTGAAGGTATTTCCTATAGGTGTAGTAACAATTCTTGGACCCAAATTTGTGTGGGGTCTTCAGTTTGCACTTAACTTTGTTTCTTTTTTTTGATGTAGGCCCTGGAACTGTTAACAAACTGTTATATTATGGTGCAGGGCAACACTGTTTCAGCTCTTGGACCCTTTAGTGGGCTGAAAGAGGTAAGAGGAGGCAGATGAGCTATTTGTATAGCCTACTTCTGTGCCCAGCTCAAGGGCATACAAAAGGCAAAATCTGACAACCTCAGCAGTATCTCACTGACTTTTCAGCTCTGTGTTAGTAAGGTACATTTTACTTGCATGTCCGTAGTCTTAGCAGCTTAGCTGCTGGTTTTTGTTTAAACTGTGAGATCTTTCTGTCTTGGAAAGAAAGTATTTGTGAAATACTGTTCTGGGGATTTCTTTAGTAATAATTTTTGTAGCTTCAGATAAAAGGTGTAAGTGAAAATACTGCAGTTAATGATACATAACCTTAAAGAACATCTAATAGGTTTTTAATAACTATGCAGGAGAAGAATGCTTCTCAAAAGCGAGTTTCTCATGACACATAAAAGCCATGATAACATGACAGTAATGTTTGTGGGGCATGCTGGACTGTATTAGAAACAGCACTTCAGAAATATCAGTAATCTTGTCCTGTGCCACCAGTTAAACATGTGCATTAGCTTTTTAAGTCAACCTACTTTGGGGGGCAGGGGTGAGGAGAGGAAGCAAGACAGTATACCTGGTATTTTAATTTAATAGAATATGAAATACTTGCTGAGTGTTCTGTTCCTTTTCTTTTTTATTAAATACAGGTTAGAAAAGTTGTTTTGGACACAATGAAGAATATACATCCCATATATAACATTAAGGTTAGCATGGTCCACTGTGCATCTTTGTTTGCAAGAAAGTACTATTTCTTCTCAGAGAGTTGTTATATACTTTTTGTGTTTCTGTGTGGTAATACATTTTTGAGAATTTCTGTAGCATGCTTCTTCAAAAAAACCCCTGACACTGGTATCCTCCATTTTACCAGGATATATTGCCATAATATCATTAACAGTATCTGAGAACATACAAGGAAAAGGGTGTATAAACTTTCCCCTCTTTGTTTGGTTGATACTTGCTTGTTTAAATGAGGCACCTTCTCCAGTGCATTTTGTCCCCGTTTGGAGACATATGTATCTTTCTGGTTCTGCTGTTCATAATTAACAGAATGCAGTAAGAGGTGGAAGGTTTGGATGTAGCATATTCACTGTAAGAAAGTTTGGTAAAACTTGTAGTTTTAAGCTTTTGACTATTACTGTAATACCATTTTTAATAACTTCTTTGTGACATTCTAAAACTACTGAAGACTTTGATGATCAAAAGGGAATTATCAAAAGATCCTGAACTGAGGTCTCAAAGTTGGGAAAGATTTTTGCCTAAGTTCAAGCGGAAGAACTTGAAAAAACGGAAGGAGCCAAAGAAGAAAAATACTAAGAAGGAGTACACACCATTCCCACCTCCGCAGCCAGAAAGCCAGGTCAGCTGAAACTTAATTTGGTTATGCAGGAATATAGTACAACTTAAAATCATGTTCTTGCTAACAGGAGGTTGGGAGGCCGCCTGATTTCCTGGTACTATACATCTGGCTTATAATGCATAATTATCTAAAGTTTTTTGGTACTTGTCTTATGCAGATTGATAAAGAATTGGCAAGTGGTGAATACTTTTTGAAAGAAAGACAGAAGAAACGAAAGCGAATGGAAGAGATAAAGGTAAAGTTGTTCTAACCCACTGTTTGGTTAAACAGCATTTGACTGCTGACTTGGAATGATATTTTATTTTTTGTCCCTTTTTCTCTGCTGTACTGATACTTGACCTTTTTACTGGTAATTTTAGGCAAAGCAAGCTGATGCAGTCAAGAAAAGGCAAGAAGAAAGAAATAAAGCTTTTATCCCACCAAAGGAAAAGACAGTTGTGAAAACAAAGAAAGGTAAACTCTGCATGCGCGCCCCTCCCCCCCCCCCCCCCCCCCCCCCCCAAGTCTAAAACCTTCTGCTATTGATTCCTGGGCTGAGTGATTTTGCAGAGGTACAGCTGTAGGAAAAATAAAGGTCATGCAAAAAAATCCTAGTAGTTAAAGATCCATGCCTGGAGTTGCCAGGGACAGTAGAAAGATCATGCAGCCCATAATTTTATACCTATACGATGACAGTTCTCTCTAGAATGCTTTCCTGATGGGAGTACTGGGACAGCCATTTCAACTGGTTGGTCTGGCTGCAACAATTTTTGGCTTTCAGTCTTGTAGAGAAACTGCCATAACTTTTGCATTCAAATGGCTTTTCTGTTAAGTATTTATTTTGGGTTCCTTTTATCTTACTTACTTGAAAACTTACGCCACAAGGAAGTGTTGGCAAAAGATGGGGTAAATAGCTTTTCTAAAAGTTAATATAAAACCACACTATATGCAGAGTAAGAACTTTGTGTTTTCATATGATTTTTTTTTTAACATTAAAGAAACAAGTCTTCAGTTTTCTGGATTCATTGATTATACTACATATTCATTCACTGTATTACATTATGTGTGTTTTGTATTAGCTATGCTACCTACATATTATTACATGACACGTTATGCAATTTCTAATGAACTGAAAAGTTCATGTATTCAAAAAGTCTGTGTTCTGCAGCATTGATATGGTCCTGTTTTGTGATGGCAGCAAATCTTCCATGATCTTGCTATTGACTGTACTGTATCTCAAATACTCTGCTTTTCTAGCTGCTGTGTTTTGACCTCATACCCTCAGTCTTCCAAGAATAAACCATAGCAGTAGTTTGTATGTAGAGAAGAGCTGGTCCAAAGACAGTACTACCCACTGTCAGATGTAGGGATAAACTGGGTGAGATAGGAGAGTTGGATCTGAACTCATGACTCATGCCCAAAGAGAAAATACCGTCACCTAGATGAACATAGGAGTACCTTATTCACATTGCTCAGCATTGTGTTTAATTGAAGTACTCTGGCACTTCCTGTAGAAGTCTCTTACAAAGGTCTTCATGCAGGAGTTAAAGTTCTGTATCGTACTTCCCCAGCCCACCCTTTGCCATCCTGTTTCTAAGAACAGCCATTAATGGATGGCCAAGGAGAGAGTGTAAGGATAGGAACAGGCATGTTTGTGATCTTACCGCCTTAGTTACTTGCAGGAAGACAAAATACCATTAAGCTTTTCCGGGTATAAGAACTCAGTAATAAATTTCTTCTCTTCTTTTGTGAGACCAACCAAGCCAATAGGCCTGTGTCTAAGAAAGCATGTATGTATTAATTTCGGAGGAGTACATCTGTGGCCTGAGGAGTGAGTGATAACAGTTTGTATGTGTGCAGTGTGGCATCTGTTTTCAAATGCAGTTGTATAGGGTTTTTTATATGTTCTCCTTTGAATTCTGCTGAAAGAGGTTTGTGGATGATACTGGTTTCAACAAAAATGATTGTTATAATAGTTTATAAAATCGTCAGTGAACTTAAAATGAGTTTTAACCAATGCCACAGGATGCAGCTTACTGTGTTTATATATGTTTATCTTGTAGACCGTTAAGATTTAGAAAAAGTAAAATTAATGTCTGTTATCTTTGGATTTTTTACTATGTAGCCTCCACTGAGAAAAAAATTGATATTGAAGCCATCAAGGAAAAGGTTAAGAATGCAAAGAAGAAGAAATTAGGAGCACTTCCTGTGGAAGAAGTAAAGTTAAAAATGGCAGCCGATGAAAAGAAAAAAAAGAAAAGGAAGTAATTCACCATCCAAGTTGCTCACTTTTCTCCTATGTTAATGAACATTTTCACACTTGGAAGATTTCAGACTTCTTGCTGTCAGTATAATCTGGACAAGAAAAGACTAGGTAGAAAGGTCATTCTCTTTTCATAAGTACAGTTTAATTAGTGGATATAAAGCAGCTGTGCAAAGTTGCTAAGGCTGGTGAAGAGAATCTGTGCTGCTAAGTAAAAGAATGCATTTGGATAGTATCCATCTGTGAAAAGGGAAGGTTTCATAATAAAAACATTTAGGAGTTCGATGCAGGTTGTCAGGGTTGGAGACCTAGGTGGGAGTTTAAGGTTATTCTTCTGTGAAAGACTACCAGACTATATACAGCCTCAGTTATGGTGATAACTTTTGCAAAACAGGCAAGGTTTCTTACTATATTATGCTTTTGTTTCTGTAAAAGCTGATGATTTTTGTGTGTCTTGTCTTGGTGTTAATAAAGTATTTTAATACATTGTTCTCAAATAATTAGTCATCTACTGCACAACCTACATGTTTTCCAGGAAACAAGCTCATAACTTCATGTGAGAATTAGACAAACCATAATCTTAATTGAATGTCATTAATAACTGTCATTTATTAGCATTCTCCTGGGGGCTGTTAGACAGAATGTGGTACAAAGCAAGTGTTTCCACACAGAATGTGCTGCAGGGAAAGCATAAAGTTTTGTTATCTTTAAACAAATTCTTAATTTATTTCTTGCTTGCAAGTAGGTCTTAAGAAATTGTGTTCCTCTTTTTTTTTTTTTTTTTTTTTTTTTTTTTTAGGCCCTTCCCCTTTTTAAAGAAAGCTTAAAGATTTTTAGTTTCCTGAAAATGCAAATTGTGATGAGATAAAGTTCACCAGAAGAGCAGATGTTGCTGATTTAATATGTCTGGGATTAAAGAAGCCAATGTAATGATTAGGAGGTGGTAGAGCCACGCCAATTTCATGATTGTGTTGGGAGTGCTTTTGCCAGGGTTTGGAATTCTGGTTTGCAGAGGAAGGGATTATGCTAGAACATTGCAGCTTGCTGCTTTTAGGTTAGTGACCTTTTATTTGGAACTAGTAAGTGAAAACAGCCATTTCCTTTTTTACATATATAAATAAGAATTTAGTATATATGTGGTTTAAGTAGCCAGTGCATGTGTGTTGAGCTGAGGCCTGCCTTTTAGGGTAAGGGACAACATTAGCCTTAGAGTGCCTGTCAGTTATGTGATCGTTTCTTGGCACTTAATTGTTAAGGAGAAAATGCTTTCAATTCTTTTAGGGACTGCATTGTTCATAAACAGCAGTTAAGTTGTGGAATCAATCAGGAAAATACTACTTCAACAGATACTTCACTGACATTATGATCAAAAAGTCACAAACACCCATCTCAGAAACTGTCATCAGCTGATGGTTAGTGATACCAGCACTGTGAAAAGCCTTTTGGAAACACCAGCTGGTGTTCAGCAGTTGTAAAGGGGAGACCAGAGTTCAGTACCAGTCGGGTAGTTCAGAGCTCTCATGCAGTGAAAGGGCTGGTTTCAACAGGAGGCACTGCAATGCTTCAGTTTCAATGCCTGTTATCACAGTGCGATCCCACAAAGTAGGAGTCTGCAGAAGCCGTTAAGGAATCTTGACTGTAGCAGGGAAGGAGTATGAGTGTATAAGGGGAGTAAGAGTCCTTGGTTCTGATCTGGCCTGGACCAGGCCCCTTTCGCTGCAGAGGACTGGCACAGGTGTTCCCTGTTCGGTGTTTAAAAAGTTCAAAAAGTACAGAGCTGGTTGCCCCATGCTGGTGTTGCAGGCTGGCATTTCATTTCAGGAACCTGATCTAGCTGAAAGCACCCTACAAAAAGGGTTTCCAGCTGCATCAGCTAACTGCCTGAATGCCTCAGTTGCGGTGCAGGAAAACGTAGTTCAGCTTGGTGGCAGCCTGGCCTTAAATTATATCTCCATGGAAGCAAGCCACAGCTGAGGCAGCTATGTAGTTTTTGCATTGAATCCCTATCCACAGTAAAACTCAACAGATTTCAGGAAGTCTTGTTCTTCTGTTGCTATGAGGTGAAAAGGCTTTGCATTGTATTTAATCTTTTCCAGTTCTTATGGTTGGCAGGTTTCAAGGATTGTTGGTTGGATATTTACTTAAACCGGAAAACCAAGAAAGCTTACTCACATTCCTGTAGGCAAGTTAAACCAAAGTATTTGTCTACTTAAGTATCCATATCTTAAACAGTAACTGCCTGCATGGGCTCACTGTTGGTGCTTTTTACACCTGTCTTCTGAGACAATATGGCTGTACAGTTCTAACTCTTGTATAAAAAGTAAAGAATAGAAAATAAAGTGGGTTTGGAAGGGTAAAAAAGTTTATTTGGTATTTTCATAACAGCTTGAATTATTGCAAACTATCTCCTTAAACTGATTTTAGAGATTACAGACTTGCAAAAAAAGTACCCGAAGGCTGTATTTATATATCAGTGTTTTGCATTTATCGTATGGAATTCATAGGCATATGGCATAAGGTGAATGTGGACAACACAAAGTGGTTTGATCATCCAGAATTAAATGTTTGGATTTTTGGATGTCCTTAAAACGTGATGCAGTACTTGCTTAGCTTTGACTTCCTGACTTTCAGGCTTTTTTGTTTTAAACATACCATGTTGTAAAGTTTGGGGATTTTTTTCCCCTAAGCCCCAGTGATTTACAGGGTTTTTTTAATGAAGCATTTTCTATGGTATTTCCTTAGAGCTGCTGAAGTATATAGTTCAGTGACAGTGCTGTGAATGTTTTGAACTTTAAGGGCTCTGTGTTCATTCTGTTTGCTCTCCTGGAGACCAAGCATAGATTAAACTAAGCAGGGGAGAATTCCTGCCGAGTTTATTTTGGCTCCCTGGACACAGCAGCGAATGCTCTTCCCTCTCCTGCATTTCTCGTTGTGGTGCTAGGATCTAACTGCACATGGCTCCAGCGGGGCAGACGCTGTGCCAGGCTCCGTGCTGGCGTAGGAGCCCCGTGCACGAGAGCATACACAGCGTAAGCCCTGCTGCCCATGTGCTGCTTGCCCTCCGGTTTTCAGACAGGACTTTGCAGTACGTGGAGCTTCAGGCTTGGGTCTTGCACAAAAGAGTGGCGAAAAGAAGCAGGGAGGAAAATAGCTGCTCTGGTTTTTTTTTTAGCAGATAGACCCATGGCCTTGCTTTTACAATGGGGATTTGAACATTTTTTTTCAGACACCCTAATCTGCCCAGTTTGGAAGACAGAACTGAGTTTGACTCTCTCACAAGTAGGCCAGCCACAGGTACTGGGACCCTGATCACTGGAGTGTGGGAAAAGAAACTGCTCATCTCCAGTCTGTGACTGTGATGTCTTGGCTATGGAGGCTCTGGTAGCCTACAAACTAAATACAAAGAAATATCAAGGGCAAAATTCTTAATTTTATTCTCAGCCATATTTGCATTTTGAAAAATGATTTATTCAGGGAATGCTGTGATGCTGAGATGATTCTAGTGCAAGGAAACTACCTAGAAGAGTAACATAGAAACTCTGGGTCCCAGTTCCAGCGTTTTCAGTTAAGATCCACCCCAGTAGCAGGTGGGCAGTGGGTGTGCAGAAACACTGGCAGGTGCTGCAGGGGCAGTATCTTGGAAACTAAGTGGCGAGGGGAGCTTCCTGGTTTCCCAAACAGCACATCTCTGTGCCCTGCAGAGGGGCATGGAGCAGAGGCATCTGTTTAGATATGTTTATGTGTTCTTATAGATACAGATCACTACAGTCCAGCTGTGAGTTTGTACAGCTCTGCTCCTTCCAGCCGCTGCTCCAGCTGAGCAACTGCAGTCAGTAGAGGACATGCCCAGCTGGACACAGCAGCTGCCTCTGCTGCTTTCTGCCTGCTTCATATGTGAGGGATCCAGGAGACTCATCCTTTGGCAGCTGTTGAACCAAAGGCATAACTACAGGCGCAGCATGATTTTATTTGGAGTTATATGCTGTCTTTCCCAGCATTGTAGTTCTCAGCATTGCAGAGGTCCGAGTCGAATGCGGGGTTTGTGCACCAGCAATGAAGCTTTAGCTCATGTTGCAAATGAATGATTGCCATACATGGGAAGCAGGAAATAATGATTTATTGTTGGAAACAGCAGCCAAAAAAACCTCTATGCTCAGAAAAAAGAAAAAAAAAATACCAGAAAGATTGTGTTGATAAATAATCATGTGTAACTACAGGTGAAACTATGTCTTGGCACTGATGACGAGCGTTTCAAATCAAATTCTAAGCAAAGAGAAGTACCAGTAGCCCCAGTGCGCTATGAGACTGGGAAAGACATTGCCTTCCCCAGGATGCAAATGCCAGAGCTCACAGGGGTCCAAAAATCCCTCAAAAAGACATTTAAATGAAAAACCTCCCCAGGCTACTGTTCATCTTGCTGGAGGAGTGTCCAAGGAAAGCACAATAGGAACAAGGAAGGCGTGTGCTCTGCCTGGGACCTCGGCAGGCTCCTGGGCTGGGCACCCTTCAGCCCTTCCCAAGAAAGTGCGGGTGGGGGGCAGCTGCCTGTGCCTCAGTGTGCTGCCTGGGCAGCGTGCTCCCTTGCCCACCGGATCCTGCTCACACCGCTCCGCTTTGAAGAAATACATGGGTAATTAAAAACCAGTTCCTGGTTCTCAGCAATGAGAAAGCTGCTTATCAGCTCTTCTAGCTGCTGCCTGCAATGAAAAGTGTGTATCCATACATCTAAATCACCTGTGGATGTAAACAACATCTCTACCAATCTTTGTGCTGCCCTGTTATGTGCAGGGAAAGGATGAGTTGACCTAAGTGGTCTCATGGTCTTCTGCCTGTGTGTCACTCGCTGGCGGGTGCTATAGACCAGTATTTTGGTAGAAGCCAGGTGGCCAGAATTGTCAGGGCAAGGAGTAATGGCCTTAAAGCAATAACGGTGATACAGTACTCGTCACATGCAGGTCTGTCCCAGTCTGGATACCACCTGGAATCGCCTATGAACAAAACGCAATTTTTGTTTTAAAGTATAACTGCACCAGGGGCAACAAGTGGAAGCAGTAATTCTGGTGATACTCACTAATGACTTTGTCACGCTCTGCATTTTCTGGAGAGAGAAAAGAAGTGAATGTAAGCAGACTTACATGTTATAAACAATTTGAGTCTTAGTAAAAGAGAACGAAGTGTGAGCCTCATGATGGGCTCAAAACACATCTATGGGGGCTGCATTTCTTTCCAAGAAGAAGCAAAGACCCGCTGACTTCGGGAGAGCCCTGCAGCAACTCCTGGGCCTTGCTGAGGCGCGCACTGTGTTGATTTCTCCCACCAGTGGCTGGCATAGAGAGAGCTCGCTCCTCCAGGCGCGCTTCCCAAGATCACTTTGGCTTTTGCCCAGTGTCTTGCATTTAAAGTCCTCAGCCTGTAGCTAACAAACAGTCCCATGCATCAGGAAATCCCTCTTGTTCCTGTAGTGCTGGTGTTTTAAAGCCACTTTCCTACTCTGCTAGTTCACCTGAGGTCAAGTGCTGGGAAAAAGTGTGACCGTACCCTCAGTTCCCCTCCCTGCAGATGTCCACAGCACAATGCCTTGGCCTTCTTATGGGACTTGCAGAAGGTCTCTTCTCATCCTGACTCCATCCAGCCATTGCAAAGCCAAGTGCAGGAGAATCAGGTGGGCTGCCAGGAGCTCAGGCTGAGCACCACGTCCCTGTGAGGGGCTCTCAAGTGTCAGCCTGGCTGTCTCCCAGTGCTTAGGGGAAAGCAGATGGCCTGGCTGACGTTCACTGGAGCGAGCAGCTTTGGCAGTGCTGTGGCAGCTCTCCCCTCCCACAGTGGCACCGTGGGGGCAAGGCTTGCTTGGGCCTGCACCAGCTCGAGCCACAGCTCATGCACCAAGTAGCAACCTGGAACCTCCAGGAGGGGACATGTATCGCCTTCTATGCTTCCTATTTCTGCAAGCAGTTACTTCTGGTGGGGGTAAATAACACCTTAAAATGCAGCCACTATATCTCCTGTATCATAACCTCCAGCATCTGAAGAGCAGGCCTCACCCCGTCACTCCCCAGGGTAGAAAACGGCTCTTTCCACCCTCTTCCCCTGTCTTTGTGCATCACTGCTCACTTGGCTTCTGGCTGCGGTTGCTCAGACTATATTTAGGAACAAGAAAGCACTGTGCCTGCTCCTGCCAGTATTTCTTATGTGCTCTTTCCCTTTCTACCTGTGCTTGGGGAGGAGGGCTGGTTGCCTTCTACTTACTACACAGCTGGCTGGCACACTGATCACCACTGCAGTCACTGCACGCTGCTCCTGTCTTGTATGGGTGCCCTGGGTAGTTCCCACTGCAAAGGAAAGTAACACATGGCTCTCAGACGGCCCTTGGGAGGATAACATCAATACCTACCGCTAATTAGTTTTTAACGTGGGTTTTGCTCTACTTGTGTTGATAGGGAGATGGGTTTTGGATGGCCCGTGTTTGAGTGCCCTGTGCCCAAGACATGCAGCAAAGCAGAAGAGATTAATGGGTCACCCTGCTGTTTAGGAACCTGGAGACAGCAGTATTGCTAATGTGGGAATTAAAATAGTCTCAGAGCTGGATAATTTGTGTGTATGGAGACTGCAGGCTGTCAAAGCTGGCTCTAGCTATGGCAACAAAGCAGGTTCAGCTACTGTGTACGTACATGTGTATTTAACCTTGAAGAGGAATCTCTCATAGGTGGTGATTTCATCCGTTTGTTGGTAAATATTTTAGGAGCGATGTGTGTATCCCCACACTTTCTCCCTCTGCCAGCAGCACGTGTGGCATCAGCTGCCTCTCTCTGCCCAAGCTCTTGGCTTGATTATTACCTGCCCACCACTGATAACTGCACCAAATGCAGCTCAGTGGTTTGCTGTGTTGGAGCATGACCAAAGCGAGATTTACAGCATGCCTCAAACTGACCATAAACGTACCGAGAGGGATTTTATATGCATGCAATCTCAGCAGTGCTAAACTTCGTGGAAAAACCTCACTACTTTCAGCAAGGTGAGGCTTTCATTGCTTGGTTTAAGCTGAAGAAAATTCTTTGGAGTATATTCACTTTAGGAATTGAAATTGTGCGTGCATCTTGCTTTGCCCCTTGGCAGAGTTGAAAATAGTTAAGGGTTAGATAAATGAAGAACTTCAGTTACTGCTTCTCAAAAGCAAAAGCTGGATGTGACATTACCCTGCTTCTTAGTATGCAACAGCCTGTTTGCAGTGTCCTCACCCAGCAGGGAAGGCCCAGCTTTAAAGCCTCCTCCAGAGCCCCTTGCCTCCACAGAGAGCACCCTGCCTGCTCTGCTGGGTGCTGCTGAGGGTGAGGGCACCACTCCTCTTCCCCATGGGGTCCCTGCCAACGCAGAGCAAGTAATCCAGCATGATTTCAGTCCTCTGCACAACACAGATATTGGCTAAGTGGCAGGAGGAGGAAGGCTTAGCTTATGTCTTTGGGAGGCTTGAGGGACTAAGAGCACCTCATGGCAGCACTGGACTGCTTGCCTGTGTGCAGGGTTTCTGCACCATCTAGTACGGTGGGATGCATAGCTAGGGCCAAGAAGGGAGAGAAGAGGCTGACCTGGGTGATCAGTGGCTTTTGGCTTGAGAACCAGCAGCGGCAATGCTCCCTCGGCCTGTTTGGGTGTGGGGCTTCTGGGGGAGTGGGTTTGTTGCTTTGGCACTTTAGTCATTTCAAAGTATCTGATCAGAGGTACATATTCTTCCAAGAATGAAGCATGGGCAACAGGAATGCCAAACTTGCTCAAGTTCATGGGCCGGCCTGGTTTCAGCCTAACATCGTATGCATGTAAAAATTTTAAAGCTGTATTTAGGCTGTGGTGACATTAGTTAGCTGGAGAAGGGTAAAAAACATTCATCCTAGCTAGATTTCCTACTGATTGTGCACATGAAGGACGTCTGGATAAAATTTTGCCTTGAGCAGCCCCAGCCTCATAAAGAGCCTTCAGCTGCCAAGACTGTAGCTGCAAGCATTGCACACTTCAATATTTATCCAAACCATTGACCTAGAGACTTAATTCTGCAGGCACATGTGGAAATATTTCCAGACTTTGGGCTTGCACCTTGGCAACCATTCTGGGCCATCTTGGCACTCAGGAGCAAGGGTTTAATTTTCAAATTATAACTTCTCTTCTCATGTCAGTATCTCATATTTTACCATTTCTACCATGCCACTGCTTTTTGGCTCCAATACATAGCCTTCATCTAGCAAAAAAAAGCTGACTGGGCAGAGGCATACCTCTTGCTCTGTTTTTGGGACCATTTCCTCCCACAAAACACATGAATAGATGGACTAATCTAACGCAGTTGGACGTTGTGGGAGGGAACGGGTAGGACCCAAACACTGAAAAATTTGTAATGGAAAACCTTACGCTGGCCCGTAGTTGCAGATGAAGTGTGCTGCATTGGTTATGGAGGAGAATGCCACCCTGGGACAGAAGTGGACAGCACAGCCAACCTTGTAGCTTGTAGCCCAAACAATCTGCAAAGACAGATGAGTACACCGGTGACAAAGCAGCATGTGCAGTGTTACAGAGAAAACCTGCCCTCCTCTGCTCCATGACAGCAAACTGGCTGAAGAGCACTCCTTGGGCAGGCTTCACGTGGGAAAGCAGCAGTGATGGGTCTCAAAATCACAGTTTGTTTTTAAAAACGCCCGGTTGTTTTGTCCAATTTACCACATATTTGTTAAAATGATGCTGAAAGAAAGATTAACTGGCTGTAACAGGTAGTTTTCCTTTCTTGCAAAGGAAAAAGTGAAGTTCATCTCCTTTGCTTCAAGGTAATCCATTAACTTTCTGTCTTTCCTGCTGAGGAAGAACAGATCAAATCTGTGCAGAAAAGGCTGCATGATCTGCTACGGCTCCTGTGTGGGCTGATTGTCCCTGTACTAAATCCAGCAGAGGCATATAGCCAAACTGCCAGAAGGCACTGGTGTTACAGGAAGAGCAGGGAGAAGGAGCGTGTCCAGGCTGTGGTCCTAGCTTTTGGCATCATGGCCATGACTAAGATAATCTAGAGGTGAGGGCACTACACCATCTAGTGATCCTCTGTCTACCAGAGGCCGTTCGGTTCGATCCAGCATCCTGTACGCAGCTCAAAGAGTACAGTGCAGCCAAATGCCTCCGTCCCAGGAAAATAAACCCCATGACAGAAACAGAGGGGAGACGAAGGCGCAGCTGTACCTGAGGGAGGTACAACAGTAGCAATGACTGACTACGTGAGAGATGTGGAGAGGTTCTGGCAGCACAGGAGATAAAGAAACACACTTGTGCTTCCACTGACTCGAAGAGGAGGCCTAGCCCTTTCTGTTTGTGCCTGTTTGGTGCCAGCTCTGGGAATAGGGGACAATCCTCAGGCTCCTAATGGTGTTTTCAGTGCAGCAGCAGAGCAGAGGCTGCTCCAATGTATAGACAATCGCATCCCCAAGGATGGTGAAGGACCGAATCACAGGACTGTCCCCATCCCAGGCAGCCACAGGCTGAAGCATATGCTGGGGATGTGGTTGTGGTAACTGCAGTAATTGTACCCAGGGGCAACTTCTTTTCTGCACAGCTGGGAAGGAGGAAGAGGAACAAGGCATTCCCTGATGGTGCAGACCCAAGGATGCCTCCCAAAGCTGGCAGACACATGCCTTCTAGCTGCCGTCACTATCACTGTTGACTCCAAGTGAGAATAATCTTAGAATCATGGAATGGTTTGGGTTGGAAGGGACCTTAAAGATCACCCCATTCCAACCCCCTGCCGTGGGCAGGGACACCTCCCACTAGACCATGTAGCTCAAAGCCCCATCCAGCCTGGCCTGGAACACTTCCAGGGATGGGGCATCCACAGCTTCTCTGGGCAACCTGTTCCAGTGCCTCACCACCCTCACAGTTAATTTCTTCCTAATATCTAATCTAAATCTTCCCTCATCCAGTTTAAAGCCATTACCCCTTGTCCTATCACTACATGCCCTTGTAAAAAGTCCCTCTCCAGCTTATTTTCTCATTCTCTCCCACACAACTGCCAGGACTGCTCCTCTACAAACAACGTCATACGCAGCCCTGCGCCTTAGTGCCAGGTAAGGTGCATTTCACCAATTCCAGAGGCTTATTCTTGCTGTGTCCTTGTGAACAATACCAAAAAGCAACATTCTGTCACCTCTCACAGCTCCTGCATACAAATACCTTCTTTGCACACAAATACCTGCATGTGTTGTTCAGGCACCCCACCAGTTTCAGCATGTCTCTTGAAGTCCTAAATGCGTATGTATATCTCTGCAGAAAATATTAAATAGCCTCAGGTCAAAATCTAATCCCTAAAGCCACTGCTGCAAGCTGTCCTGCTGTCCCGTAACCGTGGTTAGCGATTGTGGGGTTGCATGGCAGTGGCGCTCCCCTGACTCACTTTGTCCTCTTCCTTTGGGAATTGTGGTTGGGAAAAATGGGCACGTGATGCTTGCAGAGCTGCAGACATCTCTTTACGTGCCAGTATTTCCCCAGCCCTTGGCACGTGGAGGCTGCCTGCCAGAGCTGGGACCTTGTCACACTGTGCACTGCAGCCCACAGCCATTGCTGTTGCCTGGTTTTTGGCCACTGCTTGGCTAAATGTGACTGCTTGATGGCTGTCCTGTTTTCCTCCTGGAAACAAAATACAACTGGCATAATTAAAATAAAAATGCAGCAACTCTTTTTCCTACCTAAAATGGGGACATGAGAATGTCTTGTGCACACAGACATAAAATAAGTCTACAGCACTTACTGGAAAACAGTTCATTGAAGCTTCAACAGAAATCTATAGAGTTTCTGTGTCAAAACAGCAGTGATGGTTCATGGTTTAGATGGAGAAATGCAATGCTTACCTGTGTATAGTGGCCACATGCTCCTCTGCAGTTATTGGTGGCATAAGTGTAGGCGCTGACCTCGTTGTACCAAGAGGTGATAGCTCCTTGCACAGTAAAAATAGAAAGTGAGCCGGTCCAGAGGTTTTCTCCAACAGGGGTAAATCTGGGGTGAGCCTGCCCTGGATCTTTGAGGTATGTATTATGTTTAAACAGGCATTTCTTTGCCCAAGCTTTTGCGGTCTTTGCCAAATCTGGATCCCAGCTCTGCAAAATAAAGACAACTAAAAATCACTTTTTTTGTACCTTAGCAATGCAGTAATTCAGAGCAACTTTCAGGAGAAGATGGGTCTCAGTAGCATGTATGCTTTGGGTTCATTTGTTTTTTGCTTCTGCTGAGACTTACAGAGCTACATGGAGGTTGGCTTGGAGGTTAATTTCTTATTTGAATTTAATTACTCATTAAACTCGAGGAAGTTTTGGGGGTGGTGGGTGATCTTGGCTGACTGGTTTGTTGGACACCAAGAGACTGACACACATCAGTCAAACACAGTGTTTGGGGCACAATGTGCACTTCCAGGCTGTGCCGGCCACAAGAGAATGTCAATGTACTTTAAACAGTGAATTTACAGGAAATCTGGAGTCTGGGGGGTATGCTTACCATACCAGTCAGGCTGGAGTCTTGTGCAGCCTCATGCATTAAGGCCACTGCTTGCAGGTCAGATCACAAGCACAGTGGGATTTTTTGGGACAGTTTAAACTCAACCCCTCAGGTTGCATCTTTGTGTTTGGTGGCCTCAAATGTTAATGCTGAATTCATATTTGTGGAGTCACTTATTCACTTGCTGTGCAGTCCTACAGAATGTCACCATACGAGCAAATAAGTTAGATAAATGTCCTTTGCACTGGAGGTGGTGCCTGGTTTTGCTGGCTTTTCTTGTGCAGACAACTTGATTCAGCAAATACAGTATCGTACCTCCTGGAAAATGCAGTACCATGAGTGTATGACTAGTTACACTTTGTCATGTCAATGAAGCTGTTCAGCACTGCTGAACTATTTTGGATTGGACTGTTTTAAAAAATAAACTTTTTTAATTTGACCTTGTTTATATGGATTAAAATATGTCAGTTGCTTCTGCAAACAACAAAATCACTAGAGAAAGTGTTTTGAACAGATCAGTAACAGTGACTAAGGACAAGGTAGTTGTTGGATTTTATAACTATGTTTTACACAATACAACTTTTTTGTACCATAGATAAGTCTGAAACAATTTGTGTATTGTTTATGCTACCAATAAGTAATTAGAAATTGCAAGATCATACCAAAATACACCTACAGAGATCTGAAAATATTTTGTAACCTATGTCTTCCATTTCTTCCTATGGCTAACATTTCAGGAGGTGTATTCATCCACTGTACTGGGTTGACCCTGGCTGGACACCAGGTGCCCACCACAGCTGCTCCGTCGCTCCCCTCCTCAGCTGGACAGGGGAGAGAAAATACAACGAAAGGCTCATGGGTCAGGATAAGGGCAGGGAGAGATCGCTCACCCATTACCATCACGGGCAAAACAGACGCCTTGGGGAGATTAGTTTAATTTATTACTGATCAAATCAAAGTAGGATAATGAGAAATAAAACCACCCCTCCCTTCTCCCCAGGCTCAACTTCAGTCCCCATCTCTCTCCCCGCTCCCCTCCCCGCAGCGGTGCAGAGGACGGGCAGTGGGGGCTGCGGTCGGTCCATCCCACGCTGTCTCTGCTGCTCCTTCCTCCGCAGGGGGAGGCTCCTCACACTCTGCCCCTGCCCCAGCCTGGGCTCCCTCCCACGGGGCGCAGCCCTTCAGGCACAGGCTGCTCCAGCCTGGGTCCCCCGCGGGGTCACCAGCCCGGCCAGCAAACCTGCCCCAGCCGGGGCTCCTCTGCCCACGGGGCCACAGGTCCTGCTCCAGCAAGGACTTCCCGTGGGGTCAAACCCTCCTTTGGGCATATGCCTGCTCCAGTGTGGGGTCCTCCATGGGCTGAGGGGCACAGCCTTCCCCACCGTGGCCTTCACCGTGGGCTGCAGGGGAATCTGCTCTGGCACCTGGAGCCCCTCCTGCCTCCTGCACTGACCTGGGTGTCTGCAGGGCTGCTGCTCTCACATAGTCTCACTCCTCTCTCCTGGCTGCAGTTGTGCAGGTTTTCCCCCCTGTTCTTAAATACATATTCCAAAGGCACTACCACCATCACTGATGGGCTCAGCCTTGGCCAGTGGCAGGTCCATCTTGGAGCCAGTTAGCACTGGCTGTATCAGACATGGGGGAAGCTTCTCACATCTTCTCACAGAAGCCACCCTGCTCCCAAAACCTGGCCATGAAAACCCAATACACCCACAAAATGAACACATAAATATTTTGCCTAGGTTCCCAGTGTACTGAATATTAAAGGTGAACTTGGGGCAGGAGGCCTTATTTCAAGTGAGCAGTTGATATTTCCTTAGACGATAACTTTTAAGGACAACGAATACAATCTGGCATTGTACAGAAGTTATCTTCTATCCTAGCATTACCGCAAGTTAAGACAGAGGCTGAGGTTTAGCTCTTGGCAGTGCTCTGAGGTCGCAAGGAGAAGACCGTGATGAAAGATGTGTGACAGTGGTGGATGCACCTTAGTGCTTCACAGTCCTGTATTTCACATTCTGCTTTTTAAGAGTCCCCACACCTCTTTTCTTCTTCATCCTATACTAGTATTAATAATAAGTTTAAATTTGATAAAGATATACATAATAAGAAGTTTAAAGGTATATTAATAAGTTTAAATGTACTTTTTCTTTTGTGGTGCGACTGCTTAAACTGGCTGGCAGCTGAAAAAGCAATGTGCAGAAACATAGTTCAGAATGAACTTTAGTATAACTATAGTTATACTCACTTGTTATGCAACTGCATTTATGCAAAAAGATTGGATTAAACTGCATGGGGGAAAATGCACAAGACATGGAGGTTTGCATATAGATATCATTGCTGTTTGAGAAAATAGTAATTACAATTTTTTTCCCCCATGAAATATTTCCCAGTTTTGGTTTTGTAACAGATGAAGTGCTTGTTGATTTAGGTAGGGAAAATTGAATGTATGGCAGGTGAAAAGTGATTAGAGGCAGCAATAAGTCAAAGGAGATTGTTGTGACGCCCTGATGAAACTGGTGGCACTCTTCTGGTTTTGAAAAGCCTTGGAACAGACGTAAGCGATGCTTTGGGTGAATGGGAAAGGGGTCACATTTGTCAGATGAAAAAAAATTTAGATCAGCCTTCTCATTTTATAATAAACATATTATAAATAGAGATGGCTGATATTCATTACTTGTGGTTAAAGGAGTTTCTGTCTTTTATTTTCTTTTTAAAAAATATTTTTCCAAAAGGTGGAAATGCCCTGAGTTCATAGTCTTCATTTTTACGTATCTGCATGGACAGTTATCTACAGCAAACAGAAGTTCCCTGTTAAATAAAGAAGTCATCTTAACTTCCTCATTTTTTAAAGTGCTAAAGGCCATTAAAAAATGAATATATATGCTGGTTTAAATTCTGATGCTTTTACTTTCAAAATAGATTTTGTCATGTAATTTACTGTTTTCTCCACATTAAATTCTTCCTGGGAGAGGTCATACTTCAGACTAGGGGTTTTGCAGTGTTGTAAAAGAAATTTACCATGATTTAGTTCTTTTTTTATTTGTAATAATATATGTTTGTTTGTTTATGAAGCCATTTTTTTTCAGACTTCACTTCTTTTTCAAAAGGAAAAAATAGGCATGGTTTTAAAAGATGACTGCTGCTTTTTAAATGCGTCATAGCAAGATTTTGTTAGCATAGGGCCAGTAAAGGAAACAGAGTCTAGAGCAATACATACTGGAAGTTCAGGATGCCTGGCTGAAGAAAGATAGAGAAAAAAATACATCTAGAAGAGAAACTAAACTGTTTCCTGTCAGTTTTGCAACTCGGGCTTGCTCACTGCTCACTTACCCCTCCCTAATGGGTAATCACTTTTTCAGTGTTTGACAACCAGAAATGGAAAATGAGCTTTCTATTTTTTGAACTTTGGTTGGTGTGTTGCTAATTACAGACGTGGTTATGCCCTCTCCTGGTGGTGACCATGCGAGATAGTAAGAAAGAGGAGCAAAAGGAAAGAGATCACAATTAGGACAATAGCAGTGGTCTGAGAAGGTCTGTGGAGATGAACCCAAAGAGAAACGTGGTATCTTAAGTATTAACCGGTCAAAGCACAAAAGGTGATGGATGTTGCAAGAGACAGCTCCCAAGCTACTGGAATTGAACATCTCACAAATCAGAGATGGGCTTCTCAGCCGTAAGCCCGGCTTTGTGCATGCATTTACAGCTTCCTCTTGCTGGGTTTTCCATGTGCCACCCAGTGTGGAGACAAGTGTCACGAGCCATCTGAAGTGAGAGGTGGCAACTTTTGGATAAATTTTGAATCACAGCCGGCTGTCTTTTGCACAGTGGCTGCAGATATTGCCCCCTGATGCGGCCAGGGAGAAGGCGTGGGGCAGAATGGTGTGCGACCCCATGCCTCCAGCGCTCGCTTCTGCTGCACTTGTTGCTTTTTGGCTTCCCTGCAGCCCTGGCACCTAGGAACAGCTGCTCTGTTGGCTCAGCCCTTGAGAGCTTTGCAAAGAAAGCTCAGGGAAAGCTCTCCAATGTCATTTGGCAACGGTCTCTGCCCTTGTCGACTCAAGTATGAAAGGTTGTGCTTAGATCTGCACATAAATTATGCCTCAGGCTGCTGAGCTGCAGTGCCTTGAATGAGGAGGTTTTTCACAGCACAAAATGACAGTGTTAAAGGTTGAGGGTTGAAATCTTGGGTTTCAAATCAGGAAATGAAGCCAGGCAAAATGACACATATCTGATCATATATAGCAATGTGATAATCAGAGCCTCTTCCTCTGCTCTTGAAAGAAAAAGCTCTTTTGACTCCAGGAAGTTGGGGTTGGTTGTTTTTTTCTATTTCTTTGCATTGGATCACAAAAGCAATCTTTGAAAATCATAAGCACCATCACAACGCTACACACTTGCATGTAAGTCATGAAGATTCCCTTACCATGTACAGCATGTTGCTAGCTGGTGGATTCACTCCAGAGCGGAATCTGTTATGGGTTTGCACACATTCCTCAATAAAGTTTGGATCTCCAACATCAGGCAACACCGGTGGTTCGTAGGAGTCAGAGAAACAACAGAAGTGCAGTAAAGCCAGCACGCAGGCAGAAAATGTGCTTGTCATGATTCACAGCCTCTGGTCTTCCAGTTTTAAGAGCAGAGTGTTTGAGCTGTAATGAGGTGTTTTTTGCTGCACCAGCAGCGTTTTGCTTGGAAGGCTTGTGGGCTGGACTTATCTTACCCATGGTAATTGAATATGGCGTTGGTCACAGGAAACGAGTCATGTTTCAAAAGCGTTGCTATGAGAATAAGGAAATTAAGCTACAAGTTCACATCAGAGCTGTGGCAGCTTTGTCTCTCTCTTTTTTTCTTCTTTCTTTGATTGTGGTGGGTAAGCTGCTTCTCTCCTGTCCTTTGGGCTTTGTTTTTGTTTCTTTTGCCCCCACCATCCTATCCATAGCAATCACTATGGATCGCAGTAAAGTTTTGGATAATTTTTCTGCTTTTCATGAAAATAGCATTCCTGTTAAGGCTGTTAGTCTGAGCCAAATCACTGTGAGAATTTATTTAAACTATGACTACAGTATAAATTGAGTTATTGGAGGGTTAGGTTTGCCTGAGAACTGCAGTTTAAATATGCTGCATTTATTGATGGATTTCTCCTGTGATCACATGTGCTATGTGTTGCCATCAGTTTCTCCTCCCAAACTTTAGCAGTTTGTAGTTCATTCCCCGCAGCCCAAGCCCCCAGCAGAGCTGGATGCTATGAAGGTTGGTGCTGTCTGGCACCCATGCTGGGTTTCACACCAAGGCGCTGGGAGCTGATGCCCCACGCATGTTGCCTTGGGTGCCCAACACTCCCCGCTCAGACACACCACCATCACCACCCTCTTCCTCACACTGCCCTTAACTATCACCTGTCCATCAAACTCAGGCCCTTCCCCACAGTCCCAACTTGGACATTTCTGTGGGAATGCAGTTGGGTTTCTTCCCACTCCAGGTTTTGTTCTAGGAATTTTCATCCTTTGAACACCTGGGTGTAGGTCCTGGTTATCACTTCAGCGCATGCAGTCCTGTGTTGGGGCTGGTGGCAAGGCCACATTCAGGTTGGTGGTCTGGGGTCATGCTGTGAGCCTCCAACAGCCACCCCACAAGCACACATTAAGTCCTGTGAGTCTCGCACCTCCAGCTCTTCATGGGGAGACAGCTTACAGGCGAAAAGGCCCTCTGAGGTAATCACGGATGAGAAGCACTATGTTCACAGCTCCCTTACAGACCTCTTGTTAGAGCAGAGTAACGTGATGGGGTGACCCCTGCCAGCAACCAAGCTCCCACACAGCCGCTGCCCACTCACTCCCCCTTCCCCAGCAGGATGGGGGAGAAAACAGAAAGAAAAAAATAGTAAAGGACACGCTTTACTCCTTCTGTTCATAAAAAGTAATACATATAGTTGAATCTCCATTATCTGGGGAAAACAATGTCTGGTATAATTAAAGGTTAATGAAGATGAGCTATTGCTTCTTTTGGATACAGAGTGCTGCTTCAGACATGTCTTTGTGGTGCCCCAGGATTCCAGGATGCTTGCTAGCATATATAGTAATATATAGTCTGCATAGTCCCTCTAGCAATCTACCCCAAGCCAGAGCTACGAGCCTCACACAGACATAGAAATGTGTTGCAGCTACTGCCAATAAATTATACTTACTTTGTGCACAGCCACTTATACCTTGCCTTGAGTGAGGAAGAAGCTTTTTCTATGCTGGATAAACATTATGAGGATAATGGAGAGCTGGCCAAGTGGTTTTTTAAATGTGTGCAACTCTCTGAGAGTAATACAGCAGTAGGATCACCATCAGTACCTTAACTGATTATTATGCATAAAAAAATGCGTGAGGAAACCGCTCTTGTAATAAAAGAACAGCACCAACACTCAGTACCAAGAACAGTGGCCTTAAAATTGCAACACTAAGACAGTATTGGTCACACCAGGGACGCGGGTGCTCAGCAGGTGGGATGTATGACGGCGTGGAAGGCCTGGGGGGATGGGGCCGCGGTGGCTGGGGCTGTGTATCCCAGTCTGGATGCCAGTAGGCATAATCTAAAAAACAGTGAGAAAACAGGTGTTGATCCATCAGACTTTGCCACATCTAGAAGAAAGCGATTAAGAACAATTTGATACATACTTATCAGCTTCTCACGTTCTGTATTTTCTGTAAAGAGATCAGAAGAGGAAATAAATGTCAGTATTATTCAGTGGTGATTCTTAATGTAAAGAAGCAAGCTGTTGCTCATGCCTGGCTGATTGCACCGATGATGCCAGTCAGTGCCTAAAACATCCTGCAAGGGGGAAGCAGGCCAGCAAGAGTACATTCCCAACTGGTGCGGGGCTCATAGTTTTTATGGAATCGAAAGAAGCAGAAAGGAAACAGATGTATTAGGAAGAATTTGTGTCATGGGGAGGAGGGAATAGCACATAAAAAAACATGGATTTTTTTTTTAAATTGATACACAAACCAAATTTAAGTAGTTTCAGACAGACAAACATAGCTACTACATTTATCAAAGTAGTACACCTTTACTAAGAGCTTTGATGCATTTACAGGATTGCCTATGTGCATTCTATTAGAACTGCTGATTTGCCCTATAGGAGGATATGGTAAAACAAGTTGTATGATCTAGCACTTGATTTTTAAAAACTCTCTTCCTCCTCTCCCTCCCCCTAGTCTTTGAGATGTTTCTAGTTTTTCTGTGATGCATCTGTCTGAGACTTCAAGATGAGTCAGCCAGGATATCACAGAAGAAAATGAGACTACCAAATGCTCAATTATTTCTACAGCTGAAGCTATCTAGAGCCTGGCTAGTACAGACTATCTCCATTAAATCTCTGTATAAAATTAGTATTTTATCTAAGACATTGCTTCATGTCCTTTAATTTCTGTTTATTTACAACACTATTTCTGACTAATTTGGAACTAGGTGTAAAGACAAAGGTCCACAGATGCAAACTGCTTTGGAAAAACAAGCTCCCACTGCTGTAGTTCAGAAAATTGTGTAAGTTAGAAATAAATGTGCTTTTCAGTATAGTCTTATTGGTTCAGAACTATAGTTGTCTGGAAAATGTGATAGGACATACTAAACAAGCAAGAAAGCAGCAGTTAAGTATACTGTTTCTATAGGAAAGAAGAACCAGACAGGAAATACTTGTTGGGGCTAAGGTTTTAGATTTGACTTCCTGATCAGATAACGGGCAGAAAGGAGGCTGACTGATACTTCATCAGAAACTCTGGCTTCTACCTCCAAGAGCCTTCAACAGCAAAGTATTTCAATTAATTCCTCCTTGTACTATTCTTACCAGGGTTTGATACTGTTGCTATGTGGTGGGCTATAGACCCTCTGTGTACTTAGTACAAACTGACTCATTGCGGTATTTCCACTGATAATTATGCCACTTCTATTTCTATGCAATTTTCTTAGTTGATCACTTTGGTTCTTACCACAGAGCTTGTCTACACACTTCTCATTACTGCATCCATTGCATGGTCTTCCTGCTTTGTATGGTTTTCTTGGGTAATTCCCCCTGAAGAGCAGAAGAACAGTATTTTTTTAGCTCAGGCATTTGAAAAACACCTTAAATACTTTACGGTTTCATCAGACTCTTAAATAATTTATCATGAAAAGATATTATGGGGCGGAGGGAATCCCTTTATCAAAAAAACCTGATCATTGCAATTGTTTGAAATTCCTTTTAGATCAGATCAAAGCTCTCACTGACATGGGGAGCAACTACCTGGTGACCCTCAACACTTGAAATTAATGAGATCTCTCAAGCAATACTGTATTATTTGGTGTAAGTATATGAGAATCTGCCTCTAGTCCCTCATTACCCATCTGTATTTTAAAAAACAAACCTATAAAAGGCAAGTCCAGAAATTGCAAGGTATGAGATAAACTAGAGGACTATGCTCCCTTTGATTCTTCAATAAAACTGTCTTGTTTGAAGTTCAGGTGGGGCCATAGAAAGATGTAGTCTTTCTCATGTGGAAAGCTTGCACCTTTCCTAGTTTTCCTACAGAGACTAAAGTCAAAACAGATTTTATTCCACCATCTTGGTTATGGCGAGTGCTCGCAGCTATGATCAGCTCACCCGCTTTTTTAGAAAGGGATTTTCTGCAGCTCTGGCTATGTCCAGCAGCTTCTGCTCTCAATGGCTGGGGGAAGTTTCCCATTTGTGACCATGACCAGTGACATGTGGACACAACTTCTTCTGAAATTTGCTACAACTGCTCCCATCATTGTTGGCACCTGATACCATGTCAGTCATAGGATATTTGAAAAATAAATAAACCCCCCCCACAAATGCCATAGTTAACTTACGCTGGCCCATAGTCACAAACAAAATGTGCTGCTCTGAAGAGCCCTGGAAAATTTTCAACTCTATTGCAGAAGTGAACTGCGCAGCCAACTTTGTAACTCTCTGCCCAAACGACCTGAAGGGCAAAGGGAAATATGTAATGCACCTGTTCAAAGCCTGACAAAGCAACAGCATCAAGGGAGGAAGGAGAAGGGAAGGTTCTTGTGGAAGCTTGAAACAGCTGACAAAGGAGCAACAGTGACAACCCAAAGGGCAGCTGAGACAAATGCTGACTGATAGATGGATTTGCATCTATTACCTGACTCCCCTGGAAGCTTGAAATTGTCAGGGGATAATCTCTTTCTACCATTACTGGAAATAGAACTCAGACATCCCTGGAGCTTGGAATATTTATTTCCAATCTCATGCAGCAATGAACTGGGGGTGAAAACCCCTGCTGTAATTGCTGTCCCAAAGCAGTCTGTTTCAAGCCCGTACTTGGATTTTCTGCGAAATGATTACATTATAAACTGCTGGGCACGTAAGACTCACCTGGGTGTAGTGACCACACATGCCAGTACAGCTATTGGTGTTGAAATCATAGCTGCTGACTTCGTTAAACCAGTCACGGAGAGCTGTATCGACAGAGAAGATGGTGGCTGTGCCAGTCCAGATGTTTTCTCCAACAGGAGTAAAGGTGGGATGCATCTTCCCTGGAATTTTAAGGTAGGTATTGTGCTTAAACTTGCACTTCTTCGCCCACGCTTTGGCAGTCTTTGCTAAAGCAGCATCCCAGGACTGTAGACAAAGGAAAAAACCATAAAATAACCCACACTGCAGTGACTTCACTGCATTCAAACATTTTAAAACAGAAACTTGTAAGGATTCTTTACGCCTCTGTTTTCCATCCCTGCATTCAGTTTCTTTCTCTGACTTGACATTTCTAGTCCCATAGCAATTTTTTTTTCCGCTTCCTCCCTTAGGTATTGCAGGACAAGTAGTATCTATCCACTGTCCTGTGGTATCTGACTTGTTAAAATACAGCTGGATGGCAGTCTTTATGCTGCTACACCTGAGAGGAGGAAACTAGGTGAAACCCCCAGATGTGGAGGGGCTTGAGGGACTTTGTGCCTAGGAGCTGTCGGCTTTCCAGGGATTTGCACTTTGCAATTATCACTAGGTCAGATAGGAATTCTGTTCTGCTGCCCAGGACAGAAAGGAGAAGTCACAGCTGCTCCTTTCCCCAGCACCTTCTGCCTCTTTGTTCTTCTTCCTCCTCAGCATGTGGCCAAAGCAAATAAAAGGCTCACTCATCTCTGCAATCCTGGGTGAAACCAGTCTGGGAGACTTGCAGAAAGATTTTATGCCACTGAATGACCAGGCAATAAAATGGCAGCTAAAATTCAGTACAGGGAGATGTTAAGGCATGTAAGAAAAAAACAAACCAACCAACCAGTTTTGGCTTTGTGTTCATGATGACAGGTTTGGAGATGGCTATTACCAATCATAAATCAATGTTTAGTCATAGTCTAAAAAGCAAGTAAAGTGTGAGAAATTCCTTGAGATGGAATAGAGAATAAAACCAGATATAGAATTACACAGCCGTAGAAGTCCTGTTAAATGCTGTGTGCAACACAGCACCCCACCTTAAGAAGAGGACACTAGAAGTGGAAAGGACAGAGAGAACATGGAGGAGGATGGCCATTGCTTTCATAAAGCAACAGTGCTCTGCAGCTTTGATCAGAGACAGCTGGACATCTTGTGTGAAGTAGATAAATAAGCAATAATTATGTGCTCCTTCCAATACAAAGACCAGAGACTACCAAACTAAGCTAGGAATTCACAGGTCCAAATCAAATGCAAGGAGATACCTTCACACAGCTTGTGGTTAGGCTATGGAGCTCTTTGCTACACGATGCTAGGGACAATAAAAACTTGCATGAGCAAAAGGGTGAAAAAAAAATCATGCAAGAAAAATCCATCAAGAGCTTTTAAATACAGTACAACCACTTTGATTCAAGAGGTCTCTATATATTTGTCCTGCTGTTATTCCAGGCTCACTAAACCTTTGCTCTGAGTAGCTAAGTTTGCTCTTGTTCACTAGCATTTTAGATTAAACATTGTTTTATAAAATGGCAAGAAATTAAAATAATGAATACTCTGAATTTTACTCTTTTACTATGAACTTGCATTCATAGAAATGATTCCTATTGTGTATGCAGCTATGCATTTCACTTCCTTTCAAGCTATGCAGCACTGCTGAACAGCTCAGAGTAATGACTCTAACTGACTGGAGTTACCTCCCCCAGCTATCTATCTACCTTTCTCCTTATTTTTCCACTGAACAAGCTGAGACCTATCCATAGCCTGTTCTTATATCCATTGTATTTATAGGAAGATCTGCAGATATTAGTATCCCTACTTGTCAAACCCTGCTACAGCAAATGAAAACTAGGTATCTAAATGGATGTCCTGACAAATCCCTTTCTTCCACGCATGTTCTAGGCTGTAAGAAACAAGAGGAGATGATAGATTTTCCAAGAAATCCTGTTGTGCAAATTGCCTACTCAGGAACTTTTTGGTATCAGACAGCATCCCTGTATGAAACCTGGAGTAACAAAACAGATCCCTATCTCTCTTAGAAAGAGGTAAATGAAATACTGAGAACTGAACACTAATTTTTGCAATACAGCCCTTTGCTCTGGCTGAAGTTTAGGTAGTAATCTGTACCTAAACAAGGAATTCCCTTCAAATTATTAAAATTCAACAATACTGTGAAAATCAAAGCCTTTTCTGTTTCCTAAAAGGAGCTAACATATGTAGTATAGAAATCGCTGACAGAAAGGGAAAGAAAAGCACAAGCAAATGAAGAATTAGATGGGCTAAATCAGCACCACAATCTATATTAATTTTCAAACAGATCAGAAACATTCCCTTACCATACGCAACATATTGCTGGCTGGTGGATTCACTTTCGATCGAAATGTGTTGTGAGCTCTCACACAGTCTTCAATGAACTTTGCATCTTCTATGTCAGGCAATGGATATTGCGGATGGCAGCAAGCAAAGAGATCCAGTAGCAACAACGCAGCAAAGAACAAGGTGATTTTCATAATTCTTCAGTGCTTTCAGTATTTTTTTAGAAGTTTTTAAAAGAAAAATCTCTTAGGTGAGGAAAATACTGGCAAGCAGTTTTTCTGAGGTTGTTTTCTGGGTGTGGAAGCATTCGAAAGTGTCAAAGTAAGAGGAAGTGAAATTGCTTCATCAGGTACAGCTTTATCTGACATCATAGCTGGCTGCCAAAGGGTAAACGGTGAAACAGGCATCTGCCATGCATATTAGCAAGGAGCAACACTCCAGGTGTACTTCTGTCTTTTCTTTGAGTGTGCTCCATTCTGGTTGACTGCCAAACCGTTTCGTGATTGTAGGTCTTATCTGAAGAGATGCTGCAGAACAGCTTTCCCAAAACCTCCATCAACCATAAAAATCATAGCTTTTACAAAATACAAATCTGCTGTTCGTCTAATTTTCCTACAGTATAGCTTAGTCCTACCAGCTCAGTTACAACTGTTTTGCAGGACTTTGCTTCTGTGTCAGAATTACTCAGGAATAAACAGAATTAGGAAAACTATGTCTCAGCAGGAGGAAAAAAGAAAAGTTCCTGAATAGCAGCTTGCTGCAGAACAGACTTTCTGACCTGGTTTGGTATATTACTAACGTACAATCTGGAAATCCCAGTCTTGAGTATGTGTTGATTGTCTCCTTCCTTAGCCATTTGCCATTACCTTGTAGCCTGAAATCACTGGTGGAATTTCCTGTGCTCCCGGAGAGTGCCTACAGGATTAGCACTTCTGTTGTAACATTCCAAGTCTGGTCGCTTCTTGGGGCAGTAGGATGGGCTGTGTTGGGATTTGTATTGCCTCACCAACTGTTCTATAAGAGGGTTAGATTTTTTTTCAAACCCACACCAAATCGTATACACATGCAAGAGCATAAGAACAACCGCATGTTGTAAGAGTTAAAGTTTTGTAACTCAGATTTAGGTAGGTTTACAGAGAAAATATGTTGGCGATTGTAAACAACGTTCATGTGTCTGATTCCCTGTTGTTTTGCAGGTCAGGCCTTATCCTGCTGAACACTTGTGGAAATCATCATTCTGGTTGTGCTTTCTGTGTTTGCATGGTGCTTTTCCTTCTTAAATAATACCCTTGATTTACTTCATAGAGTCTTGCAACAATCCGTACACATAATTCAGACAGGCTGAAGGAGCCGTGGCCCTCCAGCACTAACTTAGCTATGCCTATCTAGGCTATTAACAGGAGTTGTGTAATTAAATACTTCTCTGTGTGCATGTGTTTATGGATGTCCACGCAGTACTAACTCTTCACGCTTTCCTCTTAGCTCTGCCATGTTTTGTTGACCATTTCATGAAAGTAGGGGCAGCTGTAGGAGGAAAAAAAGTGTAAGTGTACCTGTGTCTGTGTGTGCTTCTGGTGTTTTGGATCTTTCAAGGAAGGAAAAAAAGGGAGTCGCTAATTATTCTTGTTGGATAGGCTTAACACAGCCCTTACCAATGAACAGCCCTCAGAGGCACCAGAGACCTGGACAGAGAGGGAACTGAACAAGCATTTTCTTCCTCTTTTCTTTAACAATAGTTTCCTGTGCTTTGAAATGCTCCCAGTTAGATCACATTTTTTTTTTCTCTAATAAATTATTTATTTAAAAAAGACCAAGCCAAAGTGGTCAGTGAGAGAAGTCTAGCTACTTTCTCCTTCTCCATGGGGACAGCAAGCTGGGTGCAGGATGTTTTTGGTCCTGTCATGTCCTTGACAAAAGGCTGCATGAAACACTACTAACCCTCCCAAACTCACACCTCCCTTGGCAAGTAAAGGGGAGTAGGAGGTGAAGCACCCACCCTGACACAACCCCAGGACAAGGTGGTAGCCACACATGCAGCCCAACCATTGGCTTTTAGCTCTAATCGCTCTACCTGTTCCTCTGTCCATGACTGGCTTTGGCTCCATCCGCCCCCAGAACATGTATGCCATGGACATGACCTCACCTACATTTACTAGTCCACCTGCTGACTCTGCCTCCTGGTGTACCACTAACAGTGCCAAGGTCCCTGATCTAGCAGACATAGTTTCTGTTCTCTGTTCTCTTCTGCTGTCATGCTCTATCCCAGAAACTGTGTGTAGGCATTGGCAAGGCTGACAGGGCCTTCAGCTGTGATGGGACATTTTACGATGCACAGGAGGATGGCTTCTTGCTGGCGTTGATGACTGCTGGTCAGGCTGGGATGGTGAAGGAGATCTTGGGAGGGAGGTTTCTTGCTGTGGGTGCCATTAGCTTCTGTTATACCTGAGGACAGAGGTTGGTCTCTTCTGTCAGCTGCTTGCTTCTGGGCTACACAAAGACCCTCCAATTCACCATGTGCCTTCCTGAAGCCCACAAGGTACCATCCAGGTGTCAGTAAACAGTACAGGGGGTATGTGGAGCACCAGGTAATGGAGAGATCCTTAGATCAAAGTATGACAGGTCAGGTCATTACAGTGAATAGGCCCCTGCCCTGCTTCTAAAGTGTACAGAGAAGGCCTGTCCACTGTCCGTCGGCTGGGGTTTAAGCACAACAGAAAGTCACTTTGCCTCTTTTCTAAATCAGGGCCAACTGAGTTCAGTTCACTGCCAGTTGTTCTTTTCCCAGCTGAATATTACCTTGAAACTAGAAAGTAAGTACGCTTTATATTTCTTTTTCTTTTCTAATAATGACCTGCAATCTGTAAGAATCTAAAGCCTTTGGTCAGCTACACTTGATGTAAACCCATGATTAAATTACAACCACATGCAATTTGCACAAAAATTATAATTGCGCTAAAACTGCACTATTAATTTAGCAATGCAGTGATCTTCCAGCTATACATGCACGCAGCTGAAATTCTGTGCTTGGAAACTGAACTGAGATCTTTATGAAGAAGGAAATTCTGAGGTATCCAGGATAGTCCAGGTTGTAAAATTCGTTCCCGCAGAGATGACTCTGGCTCCATCTAGTGATTCTACCTACAAATAAAGCACAAGTCCAGCCTGCCCTCAAACATCTGCAGATGATGTTTTCACAAAATGAGAGTTATAATCCTTTGCCAGCTTTAATCAGTGGACCTTGCGAATCAGATGAAAATTAAGCTTTGGGATTTGGATATCACATTATGTTTGTCTGGACAATACAAGCATTGCCTGTCCCTGCATAGATCTCAAGTGAAATTTAGCACAATGAGCTGGGTATGGGCAGAAAGCTGTACAGCCCAATGATTTTGAAAAAATCCCCATGTTTGCATCGCTCTTGCTCACTTCTCACCTGCTTACAGTTTAAAAAGGCTGAAAAAGTAAGACCTCAGATTCTTAGTTTTTCCCTAATGTACAATTCAGTCAGTGGCTAAAGGCTGATGGATTACAGACTATTACAGATATCCAAGATGCCTGGTAATCTGTGAAATCGCATTCAGTTTTGTCCTCAAATCGTCAGCTTCCCCACAATATGTTGTTATTTGTGTTGGGGAATCTGTTTGTCCTTGACTTACTGGGTTCAGCTGAACAAACAGGAGTGGATCTGCTGGGTTTTCTTGTTCTGTCCGCAGGGTTAGGCAGCTGCACGATCACTTGGCCTTCCAGACCTGTGAATAAACTAATATTCTGCCATACATTGCTACTTCTATTATGCAATCTCACCTCAGGGCAAAAAACAGATTAAATGAAAGGATGGTGGTGGTACTGCATTTCCACAACTATTATTTTGTAATAAACTATTTTGTACTTATTAAAAGCTAAAAAATCTCATAATTATTTTCTAATAATGAAGTTGTAAACAGCCTCACAATTAACAGGAGAGGTCATCAGGATGTATTTGGACTGCCAGTAGTTTTACTGCAGTTTTGGTTAGGAGAACTTGTACAGTGCTGCTTTAGTACAACTGTGCCCCTTAGCCTAATGGAGCAAAACCACACTGCGCTGCTTGCTGCGTTCTCTCAGCAAAGTACCTGGACGTCATGCAGACCAAAGCACAAGAGGTTGTTGGTGGATGTTCTTGCCCCTGCGGTGCCCACCTCCTGTGTCAGGATGGCCCTTTATCACACCTACTTTGCCATCAAGGACAGTCTGTTTCATTCCTTTCCCTCAGCCAAAGGATAAAGGGAAGTGTAAAGCACTCACCCTCACCAGAGGCTGGCTCCTCCTTTTGGTGATAGCTTTGCTGAAGGCTGTGAGACAGACAGTCTTAATGTTGTGATATAATGATCACTCAACAGTGATAATGCTGTGGAAGAGGGCAATCTCTTGAACCATATAAATACCTGAAGGGAGGGTGTAAAGCAGACGAGTCAGGCTCTTCTCAGTGGTGTCCAGTGACAGGACAAGAGGCAACGGGCACAAACTGGAACACAGGAGGTTCCCTCTGAACGTCAGGTAACTTTTTTTACTGCAAGGGTAAGAAAGCACTGGCACAGGTTGCCCTGTGGACTCCTGTGGAGTCTCCACCTCTGGAGATACTCAGAGGCTGCCTGGACATGGTCCTGCACAACCGTGTCTAAGTGGCCCTGCTTGAGCAGGGGTGTTAGACCAGATGACCTCCACAGGTCCCTTCCAGCTTCAACCATTCTGTGATTCCTTGATGGAGCCAAAGCTTCAGCAGGTTGTGTAGGACAAAGGATTTAGCACGGTAACAACACAGACACGGGAAGCTTGTTACAGAGTACAAGTACACGCCTAGCTGGACAGGATCTTCAGTTATCTTCCTTGCCCTTCATACATGATTTAAATTCCTTGATCTTAAATTACTGTAATTTGTCACATTTGTTTCTTTATTTTTAAATTCAAGGTGTTTGTAAAATGAAAAGGCTTTTTTCTGCTGTCCATCCTAAGCCTCTTTTCACAGGATAACACCAGAAATAGCTGGTGCATGGAAGCAGTACGAAAGTGTGAAAGTTCAAGAACTGCTAAAATACTATTGAAATATTACAGAATAATACTCAGGAGTCTCCCGAGAGAAGACACAGCAAGCCATTACAGTCCACATCCATGCAGTTTCTAAAAAGGGCATCTTGGAATTAACTACAAGGACAATTATTCTCAGGGATAGGAATTACTGTGTTAACTATGAATTTCTTCTGGGCTATGTCACAGCTACAAGTAGGAAAATTTGTTTTAATAACTGAATGTAAATGGGGAGGTTTTTTTTTTAAAAACGCAGCATCCTAAAACTATGCAATATTAACACTTTAAAATTTGAAAGAGCTTTATTGTAGTACAAGTTTTGTATTTCAGGTATAAGGAAACTTTTTTTTTTCCTTAAAGACATCTGAAATTTAGCCCCAGACTAAGCCTTTCAACCCTAACACAGCATCTAAATAATGAATTTATCTTCAGAGATGGTGAATATCAGCAACTTCCAGGTAAACCAACGGGAACAGCTGCTACTCAGGGACTTTCATACTGCACATTTTTCTGTGTAGGAGCCACCTGTTTATGAGTTTAGGAATCTAATATTAGGCTTCTAGATTTGAAAATGTAATCCAAGTTTTAAATAACAGAGGTTCTATTTGAAAAGTCTGTTCTACATTTTTAGTAAGATTTTAGTAATTTTACAATACAAACCTTACAGAAGAAATAGCATGCCTCACTTAAAATTAATCAACAATAAAAGTCTAGTTTATTTTCTTTGAGACTATTCCTAAAGTTGAATTCATAGAAACTTCCTTTAAGCTCAGTTTGAGTTCCAAACTTTAAGAAAATCACAGAATTTTACTTTGTGGGGTTTTTATTTGTTGATTTTACAATAACGGTGAAACATCATCTAATAATAATGAACTTTTCTACAATCATACTGGCATTCACTAGACAAGACCAAGATACAACAAGGAAAAAATCTGGTGAGAAAAATAGTTTCAGGTTCTTGTATAAACTTTATCTGTCTTTTGGAGAAAGTGAAATTAAAGCATACTAATGAAAGGCTTCACTTCTCAAATATAGACGAGTAAAATCTGTGTTGATTAAATGGACTTGAGCAAGTTTCAAGATAATATAAAGAAAAATCATTATTAAAACTTCAGAACAGGAAATATGCTATGCATAAGTAACAGTACAATTTAAAACAAGGAATAATCACCAGGTTTAGAGTTAGTAACAAAATAATAAATCTAAAGCATCACACTGAATGAGGAGCAATAGATGTCCTGCCTCATAAATACCAAGCTGTACTAACTTCATAAACATCAAGACTTCTAAAACACCATCTTTCTATAGTATTCTTACTTTATATATCTTATTCAGAATATTCTGTGACTCTAGGAACCAAGACTGAGTACATAATATGATGCTAGCTTTCTCTCAGCATCTGAATTAAGCAATTGTGATTCCAAATATTGGTTTAGTATGAATTGTAACAGTTGTTTAATTGAAACATACTTTTCTCCTTGAATTCCAGGAATATGAGTATGTCACAATTTTGGGAAATTTTTTATTTAAAAATAAGGCTCCAAACCTTACCAGGTACCATCTTTAGCTTAATATTTTCCCAATACAGGAAATTTCATTTTTTTGGGCATGTTAGCTCTCTCTAAGGTGCATAAAATAATATCAACAAAATTATTGTCAAATTAAGTTGTCTTTAAAGTCATGTTGGTATGACTTTTTTGCTTAACTCATTGGCTAGTGTCTTCAGAAGGTAGTAGGCATTTGAAACGCAGTTAGGTGGACATACCCATGCTTGTAAAGCATTTTTTGATAAAATAGCTACCAAAGCAAGAAACATCAGCAATGCTTTCAAAACTATGAGGGTGATACAAGCCTCATCACATACAATGCTGAACTCCCAAGGGGGGTGGTGTTTCACTCCACAAAACACAAATGTCTAAGTATGCAGTCTTAGTAAAGACACTGGGATCCTTCCATGCTTAAGTATCTCATCCAAGTGGTGCCGAAGTGTTTAAGTATAAACATCAGACTGCAGTACTTACCACTGCACATTTTCAGAAAGGCTCCTTATACGTATAACTGCTGAAAACGATAACGCAGATACCATCACCCTGGCTGCCTATATTACACTACCAGGTAATGGAAACACAGTACCCAGTCTGTGCTGCATCCATTCAGAAGATGAAGCAATGCTGTGTTTCACAGCCTAATCCTGGGCATCCAGGGGCAGATTTAGTTCTTTAAAGGACTGTGGGCTATTCGGTTGGTTTGTAACTCTACCCACACCCATAGTGGGCACTCCTCGTAATTTGCACCAAAACCTGTGATAATTTTTTCAGGATTCTAAGTCCATATTTACCTTATACACCCTATATCATTTATATTTATAAAAAAATAAGTACCCACCAGGCATACAGATGTAAGGGTTGGGGGTTGGTATAATGCTGTTGTACAAGACAGAGGGAGAAGAACACCCCAAAAGATTACCTGCAACTTACTTGCTACTATTCTGCTTTGAAGCATCTTTTATATACTTTGCCCACAGGTAGACTGTTGGCCTGAATTTTATCCCAGCAGCATATACGGTGGCATATTGCAACCACATGCCCTGACATGCAGTTAGATATATGTAGAATGGGGATCTTCTGATCCCAAGAATCGAACATAGGTTTTGAACTTACGAGAGAAAAGCAGGGAAGAGAATTGGTTTTTTACATAAATATATATATATATAAAAATAAGTATCTCAAAAAAAAAAAGTTACAGGGCAAGTAATACATCTTTTGGGTGATTGACCATATATACATGCACAGCATGGGCGATTCCAAACCATAGCCCATATGGTTATCTTAAAAAAGGTCTCAGAATCCAGAATAAGAAAGACTGAAGGACCAAGTATTGTTTCTAGAAGCTCTGGCAAGAACCTAATGCCTCATAAGGGTGTGAAAGCAGACCCACTTGGTGACTGTGCATGTTTCAATTGCAGAAATGCAATACAAGGAAGCTACAGATGTTGCCTGAGCTGCAATTCAGCAAGTCTTTCTTGGTATCAAAGGCTACCACTATAAGTGATAATTACACTATTACTTCACACAGTTCATAATCCATTGTGAAATCCTCTTTGAGAAAACTGATAGAACTCTCAGCCACAGATCCAGAGATGAAAGGCCTTGCCTTTTTCTCCAAGAAGCCCTATCTTGTCATTACATATAAGTAAATGTACTTATCTGTCAATCTACAGATTGCTTAACACCTAGCTTGTAGAGTGCTGCCTCATTAAGAAGGTGTAAGGAATGGGAAGAAAGGCACAAATTTACTTCTGGATAGAGAAAAAAGTCACAAGGAACACCAGGTGGCTTCTGAAGACTATGCTACTTAAATGAGATAAAATATATGGGAGACTATCGTTTCAGCTTTAGTTTCACTTGTCTTGCTGGTTTAGGCCACAGAAACTAGTCTGTCTCCATGAAAGGTGACAGTATTGTGTTTTATGTTTTGCTCTTTAAGAGTAACCATTTAATTTCATCATTACTACTGTTCCATTTGCTTCTAACAGCTAGTAAGCACTGAGCTGACATTTTCCATAGTTGTACAGGTGACCACCTTTCCCCCTACATGTGCCACTTCATATTTACTTGCAGTGATTTTCATTTACCACTTCATTGACTAGCCACTGAGATCCTCTAACATTGCAACTCCCACAGCTGCTTCAGGAGAAAGTGAGTCCTAAAACCGGCAGATACAGCCACCTATCAGCGACTGGATGTCACTTATCTTCCTAGAGAGGTGGCGGAGACCTGAAAGGTCATATTCATGGAAAGGTGCATTAATAAAAATGTAATCAGACATTATTGTATTCCCAGAAGCATAGAAGTATCACAGATTATAGTTTTTTCTTACAACAGGAGAACTGACAGGCACACGGAGGCAGTTTTTCCACATCTGTTAAAAGTTGTGGTACATCTCTTGTTCTGAGGATGCCATGATCTGCTGAACAGGAAAATACGGATATCCTGTCCCTGTCAATATCCAGGACCTCAATTACTTTTCTGGTGAGAAAAAGTGAAATGACAGAATTTGGAAAGACAGTACTTGACACTCATAAAATACAGGTACTACCTGTGAGACAGACTGATAGGAATATGAAAGAAGGTATCTTCTGTTTAAAGGCAGCTTATTCTTTTTAACAGTGTTGGGATAACCTTAACCACTACAAATCCTAATCTGAAACTGTAAATACAGCTGTTCTTTAAGATCTGAGTGTGTCACCATCAACTCACAACAGAAAACAATTATAAAGTCCTTTGCTCTAAAATAAGGGGAAATCACCAGCTCCAAAACCAGGACAGGTTTCCCCTCTCCTGCTAAAGGAGACTTAACATAAAGGTTCCTAAAAAGCAGTAAAACAGAAGCACAAATAAGAGCGACAGCCTCAACTGAACTGAATAAATCTTCTCAATTACATCTACAGTCCATTTATCTGTGAAGGTATTTGGTATTTCTAACCAATACCAATTTCTACCAATTGTAATATATTCATCCTGGTAATTTTCATATACAATTTCCAAATGTGTGAGAGAAAATTGAGCATGAAGATGAAGACTTTCAGCTGGGATATTTGACTCGCATGCATTAAACTAGCTTCCTTAGAAGTCAATGTGTGATTAATCAATGTCTCCTGTTAAAGACAAGTGAAATGAACAAACCTGAAACAAGAAAATAATTCAAAAAGAGTTTGGAATAGGAAGCAGAGCTGCCACATGGTAGTGTCTAAGAAGGCATTTTTAGGTGTCTCTGTTGAGACTTCCTTCATAGTACAGTGTGGAAATTATGTGATTCTAAAATGACTTGAGCTTCATAAATATGTGAATATTGACAAGTTTCAGAACAAGCAACCCTCAAATGGAGGTCCTCTGGTATGTCTCCATGGGACTGGTGAGTGCAAACTCTAACTGGTACTTAAAAAACACTAGCACTCAACCTGAGAAGCCAGTGATTCACTGGATTTACTGACTCCAGTTCAGATTGATTCCCTGCCTTCACCCAGCAGTGCTGTGAAGACTGCAGAAACTGTCAGATATCAGGAGTTTTTTGACATCATGTAAATGTCACAGCACCCTGCATTCACATAATACGCACATCAATAATTTGATAGTTGTGACTGATACAGTATGTTGTAAAGTAATAAATCACACAGTATGTATCTAATCTTCCCTTCAGGATTCACCAGGTTGTTTACATTTCTTGCCTTTAGCCATGATTATAAAAAATGTCTAGTTTGTACTTTTTGCCTACAGTGCAGCAAATGAAGAGCTAAAATAGAAAAAGAAACTAGGTAAATGAAAACAACTAGGTAAAAGAAAATGACTAGTTGGGAAAGTTCTCTAGGATGGTTGAGAAGTATGTCCAGTAAGCTTTGAGACATCCTATAAGACCCTTTCAAGGGCATTTCTAAGATTCTGCTTGCTACCATTCAAACAGAATACTAAGGACCATCTTGAGGCTCCTCTCAGAGCCAAAGGTTTCTTGGACATAACAGATGAAGAATCACCTCCCAAGAAGAAGGTAGGTAGAAGAGATGGGAAGAACAGCATGACGAACAGTCTGGTAGCAAGGTGTGGCAGCTCACTTTGAGTATGCGAATGATGACAGGACAGGGCACGTTCCAAAGTCCTGTATGCTTCTCTTTAAACCGGGGGAAAGATACTCTGGGCATCTCAGACATGGATGGTCCCAGCAGCAGACTTTCAGAGAAGGTCTATAAAAGGACTACACTTTAAAACTGCTACACTGAACAAAGTAATTTTGGTGAGGTGGTCCGGTGCATCCTCAATTCTGAAAAGAAACTGCTGTCTAGCAAGGGTAACTGAGCACTAAGGATCCAAATCTCAAGAAGGAGTCATGATGGTCAAGGCTGAAAAGGCTGTTGCAGTATCTGGAGTGTGGTGATGACTGGTGGCAAGGTTAAGGTGTGCCTGTTTTTCCAGAGAGTTTAGGAAGGGAAAAGGCTATTAGAAGATGGTCTGCCTGCTCTAACTCCGCTTGTTTCTGTGACAACACAGAGATCAGTGTTCTTGGTATCAAGCTGTGAACAGAAGAGCAATGGCATGTTAGACCTCAATTTAAACAGGTATTCAGCTTAGCTATTGGTTCTCCAGGATGTGCAGAACAGCACAGCAAACCAAAATGGTATGTTGTTACAGATTAGAAAAATCTCAAGTGACAAAGCTTCACAGACCACTGTTGATGTCAATCAGCCATTATTCTGCACTGGCAACTGGAAACATTTTCATTCAGATTTCAAAAAGAAAACAACAAAGTTCCATACCCCAGCAAGTTTCAAAATAACAACTCAAGTACAAGTCCAGTTTTGTGGTACAGGAAAAGAGGTGGGCAGGGCTCAATGAGTTTCTTAGTTGAGGCAACTCCCCAGCAGAGGCCCAGGTTTGCTAGGAGAAAAAAAAAACAGCTGTCATGCAAGCTTAGAAGCTATATATGTTTTTAAAATGACAAACAGATTGCATATGCATGTGCTTGATTATGGACTGTGCATCATTATGAGACAAAATATATTTCAAAACTATCTGCCTCTGTGCTTTCAAACTCCTGGTTTAGTAACAGCACTGGCTGGGGCCTGTGTTTTTTCAGAATATCAATGTAAATGTAAAATCACATGTTACAGTTAGCTTTTTCTTGCTTGATCATTTATTGTTTTCTAATGGTTAAATAACATTTGGTATAATCACAGCTATTAAATAGGCAAGAAATTATAATGTAATTTCATTTTACCCAGTTACACAGAAAGGAAAAGCAACTGATCTAATGACTGTGCTATTATTTCTATTGCTTCTAAGAAGAAAAAAAGAAACACCATGTAAAAAGCTAAAGTGCATTTAAAGAAATGTATAACACCACAAGAGGTAATTCCAGTTCTGACAGTAGTTGCCTGCAGCAATTTTCTCATTTCTTGTATTTCACATGAAAAAGAAAATAATGAAGGGGAGCACGAGCTAAATTTGGGATTTATTTCCTTAAGATAAGCACAGAACAATATTTATCAGTAAAGTTAACAGATTAAAAAACTGAACCAGTACACATGCTAATGCTTATGGCAGTCTCAACTGAATTAGTCATCATTTTCTCTGCTTGCATTTACAAGACTACCAATAAATAAAGAACCCCATTTACTTTCAGCTAAATCTCATTACAATTGCTTTTTTTTCTTTCTTTTTTTCTTAACATTTAAAGCCACAACTTACTCTGGCAAATAGTTGCAAAAAAAAAAATTGCTGCATTTTGTATATCTGCAACCTCCATACACAGACTAACTGCACAGCCTATTTTATATGAAGTCCCAAATAATATGGGGGGAAAAAAAAGTTTTAAAATACATTAAAAACTACACTCAACAGTAACCTAGTCAAAAATCTAGGTTTCAATTATTTTCAGAGACCCTATACGTTATTTTCATTTTGCACCATCTGATCTTTTTACACACTTAAAAAAATCACTGTTAAACAAGGTTTTTAAGATGAACTTTTAAATATTCACCTCTCAAGACGAAGTGACCTATGCTGCAAGTTTCCAGAATCTTCTACACAAGAATTTCAATAAAAGTCATTGACTTTATGATCCAGAGGTAAATTCCATGGAACAAAAGGGAAATCAGCAGCAACTACCCAACAGCTCCTTTTAGTTAATTTCAACATTTGTAACTCAGGTCTGCAAGAAGGGCTTCTCCTGTGTGCTAGAAGTGGTCTGACTGATTACTACTGTAAACTTAAGTCTGAAAGCTTTAGCACTACACATTTTCAAACTGGTGAGTGTTTTCTGCCATACTAAAGAGAAGATGGTTACTATCACAGTTTGGGCACCTGATTTTTCTTGGCAGGTTCTTCCTCTAGCTTCTGCATAAGACTAACCAAACAGTATTGAATTCAGGAAAAATGTTTAACTACACACCTAGAAAATACAGATAATCATAAATTTCACTTCTGGAAAACTTAAAGACATACGGGATTACTCTCAGTATCTCCCCAGTACAAAAAGCACAGGTCTCAGACTGACAAACTGATCTGAACATCCCCAGAAGTTCCATCTCTTCAATTATAACTGCAAGAAGCAGTCATGTTCAACACACAGACCCTTCTTTAAAAAGGATCTTAATGTTTATTGTGGTGTTACCTGAATCCCGCACTGACTAAGCATTTCAGAGGCCTTTATGTAACAGCTTCACATGTTTTTTTTGTGATTTCCATCATTTTGATATTACTGTATCATGGTTCTCTTATCAGGTTTACACAGCCTATCCATTTAGGATTTCTAGATTTTTTCCATTTTCAATTTTGTCTCTGAGCCTTCAAGACCATGATGGCTCCTGCATCATACATAGTCTCTGATTATCAATTTTGATGACCTATGTATTTTTATATGTTCATTGGTGTTTAACCTACGTACTGTGCTTGGTTTTCCCAGTGATTAGTTTCCTTTGTAATTCTGCCTGAAATACTGCCTGAAATGCTTGAACATTTTGATACTATGTAACTTAACAAGAGGAGCAAGTAATATTAATCAGGGGAAAGAAAGCTTAGAAGTGAACCTAACTCCAATAGAAATATGCAAAAACTTCCAGAATTCTACACAGACAAGGCTGAAGAGCAAATTTTAAAATGCTAGGAACTGCCTTGCTATGTAACTTTTCATAATTTATTGTGCCAGAGAAAAAAATGAAAACTACGTTCCTAAGATATTGCTTAGTTCAAATCTTCTATTTACTGCTCAATAAACAGTAAAACTTAAATCCTCCAGTCTTGCTTTTGAGTTTGTTACAGGCAGAACCATGGGCAGAAAACAAGAATGAACACTTGAGGGGAAGTAAGTGAGAAAAGATATAAAAAGAGGTGCAAAAAGACCCAAACAGAAAATGCTTTGTAAATGATCCCGGTAACTTTAAGTATTTTCATTTCACAATCCAGTCTACTCAAAAAGAACCTTGCAGCTACCATTGTGTCCTGTAACATTTTCACTGTTAAGTATACTGCACAGTATTTTCATCAGTAATTTTCAGAGCGAGCTGTCTATGCATCTTTAAATACCAAGATAAGAAACTAAAGAGTCACTTTTACTAGATAAGATCTACTTGACGTTAAAATTATCATCTGTTTTAGATCAGTGAAATATTACGTGTTTGCTCATAGATGAAACTAACTACTGCAAAGCTTAGTTTTTAAATGTGGGAACAAATAAATCCATTTAAAATATTAAGTGTTCGAAGAAAAGCTTTACTTTCTCAGCAGAGTTAAGTCTATCAGAACTACTACTGAGGAATCAGAAATATATCATAAACTCCCTCTGTTTTTGTTCATTTTTTTTCCCCTCTTCCTTTTTTACAAGATTTGTAAACAATATAATTTACTTTGGCTGGATTTTCTCCTTCTGTTAACAATTCTACTAAGGAGTACCCACACCATTTTGCAATTACTGTGATTATTTCAAACAGCATCTCCAAACTTACAGAATTCAGAACTGTGTGGCTTCACAGCTAGAGGACTTGAAATGCTGTCTTACATACTTCATGTAGTACTGATACAGTGAAATGACGAGTTGAGATTTCAGTAAGGCCACTACTGTGGACAAGAATGGATTATTACACAAGACAAAGAGGTGTTAACCAGTGCAGGGTTAACTGGCAGTACAGCCATTGCTTGAGATTACAAAAGATGGTAAGTTGTCAGTCACTACAAACCCTATGTACAACTCTATATTATTTACAGCCCCTACTGATTCATCTGGCAGGCACTATACAGGACACTTTACCAAAGATAACTTTTACCTGAATGCAATAACCGCAAACCTTAGTACATTTCTGCACTGCGAAAATACAGAATTTGACCTCATCATACCATGATTTAATGGCATCAACGACATAGAATGCCTGATGACTTCCAACCCAAATACTCTCTCTAACAGATGTGAAATTAGGATGGCACTGATGTTTCTTACTTAAGTACACATTATGTTCAAAAATGCATTTATTTGCCCGTGCCCCTGCAGTATTTGCCAAAGCTGTATCCCAAGTTTGCAAAACATGAAAGATGACATAATTATGCAATGTTACATTATGACCAGGTCTTAAATGATCAGATAAAACCAGTCAGGCAGTGAAATACAGACAGATATCATATGCTGAGGTTTCATAAAGAAATACTTTCCCTTATTTAGGCAAGTACCCATTTTATTTTCATTGACTTTTCCTGTTGCAGCACAGACACATGAACTAATTTCATTAGACATGTCTTTTTCCCCCTCTTTGCTGTTGAAAATTAACTTTGTAAGAGCACTTGCTAGCAACAGAAAAGATGTCTGAAATGCACTTTTATCTTCAGATAAGAAATTACTGTAATATTAATTAAACATGAAACTTTTTTCTCTTTTTTGATGAACAGGTCATTGATTTCTATTTGGTACATAAAAATTATATTAAAGTAAAACTGCACAGCTACTGTAGATTCAGATGTATAAATATTTTAATTACTTTTGGAGAGCCTCCAGAAACAAACACTTACTCCTTCTATGGCACAGCTTTAAATACACATATCAGAGCATTTTACAAAGACAGTTTCATGAGGTAAACATGCTAATATTTGGCCAGTAACTCACACCGCTACCTCCTACTTCTTTGCAGTCTGCCAATGTTAACAAAATTTCTGACTTCTGAACGTAAGCAATCTTTGGTGTGCATCTTCCAGTCATGATTGTTTTTCAGAAAGTTTCTGCTACCATCAAAGTACCTAGTTTTATGTCTTATGTAAAATATCCAGTGTTTTATTGCCTAGGTTTATTTGTGTTTGTACATTTCAGTTCACTCTTATTAGTCTCCGTGTGGATCTTACAATAACTCCACTGGCTGCCAATACTGCTTTCTCCCTAAGGCCTTTAGTTTTTTCTAATTATATTTCTACATGCACCCCTTTACTCTTTAATTTTTCCTGAGTTTCCTGTTACCGAGTGCTAAAACTGAGCGCAGTGTCTTTCCACAAGCTTCTTCACTTCCACAGTTACAGCCCCTTGTCTGCCATTCTGGCTTCAAACCCACTCAAGCAAACGGCACTCTTTGCCATCAGTATCCGAGTACACGTGCCTTTCCAAGCCATCCTCAGGGTACTCATCCTTCAGCTGCTCACTGCTCAACATCCACTTTTTCTGCATCTTCTTCAGTTTTGTTTACAGCCTTCCCTGCAATAATTTTCTAGTGCAGTTTGTTTTGGTTATGACAAGCAAAGACTTCTTCCTTGCCACCAGAAATCCCCTTCAGGCTCAGTACTGCATTTCATATCCCTGCTTTTGATGGAGAGACTAACTCTTCTGGATCAGCCCTACTGCCGGACCATTGCTTCCTCCTAAGGTGCCATTCCTTGGGTGAAATGTGAACACCTTCAGCTGGCCTGGTCACTGCCGCCTCACTCTGCGTGCCTGTTGCTGCTGGACTCACCTGCCTACAACCGACAGAACTCACTACAGTGTTTCCTATCAAATAAACACGACTATATTTGAACACAAACCAGTGATGCCACCCTGTCCGCCTCACCCAGGGACTACCAAAAGACCCCTGGCCAACTGCCCCATGCCTCTGGCAGGGCCCTGGCGCCACCCACGCAGCTCCAGGCCTGTCCCCAGCGGGCTGGCTGGCCTCTGGTGCGAGGCTGCTGCAGGCACACGCCGTGCTCGGCCAGGGTCATGCCCACGGTGCCTGGCAAGGCAGGGGCGGCCCAGCTGCAGCCCCCAGCACCGACACGGCCAGGGCCGCGGCCCGGGGCCTCGCATGAGGGGCCGCCGCCGCCCACCCCGTGGCCCTTCCAGAACCTTCCCGGCCGGGGCTCGGCCCGCCGGGCGGGGGAGCGGCGCAGCCGCCGGGCGGCGCTGTGCGGGCGGGCGGGGCTCGGCAGCCGCGCTGGGCGCCGCTCCTTGGCGCAGGACGGCGGTTGGGCGGCAGGGCCATGGTGCTGTCGGCGCCGCAGCAGGTGCTGGTCTCGGTGGTGCTGGTGCTCTGCGTCTTCGTCGTCATGCCCAGGATGTTCGGGGCGGGAGGAGGCGGGCGAGCCGGCCGCACTCCGCGGGGCGCCAAGGCCGGCCCCGGCCATTACGATCTCCGTCAGCACCGCAGAGGTAGGAGCCGTGGCGGTGCCCGAGCCCGCGCTGCGGTCGGGGTTCCGTGCTCGGGGCCGGCTCGGGGGGAGCCCCCGGGCACGGGAAGGGCCGGGCACGGGCTCGCCTCCCACCGGCGGCGGCGGCGGAACGCGGCCCGTGACGGGGGGGCCTCGGCACACGGCTCCGGGCCGGCGCCCACCGCCTCCCGTAGCCATCCATCCCCTCAGCCCGTTTATTTTACGCTTTTTTTTTGTTCTTTACTGTTATGATTTTTGTCTGTGTTGTCTTAAGAAAATAATTTCTAAATACAGGTTGAGCCCCTGGTGTTGGAAGCGTACCTTACCGGGGCAGTGTAACGAATAATGCCTGCAGGGGCACGGTTAGGTACTGTGAACCTCTGCAGGGATGAGGAGCCGAGAGGTGTCGGAGGAGAAAGCTCACTGCGCATGCTGGAGTTACAGTAGGGAAGCCCGGCGCTACTGTTAGTAAACAATGGCACGGGATCGTATGAGATTTCTCAGGCAGCCTTTTTGAAAAAATGCAGCATGCTTGCTTGGAAAAGATACCGCTGAATGGGTTAGAGAGCTTACTGCTTGTTAAGGCTTGAGTGGTATACATGTATGTTAAGCTGTGTCAGCATACCTCAGCTGAGGGTTTAGCTCAAGGTCCAAAGGTCCACTTCAGTTTTGGAAGATAACAGAATGCGTGTATTCTTGATGTAGCTCTGTGATTCATTGATGATGCCTTCCAAGGCATTGTAAACCGAGAGAGAGAGAGAGAGTTGCTGTAATCCTTCAAGTTCTGCCTGTGCTTTTCCCTGGGAGGCAGACAAAGTGAGGCTTGAGTTGCTACCGTGTTCTTCCCAGCTGCTAGTCTGTTTTGCTTGATTACTTTTAATTTATGTGGTAGCTATCATTCCCTGTAGATCAAATTCCTTTAAAACCAGACCTTAAAAAAAGCAGCACTTCAGATGCCTCTGATTCTACTGGTATATTGGCCCAGCACTGCGTAAAATAAGTTTCAGGCAAATTTACATGCTGTTCTCCTCTTTGGCCAGTATCTTTTCAGTTTCCTCTGTGGGATAAACTTGGTGCAGGACACTGGACTCCATTCGGATTCAGCATTCCTCCTCGGTGCCAGGAAGGTGGTGGTTCCTTTGATCACATTCTTACTTGTATGACTTGTGGGAATTTTTTCATCTGTGATATTAGGTGTTTTAGTAAGTCTTCTCATTACCATTAAAAACAAATAGAACTACAAGTAAGGAAAGAACAGTGAGTGCAAACTTAAAACTAGTAATCAGTGGGAAGCATTCTGAAAGGAGGAAAACTGTATGTAAGATAAGGTGTGATTAGTTAGACTAGCTAGTGCACTTTTATTAAGTCTAAACCTGCTTGTGTTGAAAGGAGAATGTCAGCCTGAACTTGCGTTAAATGATTAAGATAGCCTGAGTTCTGGTTGTATCAGGTAGGACGTTCAATTTTTTATGTAACTGTCCAGTTCTGTTTTGAGTTCCAGTGAGTAAGCATAGAGGTGAAAGGCCTGCTCAAATGTGCATGTTGTGAACTGGTCAGTTACACATGGAAGAACTTGCAGTTATGTCTGGCACAATTTGGCAGCAGAGCTGATAGTAAACGTTGCTACAGTCAGAGTCTGAAGTCATCCCTAGAAGTCCGGAAAACTTTTTTGGCTAACTCATGTTGGACAATTCTAAAACACTGTTCGAGATCTCTTATCACAAAGTATCAGCTTAGGTTAGTAGAATTAGATTCCTTTTTCTCTTGTATTTGGAAGAAGTTGTAGCCAAGCATTTGTTTCACTAGGGGTTGTAACATAGGTTAATTTTTTTCTTTACCTGATGGTGGCTGTCTCTTGCACACTTACATTACAGTAAATTCTTGAAATGTCAGTGTTTCAGTATTAATTGATAAGGAGTGATTTGCATAATGGTCTTCTATAGAATGTGAATCTTGTTTTACCCATACTCATTCTGATAAATTATGACGAACTAAATGTTCAAAGGGTTTTTTAAGTATTAAGTGTAGTCAGTCAGTTGCGAGACATCAGTGTGAAACTTCACAACCCCCCAGTCACCCTGTCTGTCTCTGCAAGCATATGCATACTTCAGCTGTTAGCACTGTTCCTCATCTGCATGTCCCATGAACCCCAGATTTAACTACCAAATAATCCAAGTCAAGCAATGACACTGGCTGGCAAATTGCATGCGAAAATGCTTCAGACTTCCAAGGTTGCATCTCTTGCTATTGTGTGTAATCTTTTCCTGCTAAATACTTGATTTGCAGAGTTACAGCACTTCTAAGCCTGTGGGAAATGCATGTAACACGGAATTTACTGTCAAAATAGTGAAAGCAGCAACACAGCATGCGTATTTCAACAAAAACTTTTTTTCCAGGTCTAGACAATTCAGTTTGTACTTAACTCCTTTCTTCGTTACACAGGAAAAATATTAATGTGTAACTGTTCTCAGCATTATCAATAATTTCTCTGAGTATGCTTTAATTTCAAGATTCATGATGTTTCTTGTTACATCTACCTTTCTGTAGTTTGCTGTGGGTTTGCCAATGTTGCTGCAAAGGAAGAAGCTTGAAACTTGTATCTTAAGAAAACATAGAAACTTGGTTTGAGAGTCTTTGCTACCTAGATTTAACTTTGCGTTCAATTCATGAAAGGGTGATTTTTAATTTTATTTTTTTAAAAACTTTATTTGGAGGCAGGGCTGCCCACACCATCTTATAAGAGTGATGAACAAAGATGATCACACAAGAAAAAAACAATTTAATTCCAGTTGTGAAACTAATTGCAGTCTTAATTTCCTTTCTTACTTTGGCTTCCTTCTCTCCATGTAATTCTTTAAGGTAGCCCTCGGACAGTTCATCAAGTTCACCTGAATCCAGAACAGTCTGACAGTAACACTTACCAGAGTATTCAGCAGATGAGAAATGCAATGGAGAAAGAGATCAAGAGTGAGAGAACAAGAGGAAACGGCAGAGAGTTAGTATTCACCCTCATGCCATTGTATGCTCTTGGAGTGGGAGTGTTTGCAGCATACAAATTTCTTAAGGTAAGCCACATGAAAATGATTATATTATGGAAATTAGAAGGAAATGTAACTGGGTTTTGTTTTGGGTTTTTTTGTGCCCCACCCCAATTCTGAGCCCAAGTATGTGGTTTTCCAAAAGCCATTTTTTGCCTGATTTGACTTTGAGTGTGAGCTCCAAAGTTAAAATTTCAGTATATCTGATTCTTCCTTATGAAGGCTTCTGACATAACCCTTTTTTGGACACTTAAGGAAGTGTCTAAGAATCTTATACTCACCCCCCCCCCCCCCAACCACCCCCACCCCCACCCTCAAGTAAGAATCTGAGAACCTGAACAGTGCTGTTACCTGAGGCTGTAACTTAGTCTCATCAATATTTCACTTATTTTTGTTCTTCAGAATGAGACTGAATATGGAAAGGAGGTGGATGATTCCTGCAGGATAATAGTCTTAGATAAGCAATTAGTTAGAGTAGTGAGTATACTCAACTTTTTATTTGGACTGTTCATTTAGTCATGCAGCTGCAACGTAGACTTTTATCCATGAAATGTGATACCTCTTCAGCCATTAGTAATTTAAAAAAGGAGGACACATAACCAGTTGGGTTTGGGTTTTTTTTTAAAATCAGTCTTGATATGTATTATTTATAGCAAGAGATATTACAACACTTAACAATGCTGATAGTGCAGCTGGAATATTTTTGCTTGCCTTCAGGGAAAAAAAACACCTTAAACCCAAACAGGACTGGAAACAGCATCTTCATATTCGTAGTCAGTTTCATATCATCTATATGTGAGGAAAAATACCACAGCTTAGCAAAATGAACATAGAGGCTGAACAGTTTGGTTTTAAAAATAAATTTAATTAGGTTGTAAATAGGATTTAAACATCATAAAACCAGTATTTCGGGTGTTATAACTCTTTACACTTGCGCTTGTGGGATTGAAATGTAAATATTTTTATAATAGCATCTTTATTACTTTAAGAAAGAAGTTTTACCTCCTAGGTAATGGTAGGAGACTGGATCCAATAACCTAGAAGGTTCTTCGCATTAAATTCTGAAAACTGGAGTTGAAACAGCAACCACTTTTTTTTTAAAAAAACTTTTTACAGCTTTTATCAGTCATATGGTCATTGCTTAAGATCAGAAGTATTAGTTTAAGATAGGAAGAAGGCATGGCAGGAGAAAATGTTAAATTAATGGAGTGCATTTTTGTGGTTGCTGTTTACTTTCAGTAAATGTCTAAATGCATTTTTATTTTTAATACGCAAATAGTGGTGAAGTATTTTAACACAATTGTATTTATTAAAGATGAAGTCACATGAAGAAAGCCTTTCCAAAAAGGAAAAAAGTACAGAAGACAAGGCAAAGGAAACAGGTAAGATAGATGTCCATTCAGAGTGCATATGTTCACCAAAAATGTGTATTTCCTGCTGGAAGAAACCTACATTTTCATTGATGCAGTCCAGCTGGATGAGAGCGTGTAATGTAAGAACCTACAAAATACCCTACCTTGTTATTCTGTGTGTTTGAAACATTTAGAAGTTTGTTTGAAAACTCTGGATGGTAATAATTCTTTTAAACAGCTGTAGTAATACAGTGTGATACTCTGCCTTTTAATGTCTGATGTTTCTCTCACTTAAGACATGTTTAGTTTTCTTCAGTAGAATAGGATGTTTAAATAGGATATAATAATCTTTAGCCTAATAGGATATTTAAAAAGGACATAATGATCTGCTTTAGAATTGAACTGTATTGATAGTGGAACAGGGTGGATAAATGATTATAGAGACTGTTAAATTTCTAGGCCAAATTTGAGACTTGTCAAAACCATTAAATATTTATAGAAGAGACAGAATGAATGATAATGTCTTTTTCTTCATGATACAAAGTACTGTCTAATTCAGTCTGTTCTGCATGTGCCAAGAAGTGGGCTTTCCTTTTGAATAAAGAGTTATGGCACATTAGAGTTAAGCTGTTTTTCATACTTTTTTTGCCCCTTGTGTAGACACATTTTTAGTTAGTTAAACAACTAGTTAGCAGCCTCTTTTGGTGTCTCTGCACACCAGATCTGTAATCAGGTTCAGCAATGATTTGATATGTTGCCTACTCACCATCCTTCCTTGTTGCACTCTTTCTTTGAAGTTTCATAGTATTTTAGGAGGAGTTATTCCTCTCAGCTTTAGTGCATTAAGTGTTGAATATATTTGTGAGGTGTGACTGGGCAAATTCATGACAGTATATTAAATATAAATATGCTACTTATAGCTCAAGAAGTCTTGGAACTGCATAGTTTTTGAGGCTGAAAAGGTAAGAGCCACGTTCTTGCTCAGTGTCTACGAAGGTGTGATCTGTGTGGACACTGTTGGAGTGAGGTTATTGGACGAGAACGGTGTCTGGTCACACATAGTAAGGCTTCTGTTCTTATCCTTACCACTCCCTTTTCATACTCTAGAATTATGGAGGAAAAAACCTTCCTGTTTCTGAATCTGTCCAACCAAAACTTTAATACTCTTTTGGTATTGTAAATACTTCTTTCAATTTTTTTTTTACAATCTTCTGTCTTTCCTGCCTGCCTTCTCCCCTTCTCTGTTCCTCCCTGTGCCTCCTTCTGGTTTTTATTTCCTTTCTCTTTGGTTTTTTTTTTTTTTTTTTTAGAGCATCAGCTTTTAGAACTGGAGCAGCATCTAGCACAGACAGAGAAAATGTTAAATTCTTTATTGACTCAGTTGGATCCACTGTCAAACTGGTGAGTGGTCATAAAACATCTCAGTATTGTTTTTCTTTAAAATTAAGTTCTCTAAAAATAGAGTTGTTAAAGTGTTCCTTATATATAGGTAAGGAACAGTGTTTAGGAACCTTCTTCAGTTACTGTTTCTGTAGCTTTTTGCAGATAACCTCTTTGCAATTTGTAATCTTTTCAATAGACACCTCCTGTCTCTTGTTTACCAAACATAAGTGCAAAAGCTGAGACTTGCCATCACATTACTGTGACTTAACAAGTTAAACTTGAATATTGGTCAAGGAGGCTAATACTGAATACTTAAGCTCAGTAGCATTTGAAAGGCATTGTGGGAATTAGATCATAGTAGAAAGTTTCTTTTGATATGATTAAAGACAAAACTAGTTATCAAGGTATAGCTGCTTATTTTTGTGTTTTGAAATTAACCTATTAAGTGATTGTGTGTGCTTCAGGGAAATAAAACTTCCCTGTTGTAGTGTAACGAGGCAGTAAGTAATATAACCTCCTTGTAGTTTTAAAGTTCTTTTCTTAAGAAGCTAGGGCCTTACTCACCTACTAGAAATAAAAATATCCATGCAGTCCATTTTTGTAGACTGAGGTCCTTCATGAAGCCTAGTTTAAAACATACAGAATTTCAGGATTGTTCCTTTAGTGTACTTCTGAACTTAATGTGTACTGAAACTATTAAGTAGCAAGTTCACTGACCAATTTGCCTAACAAATTTCTAGTAGCAATGGGGAGGAGTGAGAGTAAACATAATTGAAAAAAATGAGAAAAGCCTCTAAACTGTGAAGTTCTGTATTAGGTATTGTTGTACTAAAAATAAAATTACTTTGGATAATTTTTTCTTTTAGTAGTCATTACTCAGCTTTGGCTGTTGGAGCTCCACTGTTAGAATTCAGTGACTAGATTATTCAGCAGGTGTATGTGATGGGCTCCGCACTTCTCAAGAGACAGTTCTCAAAGAAAAGCTTGGCCTAAATGTGTTACTAACTTAACTATGGTATCTCTCCACGGAAGGAAATAACTGCAGTCTCGTGCATTATTGTCAAGCGCTCACTTTCAAGGTAATCTTTCAGCTGTTGACATCTGTCTTTTTCTCCTAGTGTTAATGCTTTAGCTTGTGAGCAGAAAGATGAAATAATGACACAGCTCCAATCAATTAGACGCCTGATGAAAGAAAGTGGATTGGATAAATCTGAAAACAAGATGAAAGGTACTTTGATTTCCTGCAGGACAGATAACTAAATAGTTTATATTTAAAAAAAATATAAACAGGTCTTACTATAATAATGTTCAGCTCTCGCATCTTAGGTAATGTGTGTGGAATTAATTTCATTCTGGTGGACTACCATTCTTCCTGTTTGAGGTGTATCTAATTTTAGAATTTTGATAGGTCTTTTTTTTTTTTTTTTTTTTTTTATAGAATTAAGTTCTGAAAGACGTTGAACTGGGATAGACCACACAGTCACATTCTGCTTTGTTAAAATGGGCTTCTTGAATGTGACTTCCTAAGCAGTCTGTTAGTATTGGACTAACTTTAGTCTGAGGATTCCCAGGTGGGGAGTTCTGAGGCTGTGGGTAATGCTTGCATGGCATAATAAACAGCAATATGTATATTAGTTTCAACTGGAGACTTCGAAGAGGTGCATAGTAGTCCAAGAAAGATCTTAAATGTTAAGAATGGTTCACTAGAAATTCGGGGAATTTTGCATTAGTTGAGTCTTAATGAAAGAGAGAAAACAATAAATATTCTACTTCTGAACTGACCCTAAAATTTGGAGCCTTTCTGGTAATTTAAATGTTAATTTTAATATTTTTTTTGTGTGAATTATAAGATTTCAGCCACATTTGTAATGAGAAACTTGAAGATCTCATTCAGTCATTTGCTGAACATTCTCAAGAGAAAGAAATGGATGACAGAGATGACAGTAATGATTTGCTTGAAGATGTTGATAGTGATTACAAAATAGAAGAGCATGAATTAAGTGATGAACGTGAAGTACATCAGTTTGAGCCAGATGTGATAGAAGATGAGCAAGAAATTATGAACAAAGATGCTGTTGAATCGGAAGAGATGGGATTGAGGAGACGTAATAGACATGAATGAAAACTGCATATGTAAAACTTTCAAAAGTTTATGAATTATTTTTTTTATAATGTTTTATGCACTTTAAACTGTTTTGAATGAAATTATGTGTACTGCTGTATGCTTTATAAAGAGGGGTGTGATACTGCCTGTGCTCCTATTTATGATGGTTCAGTAACTTCAGTGGCAGCAGAATTTTACTCAGGATGTTTACATATTTTTTCCTATTTATTTTTTTCCTATAAAAATATTTCTGTACTCTGTATATGATGCACTATAACTATATCTGATGCTTCACTGAAATATTAGAATATATTGTAATTGAGACTATAAAAGTTTGATAAATGTAATTAGTAAGCATGGTGCCACTTGAACTTTACCTTCCTCGAGTTCATTAAAGAGCATGCACTGATGAATTTGTGGAAGATTTTTCTCTAGGGAATTACAAGCAATATGGGTTAAGTCTTAGAGATGCATTCATAGTCAGGTTTCTTTATTTAGAGAGAGGAATTTAACCACAGATAGTATTTTGAAAAACTATAATGTCTGAGTTTGCCATCTCCTCAAGAATGATGTATAGTTTTGTATGCTAGTTTAAACCTTAATGCATTACACTGAATCACTTAATTTCTTTCATTGCCTGCCACTGGTTACACTCAGCAGCTGCCTAAAAATTGATTGATACCGATTAGTAGTATATCCTTTTTCATATTTATTTTAACAAAATAGCATCTGGCCTTTTGATTCATGGTAACACGCTTTCCAACATTGGTATTGACAGCCGTATTGCTATGTATCATTCACGAACCCAGGGCCTTGGAGGTTTTTTTTTTTTGAAACATTACACCAACTTGAGAGTGGCTTTTTTGGGTCAGTGTTGAGGAGAGCATTATTGTCCTTTTCCAGAATCACTTTTTGTCCATACCTTTATTTTCTACTAAATTTTTGTTCACTTAATGCACATGCCAATGGAACTGGCACCCTTTAATGACAGAAATTACAGTAGAGGTAGATCTGACAGTAAAATGCTGTTAAATTTCCTGTTTTATTTAATTTTTGCTTTTAAGTAGGCCAGTTATAATGTCTGAACTCTTTGTCATCTTCATTCTTACAGGAAAATAACACGTGGGTTTGTTTTTATGGAGGAAATGTACTGTAGTTAAAGGGACCAAACCTGTTACCGTGTCTGGAGTGGAATTGTTGGTTCTTGTGTAGAAACAGGGCATGTCTTTGGTTCTGAAAAGAGATCTCGCAGGCTGAGCAGTAGCAGCATGCATAAATACACCCTTGGCATCAGTGTATTGGTAGTTTCGCAGTAAGTGAGGTTTTGCCTAGCTTTGGGAAACTGATTGACCCAAGAACCGGGGTTTCTCAAGAGGTGACAGATCCTTCCCCCAGACTGACCAGAACCGGTACTGGGACACAGATTATTTTTTAGAAGTAACTGACTGGAACCGTTGAAAAAAGCCCTAACTGCATGACCTCCTAGCTAACTGGTAAGTCTAATGTAAGTTAGTTTCAGTTCACCTTACAGGCTCCGCTGCGCGGGCGCGCCGGCACGGGGGCGGGGGGCAGCTGGGCCGCGTGCGGTCACCGCGCGGTGCCTCTCGCCTCCCGCAGTCTTTGCGTGCTGGTGCTGCCTTGGTCCACAAAAGCGACCTCGGGGTAAGTATTTCCGTGCTCCTGGCCCAGCGCTACAAGCATTCCCCGTGAGCCCTTTTGCTGCCGTTTTGAAGTCCCTGATTTCAGCCGCCCCAGCGTGTTGAGGCCGCGGACCAGCGCAGCGCCCAGGTGCCCCGCTGTCCCCGCGGGCGGCTGCGGGGCCCGCACGGCGCCGGCGGCCGGGGCACGGCTGGCAGGCCGGGGGGGCGCAGCCGCACCGCGGGCAGGGCGTTTCCTCAGGAGCGGTGGGCAGGTCGCTCCCCCTCGCAGTCGAGACGGGAACCTGCGAACCTCGCGGCTCGGGCTGGCCCCTCCGCGCTGCTGTACCCGGCAAGGCCCCCCCGGCGGCGGCCCGCCGGCAGGCGGAGGGCGGGGCGGTACCGCGGGGCGCAGGCGCGGGGGGCGGGCGGTGGGAGCGGTTACTATGGGGACGCGTAGGGGTGGGCCCTTCCCGGCGGCCCTGCGCGGCCCGGCGGTGAGACCGGCCCGGCGGTGAGACCGCTCGCGGTGAGACCTCTCCCGGGGAGACCCCTCCGGCGCCTGCCCTGCCCCGCGCTGCCAGGGCCTCGGGCCCTGCCCCAGTGCGCTCCCGGGAAAACCTATCGTTTCCGTGGAGCTGCCTGAGCCCAGAATGTTTATTTTGCCTCTTAACAGTGTTGTTTGTGGTAAAGTTATTTCGGCATGTTAACCGTTAAATACAACGATGCTCTCTTCCCCCTCTGCCTTCGGCTGGGAGAGTGCTGCGCTTCATAAGAGAGAGCCTTGAGGGGGTGCGGGGACAGGGGCGCCTCGTGTGACGCCCTGAGAAGGGGACACGGCTGGCGGCCACCCGGGCCTCGGCTGCGATTCTGCTTGGTAAGGGAGAGGGTACTTGGGAGTTAAAACCGGCGCGGTGGGTAGAAATGCGTTCAGCTTTTGTGGATGGTGGTTTGAAGGTGGAGTGTCTGACTTCTGGGAATGAAATGCTAGGCTTTGGGTTCAAAACTGGCAGGGTGGAAGGGGAAGGCAGCAGAGCCGGAGAGTAGCGTACTGGTAAAATGTTGCCCTGGAGCCCTCAGAGGCTGGCTGTGCACCAGGAGGGCCCTTTCGTGTTCCTGAAGATACCTGATCCCAGGGCATGGTGCAACTGCGAGCCAGGCGGCAGCTCTAAGTGAAGAGTAAAAAAGGTTTGGTGTTGTCAAGGGATGGCAACTTAGTAATACTGCTATGAGAAGGCACTGAGAAGCATTAAGAGAGAGAGGGAGTTAAACTTGAGGCAAAGATGTAAATTTGAACGGGAATCTGGTTAAGCATTAGTAAGGAAAGACTGAAATTAAGAGGTGGTGAAGAAGGGAAGCCAGTAACACGTCATAGCTTGCTGAAGTCAATACCCTAATTATTGGTGATAGACATGCCCTAATGCAATAATGGTTTTTTTTGCAGAGTACTTGTATGGAAAATGCGTGATTTTCTCAGTAGCCTTTTCTCTTCCAGTTTATTCTGAATGCTGTCATTGAATTTGCATGGATTTGGAAGTTAAAGGAGTCACTGCATCCCCTAGAAGGCAGGCTCAGCTGTCATCAAGGGGGAAGAAATGTCAGGTATGTTAACAGAAGGCTTGTGGTTGTTTTCCTTCCTTACTTTGACATTTTAACAAACATTTCAATTTTACTTCAGGAGGTTCTTAGTTTGAGGTTATAATTCCTTCTGTAGAGAACAAAACTTTTAGAGAACTTATTTTTGTCAGAAAGTGATAGTTTAGTATGACAGCTTCTCAGATGAAGGTGAGAATTTTCAATAAAAGCAGCTGCCTTAACTGATATTCTGGGTACTTAACTGGGATGTGGAGAACTTTGGAATGAACTAGTGCTTGCAATTAAGAGCAACAGAGGCTTCGAACCTGTATGATGTGCTGTTTCAGGCTGTGGGTAAAACAGGTAACAAGTGTGTCTATGTTTCTGTTTTGCAAGACAGCAATAAAGCAACCCCCAAAACATAATTTCAAAAGACATGATTTCTGGTTGGTTTGTAAAATCAATCTTGCTGCTCTGCATTCAGCATGAAGGGGAATTTCGTTTCCCAGGTGTTCCTAGTAGTCTACATATTGAGATAATGTAGGTGTGCAACCCTCACAAGATCACTGTAGCAGAAACTTTTCAGACTAACTTTTGAAAGCCTGGTCACTACAAGTATGATCTTGGATTCTGAGGGCCATTGTTTTTATTATAGCTGAGGTAGATATTAATATTGTTAATAACAGTTGATTTTCCTCACAGATACTGTGTACTTTATGAAGTAAAGTTAATTGGTAATCTTCCCTTGTCCCCCAAGTACCCATTTAACTTCCTTTTTTGTTGAATGACCCCATTAGGAATTCTTGGACTTTGGCTGCCAAGTTGCAGTTTTCCTTTTTTGTTTGATTTGGAATCAAAAAGGACATTTTGTAAATGATATCACATCGATGTTACAATGCTTCCTTTTAACCAGTCTCTTGATAAGGAAATACCTGTGTACAAGAACAATTGGGGCATTTAGTGTAGGTTTTAAAAGAAAAGCCCATTTTTCTCTAATCTTTCATCCCTTTTCTTCACCAATTCACGTACCCCTCAGTTTCCAAATTCATACTGCCTAGTCCATGTGATCCTTGGTGGCTTACAAAAATAAATCTTAGATTAAAATCAGGTTGAAACTATGTGCTTCACCCAATAAATGAGGACATTCAGGATGATTTTTGTTTGCTTTATTCCCAATCCGATGACTTCTGAAAAAGGAATTACATTAAGACTTCAACATCTAGAATGTGGTATGCTCGTTATCTTATCACTATTTGAAATGTTACGCAAAAATTATGTACTTGCCATTTAATGCATGGCGTTTAGTTTTGAGAGTAAGCCTGAATTGTGTTAGGTTTCTTAACGGGTTTTTACATATTTGACCACAAGGTGGTGCTGTTCATTATGTGTGCCCTTACCGGAGAGAAACTATTGTTTTAAACATGAATACCCATTTTTGAAGGCGTTAGAGGGTAGTGTTGCTGAACTGTGAACTTTTTCAGGAGCAGGCTACAGAGGGGTGTCGCAAGAAAGGAGTTACAGTTTTGTGACTGCTTTCAAACTGTGAAAGGTGTTAGGGCACTGCTGGAAATAGGATGTCTGCTCAGTTCAGACTGTGATGCTGAGATCTCTAAGCTTGAGGAGTGTGTGTGTGGGGAAAAAAAAAGATGCTGGCCCTGGTTCACAACATCCCCGAACCATTATTTTTTTTTTTTTTTTGTCTTCCCCTAGATTGGGAGGCCCTAGTTGGGGAGTTGGGGGAATTGTTACTGTGTGCTTGCCCCAGTCAGATTTCCCTAGGGATTTGGTGTTGGCTCTTTTCAGAAAGCCATTGTGGGGTAGATGAAGCTTTGGCTCGAGTCTTTGCTTCTTGCCATGTTCTTCTTGCTCAATTGAGTTTGGAGATCTGTGTGGGACACAACCATGCAATATAAACAGTGTGAGTACAGAAGCTGCCTTCTAGTCATCATCATGTGCTGCTATATTAAAGCTGAGATGATACAATTACACCAAGTATCAGGGCTTCTTTTCTGAGCTAGCTCCTTGTGAGCCAGCTGGCTGTCAGTGTTGCGGTTTTGGTTTAAGGGTTGGCTGAGGGGTAGGTTCCTAACCAACAAGGATAATGTGACCTAAAACCTTGTGAGCAGTGATTGCACAGAGCCTCAGGAACATGGATTATTTTTAATGCATTATTAATAGCCGATGTAGATACTGCCTTGATTCTTAATCGCTGGAAATCTTTCTGTAATGACATGATTTGCAAGAATCAACTTTCAATGAAAAGTTTTTGTTTTGTCCTTTTGTTAGTAGCATCTGAGTCAAGTATATTGGACAGATACTCAGAAGCATTGTTTTTAAATATTTCAGGGGAAGCTGAAAGAGAACTATGTATTTTGGTCCCAATCCCCATAGGTATATAATAATGTGTCATTTTTTTGTAGGGCTGGAGACCAGATACATGGGCTACTCATGGACCTCGCCCACCAGAGTAAGTCTGCTTCTATTTTTCATCAGTTTCTTTAATTGTGCATTATTAACACAATGCATTTCCATTTGTATTGATATGCAACTCGTGTTCCATGAAATTTGTTGTCATAGGTTTGTTTTGTATGATTTATATTTAGAGTAGAATATTTGATGCATTATTTACATTGGAATTAAGTTGATATACATTTGGTTGAGCTTGACAGTAGAATTGTACTCGGAGCTTTTATATTTATACCTAGTCTTTCTTGAATATTTTTAATACAGTGGTCTGCAAAAGGAGAAAACATTTTTAAACCATTGGCCTTCTTTGCAGGTATTACAGTAAAAGTTACAGGGAAACTGTTGTGAAGGGTTTTTACAAGCAAGGGGAAATTTTGTACAGTGCTTGTAAAATTTAAAACTTTACAGTGACTTTGACAGATAAGCAACATCTGATATTTTAAGGACCATGTTTGATAGCTTAATTATTTTTTTGTTTACTTAAATGCCTTAGATCCAATGTATCTTTCTACATTATTTTACAAGTATGTGTGACCATTGCCTGGGATTGTTCATGTCAATTTCTGTGTACTGTCAGTTGTTCTTTAATGGAAAAAGACTGGAAATTAAGGAGCTCTCTTACTCTGTGAAGTAATCTTGTTATAATAGGGCTGTTTGAAAAGTCTTAGTGGTAAAATAGAAAAAAATATTTATTCATGGTGCTCCAGAGTATACCTGGAATAAAGGCAGAAGGTACAGACATGCTTTGGTAAGTTGGAGATGTTTATATCTCTTTAAGCAGAATAAAATACTGAAGTATAGCTGGCTTCCACTGTGTTAATCTCTTACAAAAAGTTCAGAGGTTTTTTATCCCGAGGAGCTCTTGCTTTTCCATTGCCTATTTATTGACTGATTATAGAGGGATGTTGACACAGACCTGCTGTGGAAGGCAGGAATGCGGAATCCCTGATTTATGATCTTGTTGCAGAAGCAGCAGGGGTGTGAAGGGGAGAAGATTGCTGTGCTGGAAGAGAAGAAGGGCTTTGCAGAATCCCTTTTCAGCTGCCAGGGTACTTTGCAACTGGGGAGGAGGACAAACTCGGTGGCCAGTTCCTGAGCTGAAGCAAGAGGAACTAGTAGGGGTTGGATAAGTAGGCCATCTCCAGTTGTAGTGAAACTGTTCGTAGCAGGGAAATTTTTGTGAGGGCGCTAATAATAATAATAATGACTAATAGGCAGCTTGCTTTTACTGTAATTGAAAAACAAGATAAAGTACTGCTATTAAAACTGTTTTAACTTCCTGCAGGGTGCCATGCCTAGATCTAAGGAGACTGGGAGATTCTGATGAAGAGGTAATTATAAATTAATTCTATCTTGAATAGTTTTTAGAACTCATGTGTTGTAGGAGTTTATAAAAATATCACTCTAAATATAAAAAAAACACAATTGCTTGTCTCCTCTCTCCCCCCCTTCCCCGTAATTTTAGGATGGGGACTCTTACACACCATACAGTGGAAGTTATCCTCATGCATGCTCTCTAGAGTCATCTTCAGATTGGAGAACATCATTACAAATGCCATATGCACATCATTGTCAGGCTCAGCAGGTCAGTCTGTCGCAACAAATACCTTTAAAATATGCCCCTTTAGCAGTAACTTAGAAAAGCACACTTAGTTTTCTTATACATGTTCTGTTTTTTTCTTTTGGTTAAACTCGTATCTCTGAGTGCTATTGGTCCAAAATGTTTTTGGCAAAGTACTTTTTACTGAGAAACCTCTACAATATTTCAAAAATCCTATTTTCTGACATGCCTTAGCTCTTCTTTGTTGGTTGATACTCAGTCTTTTCACTGTACTCATTTTTGAAGAGATGTATTAATAGCTAGCTTTATTAACAACTCATCAAAGCAACTGAAAAATGTAATACTTTTGAAGTGGAATGTAACTTTGGTTTATCTTTCTAAACAAACTGGAACTTACAAAACCAATAAAGATAAGATTGATAGTAGTCAGTAAGTGTATGATTGAAGACGAAACCCAAGTTTACAAACAGTAAATACTCTTTCTGTGGAGGAACAGTTACTTTTGGTGAAAAGAAAACTTTTAGAGTTACGTGCAGCCATTTTGTAGGGTTTTTCTTAAGTCTCTTTGTCTTTAAAACAGAATTGTGACATTAGCTTTGGAATTCTGTTCAATTTGTCAAACCACCTTTATTGTTTAAATTTCCTGATCACACATCAACATTTTTTTTTCCCTAGATGACTAAGAAACTTAATCACCACTAATCTTAAGTACTTTATAAGGAAAATCAGTAGTCCAGATGCTTAGATTCTGGTTTATAGTACAGTACAGCAGTGTTCAGGATCCATATCCCCTATAAAAATTTTAGGAATTAATTTAATTACTCAGTTATTACATTTTCCTGAATGCAGGAAAAGTTTTCCTTTGAACTCTTATAGCTGAATTAAATTTGTTCATTTTTAAATGTGACAGGTTTTTATTTGATCATGATACATGTTTAACTTCTCTTTTTCCTTCAGTTTAAACAGATGTCTAGAAAATCTTGTCAGAACAAAATAGAGGTAAAGTAGCTGTAAAATATACACTGACAAAATCAGCAATTCAGTAGTAGAGTACTTACTGCATTTTCAGACCATATAGTGTATGTTTTAATTTCTTTTGTGTGATAGAAACTAGCTTATTGGAGACTATTCTTAATCTGCTGTCATTCCGTTTAGTATTCTGAGTGTTTCAAATGTGAGAATTAAAGGGAAAATACCGAACTACTGCAAACAGTAATCTTCTGTTTGTAGTCCCTATATATTCAAGAGAATAGATATCCAGAACTTTTAAGTAATTTAGGAAGAATGCAACCTACATGATTATTTTCTGTCATAATCGCGCACCATATATAACAATGGTAAAAATCTTACTACTAGTAGTATGTTTTTATTTGATTAGGGTGCAGGAAATATCCTAACTTATCAATGTTATCCCTTTTTGGAAAAATTGGAAAATATAGTGTTTAAAAATCTAATATTTCAAAAATATTTAACTTACGTAAACCTAAGAAATATTTCAATGAATGCATTTAAAACAGAGGTGTAGCTAGATGGAAAAACAAATATTAATTTGCACGTAACCTATGCCCCTTGAAATGAATAATATGGCGACTTGTAGGGCAGGACTCCAAGTTGGCTGAAGCTCAAGGTGAATCTGCCAAGTTCATCATTTTCTTTGTTTCCCTAGATAACCAAATGGTTTCTCAACTTGAAAAAAACCCATTGCATTTAAATAAAACCTGAAATGGTTAAGTGTTGGGTTTTTGTGTTTTATTTTGTTTTTTAATAATGAGCTAGGAACACGCTGTTTCTCAGAATATCTGTGTGCCCAGCATAGGTATTTTTGTGTGTCTGAAGATGTAATTGTAAGCATTTAAGTACGGATGGGTGGTTTTCCTGTGTATTGCATTATAAACGTGCAGTGCAGACATACTTGAGTTGCTGTACTCTTTTGAGGTCTGGATGCCTATAATTTCACTACGCGCTTTACCATTTTTTTAAAACATAAAGTTCATACATATAATACTGTCTAGCTGCAGGAAGGCTAATGGAAGGTTGTATGACTTTCTCTGTTTCTCAGGGTCTTTCTCCCTTTCTTCTCTGCTTTCCTTTATCTCTTGTTGCTTCCTTTCTGCCTTCATTATGTCTTAAATGCTGAAGTGCTGAATATGCAGGAAAATCTTCCGTTCACTTACCCTCTTGCTCTCCCTCCCTCTCTCTCTCTTTTTGCCTGACTTTCCCCCCGCTTCCCTTTCCTGTGGAGAAGATTTTCAAGCAGTTCTAAAATATTTTAATGTGTTCCTCTGAGCGGCCTTTATTTCTGCATTGCTTGCTTCTGGGGCCCTGACTGAGCATTCCTTTAGCAAGATATATTCCAGCTTCTTCAACAGCAGACTATGTAAGTAAATCTTCCCCAAATAGGTCATTTATGTAAGAATAATTTAAATATAGTCTTACCATTCAGGAATTAACCAGTGAAGGGATGTGGATCCTCTTTTGAAAGAGAAAGCTGCTCTTTCGAGAAGATACATCTCTAGAGATTTTGAGAAATGGTTTTCTAGGACTGTTACACTGCTGTTGCAAGATGAGGTGTATCAAGCAGAGGTGCTAGATAAGGCTGTCTTAGTTTTGTTGGCATTGAAGGAATATTAAACATTGAAGGTGTTAGTTATTCAAGAAGAGAAAGAAGAATGGAGTCTTGGCCTTCTGTCATTGGCGCTGCTTCTACTGATCCAGCCTCTGTTGTGTTGAGCACTGAAATGGGCGTAAAGTTATGAAAGTACTTAGCCATTTCAGCTGGTGTTCTAGGGAAGGAAGTCCCAGTACTAGTACTCGTCTGCCATCCGAGAGTATTAGGTCTTCTGACTGAAAAAAATCCATCAGCTCATTTTCAGCCATGCAAAATCAAGTGTCAGAATTCCCATTTTAGTGATCTGTAACGTCATGTTATAGGACAGAACCACTAAATCTTGCCTTCTCTCTTTAAAAGTGATGTAAAACCATTTGGCTGTGTACTTTTTAAATTTAAAAATGGCAGAATATGAAGAATGCCATGAAAATTAAGCCTGAATAGGCAGTTATATTTGCATTTTTTTCTTAATGTGAAGCACACAGTCAAAAAGTTTCAGAAGTTACACTGGATGGGAATTATAAAAATGCTGTTCTCATGCAATAGGTTAACCACAGGCTTTTATATTGATTACTCGTGGGTTTAGAATTCTGTTTTGGAGCAGAAGACAATACCAGAAAATATCTGTCTGTATTGCCAACAGACAGATACCAACTAAAGTGTTGTCAGTATGAAGCAGATATGAAGCAAGAATATAAGCAGTATTCTCGGAGAATTGCAGAAAAGAAAAAAGACCACCTCCTGTGTCCAGAAGCTTCAATTAAGGTAGCTGGCAAAGAAGTAATTGCATTTTAAAATAACAGATTTATGTTGGCATTTCATTACAAAATTTGGAGAGGTTTGCGCCCGTGTGTAATTAATTTCTTCCATGTTCTTATTGTAAAGAGATAAAAACCTCTAATTTCAGCATCTATTGTGGAGTAGGAAATAAAATATAGGAAGCTTGTTTCAGTTGTTCCAGAGAGAGAAACTGAGCTGCTTGTGAGAATCTAAGTGTGCTTGTGTTCTCTAGTAAGAAATGTGGCATTTGCCCTCATAGTGCACCTCTAGCCTGAGCATGAAGATAGCGTGATTGATAGGGAAGAGTTTGCAGCCTAAGATGATGAAAGACAGTGGGAAGATTTTGATAAAATGTTTTCAGACAAAGAAATGCATTCAAGCTTTTTTTTTATTTTTTAAATATATTTTTTAAATTTTAAAATATTTTTAAATATAGAAGTATCTTAATGATTTATTGAATTATGACTGTATATAGGACTTAAAAAAGAAGCGAAAGATGTAATCTGTACCATAGAGAACTCTTAACGTAGAAAATGGAGAAGAATATGGGGTTAAAATAATGAGAGATATCTGTACATATGCTTTGATGTTGTGTAAAATCCAGTGCAGGTTACTGTAAGCCATATTCATTCTGCCAGGTTTCTGCTGTGTTTTTAAATTAATACTAAGATGCAAACAAGGGAAGACCAGTGGAGAGAAACTGGAAAACAAAGAGGTGAAAAGTCAACTTTCCTCTTGTTCTGGAAGAGATAGTGGGGAAGGGTGGTTGCACAGAGCGAGATACATCATTGTAGGTGTAAGGGAACAGGAAACAAAAGTAAGCAACAGCTGTGGGGACTGGTTGAATGCTAGACACTGCTGACCATTTAAGAATCCTAATGACAAGTTAAGTATGCAGATGTTGAGGGAACATACTGTGCTCATTGCTTTTCAGAGAAAAAAGTTTGTGATGAATAACAATGAGTTTACTGATTTTACTTACTTAATGTTCAGTAGAATGAAAAGAGAAAGTCTTACAGCCACACTTCAAGTGTTCAGATAAAACTTGGAGAACCTGCAAGAACCTATAGATAAACTTTCTATATACAGATAGAAAGTGAGCAAAAGAGTTGATTGAAAAAACTAGTTCTGTTATTTTGTTTAGTTTTATGTTTGGTGGCAGTTGCTATTTTGGGGAATTAGTTGTAGCATTACTTTTTTTTTTACTTTTTTTTTTTAATGATTCCGCTCTTAGGTACGTATTTGACACAGTCATTTCATCTGTTTTCCAATCAGTAACTCCTTTATATGCTGTACTGCGAGCCTATCAGAGGAGTATTTACAGGAACAGCCAAGTTAATCTGAAACTGAAGAAGTAGGTGGCAAGTGTATACTGGGACAGAAAAAGCAGGACTGACTTATTCTGGTGATTTTTGGGTTCCAGAAAGATACTTGCTAAGCACTAGAAGCCATGCGCATCAGTTCTTATGGCAGACTTCAATATAATGTCTAGCAGAACAATTTTCTATTAGCTATTGTTGCTACCTGACTAAATTAATCAAAGCCTTTTTAGATTTGAAGATACTTACTATTTTATCTGATTAGTGGAACTTGTAATAACTTTTCTTCTCTGAAAAGAAGCTGCTCCTAGAGGAGCATAGCTAACAAAACCTACTCTTGATTTCTTTCCCATGTTCCCCCCTTCTTGACTTCTGTAAACAGTCTCCTTTGTTGGTTTTCTTCATATCCTTCATGTAGGAAATACATGGATCTACAAGTCTGTTAGATCCACTTGAGCAGTATGCTTTGGCTTTTCCCTGTCCAGACTGTATTTAACTGTATTTTGATTGCTGGTCAAAAAGCAGCATCTCTGCAATGGTGAACTTTGAGCTATATGCGTAATGGCAAATTCGCCACTTTCTCTTGGCTGTTCTTGAGCAGAACAGAAAAAGATGAGCTCTTATCTTTTTCTGAGAGGTACTAACAGTCTGTGTTCTCAGATGTGCTGCTGATTTTTCACAAAGCTTGTAGAAACAAAGTATTCTTTTGATTTTAAAAATTTTATTTCAATATGGTTGAAAGATGGCAAGTATTCAAAAGATATAAGGAAGGACTAGAGAGCGAGATTTTTAAGTTCAGTTTCTGTAGAAAGCTAGGCTTAAAAAAATTCTTTACTTTTTCTAATTAGCATTAAGTGGAAGAAGTAGACAGTTAAATAAGAAAGAAAGAAAAATTTTTAAATTATTTGAGGAAAATGGGGGGGTTTATTTTGTTTTTCTTAAAATTAATTAAATTTGATTTATGAAAATAATTTATTTTTGTTTAGGGTACACAGCTTGAAGATGGACATAATGATCATCTTACAGCTCTTGATGAGAAAGCTTTACTGCAACAACGCTACACAAGCAAGCCCTATAATATGTGGCACAGTATAAGGAAGTCGGAAGCTGTAAGTAACTGGGCTGTTATTATGCTGTTAACTGTCTAGACTTGTAGGATGACTTCCTAGATGTTCAACAGAAGTTAGGTCCGTGGTGATTCGGTTTTAGTATGTAATTGCACCCATTGAAATCATGGTTTTAGTATGTAATTGCACCCATTGAAATCATGGTAGTTTAAACATTTGTTTCAATGAGAGCTAAGGTGAGCAATCCAGTGAGCATTTTTAGAAATCATATCTGCAGTACTTGTATCTTATGCAGTAAGGTATGTAAATGAGAATGTAAATTATGAATAATAAATACAAATGTACACATACGACTAAGATTAACTGAGTTGAGTGAAGCTGAGTATTGTGTTACGTTTCCCCTGGTCTGTAGCTTTTGCCAGAGCCTGTATACCATCATCCATGGATTCCATGATCCCATCAGCTCATTGATGTGTTTCTAGAGTAAACAGGCTGTTTTCCCTCATTAACTTCTGAAATGGAGTATGTGATGAGAACTGGCTTTGTAAGCTTATGAGCTCTGCTGATGGTATTAGATCGGGTCAACTGTAGCTTTGTTTGAGTCTTCAAGCTCCAAGGGTGGTGCTTCTACAGCATCTCTAGGCAGCACCTTCCCGTGATAGGCTACTCTCCTTGTGAAGAAGTTCTTCCTATTATCCATACCAAGCCTCCCAAGGCTCACTGTATAACCTTCACCTCCTGATGTACTGTTGGGCACTGTCAGAAAAGTTTGGTTCTGCCTTCTTTGTAACATCCTTTTTGTTGTAGGATGTTTTCAGCATGCCTCACAGCTGCTGCTTGTGCAAACACCCCAAGCTCCTTTAGCCTCTCCTTTCAGTTGCTTTGGCTCCAATCCTCTGTCGGATCCTTCCCAGGTTCCTCTCATCCCTATTGATCTTTGGAAGGAGGGAGCCCTGAAAACTGGAAACAAGTATAGCCTCACTGTGATGTGTAGAGGGGAGTTAGAACTTCTCTTATATGGACATACCCAATATGTTTCTTTAATTTCTTACATAGACACAATTTTTACTCTTTTTAGGACTGAACAATAGAAGTCTTGCCCATCTAAGGCTAAGCCTTGAATTTAGGATTATCTACAATAATGAAGAACCTTGAGATTTGATATCACATGATTTGCTATTTACATATGCAGAGTCGTGGCTGTCATAATTTGTTTTTGAAGGTATTGTTGAACAGTTAGCATTCTAACTTTCTCATGGAATACTAAGCCATGAGAAATTTTGTGATATTGTAGAAGTGCATAATACTTTTAATTTATTTTGCTTGCTTATCACTATGCACTCAATTTTACATCACTGCAAACATTTATTTGATTTCTAGTCTCATCAAAGGGAACGTGAATCTTGCACTACTGCGGCCACTATTCATTTTCATGATAATATCTTTTCAGAAAGTACCTTCTATTAAGAACTTGAGGAACCTCTTGTTATTGTTAGAATAAATTTTAAAATTATACTATAGGGTGAAGACATGGAAAAAAATTTGAAGTATCATTAGAGTAACTGCTTAATGTTAAATCAAATATGCTGAAAACACTGAGAAAGAGAGCAGTGCAGGACCACAAAATAACCGGTACACTGCAGCTGGCATGCTTTGAAAGGAAGTCAGCAGGTGTTTGAGCGAGCCCTTTTGTTACTGATTAGCACTCACGGTTGCACAGGCTGTCTGTCTCCTTCTAGGAGCATGTCTTAGGTTCTGTCAGCTTCAAGCTTCTGATAGTGGTCAGAATAGTAGGAAAAATCATAGTAACTGCATACATATTAATTCCATTGGGGGTACATTGCTTCAATTGCTGGCATTTGATTTTAAGATGCCTTAAAAATTTGCTTAAGCATACACAGTGTTAAAATTTCCTTTTACTGTAATTGTTAACAAAAAAATCTAATGTTACAGTAGCATTTCTCTTAATTTTTCTGTGGTTTGGGATGAAAGTCCCCTTATTCAAGCCAGATTGTAGCACATATGTAATTGCCAATAGATGCTATAGGTTTTTTTGGAAAAGATTGGTTTTCTATGAATAATTGTATCTTGTGAACAAGAGTTACTGCTTTTTAACCAGTGAGTGCTGCTGCAAGTTAAATGTTTGCCTCAGCAGTTTTGTAAATTCGTAGTACAGCTTTTGTCTAAGTTGAATGGAAGGTATTTCATGTTAAATTTAGTGACCTAGTATTCAATTGAATTTCAAGGCATAAGGTTTCTTTTTAAAAAAAATCAGGTTATTTTCAGCATGCTAGCTGGTTTCATGCTATAAGCCTGGGTCCATGCAATATGTTGTCTTTTAACAAACACTGATGTGTATTGTCACTTTGTCTTCCTTTACGTAATGCTTTTTAATATACCTGTTGCAACAGTTAATAGGCAAAGATTCAGTAACTTGGAATAAAGCACCATGTAGTTCTGATAGGTGCAAAAAATGAAATATGAAAGCAAACTAAAAGGCCCCTATCTCCTATAATTGAGAAATATTTAAGGCTTAAAATCCGTTCAGAGTAAACACCAACTGGTCTGGTGTTATATTATTTATTTGGTTTTTTTGGTTTGAAGTTTGTGGTTTGGTTGGGTTTTTTTTTTGACTAGTGGCAATCAGTATTTACTTGAATGTTGTGAATTATACCCATAACATCTCTGTGAAATTAAGGATTATCCCTTACAGTTACCTGCTGTCTGGGAACCAACTTTTGGTTCTTCTTCAGCAATGGGAAGGCCTGATCTGATCTATCAAGAATTTGGTTTGCACACAAGAATTGTGTGGAAAAAATAACCAATCAGAAAAATATCTTAATTCTTCAGTTTCGGAATTACCTACAAAGTTGTCAAAAAGGTTGCGTGAACTCCCTCAGTAACAATAATCTCTGTTTTCTCATATATATAACTAGTTATTTTTTTGGGGGGGAGGGGGGAATAAGGCAAATTTAAGTGCAGTGAAAAATTTCTGAAATCTGGAAGATAAAATGGAGAGAGGTGCTGGGGCTTGGTTGTTGCTGGCAGCCTACATGCTGTTCCGGGACATCCTCTTGTGTTTTGGTTTCTCTTTCTACGAAGCAAATGACGATCAATGCCTGAGCACTTTAGAGTGAATAGCACAAGGTTATGATTCAGTGTTACTCTAATAAAAATAATAATAATAGATCATGTTAAATCCCCTTCCCCCCTAGGATGATCTTTCTTGAAACATATTTCAGATTGGTCTGTCTCAGCAGAAAACTATTATGGCATGCAGCAAATAAAAAAAAGTCTTAAAAGATTTTTTTTTTTTGACTACATATTGCTGGCGGTAAAGTTTCATTCTCTGAACTGGAATCTGTGTCAGCCGTGAAACCTGGAATAGAGTGAGTTTCCTCGGGCTCTATTGTACTTAAAGAATTTATTGGAAACAATACAGAGATAATAAGGATGCTGTCTATCAATAGAAATACTAGAATTCTCATATTTATTGAATGCATAGACAATTTGAGTGTGTAGCAGTGAATATTATTTGTCTATCTGTTATGCAAATAGAATTCTACTAAAAAAGATGGGGAAAAAAGATTAATTGTGACATTGGTAAGAATGTAACCTCTGAATGCTGTCTTAAAGGGTAATTTATTATGTGAAGTGTCTGGTATATATTTAATTTGCTCTAGTCAGTTTTTCATTGCAGGAGGATGTTGCTGTAGAGAGAAGAAAACGGGCTGTAGTAGAACAAGTGATGGTTGATCAGTTATCTAGGTAAGTGAATTTATAATGTAAAATTTAGGTTATCCCTAAAGAATTCAGATCTGTGAGTGTGTGACTTTTCTTGCCTAAGAGGTGTTTTGATCATCTTGTTCCAAGTCTTATGCAGTCTTATGTAGGGCTATTATTTGCAAAAATTCTTTAAGTTTTTTTAATTTAATTTAAAAGATCAGTTTAAAGTCCTACGTGTAAGTTCATTTTTTTCCTGAGAATAATTTTTTATTTTATATTTGAACCTAATTTATGGGCTTTACAATAGCACTAGTTCTCAGAAATAACCTTCTTGCACCTCACTAAAATATATGGATGCCTGCTTTTATGAATTAAGCTTTTTCAGTATTTATTTTCTTTTCTAAGAAACTTAGCTTTATTAATATTGACACAACATCCCTCAGGCATAAAGCAGTATTGTACCAACGTTGGGCAGGTAGGAAAAAAGTGCACAATGATGAATCAAGTTGGTCAAGGCTGTACAGGAAGGCTCTCCTAACTTCACTGCTATCCCTTTAGCTCCAAGAAGGTTTTTCGTCTGTGTAGGAAAATCCCTTTATATGTTAAAGGGGGAAGAAAAGTAACTTGCAGGTAAAGATAAGTATAGTAAAACCATCTTTCTTTATTATTATTATTCCCATAAACTTGTTCTTATTTTTAAGCATCCTTTAATAATTCAAAGCTTTATCCAAGTTTACTGGTTATGGCAATGTAGAATGGTGCAAGCTAGTTTAAGGTAACATGAAACTATATTACACTTGTAAAAAAATTATCTGGTAGGTCTTGCAGTACGTTGTGTTCTTTGCTTAGTTTACAATCTCTGTAGTCATCTGTACTGATATTATAGCCCATCATACCTCAAGACTTTGAGGTTGGAATGTTGCACTTCACCATCTTATTTGTTTTCATTTGGACTGCAATTTAAATGACCTATATTATTTAGAAGTCTATTAATGCTTTTATGCTATTTAAAATCTGAGATATCAAGAAAGTTGCCTGAAGGAAACAGGATTGTCATGAAACACAATGTTAAATTCCAAGCATCACTGTAGCAGGATTAAAAATACGGAAGTGTTCAGAGCAGAAATCCCCAATTTTCTAAGAAATGCTTGTTCCATGTCATATCTACAAAGATACAGGTAAAGCACATGATTGCAGAGGTTATCTTAAAAATGTACTGGTTGTGTTGAAGTGTTTCTGTTCTAGTGATGTTGGATTAAACATACAGATTTGTTCATCTTGGATCATGGATGTTCATTCTGTGCTTAACCTGCTTCAGCTGCTTTGCCTTATTTTCTCCATTTATTCCTTCTCCTACTCAGAACCCTCATGTTGACAATGTCAAAACAATATTTAGTAGTGCTGCAGCTGCATCAGGGTGAACTTTAATTTAAAAAAATCTCTCTGTTTATGTTCCAAATATAACTGTGCTAGTACTGCCAAACAAATTGGTATCAGAGAACAGGATGCTAATTGGGGATTAGTTCAAAACTGTTGCATGAAAAAAATCTATTTTGATTTTTTTAATTATATTTTTTAGTAGAGCCAATCTTGCAGTTAAATCAGTGTAATTGATGTCTGCAAAGGTGCATCAGAGAGCAAGTTTATAAAACTATTAGCTGTGCAAAATTTTTTTCCCTCTGATCATGAACCATTTCAATAATGTAAAAAGAATCTAATTTATTTTTAAAGGGTCTCTTCTTTTGTTTACTTGTTGAACTGTTACAGAGAATATAAAAATTTTCAGAAACGGGTTCATCTATTTTTTTTCTGCTTGATGAGACTTTGGGGTCTTATGGGCTGTGTATACAGTGCTTTGGGAGAGGAATTGCCAGTCTTTTTGCTGGATGATGTCATTGGCCAGTATGACTAACTGCTGTCACTGATTTTTGAGGGAGCTGTGAATAAAGAATATCACTGATGGAATACTTACAGAAATAGTCAAAATGAGGAAAAAACACCTTTGTAATTCTAAGATTTGCCTTCTATATACATATATAAAATATACTTCAAATAATACATATATACATGTAAATTTAGAATATAGTAGTGCACTGCCAGAATATTATTGCATATATTTGATTTTGAGTAATAGACTTCAGAGTCTGTAAAAACAAACAGAAAAATAAGCCCACAGTTTCATGCAAGCTTAATGGGTAACCCCAAGATTTTATTGCTGTGTTATTCTTGGGTGTTTTCTTTCCTGAGGAAGAATTTGTAAGGTCTGAAATTCAAGCTTACTAATTTTCAGAGGGCTTCTCCCTGCTCTTTCTGATCAGAGCCATTATAAGTGACCCAGAGCAGTCCACACGTGATGATGCTTACAAGGAAGCTGAAGGAATTCTGGGACTTGGGAGAGCACCAATGCATTTTAGAAAAAGAATGCTCCATGAAACGAAGTAAGCTTTCTCTAGTGGTCTGGTTTTTTTGTTTGGTTTTTTGTTTTTTTTTTTTTTAGAAATAGATCTGCTGTGTTTGCCATTATTTGCAGCTCTGCAAAGTCTGTTTACCTTTCCAGATATTTTATTTCTGGCTTGGCTCCACTAGCTTCATGTGAAACCTTTTTTGTAGCCTCCCCATGCTTATAATTATGTGTAGTGGGACCTTTTTTTGTGGATCCTCTGGAAGAACATTCTTAAGCTTATATTGATATTGTTCATCATAGGGTCTTGCCAGCCTTTTCTGAGCTGTGGAATGCTTGTAATCTTGTCATATCCTTTTAGAGATTCCTATCCTGAGGTGCATAAAATTGCATAAATATGCATCTGTAAGTGCTAATGTAGATATTAATGATATAATCATACTTTTCTTTCATGTTTTGATTTCTGCGGCATTAATTAACCATATTGGTGTTTAAATGTCATTCCTGGCTGGTGAGCATTGAAATAGTGATACTAAGGGCTTGAGAAAAACTGAGAAAACACTGTGATCCATAAAATTAAGTGAATCTACAGGTCCAAATTCTTTTCTGCTGATCTTTCTCAATGTGCAGGCAAACATCTCGGCACATTTTAACATCCTGCTCTAAAGTCTTTCTCAACAAATATCATCTTTGTATTCTTAAAAAGGGGGACACACACACAAAAACAGTTTCAATCTGTTACACCTATCACATGGACAAATCTCCGTTTCTGGAACTAGTAATATAGAATCATAGAATGGTTTGTGTTGGAAGGGACCTTAAGGATCATTTAGTCCCAGCCTCGCTGCCATAGGCAGGGACACCTTCCACTAGGCCAGGCTGCTCAAAGCCCCATCCAGCCTGGCCTTGGACACTGCCAGGGATGGCATGTCCACAGCTTCTCTGGGCAACCTGTTCCACTGTCTTGCCACCCCCACAGTAAAGAATGTCTTCTTAATATTTACTCTAAATCTACCCTCTTTCAGCTTAAACCCATTCTCCCTTGTCCTCTCACTAATGCCCTTGTAAAAAGTCCCTCTCCAGCTTTCTTGTAGGCTCCCTTCAGGTACTAGAAGGCTGCTCTAAGGTCTCCCCGGAGCCTTCTCTTCTCCAGGCTGAACAACCCCAGTTCTCTCAGCCTGTCTTTATAGTTGGGGTGCCCTAGCCCTCTGGTCATCTTTGTGGATCTCCTTTGGACTTGCTCCCAGAGGTGCATGTCTGTCTTATGTTGGGGGCACCAGAGCTGAACGCAGGACTCCAGGTGGGGTCCCACGAGAGCAGAGTAGAGGGGTAGAATCAGCTTCCTCATCCTGTGGGCCACACTTATTTTGATTCAGCCCAGGATATGGTTGGCTTTCTGGGCTGGAAGCACATGTTGCCAGGCAATGCTGAGCTTCTCATCCACCAGCACCCCCAAGTTTTTCTCCTTGGGGCTGCTCTCAATCTGTGCTCCACCCATCCTGTATTTGTGGTTGGGATTGCCCCAAGCCACATGCAGGACCTTACACTTGCCTTTGTTGAGCTTCATTAGGTTCCCCTCTGCCCAGCTCTCCAGCCTGTCCAGTTCTGATACACCAGAATGGCAGCGCAGCCTTCTGGTGTATCAGCCACTGCTCCCAGTTTTGTATGCTCTGTCCCTTCAGCCAAAGGTCACTGATGAGCAAGTTGAACAGGACTGGACCCAGTACCGACCCCAGGGGCACACCGCTGGCTACAGGCCTGCAGCTGGACTCTGCCACTGATCACAACTCTGAGCTCTGCCCTTCAGCCAGTTCTCGATCCACCTCACTGTCCACACATCTCACCCACACTGACTGAGCCTACCTATGAGGATGTTGTGGAGACAGTGTCAAACACCTTGCTGAGGTCAAGGCAGACAACATCCACTGCTCTTCCCTGGTCGACCCAGCCAGTCACTCCATCAGAGAAGGCTATCAGGTCGGTCAGGCACCATTTTCCCCTTAGTGAATCAATGTTGACTGTTCCTGATAACCTTCTCTTCCTCCACATGCTTAAAGAAGTCCCAACGTGCGTGTTTTTGCAAGAAAACACATCGATTCATGGAAGGATAGTGAGTGGTAGAGGTTTAATTCTTTATATTAAGTTTATGTAAACAAACGATCTCATTCATATCTATGCCTTCTGTGAATTTACTCTCATATAATTACAGAACACATTTCACATTACAACTCTTGAGTTACTTTCTAATTCAACTACAAAGGTTCATCTCCTTAGCCAGTTGCCAAGGATACCGTATTTCACATTTTCTGCTGTTTTGAAACAGTTGATTTTTATGTAATGTTTTTCTGTGAGCATATAGGTATCATTAACATGCTGCATTATTTTCACAGAATAAGGACCAAATCAGGATTAACTGAAAACATGCTCTCTAACAAACTGCGCTTTGATAGTAGGATTATATCAAGGTAATCACAAATTTTGTGAAACCTTTCAACTCTATGAATTTATGAATTATATTCTTTACTCTATTGAACTAATTAATTGCACTGAAATTTCTGTTCCCTATGTTTAGAAAAAACTATGTGCTGTGTGGGTATATATATGCATACATGTATAATACAAATTTTGATGTGACTGATGGATAGCGGCTTTACAGTCCCTTTGTAGAACATTAAGATGCGTAAGTAATGTTACGTTACCATCGTACCTGTAGCTCTGGGCAGGATGGTTAGCACAGGGACTGTGTATAATAGTGCTCGTACCTGTTGCGCTTCAGCTGAATGAAAAAGTTGTTTTAGCCCTGTCTTACTATGTGGCAACTGCCATGGATGGAAAAGATGGGTTTGTGTCTCATTTGTAGCTCCTTATGTATTAAAGTTGTAGATTTAGGGCATCTTTGAAACTGTTCTGAATTGAGTAGTGGTGACATGACCATATTCTTAAACTCTGAAAGTGGTGCTTTTCTAAAGCAGTGAACTGTGTACTTGTTAGATGTAGCTGAGGGTTCAGCCATGTAGCTTCGTATATCATAGCTTCATATACCATAATGAATGCAGTAGTCCTGGTGTAAGTAATCCCTTAGTCGTTGAGTGAGAATTATGTTGGTATCCTAAAACACGAAGCCTTGAAATATATTTTTAACATTATGGAGAACGGAATATTGCATTAAAACATGTCCACATATAGAAGTTGAATTCCATGGTGGGTTAAGATAGCTCTTTCAAAGAAAAAGACTGTACAACATGCAACATTGGAAATAAAATGCATATTCCAGAATAAATGTGTTTTATGTTTGCATTGAATTGGATTTATATAGATGCAAAAACATAAAGGTGCTTTTCAATTTTCCTTTTAGAAATGGTCATGATGCTTGTAGAGAGTTGATTGGATTTTTTTTCACATGTGACAGATCCCTTACTGTGTACGAATTTCGGCAGTTTGGAAAAAATAGGTAGGATAAATTACTTTTTTTTAAAAAGGTTTTAGAAAACTTCTTGCAACTGTATCTAAGAAACTTAAATGTAATTGTTTTACTAGCACTTTTGAATTATTTCACAGAACAAATGCCTTGCCTTTCATTCAGAAGGGAATTTATCAACATGAACGTGGACAAAGGAAGGGGAAAGCTTATGACCTTAGTGACTTCTATATTGTAAGTGTTCTGCTGAATGTAAGGCAATTTTGTTGGTGGTTTGGAAGTAATATTATAGATACTTGAGTTGAAAATTGTGATCTAACTTTAAGAGAAAATAGGATAAGGGGTAATGGCCTTAAGCTGAAAGAGGGTAGACTTAGATTAGATATCACGAAGAAATTCTTTATTAGGAGACTGGAAAAACACTGGAACAAGTTTCCCAGAGAAGCTGTGGATGCCCCATCTCTGGAAGTGTTCCAGGCCAGGCTGGATGGGGCTTTGAGCAACCTGGTCTAGTGGAAGGTGTCCCTGCCCATGGCAGGGAGGTTGGAACCAGATGATCTTTAAGGTCCCTTCCGACCCAAACCAGTCTATGATTCTGTGATTCTTTCCCTCCAGTAACGTTTTCGAATGAAAAGATTTTCAGGAGTCTGGATTATTTTGCTGTCCCATGTTTTAGGTTCCGTTTTTGGCTTCAGATTAAGCTGTAGTTCCCGATATTCCCACGAGAGGGCACAAGACTGCAGACAGCGTAGACCTCTTTGTAGGCAAAATGAGCAACTCGGGAAGGAAAGTCCTGAAAATGAAGTAGAGCAAAGTAATTGATAAAAATTAATAATCTTTGCAAGGTCTGCTGACATTTTTGACGCGATAAAATGATAAAATGCATTTTTTTAAACATGAAACTAACATTTTAAACTAACCTGAAGTTTGAAAATGTGTACTACCAGCTTTTTAGAGAGCACTTTTGAAACAATGGTAAACTTCATCTACCAGATAATTTGGTGACTGACTACAAATCATACTGCATCTTCTGTACTTCTGTACTGAGTTAAGTGTTCCTGGTTTATAAATACTTGAGCAATTTTTCAAGTACAGAGTGTTTTCACTGAGTTCGTCATATCCTCCTGCAAATCTTGAGTTTAGAGCAAAAATGTGTTTGAATTTAAGTATTGAAACTAAAAGAGGACAACATTAGTTCTTAGTGTTTTGTCTAACCACCTGCCTAATTCTAACTGTTTATATGTGGCTATGATGTAAGAGTTTCCAAGATGAAATAGATTACTTTCTTTATGGTATGGAAATTGAAGCTATTTTTTAGAGGTTTGGGGGTTTTTTAATTATTATTATTGCCCTGTGTATCTTTGTAACCTGCAGATAGAAATGTGTTCTGAATAAAGATGCATCTTAAAGCCATTCAGAAAATGTACTGTTGCCAAGTTGGATAGCTCTTCAGAATAACATCATATCTGTGAATCTCCAGATCTGCAAACTGGGTTTCTGGGCTGACATTAAGATGTAAAAATCTCTCACAAAATCCAAATGTTTGAGACACTTGCACAATAACAGTGTCTCTGTCCCCTTCCTAATTTATGAGTTTTGGAGGCTTTATAACCCAAGCCTGCATGGATATTACAGTTAGAGCTGCTGCTTTTTTTGCTGCTTCTCAGCATCCTTTGGGTTTAGTTTGCTGCTTTTCTTTCTCTCCCCTTCCCTCTTCACCCAAACCAAAAAGCATCCTGAACTTTGCAGAATATATGAAGTGTTTTCTCTGTCCCCAACTTGAAGGGAAGGGTGGTTTGTAAGACTAGAAGAAACTATGCAGGGTAATAGAACTGTGTGCTACTAATAACATTTTTATTCAATATTTATTCGTGAAATTTGGCAATTTTAAAGAATAACTTTATAGTTAAACTTCACAGGAATGATTTGAACTTTGGGAAGGCTTACTTTTTAGTGGTTATCTCAAGTATGATTTTAGGTTATTGAAAATAACTGGAGGGTTTTTTCTGCTTTAAGAGAACTTTGCTGTCATGGAATCAATGTGGCACCTTCTGTGACTATTCTGTGGTCCAGTGAGTTTTGGATCCCATATGGATGAAGGGAGAAGAAAAATTGAAAAGTAGAGCCTGGCTGAGGGAACAACAATCTCTAGTCTTGTGTTTCTAAGCTGTAGATTAGGCAACAGTAGTCCCTCTTACTAGACAAACCTCTATGTAGAGGATAATGTGTCACCTTGGAGCCTGCAGCTGTTGTTACTTAGTACTAGAAAGTTAAGCAGGTTAACTGACCTTAGTTGCACTTTTCCATCACTTCATACCAAGGTTTTAAGAATGTATTTTATGAAATACATGACCTGTTTGTAAGTTGTTGTATGCTTTGCCAACAGGGAGCTAACCTAACTTTCCGAAGTATTGATCATAACCTTCCAGAAAGTGTTAAGCAGAACCCAGTTCTCACCCTTCGTGTGATAAGTATAGATGAAGCTGCTATGGATTTTCTAAAGTAAGTGCAGCTGTTTTTCAAACTACCTTTCCTTCCTTAAGCAAAAAAGTTTTTTTACTAAGAGCTTCTAATATCTTATACTGCTAAAAAAATAAATCTGTATTTAGGCTGTTGTTAGGAGACTTTAGTAATAGATGTTAGTGGATGTTCTGTAATTCATTAACTTTCTAGAATGTTGAGAGGTAATTTTAAAATAAATACATTATAAGTGCCTTGTTTGCTTTGTTTGAAGTCAGGTGTTTTTATATACAAGTCATATACTGAAACTTTTCTTATGTAATGGACTAAAATACTGCATTTGGGGAAAATCTGCTTTTTTGTGATCAGCATTATTATTATTGAATCTTTTGTGACAGTTATGTTAAAAGCTTGTATCAGTCATGATAACACAAGTATTTCAACATAGGCAGGGGAAGGACTGGGGGTTTCTCTCTCTGTTTTTTCTTCTTCATTCCTTTCATTCCCCTTCCTATCCCTTCATTCTTCCTTCTTCCATATATTGCCACATGTTGAAGACTTCAGGCAGTGGGACAGCATTTCTGCACTCTTTCAGAAAAAGGTTTTGGTAAATTATGTTGTTCCATAGTCTGAAAGATGGGAATTTCTTAGAAATTTTTTAGATGGTTAGGTAATTGGTTAATCTTTGAATATGTGTTATTTTTGAAGGTCATTCTCAATAGCTATGCAGAAGTAAACTGTCTAGGGAATAAAGCATCTTTCTCTGGCGTTTCTGGCTTTTATTGTGAGTATACTGGTTTCTTAGCACAAATAAAATCTTGGTATAAAATTTATCACCCTGCTGTGTTGCCTGAACACAGAAGTTACTTAAGTGTTGGAAATACAGTCAGAGTTTGATTACTCAAATTTTGGTGAGGAGTGTTTGTTGATATCAGATGTTGCAAGGCAGAAATTTTCATAAAATCACAGAATCATAGAAAGGGACCTCCAGAGGGTCTCTAGTCCAACCCTGCTGCTCAGAGCAGAGCTTGCTACAGCAGGCTTCTCAGGGCGGCTGCAGCCAGTTGAATTTTTAAATATCTCAAAATATGGAGACTCTGCAACCTCTGTGGGCAACCTATTCCAGTGTTCAGTCACACTCAGTACAAACATGTTTCCTGATGTTCAGAGGGAAGCTCCTTTGTTTCAGTTTATGCCCACTACCTCTTGTCCTGTCACTGGGCTCCGCCTAGCAGATCCTGTCTCGGTTATCTTTACTCCCTCCTGTCAGGTGTTTATACACACTGGTAAGATCCCTCAGGCTTTCTTTTCTCCAGGCTAAACAGTTCCAGCTCTCCCAGCTTTTCTTCATGTGTCAGATGCTTCAATCCCTTGACTGGGACCAGCAATAACACAATTTCAATTAAATATGTTTAGTATCTAAAGACTACTTTTGTTTAGCACAACTTAACCAACTATTATTTTTCTTTCTGCAAGTGTTTAGATGCATGAAGCTTGTTCTCAGTTATGGTAATATTCACTTTAAGGACCTTTTACACTGAAAGCTTTGCAAAGGAGCCATAGTGAGCTAACAGTACATAGAACAATAAATTCAAATGTAATTTGTTATAGAAATATATAGTTGTATGATGCTTAATGCTAGTGGTTCCCTTTCTGCAAGTTTTCCATGAAATAAAAGACAATATGTTTATTTTCAGATAGTTTATGTAAGGCATTTTACATCTCAGAAGCCTATCGTTCTGGTAAACAGCTTTTTGTTTCATTTGTTGCTAATCTTATACCTGTGAAATTTGGAATTGATCCAATGTTATCTCTGAAGGCTGCAGAAAGAAGACCTGCTCACTGGGTTATAATTTTGCATTTTTTTCTACCTGTGGTGGAACAGATTGTTTCTTTTTTATATTTGCTCTCTGTGTTCTTTCCATTAGTGACTAATTTTCAGATTGTGAAGTCTGTCTTTTTCTTCTGAATGGGTGTGTTATTGAACTCGGTACAATCTGGTGCAAAACTCTTGAACTGAGTCTTCCTACCTCCATTACGGTACTCACAGAGAATTCTGCTCAGGTACAGCCCGGAAGGTCTATTGCAGGTTTTCAATGGCAGCTATGCCCTGCTGTCACAAGCCATGAGTCTTGTTTTACATGTGTTTTGGAGAGAGTATGCTGTCCTCTGTGTAGGTGGTCGTTGGCTTTACGGTTTAGGTGGTTTGATATAGGCAAGCTTTTAGGGACTTCATAATGGGAAGGTACCCAAAGCTGAGACGAAAAGTCTTTAATAGGCAGCAGAGAGGTCTCAGAAAGCAGCAGGGGGAGTACTCTTCCATAACAAAGCACTGGCAAGCAAGCAGCTCAAAGTTGACCGTACTGCGTTTCTGTTTGCCCTCCTGTTCTGATAATTATGACTTTTTTTTTTCTTTTCTTTTCCTTCCAGTAGGTTCTTCCACAGTATTTTTTTATCAACCTTTACAATAATTTCTGATGGAGTCTTCTGGGAAGCCCTTTTCAGAAGGGAACTTGTCAGACAAAACACAAAATCTCACTATAATTCCTAGATCACACCTAAGATATGCTGATCCAGTTTTTAGTCCATACCCTTGCTTGTTTCTCTTCTAAAGAGAAACTTGTAGCTACTTCATGTTATTTTCCTGATGGTAACGAAATGTAGTTGTTTTAACAAGCTCTTCCAGTGGCCTGAGCTGGAGATTAGGACTCTTTTGAAATAAATTTCTGGAGTTTTTATGCACAGGAGAAATTATCTATAATTAATGAATTAGTAGAGGAGCTGCTAATGGAATATTGTCAGAAAGGAATTTCTGTATACCTGCGGCTGTTCAGCAAGGGTGTGTGCCATCTCAAACCCAAGCAATTGGATGCAATGCTTAAGGGTAGTATAAGAATTAAATATAAAGTTCAGTATGTTTTTTACTACAGCTGTTTTAAATTCAGTAGTATTATATGTAATTTCACCAAGCAACATTAATTTTTGTTATTTTAGAGCTTCTTCTACAGAGTTCAAGCAAGAGTGTTCCAAGCAAGTGGTTGATGACAACAAAGTTTTCAGGAAGATTCAAGGTTAGTGTCTAGCAGAACCTATTCTAATTTCTGCACCTTTGTCTTTTCAGGTCAACACCAAGAACAATAGTGACGTTATAAAGATTTTATTTGTATAAATGAAATTAAACAAAATTCAAATGTTTATCAAAATATTTTTGGAAGTGATACCAGCATAAATCAACCACAGGAATAATTTCTTCTCTTTTTCTTTAAATAAACAGTCAGGCTAAAGATTGTGGAGACAGTACAGAATAATTATACATGTAATCAATAAAATGTTAATCTCTGTGTCAACATAATCTCTGAAAACATGCTGAAACATAATGCTGATCCTATGTTAAACTGGTATTAAACTAAAAAAGTTATTGGCAAAATGTACAAGCACAATCTCATTTTTTTCCAGTTATTTTTCTGCTAGATGCTTCTTTTGGCCATTATTTCTATCCGTTAATAAGTTATTTTTGATAGTCTTTAATGTTATACTTATTAGAGTATGTAAGTATAATTGAATAGTATATTCTGGAATATGTAAACAATTTTTTTCAGGTTCCTACCTACAGTCTTTAGGACAAAAGCATAGCTTTGTGTTTAAAATCACGGGAAGATGTTTATGCAGTGCTGTATATTGTCTTTGTAACCTGTGGTCAACCAAAACTGTCCAGCTTGTATAATCTCCATTATTTATTGTCATTAGCTAAACCTGGTTTCAGTTGGCACTCTTTGGTCACTAAAATCTGCTTAGACTTTTAATTTTAGAAAAATTCTTGGAATAATAATTAGGGATATTTCTACAATTTTATAGTTTTTCCATTTTTTTTCCCTTGCATAATAGACACAAATTGATTTCTCAGTTGTCGGACTACATCTAAGGTTGCTGGTGTAGCTGGGAAGAAGGTTACATGTATGTGCTTCAAGACATCTTTTAACATACATCTGAGTTTGAACTTCACTTGAAAAAAAAACTTGCTTCTGTCACCCTCCCCCCTATTTTGCTTTATAATTGTAGATACAAATAATTTGAAGATATACTATGATAATCTCTTAGCAGATTATCTGTTAAGAGATTATGCTAAGAAACTCAGGCATCCCTAAAGTAAACCTGCTACCTAAAGATTTTGATAAGGCTGTCATTTTTACTGTAGAAATAGTTCTCTGCATATCATTTTGGAGCAATTTTGCAGCATTACTGATATTTGTTCTTGTTTCCAGATGTATTTAACGTGTTTGTACAATGAAGGAGCAACTCTGTGTCCCATAATGGAATGCTTGTATTACCAAAGTAGTGTTCCTACATTGTTTTGTATGTTGAACAGTGGTCTGTAATCAGTTCTAGCAGAAGTAAGCAGTTTATAATCTGAGCACGTAAAGGGTGTTAGCCATTCTCCCTTTCTTTCTCTGATCTCTGAAAAAGTTTAGTAAGATGTTGCTGCTGCTTTATATTATTTTTACTCAAATATTAAGTAACTGATAGTTTCATTTTGATCTGACATTCTGTCATCAAAGATAAGGGAGCCTGGATGCGTGGATGTGTCATTTTAACCAGAAATTTCATAAGTAGTTGTGGGTTTCTTTACTGTTATATCAGCTCCATAGCAAGTGACCAACTTCAGGTAATCTCTGTGTCCTTTATTCCTCTAAATCCTCAGGTATACTCAGAGAGACACTAAGTAAAAGAGGAGTTCGGGTTATAACAGGCTTAGGAAAGTATTTCCGACAAGTAGACAAGAACAGAAATGGTTTTCTCTCTCAGGCAGCCTTTAAAGAAGCTCTAAAAGTTTTCCATTTGGAAATTCCTGAAGAGGTAAGTCTAGTTGGAACTGTAATCATGGGTGTTACCTTATTTTAATTTATGGAATCAGTTATTTTCTTTGCTTAAATCTATAGTTTAATGGCTGTTTTTTGCAAGGTTGTTGAGTTTAGGGGTTTTTTTCCCCCCTTGTGGTATATTGACATTTCTGCATTAGGTTCTGTGTGAAATTCTTAAAAATAAAAAGTAATACATTTAAAAACATGCAACCTTTTTAATCATGAAGAAGCAAGTGGTATTGCAATCCATTTTTTTCTTATTTAGCCTTGTAAAAATAATCTAGAAGGTGCTGTTTACTTATCTTTTTATATATATATATATATTTTACATTTTAAAAATAACCTGCAGCTACCAGAAATGCATATAATGTGAATTATGCTCATCTGTGATTGATGATGACTTGCGTTATTTTGAAAAATATTTTAATCAGTTTGGATTTGGAAGGGTTACAGAATACTGTAATTTCCTATTCTAGTAATTGTTTTATTCTAGGACATAGTGAAGAACTCCAGCAAAATATTTTTAAATTGCAGGACTTTGAATCCTTATGGCTTATTCTTGATGACAGCAAGAGCGATAAAGTCGATTATGGAGAATTTACTCGTGCCATATTTGGAGAAATGAATGAATATAGGAAAGCATTTGTAAGAAAAGTAAGTTGTTACAGATATTCCAAGTATAGATATTTTGCAGTCTAACTTTGGAGTTGGTTATTCATCATGTTCTGGTTATTGGTTATTTTTGTTATTGTTGTTTTTCTTAAACTGTGCATCTGGTAATTGACTTTTTAAATTTTCAGATCAGTTCATTAAAACAAATATAAATCAGAGGACTGCATGCTGTTTCATTGTAGAATTAGTTAATTTTAAACTCTAGAATTAAAATTCCTTTATTATTTTGAGTTTATGCATATGTGTGCTATTCTTACAGATCAGTCCATGAAACTATCTCTTTCAGAAGTATGTTTCCTTATTTTGGCAGATCACTATATCTGTGTGCAGATTTTTTTCCCCTCAGTGCCAGAAATAGGTGGCAGTAATACTTGGCTCCTTTGAGACCTACAGTTGGGATTGTTGTATTCCTGAGACTATTTATATTTAAAATGCCATTTATTATACGTCTATAATGTAACGTGGAACTGTTTGCAGTATGAAACACTGATCACAAATCAATCGGTAGAGTAGCAACTGGATATCAAGATCAAAAGAAATTACATACTTTCATACTTTAGTCACGGAGGATCTGACTCCCTTAATCTTATGTATCAAGCACGTGTATTTGAGTAAACCGGAATGAAAATGAAGCTGCTCTTAGCAGTGCTGAAGAGGCTGTGTTGAGGCCTCTGTCAGAATGATGCAAGTATCTTAGTAATTGGAGGAGGCAGGAGGGAAGCAGCTTAATTCTGATTCTAAGGATGAACTAGAAATTTTGGAGAGAATGATTTTTTTTTGAGTTAGTGAGGGGACCACATCTGTTATGAGAGCTGTTGAGATAAAATAATCATGAAACTCCATAATCTAGAATAATTTTCTGGTATCTGGTGCCTTACATAAAATAGATAATTTCACATAATCCATTACACAAGATCTAAAACTATGTGCTAGGTAGTTAAGTATCTTGATATTTAATCTAAATATTTGATCTTTAAGTTTTTCCGCTTTTTTACTCTCTTCTTATGTGCTTATATGAAACTCTTTTTTTTTTTTTTTTTTTTTTGTCCCCTTATAGGCTTATATGAAACTAGATTTCAGCAAAACTGGGAGTGTGCCTATGGTAGATATCAGAAAATGTTACTGTGCAAAGAAACATCCTCTAGTATTGGCAGGTAATTCACGTGAACAAAAAAAATAATAAATCTGTAACTACTGAAGTCATCTTGTTAGCAGAGATACCAGATCCAGAAACTGGTTGCAAATACAAACTGTTTTCATATTGGCTTAGACTCGAGCTGGTAAGGAGAATCTTTTTTTTTCCTCTGATGACCTAGAACGTGTCTATCTGGAACACAACTACGAATAATAAGGGAGTTCATAGACACAATTTTAATACTTGCTTTTTATCAAGCTGCTAATACTGCATATATGCAGAATAATTCCTTTCCCTGCCTGTGTAGAACTACATTTAAGCAGCTATTTCTCAGCTTTGGTGTGCAAGTTATCAGTGACACATATGATGTTAGTAATTTCATTTAGGAGGATACTCCCATTTCATGTTACTGTCTTCCATCAAACTGTGCAGTTTCCAACTGACACTGAATGTACTTGGCACTTGAAGTTCCTTCTGAATAAGTTACTCATTTACTTCTGGGACAGGATTGTCATCCTCTACAGAGGAAATGTTGGTATCTTCTTTTTTTTTTTTTTCCTCAGGATTCTCAAAAATGTTTAAACTCTATCATTGAAAAAATAGGAGTCTAAATATTTGTGTGAGTTTTTAAAATAACATCTCTATGTACCAAACTAGTAATTGTGAAAGCCTCCTTAGTGTCCTGACTCTTTCTATTTTACCTGTAGAAGAGAGGATGTTTTTTTTGTATTGCTGGTGTTTTTAATGATAACACATGAAGATACATGGTGGTATAGGGATTTTACACATACAAGTTTTTCCAGTGTTATAGTGCTATATTTTTTCCATTTTTTTTCCTGAGTGCTATGAAATAGTCTTGAGTATATTCCTTATTAAGTCACTAAAACACATGTAAATTGCAGAACACATTTCAAATGCAAACTTGCATTTTAATATTTTCCTAGAGCTTTGAACTAGTATTACATTAAACATATGCTTTATAGAAGATAATTTCTGAATTACCAGAATTTTAGTTTACAAATGCATTACTCAGTTTTTGCAGTCATTTGAAGAAATCTTCCTGATCTTGTCATTCATTGAAATTGACCGTGGCCTCTGTTGATATTTAATGCTATCATGTTCTATTAAAGAAAAATCATTTCTGCAGCTGTTACTAAGTGAGACAGTGACTTAATTCTGAAATCAGAATATTGAATTTGTTCAAGAAAATAATATTTGCAAGCTAAAATTTGGAAGTTTCTTGCCTGAAGTATATTCAATGCAATATATTCCCTGTACTTGAAAACGTATTTAATAGAAAAATATACTTTCACAGGCAAAGCTACAGAAGAAGAAATTAAATCATCGTTTCTAGAAACATTAAGAGAGTCCTGCAGCAACCCCAGTGAAGTGTCCTATTCTGAGTTTGAAGATTACTATGAAGGATTAAGTATTGGAGTAATAGATGATGATGATTTTGTTAATATCTTAAGGAACCCTTGGGGAATTTAGAGTGGAAGATTACAAAAATGAAGAAGGGACGTTTTCTACAACAGGGAGTGAGCTAAATAAGGGAGGATTTAGTCTTGATGTGCATTACTTCATAATTAGTGTCTTAAACTGATTACAGGGACTGAAGATTTTAGATGCTTTCAGAATAATACATGGCAAATTCCTTAGAGGAGTGTCTGTTGAGCTATGCTAACCACTTTTTAAATATAAATTATGTTCATTCCTTTTCATTGGGAATAATAAAGGCTGTTCGCCATACTGAAAGGCATCATTGACTTGGTGTTAAAGTGACCTATTTTAAAATAAGAGAGAATTAGACTACTAAAGTGCATGAAAGGGTATATGCAAGAGGAAATTTAGTTTTACGACTTATTGTGAAAAGCTTTAGATTTGACTGCATAAATATGAATGGTAGCTTTTCTTCATAGTTTTCTTATGAAAGCAATATGTGTGTTCTTTGTGTCATTTTTTGTTTGTTATGCTGGTACTGAGCTTGAAAGAGAACAGGTCATCCTTTTCTGATTTTGAGGATATCTGCAGTACTGAAAGTGCGGAAATGTTCACACCAATTAGCCCTTTGGCCTGTGTACCATCTTGACTGATCCTTTTTCATTATGGTCTGGCATCTGAAGCTGAGCATTGCATCTCAAACATTTTAATAAGCACATATATATTTTGTAATGCACTTCCTCCTTTCCTGTATTTTGCTAAGTGTGTTTTTTTTGGAAAAAAAAAATCTTTACTTTCTATTGCTTTTTTTTTGTAATTAAAACTTTGCAATTATATCCTTTGTCAAGCTGATCTATAGCATTTCCTATCAGCTCTAAAACAGAAAAGTCTAATAAACCCCCCCAAAAAAACAATCAAACCCAAACCAACCACCTCTGTCACAAAAAATTAACCCATGAATTAAAATATTTCTGGCTACTTCAAATATTCAGTGAGGTACACTTTTCAATGTAATACATCTTGTTAATTCTGTACAATTCTTTATGTTAAGAAATTAAAAAAAATGTATTATTAATTATATAGAGAGATAGATAGCCTTTGGTTTCAACATGCCTGTCGCCAAAACTAACTGTATGTTGAACGGCATTTCTTGAGCAATTGAAATATATTTGTTTCCCCTGTGCTTGTCTGCCTGGTTTTGTATTTATAGTCTATGGTTAAACCTTCCTCTGAGACAGAATTTGTGTTTCATAGGATGGTAAGGGCAGTGCTGAAATGAGGGACTTTGGTCCCTCTGTGGCTGACTGACTTATTCTAGATACAACACTTCCTTGTTCTAATAGCTTGTGCATTGTTACGTTTTGATTGTTTTACCCTGTCCTCAGATGTAACTAAAACTGAAGTTTCTGCTCTAAATCCTCAAATGAGAGACTTAGGGGGGTTCTTTTGGGGCTACAAAAGTCTGTATGTATTGGTTTACAGAGAAAGGCAAATTCTCTGCTATTCTAAGAAGAATTCTGATGTGGCTTATTATGATTTTCTCGCTTCCCATTCCTGCTGGAATTTCTCTTGCTGGAAGGATTTTGTTAATTAAGTGTTCTTGGAATTGCTGATTCTGAAAGGGCAATTTCAGCTGGTTTTACAGGGATCTGCTTGTTAATGTGTCTGTTCAAATAGCTGAAAAATACTAAGTGGCATTTTTATTACTTTTTCAAAGAATCACTTGCTCTGTTCAGGCTTGTTCACTTGGGAGAATTGTACTAATGTATAAAATTGTAGCTCAATTTAATAAATGTGAAAGTGATTGTGAAATGAGTTATTGACATATTTCTTTTTACAATGCTTAATTTTTTGGTGATGCTTTTAAGCAGGTTATTCCACATTATCCTATGAAATGGAAAAACTGATGACAAGTGGATTTATCCTTAGTAGGCCTGTTTATTAGCAGAGGCTGTATAGGTCACATCTGCTGCAAATTAAGAGTTCTTTACTTTTTCCTTATCACTACAATGAGGTGCTGTTATAAGAACATTAATTTCATAGCTTTGGTAGTCATGCATTTGAAGACAGATCCTTAATCTAATCTAAATAATTGAAGATAGATTCTACAGGTCAGAAATTGCCTGAAAATACAAGTAGGTACTCTGGTAATTACGTAAAACCTGCTTGGTATATAATTTCTATAAATACAAGGTCAGTTATGCATCAGTGGTTGCCTCAAAACTTCAGGTATGATGTCTGTGGTGAATTTTTAATGGCGTTCACAAAAGCAGTTTTCCACCTACCTACTGTTTTTCGTTAGCTAAGCTTAAGACTGTGACAAAGGATTCAAACCAACTTCTACCCAAGGCTGGCCCGCCATGCTTGCTTAATAGAAAAACACAGAAAATGTATTCAAATCAGGGTCTGTGGCGTCTGACTTCATTAACAGTGGTCCCGGTGCAAGGTTAATTGCATTCTGATTTGCTCTTACTTGTAAACAGGTAATGAACCTCAGTCCTTTTCTTTGATCGATGCTTTGTAGCTTTAACATTTTTTGGAGGTGTCCACTGGTGTTTACTGCCTTTAAATGTGTTTCAAACTTTTTCTGCCTTTGCTACCTTTCTCAGAATTGACCATGTTTTCTGAAATAGGATGTATTCTTAGAAGTGGCGTTCTCAGAGAATCTGGCTGGCTTCTTTCCTGACACTGCTTAGTGGAAGGAGTTGTCTTCATGCTGTTCTGATTTACACTTCTGCTAAAAAGTCTTAGCAATCTGCCATAACTGAGAATATCAGAAGTGCATTATGCTGCGAACATATTTTGTCCTACTAGATCTGCACACTCCCAGAAGACAAGTGGAAATTAATGAAGTGCTGTAACTCCTCATTCTCAAGGTCTATGACCACTTCATCAAATGGATATGCACTGGCAATGTTTAAGAGCGTTTTTAAAAAGCAAAACTCAGACACTTGTGCAAACCTTCAGTAGTTTCACTTCGTCAGCTAACGGAAATACGGCATCCTCACTTGGGATAGGCTTGTTGCCGAGAGGAGGTATTCTTACTGACTCACACCAACAAACTCATTTCTCTGCCATAAGAATCGCTGCCAGCTGATCAGGTTTTGTGGGTCTTCAGAGCCAGAAAAACAATAAGGTTAAAAAGGTTAAAAGTCTAGTTACCACTGTGTATGTGCAGGTGCTGTTTAGTTTGGGGCAGTTGTTTGGGATATTTTGGTGTTGCAGTGGTTTTGAGGTTTGGTTATTTGGTTTGTTGGTTGGGTTTTGGTTTTGGCTTTGGTTTGGTTTTGTGTTTGTTTTGTGTTTTTTTTTCCTTTTTCTTTGAGCATGCTATCTCTAGATAGTAAAAGAGAAAGCCTAGAGCTGATTTCTTATGTGTTAGTCTGTTAAGTCTATAGAAAAGCAAAGCAGGTAAGTTTCTGTGGCAGAAAAAAGGGAAGGTACAAAATCACATGCTTTTTTTCCTAGATGTTACTCTAATTTATCCTTCCTTCATACTCAGCAATTTAAAGACTAATTCTGTAGCTGCTTTTCATGTTGTTAACCATCTTGTCTTTGAGAAGTTGAGTCAGAAGGACTCTTGTAATCATGAGACATCTCCAGTGATGAAAGAGGCAAGTAGTATTTCCTTCCAGATCTATTTAGGCTATTTTTTCCACAGAACACACTTCAAAATATTAACTGAGCTGGAAGGTGCTTAGGAAGGAAATGCAGTAAGATGGCACCTTTGTGATCACCCTATGAAGTATTTTGGTTTATGGCTCCTCTACTTTCATTGCACAGCTTCTTGATTGTGGGGAACTAAAAGCTTAGGGATGATAAAGTACCTTTCAGAAAAAAAGAAAAATATGTGTTTATCATGGGTTTCTTAGTGTTTATTATAGCATCTCTTGTGCGTACCTGGAATTTATAGTATCTGGGTACCTGTTTTCTGGCTTTTTTTCTTCCTCACTCATGTGCTACGGTTCGGATGGAATTAATTGGATTTGTGCATGGAAACTTGTTTGTTGCTATCGGCGGAATTTTGTGTGTCTAGTATCCCCAGAGAAGCAGCCTCCAAAATAAGAAAAGCAATAGCCATTTCTTTATGGTTTGATTATTTATTTATTATTTTTTTTTTAGGCTGTGTTCTCATGAGAGATGTATAATACTTTAGGGCCTTTTCCTGGCTTGTATATTTTTTAGCTTGTGTCTCCTGACCTTTTGCTGTCATTTCACCTCCCTGTTTTAGGAGCAAAGATGACCAATAGCAGTTTTGTGGATGCATCTTAAAGCGATATTCCCTTTTCTCTGTCAAGTAAGTGAACACTTAATAACTCCTATGACTAATTCTGGGATCCTATGATTTGTGTTGGCATGAATTAAACCCTGCACTCTCACTGGTAAAACTATTCCCCTGGAGTAATTTCTTTTGACAGTAGTATTTGCCTTGCAGATGCTAGTGATTAAACGCGGGTTTCAGTTGTGACTACTGCAGTTGTTTTCATCCACTAGACGTTCTTGAATTTTTCTTTCTCCATATTCCGTGACCAAAGGGAACAGCATCAGAGGTCAAACCAATGCTACAATTTCACTTTTTTTTTTTTTTTTTCCTTTAAAACCAGCATTGTGGAAGTGCCCAATATAGTCACACAGTTTAAACCAGGTTATAATATTCTGCTTTTTATGGTTTTAATATGCTTTTGAAAATACCTCTTCTAGATATTATTGTTGCATAGGTCCAAGTAACCACATGGAACTAAGCACTCAGAAAAGTTAGTTAATTTGTTTATTTATTTATTAAAACCAAGACAGTGAGAAGGGATCAGTTGTCAGTGCCAGATAATTAACTTTCCATATTCCTTGTGTTTCTTTTCTGAAACCTTACTCCTCCTTTCAGACTACGTGATTTCTAAGTTCTCTTCAATTTTATCTTGATATGCCTCCAAATTCCCTTATTTTGAGAGCATCCTTCTTGAAAATAAGCTTCTTCAGTAACAGCCAAAGTGCTAAACAATTTTCTGAAATAAATCAAAATACGACATCCCTGAGGGAGAGGATAGGAGACGGGGCAGAAAAAAGTAAAGAGTAGCTGTGATGACATCATTGCTCGTTAATATTTTTTGTCCATTCATATCTTTTGACTCTTCCTTCTGGAATGCCATCTGTGAAGATAAGCCTACCCAGTAGTATAGGTCAGTGTAAATACTCTTCCTTCCCATAAAGTCAGAAATCAATCTGGGAGAGATTTCACAGGGCTGCCTACTCCATTACCCCACATTAGCTGGAAAAAACAGCGTGCGTGCCACCTTCTCGTCTGTGACGGAGACTCCACCGTATTATCAGGTAATCTGTTCTATTACTTCACTGCACTTCATGTTACAAGTTCCCTGCTGATTAACCTGAATCTTTCTTGCTACAGTTTAAGCTGACTGCTGTTTCTGCTATCTCATCCTTTCCTTATGCAGCAGCTTTGAAAGCTACTACTACATCCCCTTTGATGTGAAGTCTGCTAAATATGACTGGTTAGGAAAATTACGTTAACTGGACCTGTTTAGTCAATTCTTCTTATTCTCCCTTAAGTGCTGGTCAGTGCCTTTCTTGTGTTGAATGCAATGCCCCACACTAGACACACTGTTTTGTTAAGGTCTTGCCAGTGAGGCACTTGTCTTACAGATTTTACTCGTGAAAGTGTTTCTCTCTCGGCAACAACCTCATGTTATGAAGTATTGCTAAGGTTGCGGTAAGTTTTAACCCACAAATTTTGTTCTCAAGAACTGCATCATTTCACTTAAGAAACAATGAATTTCTGCCATGCTGTAAGATATAAGGAAATGTTCCTGCTGGAAAACCTGGCCCTGGGTGTCTCAGTCGCATAGGAGCTTTGTGCTTATGCTTCTTTTCATATGGCTAACATGCTGTCGTCAGTTTTACCTGAGACTAGGAGCGTTATTTTTCCTTCCTAGTTTTGCTTTGTAGGATATATGTTAGTGAAATCCACAGCATCAACATGAAATCATACAATGGAAAATAAAGAAGACCCAAACAACAATTTATTTTTTTTTTTAAAGCAGGGGTGAGGGTAAGGGAAAGCTGAAACAAAATGTAAGGTGTTTAACAGCAGCTCTTTCCACACTGTATGTAAATGGTCTCTTATGCAATTAATAAATAATCTTTGCAGGAATTTATTAGAATAAGTTTTAGCATTGCTTATTTTTGATGGCATATGGAAAATCTTTTGTTGCAATTGAAACATATCTTTATTAGATTTTGATATGCATACTAATCCCTGCTACTGCCTGATGCATAGCAGTGCAGATAGATCACCTTCAGTCTACAGTTACTTTACTGTAATTCCCAAGCCAAACCTTGCTTCTCTTCAACCGTGTTCAAGATGTAGGACTTCTACTATTTCCTGCTGCTCTGTTTTTCCTTCTTTTACTTAAATTAGGCTGTGTCTAGTCTGGTGAACTGAAAGGCTTTGTTCAGTAAACATAATGAAAAGTCTCACCTGGTGACAGCACTCTTTCTTCAGCCCCCTTGTTAACTTACTACTGTGTTAGTTTCTGCAGTGCCTTCCCCCTCCTCCCCAATGAATTAACTACCATGAATAATACATAAAATTATGAACTGCCTTTCACCCTGAAGGAGCAGACCAGAAGGTTGCTTTAGTCACGATTACGTCAAGATTACTAACTTGTTAGTATTCTTCTTGGCTCAGTTGCATTTTTCTCTCACTAAAATGAAAACAGCAGTAAAAACAGTGGCTGTATTATTCCAATTAACCATGGGCTTCAAACTGTTCCTTTGCACTTTTACTTCAAAGACAGTCTTTTTGATAACTTGTTAGATTGACTTGTGCTCTTGGGCTGTAGAGAGTATTTGATGGCAGCAGTTAATGTAGGTACTGCGTTTGTAACTCACGTGAGTAGTCTGAAGGTGGAAAAAGATGGTTCTGGCACTTTAAAAAAAAAAAACCCTCGGAATGATGACAACATAGCAATGCTCAGTTTAGACTGTTTTAATTGCCAGTTCCAAATACCTATGCTGATAGAAAATGTTCAGAAGCATCAAACAAAAATTGGCATGGCAGATGTCCGTTTAGTGATGTGTAAAATACGTGGAGGCTGGTGGCGTATCTGTGCTACTGGAAGTGCCCTATGTCAATTCTGTGCTGTGAAGCTGAACGTCCTGTTGCCAAAACAAGACACAGTGATGTTCTTTCTTTAGGAGAGATGACTGACCGTGGGCCTTTTGGTCCGTCTGTATTCCTGAATGTGTTTTGCCTAAGGAAGGGCCGAGTGGCTATAGGATAGGAGCTTACACATGGAACCTCCTAAGCAATTTTCAAAATTAATAAGACTAAGAAGATTAAGCCAAAGAGTTATTAAAAATGTAAACGAACCCGGTAAGTAGCAGTCTTCCCCCCTCCCCCCCCAGGTTACTGTAATATTCACATCAAGATACTGCTAGATTTGCAACTACAGCTTCCTTTTCTGGAGGAGTACCAGTCTTTCGGTCACAGTAGTGGGAGAAGCTTAAGGGTACACTTAAGATGGCAGCTCTGCTCTCAGAGCATTTCTTTTTGCATTTTGTCTTCCACTGTGCCTCTCCTTTTAATGCTGAAACTTTTTGAGTTGGGACATATGTCAGTTACTGCTTCATTAATGTGCTTTCTAGCTTGGAAGCATCTAAAAACAGTCTTGGGCTGAGCTGGGCACTATGCAAACTATTACACTGGAATATAATCCCTCCTCAGAAAATGTAAAATCTGATCTGGAAAAGGTATGAGAGAGAGAGGATGAGGATGGGAGGCAGGGAATATTATGTTAATGATACAAGCAACTAACATTTGATGTAACCACAAACATTTCAGGCTGCCACTACCCTAACAAATACCGATGATAATGGCTTGTAGAATGAAAATATTATTGAAAAGTCACAGCAAATCCTCATCTCTGCATAGGTTAGCAGGAACACTAAGGTAGAGCTCTAGCTGGGTAGGGGTTTAAAATATGAGGATTTTCTTTGTCTAGGCAGCTCCTGAAGAGAAGATCTATAGAATCCATTCTTTTTTTAGAGAGGTCCTTTGAATCTCCCATGTGATACTTCTTGGCTGCATACAGTTTTATAAAAAATAATTATTACATTATATGGGAATGCTTCTTCCATTTTGACAGTCAACATTTACTAAAAAATACAATCGGAAAGATTTTGTTGTTGTGATCCTCCATCTTGAGAAAAAGCAAATGAGAACCTGAGTGGAGCAAAGTGGCAGTAAGGGACCTCGTGCATGCCTTGCCAGTAGCTGTCTTGCAGACTTAAATGACGTTCCTCACTACGGCAATGGCAGATTGACTTCTGTCTCTCTGCCAGTCCTGCTACCTGCCAAGCCGCAAGCTAAGCATAAGGGTGGGGGTTACAAAACCCAGAGCCTGAATTCCCACGAGAGTCCGGCAGCGGGCTTGTAGCCATGCCACGGCACGTGCGCTCTGATCTTGAAAATACCTTCTGAAGAGGGGTATGAAACTCTCGGGTCACTTCAGCTTTCAAAGCTGGGGGATGAAGAAGGTGTTACAGCAACCCGATGTCCAAAAACCAGGGCCATGGGCGGCTGTGGCAAGGTCTCTGTTGGTCACTGGCAGGAACATGCTGTTTACCTGGAGGCAGAGGTTTTAGGCACCTCTGTTGTGCCGTTACAGTCTTCAGGCTGTCTGCTTATTCTGCAGAAAAAACCAGGGTGTTCCAGACCTTTAAAGGCACGTGTCTTTCTCATTTTGAGTATGTAAAAGCTTAGGGAAATTACCATAACTAGCTGGCAGAAGTTAGGAGGGTATCCACCCTTCCTATGGGACACAGATGTTACAGATCAACCCCTGCTGTAGTTTCTGTGGTTTGCCAGATCAGAGAAGTCCAGGACCTAAACAACTGTCTCTGTTCTAGGTTCCTACTGCAAGAGGTACCCAAGGCCTTAGACAAGACTGCTGATGCCCCAACAGCCCCGCTTCCTCCAGCCCAGACACATCCCTCCACAGCTCCATTTACACCCCGTGAGCACAGGACAGGTACGTGGCCAGGGGCTGGTGTTGTACAGTTGGCTGTGCTGTACCTGTGTTCCCCAGCCCAAGTGGTGTCATCTGCAGCAACAGCAGCCTCTGAGCCCACACCTTTCCTGTTGCTCCAAACTAGCCTTTTTTCCGCTGCCCCCCCCCCCCCCCCTTTTTTTTTCCTTTTTCCTATAAGGTGTAGAACAACTAAAACACTGCCATTCAAAACAAATAGGGAAAAGATCTCAAGCGTTATGAAATGTTGCAGAAATGTTTACAAGATCAGTGTGGACATGGCACATTTTTTGACAACCAAGTTTAACAGTCAATGTGACCCATGCGGTTTTACACTGCACTTAAGTATATAAGCTGACTTGTTCAAAGACATGCAGAGACTCGAGAAGGCGACCTGGAGTTTTAACAACCTGATATTGTTTTCCTTATGCTGGGCTACTAACTGAGTGAGGCTGCCTCTGCCAAGACTTCTGTACCTCGGCATGACCTTGCGTGGCTCTTTGAGGCTCACCGGCACCTTGCCTCTGTGGAGGATGTGCTGACGAAGCTACCCACGACGGATCTGATATTTTCCATCTGTCTCTCCCCCATCATGAAGGGTAATGGTCCAGTTTACAGGTTATAGCAGAAATCCGTGTCAGCACCTCTAACTTTTGCAAGCAGGACTGAAGCTGAAGCAGAGGAGATGCAGTGTTTATCTCTTGAGAATACTGTTCTGTTTCCATGGCAGTAGACAGCTCAGTCCAGATTTGGGCAATCTTGTCTGCAAAGTAGCATGAAAAAAATTAGGAGAGAAAAACTTGACTGCAGCTGAATGGAGGCAGTCAAAATTAATCAAGCTTGCATACAGTGAGATTGGGTCTGCTATATGAGACTGCAGATGCTACGAAGAAATCTCTTTGCTTCCTGCATGGCGAAGGCATCTGATTTAAAATCTGCCTGCCCCAGTCACTGAGACTTCGAGGGAGACTTCGGCCGCTTACCTTCTGAAGTGGCTTGTGAAGCTTGAAGAAGCTTGTGAAGAGGGATGTACTCTGAAATCTTTTGAGCACCTGTGGGAGGACTGGAAAACTGAGAAGACGATGAGAACATACAGGTTGGTGTGCTTCAGGCAGGGTCTTAACTTACAGCAGAGGGAGGCACGAGGATTTCCAAGGGAAAGTGCAACTGTTCAGCTCGGAGCTGAGACAGGAGCTGTGTGTGACACAGGGCTGCAGCTGGAGTGAAATTTCACAAGGTGAAATGGGCCAGTCCCAGTTCTACAGCGATGCTGCTTCATACTGCCCTTCCCAACACCCTTTTCTTTTGAAAAGAGAAACCTGAAGCCTATTTTCACGTACATAAAATTTTACGCTTTACCATCCCCTCCTCACTGCCAGAGAAGGCAATGACTTAACCATGTAGCATTGGTTGTGCTGTGGATTAGTAATTAAGCAATGCAATTAGTGCTCACCTGTTTTTTCCTACTGTGTCATGTGCCTTCTCAGGAGAGCCCAGTCTTGGGTTCTCTAGTTTTATTTTCCTTGATAAATATAACATACAAGGAAACTTTTTAATTTTTCATTTTTTTGATGAGAGAACGACATTCCCCAGAATTTCACAAAGAATTGAAGATCTGGGGTGGGGGAAGGCAGATGAAGCATACCTGGGTGTATGCAGTGCCTCGCTGAGGGGACTCCTGCCTGCTACTGTGGGACTAACAGGAGACTGATTTCATGACAGCGTTCGCATTTTGTCCATCTGCTTTGTCCAGTCTTAGTTTTATTTCTATTCTCCTACAGTAAGACCCTTTTTCACCGCTTCTGTTATTGATCAAACCAAGCTTATAATTCAACTGTGTTATCTAAAAGTGCAATCATGCTTTGGAATTTAAAAATAATGACAACTTTCTGCTGTCTTTGTTTCCAGCCCCATGCAATTTAACTACACCATGGCTCCTTAGAGTTGTATTTCACAGACATTTACTTAATCTATTAATTCTTTTTTTTGCAATTTCAGAGTAGGGTTCTGACTTATCATCAGTGTACTTCAGTATAATGTGGCTGTCGTGTTCTGCAAGATCTGTAATGAATTAGTATATGTAATTGTAAATAGTAGAGATGATTATAAATAGTAAAAAAGAACAGAAAATACGTGAAAGAAACAAGTAGAAGCTTAATAAAATGTTACTGACCGTGGATATTTAAAATAATTAGTTCATTTACTTAGTCACTGACTAAACTGGTATAAATTGATATTTTGGCTGTGATGCGCTGTCTTCAATTATAATTTTCCATTATAAAATTGATTAACTTTTTTCCTTGTTTCTCAATTACAACATCATGTGAAAAATATGAAATGGTGAGCTGCACTAGAAAAACTCGGTGGCTTCTGCTTCTCACGTCCTTCTCAGGAAGACAGATGGTAGCTGGGCAGGTTAACCTTCCCAGGGACCCCCCTAGACAACAGGGACAGAGATCCTCCATAAGGTGATTCAGAGCATGACTGTAACTGGGATACACTGCATTTGTCCTCATATTTGTTTTTCTTATCCACGAGTCCTTTTTTCTGTTTATTCTTTTATTGTTAGACAGGTGGTAACCCAATGACTTTGCATTGCAGTACTGAAGCTTGCAGGAAGAACGATTGCTCCTAGTAAGTGAACTGCTCATTTGGCTTGGGTTTCTGATAGCGGTCTTAGCGTCTAATTTTATTGCTTTGTTGGTTAAAACAACATAGGACCTTTCCTTTCCTAATACCTATCCAGCAGGGGAAATTTGTTGTGTATTGCTTGGCATCACACACTTTTTCAAAGAAAGTTCTAAATCCTGAGCTATAGAAATATTTCCACTTAACTTTTACATTAATATGTTTTTAAAAGTATGTGTAAATAGTTTTTGGTTGGTGGTTTTTTTTTTTTCATTTTGCAGATATATTTCATGGTAAGACTCACTCAGGAGGTGCATTTCTCATATATGTCTCGTGAAAAAATTCAAGTCAGTCTCTTGTGTGGCAAAATTAATTCATCTATGTTATGTAGGCAACTGCAATGAAATATTGTCACTCGAGAAAATGTTGGCTCTGGAAAGTCAATGTCTAATATAATTTCATCCTCTATTGAGTAGTCTGCCACATGCTGAAAATACAATGAAGTGTGACACACAGGTAAATTAATAGCATTATTATATAGTAATGGATATGCTGTAGAATGTGGACGTTTTGATGTGACTGAAGGACTATTATATTCTGGAATAGACCATTCCTTTTCTTATCAATTGGAAAAATTATTTCTGTGGCTTATTCTTCCCCATGCAACAAAAACCCGTGTGCTTAAGAAGTCTGAACCATAAACGAATTGCTCATAATACATGCCTTTTTCATGGCATTGGCATTACAGAGCGTAACGAAAGTTTTTGTTGAGATGCTATTCTTGTTAGTCTTAGGTTTCTTGGATATTTGGGTGGGCTGTGGTTTGGGGTGGTTTTTTGGGGGAGGAAAGGTTTTGGGGCTTTCGTGATGGGTTTTGTTGTTGTTCTGGTTTGGGTTTTTTGTTCGTGGTGGTCTGGGGTGTTTTTTTGTGTGGAGGGGAGTGCTTGCCTTGCAACTTGAGCACAGATGGTGGGACTTGAGCAGACAGTGACAGTTCAGAGAGAAGTTCTGGTATTCTGTGATGATACAGTTTGTCTAGTGTTTTGGCAGCTACTGCCACCCCATGGTTTTCCATAATGGATGAATGCTGCAGAACTCTAATACATTGCATTTCTCCAGAAACCTCTCGTAGGTCAGAAAGAAGACAATGAATATTCATTGTCTCACTCCCTCTTTCTCTATGTCCCCTTTTCAGAAAAAGCCCCTCCGCAAAGAACAGCGAGTATGGCATGAGGAGCGTTGCTTTGGTTTAGGATGGGTTTGTCCTTTCCACTGGATTTACAGCTATGTAATTAAATATTAATTTTGGCTCCCAGGAGTTTTCACTAACTGATTATATCTGGTTTGGCAGGATATATTTTGACTTTTTTTTTTTTTTTTTTTAAGGAACTTAGAATGTACATCTGGAGAAAGCTTTTGAAACCCGTTTCTTAAAGTTGCTGCTGCTTGGGGAGTCGATTCACATTATGGATGCCACATATAGACAGATCTGGGTTAAAGCAGTCTGGTCTATGCACAGCATCCTCCCAGCATCGCTTCCAGCTGAGCTTTGCCCTCCCAGCACCAGCAAGTGCCCAGCCGAAGGCTCTGACGCAGAAGGTAGACATTTCAGATACCCATTATTCCACTCATTACCCTGCTTCATGCCAGGGAATACCTCGGTGTGGAGGAAGATTTTTCTTTTGAGGAAGTGGCAAGAGGGATCACCTCTCCCTCGTGTATCTCCTCTCTGGGGCTGGAAGCTTCTTTCTCTTTGACCAACCCAGCTGAAACCAGGCATCAGTACAGCAGTCTGTCGAAAACAGCTGGCTTGGGGGCAGAGACCTTGGCACAGGCACTGGGCTCCCTCATCGATCGCTGGGGACCTCCCAACTTCCATCCCTCCCCCGCCGCCCCAGCCTCCGCCGTATGAAGCATACCGAGGGCGAAGTGTACCCCCCCACCCCGTATCTGTTTTTTTCCAGCTGATACAAGAGTTGGATGTCCTCCTCTTGAGCCCTCCCCTCCCCGACCCCCGAGGCCGGGGCTCCTCGGGCTGCTGCCCCGCGCTGGAGCTGGCCCCGGGGGCTCCCCGGCCGCCCCCCCGCCCCGCAGGCCGAGCGGGGCGGGCGCTGCAGGCACCGACCTGCCGGGGGACGGACCCCGCTCCCGGGGCTGGGCAGCTCCCCTCCGCCGTCACCTGTAGCGGGGCGCTGCCATCCCTGCGTTCCTCCGGCACACGCCTGTCCTCAGCCCCGCTCCCTGCCCGCGTGGTCCCCCGAAGTGAACCAAAGCTGCGCGCAGCGGGGAGGAGGCGGCGCCGCCTTGTTCCGGAGGGATGTGACATTTGTTTTCGCCGCCGCCTCCCTCCGCCCCGGAGGGCTGCGAGTGGGGGGCTGGAAGGGGCGCGGGGGGCCGTCTCCTCTACCCCCGCCCCGGGGAGGAGCCTCAGCCCCAAATGAGGTGCGTGTCCACCCGCGGGTCCGCTTTCCCGGAGAGGCGCTGGGAGCGCGGCCGCCCCGTCCCCGGGGTGCTCCGACCCGCCGCCCATGGCTCCGCCTGCCGCCCGCGGTGCCGGCTCGCAGCCCCGGCGGGGAAGGGCTGCGTCTGCCCCGTGAAACGATGGGAGCGGGGTCTCCGAGCGGGCGGCGGGAGCCGCTTTTGCGCCTTTCGGAGTTGAGCGTGGAGGGAGGCAAAACAGCTACCTGAGGGCGGAACAAACCAAACATCCCCGAATCGGAAACCCAACAACAAGTAGTTCTCGCCGGGCGGGGAGGCACGGAGAGCGGCTGGGGATGGGCGTCCGCCGCCGCGCACCGCCGGAGCCCGCCTGAGCAGAGGAGCCGCGTTCTCTCCCCTGGCGAAGGTAGCGGCGGGGAGGGGGCGGCGGGGGGAGGGCTGGCGGCGGGGGGTGGTGGGAGGGGGCGCGGAGAGCCCGCGGCAGCGCGGCGCTGGTGCCGCCGGCGCTTCCCCGAGATGCGCGCTCCTCTGCGCCGTGTGGCTGGGAAAGTAGCGAGCCGAGCTGCAGCTTTGCCGAGGGTGTGCGTGCTGCCGAGCTGGCGGGGGCTTGGTATTTCTTCCCCAACAGCAAGCCCTCCCTCCCAAAATGGAGGGGGGGGGGGCGGAAGGAGGCAAATCTCTAATCCCCCCCTTTTTTTCTTCCCCCTTCCTCCTCCTCGTTAAGCTGTTAGGGTAATAAAAGAGAGATGCCCGTTAAATAATTAACCGCACACTTTCTATTTCATCAGCTCGGTGCACGCAGCCCCGCGAGGGAGCAGGGGGTGGGGGCGGTGGCGGATCCGTACGCGGGAGAGGCGGCGGTGCCGTTCCGGGAGCCGGTGCTTTCAGGGCGAGCGGGGGGAGAGCCCGGAGCCCTGCCCGGGGCGGGCGGCAGAGCCCCCGCGGGGGGAGCGGGCCGGCGGTGGGCGCTGCCGGCGGTGCGGGGCGGCGGGAGATCGCGGAGGGGGGCGGGTCGTGTCACGGCGGGGAGCAGAGCACCCCTGCCGCCCGGCGGTGCCCGGGGGGCTTCCCCTCGATTTCTTCTGTTTGCGTTTAAGGGAGAAGCTCGCCCCCCGCGGACCTGCCCGCCACCGGCTGCCCCCCCCGCCGTCCCCGCTGCCGCCTCCCGCGCCCGCCCCAGTCATGTCCGACCCGGAGCGATGGGGAAGCTCGAGGACAACGAGAGGGTGATCCTCAACGTGGGGGGCACGCGGCACGAGACCTACCGCAGCACCCTGAAGACCCTGCCGGGGACCCGCCTGGCCCTGCTCGCCTGCGAGTCCCAGAGCGAGTCCCCGGGCGGCGAGGAGCCACCGCCGCCGCCCCCCAACCCGCCGCCGCCGGCGGGCGGCTGCCCGGAGCCCGGCAGCGGCTGCAGCCCCCGGGGCAGCGGCGGCACCAGCGAGTTCTTCTTCGACCGGCACCCGGGGGTCTTCGCCTATGTGCTCAACTACTACCGCACCGGCAAGCTGCACTGCCCCGCCGACGTCTGCGGGCCGCTCTTCGAGGAGGAGCTGGCCTTCTGGGGCATCGACGAGACCGACGTGGAGCCCTGCTGCTGGATGACCTACCGCCAGCACCGCGACGCCGAGGAGGCCCTCGACATCTTCGAGGCACCCGACCTGCTGACGGGCGAGCCGCCCCCCGACGGCGACGACGACGACCTGGCCGCCAAAAGGCTGGGCATCGAGGACGTGGGGGCGGCCGCCGAGGGCAAGGGCGGGCGCTGGCGGCGGCTGCAGCCCCGCGTCTGGGCGCTCTTCGAGGACCCCTACTCCTCGCGGGCTGCCAGGGTAAGCGCCGCCGGACGGCGCTGCCGCCCAAGGAGGCTGAGGGGCTGCCATGGTCCCCTGCGCCATGGTCCCCTGCGCCATGGTCCCCTGCGCCATGGTCCCCTGCGCCATGGTCCCCTGCGCCATGGTCCCCTGCGCCATGGTCCCCTGCGTGGGAGGCAGGCGTGTGGGGCATCAAGGGGAAGCTCGCCCCGCTTGGGGTGGGCAGACAGAGGCGATGCTTCAGTGGGCTGCTGCATGGGGGTGATGTCGGCCCCCGTGGGGCGGTGGCTGTCCCTTCTGCATCTTCAGGCAATGTCAGGCAGTGAGGGGATCCTGCTGTCCTGGCATCCCCCCCCCCCATGGGAGTGTACGTGGGGCGAGGTGGGAGCTGTGCCCTGAGGAACCTGTGAGGGAGCCACACTCCCACACACACTCTCGCGCACACACACAGATCCGGCCGGGGTGGCAGGTGGAGGTGCGTTCCCTGGGGGACCTGTTTATGTGTGTGTGTGGGGGTGGACAGGAACAGCCCCAAGGTGCCTTTGTCCTTCCTGGGCACCTGCGTGGAGGTGTGTGTGGGGCCAGGGCAGCTGGCCCTGCCAGGAGGCCATCATCCCTCCCCAGCCGTCAGAGTACTTGGGTTTGGGGTGAGTTTGGTGATGGCGATGCGGGAGAGTGACCTCAGCCCTTTCCCAGCTGTGCTCGGCCGGCGCTGGGAGGTGATCTGAGTTCAACAAAGCAAGTGTGACAGGGGGTCACCCTGGCTCTTCCTCCATTGATTTCTCAGGGTGACCCTTGCTGGCTCTGTGACTGAGGGTACGCGTACAAGGCAGTAAACGATCGTACTAAATTTCCGTTCTTTAGATAGAGATTTTGGATTTTGATGCTGACTGCTTTCTGCTTCGTTTTGGATGTTAGTTCCATCTTCTAGTTGCTGTTGTCAGTGGTGAGGAGGGTTTGCTTTCTAACCCAGGGCTTAGGAACAAACAAATGGTTGTAATTCCTTTGAGGGAAATATACAGCGGTGCCTCAAATTTAATGACAAGAAAAGAAACCACCAGCGTATTCTCCCTGCAATAGAAGGAAAAGAATTTGGAAAGTTCTTGGAAAGGAAACATTTGATTGTAAAATGGCAGTAAATATTTTGCAGCATATTTACTAGGATCCCCCTGAAGTATTCAGAGCTAAGCCTTATCCTGCAGAAAGTGCAGTTATGATGGGTGTCATCTCCTGATCGGTTCCATTGATTTCACTGGCAGTCTCATGGATGCGACCATAAGCCTGTGGTTAAATGACTTCTTGAATTGTACCCCATGGCCTGATGCTGTTTCTGTGAAAGTTAATAACTCCTGTGAGCTTAGTGAGGTAAGTTAAACAGAAAGTAAAAGTCCTCTTAGTTATTACTGTCACTGGCTGAGTGCCAGCGTTGTTTATGTTTTAGAGGGTTGCCCACCAAATGCATTTTCCCTTGACAGCTGGTTCCAGCTGATACTTGAAATACGGTTTTAATAAAGGATCGGTTCTGAAGAAAAAGTGCCAGAAGTGTCTCTCTTCGCTCATCAATGACATACTCGCATTGCTTGCACCTTAGCTGTCTGGATCATAAAGAAAATTTAGCCCTTGGTTACCTTTCAGAACAGTAGCGTGCATGGTGATTGCCCCGCAGGTTGTCTTTCGCTTGCTGTTTCGTGGAAGGTCGCTGATGGCGTCAAACCTGCAGCTTTCATGGTAGGGGACCTTTCCACTCAACTTTGCTGGAGAACCGAGGAGTGCAGAGGAAATGTTAAATAGAAGATACCACGAGAAAAAGCAAAGTAGGTGTGCTGATCGCAATTGCGCCCTGGAGCTGAAAACTGTCATTAGGGTTTTCAGTCCTCTTCGGTCCACTCCTTGAGACAGTCTGTGAGCACTTGCTTTCCAAATTTTCCGTCTGTACTAGACCATCCCAAACTGTCAGTGGCTTGGGTAAAGATATTTTAAGTTTGCAAAATGAATGTTGTAATTCATGCTATAACAGAAAATTGTGACATGGCCATAGTGATTTCTTAGAAGGTAAGATACGTATCTTTTTCTAACTTAAAAACTGTTTTTAAGCATTACATTCTGATTTCAACCCCAGGCAGCATCCGAGTTGTAACAGCAGTGTCTAAATCAGTGTTTTCATTTTCTTCAAGGCTGGTACTCTGTGCTTGATCTTTCAGGTAGGGAGACAACTTTGATAACTGCGGGCAAGTTTTAAAGCATTAAAGTAAATTTGTATTTGAGGACTAGGATGCATTTAGTAAGTGCTCTTGAACACAGTAATTTAAGGTGATGGTAGTAATCTTAGCTTGGAACTGAGACATTACTGTCAATTCAACATTTTCCCACACTTGAAACAAAGACATTATTTTCTGAGTATTCTGGCAAATACACTTTTGTTTTGTGTCAGCTGAAATGATGACTAACTAAAAACGTTTGAGTGAAATCCTGGCCTTACTGAAATCAAGACAAAACTGCGAACATCAATCTTTGCCTCATAGTGTTAGCTACTGACTCATGCAGCACTTAGTTATGGTGAGGCTGCTCAGTGGTAAACTTTCTTAATATCTGTGATAATTATTTTTTTAGCATTACTGCCTGATTTAACTTTAGCAGTGTCTTTTTCTGGGAAGTATGATGATGATAAAAATGGGTTATTTTCTATTAATGAAATGGTACTTAATATTTGTGATTTGCTTTATCCTAAACTGTGATCTCTAAATATAGAAATTTATAGAAATTCAAATATAAGTTGCCATGGAAACCTATTGGGGGATAGTGCACACACAAGATTATTCTAGAAAGACCATCCAGTGATGTTACATAAATAGTGGGACTAGTTTGTTGGCAAGAAGGTTTACTTTATTTGAGATTCTAAAAAAATTTTGAACTTCTAGTGTATGTAGTTTGATGTTTGGATAGCAACATCTACCAAACATGATGGGTTTTGTAAATGCAAAATGTAATCTGCGTACCTACAATTGCTTTGAAACCTGCAACACTTTTCTTTGTTTACCAAGTTCAGGAGTTCCGTCTGAATATTATTTCTGCTTTCATTTTATCATTTTGGATTTCATAGGCTGTGAGAAGAAATTAAAAGAGTACAGCGCTACTGCTTTCACTCCAGGCTTAATAGAGCAATCATTCACGAACTGGTATTTGACAGAATGCTATCATGTCAGTGTGGAAAGCTACTGGCATAAGATGCTGTCAGAGGAGAAGCGCTGGGCAACTAGATTTTTCTGTGTGTTGGTTTAAGCATCTCTGAAACAGACACTGATTATTATCTGAATCAAACGTGTATATTGTGAGTTTTGCTGGTTAATACCTGTAAATGATTTTGGTATCCTTTGATGGCTTATAAGTGCAAAAAACTCATTACACTTCAGTAAAGTGCAGAAAGACATCCCAATAGTTTGTAAGATAGTACAAGAGATGTAATTAAGCACTGAATTTTTAAAAGAGTGTCTGCAGATGCCCAGCAGGACCTAGAGTGTCAGCCAGCGCTAGTCTCAGATATCATATGTCAAATTAATTCAGCTTTTAAGGCTTTTTACTTTTGAATTGTAGTTGAAATGTGATGCTGTTTAAAGGAGTAAATACTATTTGTCATTGATTTCCTCGCCCCCCCCCCCCCCCCCCCCCCCCAGGATTATGAATTACTCACGTACTTGGTGCAGGAGCTCAGAAATGGCCCTGGGGCTCACAAAGTTCACAGCTATGTATCTTTCACTAAGACTGTAAATCTGTTCATGGGTCAGGGGACAGTGCCTGGGAAGTTTGGTAGCTCAGCAGTGCGGGAGTCAGTGTGGCCCAGGCATCCAAGCCTGCGCTCCCTGCAACACCCTGCTTTTTTCAGCAGTGAAAGGCAAGTTACACAACCCATTTGCTGTATGGTCTTTATCTCTAGGAAAGATCATAATTACTTGGTTGGCAAGGGCAGGACAAAAACAAATAAGCGAGTATTTGTAAACTTTGCTCTAAGTATCCACTGAAATGCAAATAAAACTACAAAAGCCTTGCAGCTTAGGCATCAAGATACTTACACCTTGCAGGAGTTCTTAAAAACACTGATCTTAGGCTGCTTCATCGTGAGATGAGGAACTGGACTTGAGCAGTAATTGTTGGATGGAAACATGAAGTTCCTATCTACTGCTTTACATGAAGTTACATTGTCAAGAGACTCCTTTCAGTGTCTCGTAACATCGACACCAGCCTTGAACATTTGGTGGGGTTGGTTATAGGAAGAATCAGGTGAAATGAGTGAGATGGGAGAGTGAGAAAATTTTTGTAGATCCCTTTGAAAGGCTAAAGCTGCAGTTATCATACTAGAAAGCATTCTTAATTTAAGTCTTTATTTGGTGGCTTGCTTACGTTCTCTCCAGGTACCTAGATACCTGTCATGTACTGTGGGGAATGACTGGAGGGGGTTATATTTTTAGGGCTTTAGCCATTTGTGATGCAAGACAGTTTTTATTTTTGGTGGAAGCAATGCTGCTGGAGTAGCCTGAGATACTGTGAATGGAGTGGTGAAGATAGGTTAATCTCAGAATATATGTTTGTAGATTGCTAGTGAATAGCAAAGTTTGTTTCCTTTCTTAACAAATAGAAAGTCCCTTTAATTTATAAGTGGAAATATTTTCTGTCTTTTATTCAACAAAGAAAGCAAGTATATTTGAGATTTTACCATTTAATAAATTTTTAGTTATGCAGACATCTATCTTAAAATGGTACAAAGAAAACAGTAAAGGCTGTTAAAGAAACTGCAGAGGGTATTCCTTTTGCCATGTTGGTAATCAAAGCGCTGAATTTATTTTTAAGTGGGAAAAGAGCCTGTTAGATTAAATCGGTGAAAACCAGTCATTCTGCTTGAAGCATTTAGCCTATAGGAGCTGTCATTTTTAAAGAAACAGTGAGATTTGTTTCTAATGACCAAAATTATAATGCATCACTATTGCAGATACTCATATGTTCTGTAGGTCTGTGTATGACTGAATCACATTGTAAGTAATTTTTGTTAATTTGCTTCTGGCATGCTCAGCTTTTAGAAGTCTTAACTGGAAATTGTGGCTTAATGCATGACGTATTCAACATAAAATAGCTTGATCTACCTTAAATGTAGATGGTATCTGATGGTACTGACACATCGGTGAGGTAAAATCAGCAAGATTTCTGCCTTCCGAACTTCTGCCTTTTCCTCTACAGCTGTTCTGCCTGATGCTGCTAGTGTTTCCATGGAAACAAGCCAGCTCTTGGCTTCCTCTTCCCATTGAAAACAGCCTTCTCACTGTCACTTACTCATCTGGGAAAAGCATTTTGTCACTGTTCTGACATAAATGCCACAGAGATGATCTGTCCTGTCGTTTCAGAAATAGATGCTGTTACGTATGTGCACGTGCATACACAGCCAGATTCATCCACCACCGACTCTGAAATAATTCAGTTAATGGACTTAGGCTGCATTTGCTTTGGTGTAACTGGAAATGGAAATAGGCTTAACATACACAAGCCAAATAATAACGTTGTGAGAAGTATTTTTGGCTGAGAAAGTTGGAAGACCACGTTCCCTTCCCGTATGTAGTTGATACGCATTGTGCTGTCTGTCACGTTTGTTTACAGCGGCAAAATTCTTAAATGGTTTACTTTGGGGATGAGATCTTATCTTCAAACTGATGAAGATGGTGGTGGGAGGAATAGCTCGCAACTTCTGGTAAATATTGTGTAGGTTTCCACGCTAGTGTCAGATGAGGTATCATGTTAACATGCCATTGTTACATGATGCAGTCAGGATATGAAAAAAAATGAGGTAATAAAACTGGTATCTTTGAAGTCCCTGTATTCTTAAAGTGTCTGGTACTTAGTCCAAGGTAAATATATCAGTCAATAAGTTTTGAAATGGTTAGCATTTTTGCTTGTTTTGATGAATTTGTGTTGAGTTATAATCAGATAAGTTCAGAGTTCAGACTAGTCCCAAATCTCCCAAATCCTTGATTAGTTTTCTTCACTGTAGGAATTCAAAGATATTTTAAGGAAAGTTTGTGTAAAACTTGCTTGTCCTTTTCTCCTTCAGTGATCATGGGCAGAAAGTGAAAGTTCTCTTCCTAGGAAGTTACCTTGCAATTGGGGTAGAAGGATCAGAGAAGAGGAAAGGCATCCCTATATAAATTTTTAATATTTTAATAATCTCTTACAAAGTGCTGTCCAGTAGTTTTAAGATGGAAGAAACAAGTTCTTCTCATTATCAAGTGCTGTTTCAGCGTTGTACATATCTCCAGAGACGACAACTGCTCGTCCTGCACTTCAGACTCTTGGCTCATCATGGGGAAACATGATTTCTTTCTGCCCCAACTGGAATGAAAGGGTTTATGCTCTCTATATTTAGCACCTGATCGGGATAGCATGTTCCCTTTTAATTCTCTTTACTAAACACTTCCTTAGACCTCGCTTCTAGCGACATGATTTACGTAAGCTTATTGATTCAGTGTAGAAACTTGTGGGGATTTCTGCAGTTTCTTGTTTGTTTCTTTGTGTTTTTAACTGTGAGTAAAGTAGTGAGGCAAATAAAATATAGATACGGTAATATTTGTAATAGCAATGTATCAGTTACCATTCTGCTTAGTACATTTCTTATAGTGATACAGTTCCTTTATACACACTCATTTTTTCACAAGCACACACCCTTTCCAGTAGAAATTAGTAATTGAATAGGAATAAAAAACTATTTTAAAAGCAATGTTAGGCAAGGCCGTTCAAGAATTTTATGTGGAAAGCAAATAGGGAAGCTACATCCACTCTTAAGTGTCCTGTTATTTCCAAAGAGCCTTTCTCCTGGTGCAAGGGCTGAAACATGAGGGTATTTCACACATCAGAAATAATTTAAAGTGGTGAACACAAAGTACAATTGTGGAAGCGTGTATGGACATTGGCAGTATTCATCAAATATGCTAAAAGGGAATCTGGCTGTAGGAATGACCTAGTACGTTTTCTTCCCTATCCTGACGTACACATGTGTGTTGATGTAACTAAATGGTAGTTTTGTCAGAGAGCACTGTAGAAATAGCTGTAGAGAACAAACATGAAATCACACTTCTTTTTTTTTGTGGTTCTAAATGTGTTTAATCAACATCTTGGTTGGTACTTTATGATGACTAAAGCACTTTTGAAGGAAAGACTCCACTTCCATCTGTTAATCAGTAGTGTTAAAAATAGGATGCCATCTAATCACATGAAATACAATTTCTTGTGATTTGTGATGTACTTTACAGAATTTTTGACTGAAGTGGTGGCTTGAAGCTTAAAACCCAAATTATCCAATGATGTATTATAACCACGTGTTGTTTTTTACCCCCTTGCCTTTAAGTCGAAAATTCTAAGATACTGCTGTGGTTTTGGTCTTTTTACCAGTAGGTTAATTATTATGGTTGTGTAATAATTCAGTCCTTTCTTATTACAGACAGCCTTTTGTAGTTTCTTAATGTGAGAAGGTGAACCTTAGGTATCAGGTCTCTGACATACCCCTGCAAACTTCTGTGAACAGAGAACAGCCTCTTACCCCAGTGCTGAATAATGTGGTAAAGTTCATTAATATGCATTAAATCTACCACACAGTATCATCTAGTCTTATTTCTGTAATAAGTCTAGTTTAAGTGTTTACATTTTCATGAGTGTATAGCATACAAAATAATTTCTATTTATTTATTTTTCCTGTACCTAGTCTTTGAAAAAGGGGACGTATCCCTTGGAGTTTGTGGGTTTGGTTTTCGTAATTTGTAAAGTACTTGCTGTATAGCAGTAATCTTCTTTCTAAATGTTTCATCCTTATCCTAAGAGAAATAATTCTTTAGGAGTGACTTCCACTACACTAAAATGCTTGCTTTGGTAAAAGCACAAGGCTGCTCCGATACTAGGTGTCTGATAGGACGTGGGATTTTACAGCAACAGAAATCAAATGTTGAAACTCAATTAATGGCTGAGAAAATTCTTTTTTAGTGAATTGCATTGGAGAAGATGAAGTTCAGAGAGTGAAGAGGGGGGCTGCAGAACAGTGCTGTGAAATGCTGCGTACACGTTGTTGCAATAACGAGGAGCACAATCAGAGTTCCTGGTGTTTTTGTAAGGGGACTGCATTGGTGCCTGCTGCAGCACTGAGTGAGAGCGCTTAACCATCCCGATGGCATCCTGCTGGCGGGTGCTTTTAAATAGAGGGAAGAATGATGTCTTCTAATTATATGTGTGTTGGCCTACTTAATTTCTCAGCTCATAAACGTTCACAAAATGTGTTGGGCTTTTATATTCTGTCTACTATAAGATTGAGGGTAATCAAGTACGCAGTAATTAGTATTTTGTATAAAGCCAGTGAAATAACAGAATTTTTAAATATTTTTTTTAAAGTCGTGGTAAAAATGATTACAGGACAATGTAAAGGAAGCTTTTAAAGTATACAAATGTGTGGGTATAAACTTTATTTAGTTCTTAAACAATACCAAAGGAGATGTCCTCATTAGTCCTTATTTTTACATAGGTATTAAAAAATCCTCTGGACTTCTCAAGTGATTTTTCTGTTTCATCATCTTCATTGTCACTTAGTAATCCTTTAGCCATATGAATGGCAATTATTTTTAATAACTGATTTCAGGAGTGTCTTTATTTTCACAGGATAATGATTGTGAGGAGCTGAAAAAGTTAAGACTTTTTTTTTATATCATTCAAAGTGTTACACAGTTTTTTTTCTGACAGGAACTTTGAAGTAGTCTAAATTTAATTCAGATACGCTTTGGAGAAGAACCTTATTTGTCTTCCTGGTTTCTGTTCACATTTGGGAACGGAGTTTTCCTGCTCTTTAAATTCTAGGTCTGATAGCTACCTTCAGTTTTCTATTTGAATTTTAGGATGTAATTGATGTGCAAGTACATCTGAATTTCATCTTGAATATTCTTGCATTAGCCTGGGGATTTATTTAAACAGATTATTAAAAACTGGGTGGGAACCAGGTTTTGGCTCTACAGCTTCCTGAGGAGGGGAAGTGGAGAGGGAGGTGCTGACGTCTTCTTCCTGGAACTCAGCGACAGGACGTGCGGGCATGGCTCAAAGCTGCGGCCCGGGGAGGTTTAGACTGGATGTTAGGAAGCATTCCTTTACAGAAAGGGTGGTGAAAAACTGGAACAGGCTTCCTGCAGAGGTGGTCAATGCCCCAAGCCTGTCAGCGTTTAGGAGGCATTTGAGCAATGTCCTGAAAAATGTGCTTTAACTGTTGGTCAGCCCTGAACTGGTCAGGCAGTTGGACTAAATGATTGTTGTCGGTCCCTTCCAACTGAAATAGTCTATTCTATTCCATTCTAAATAAATACGTTCTAGTCTTCCAACCTTTTTTCCCTTACAATGGAAAATCAAGTCCTTTACTTATAATTATTGATTCATATTTTCATGATTTCAAAAATAAAGTGTATATAATAAAGGGCATATAATAAATGGCATATAATAAATGAGAACAGCATTTTTTTGGGATAGAAATCAAATAGGCTAGGATTTTGGCACAGGTATTGGAACATCAGCTCTGCTGTGTAACTCACTAGCCGTTCATTATCTGGTAATACTTTATGTTAAAAAAATAGATTTATACACCTTAGGCCAGTAAATCTTCAGCATTTGGCCAGTAAATTTTATTACTGGCTATATTTGAGGCTATTTGAGTATCGTTTTAAATTCGAGGACTGAGACTTTTGACAGCAGGCTGGAGTTATTTTGCTGCTTGCCTAGGTGATGTACCTGTGCAGCTTGGAGAAAGAAATGGTCACGTTTGTTGTCTCCAAAACAGGCATGTGAAGCTGATGTTGCAGTGACCCGTGAATGGTCAACAGAATTGGTTTGATGCATTGCAGCTACAGGGTCTCCTTGGTTAGTCATTGCATGTTTAAAGTTGGTGCCTCAATAGTAGAACAAATGAGCTGGGGGAAATAAAAAGGAGGAAAGACTTGGTAAAAGGGAAAATTGCATCTTGGTGAATAATGAGCCACAATGGACTGCAGCAAAGAATGCATTTTCATTATTTTGGTATATCACAATATAGCCGGCCAAACCTTAAAACTTGAAAAGGCATTTTATGTTTCATGTGTGGGGTTTTTTTTAGTGACGTTCATCACTTTTAAGGATGGAAGATCTTGGGTTTTCTTTAAACTGCAGGTTTATCTACTTGTATTTCTTGCAATTGCTGCTTCCTTAATCTTAAAAGGAGAAGGGAGCTTTGATCTTTTCAAAATTACTTCCCTAATGATTAAGTTTATCACATTTTGGAAGCAGCTACTGTAGGTAGGTGCAGTCTTGCAGCTGGTCTTCACCTCAATCCAGGAGCTGTGACAGCAGCAAGTGTCTCCCAAAACTATCTCTGGAGGCTCTCAGAGCTGATTCTTGGTTACCTGTTTACTTTTCAGCCCTACCATGTCACATTCAGTTTCTTTCACAATTCTAATACTTGTGAATCAATGCCTTGGTAGTAAAACTAACCATTCTGCTATGGTTTGAAGTACGATAGCTATAGGTACCTCTCTACTATTAATACTATCTTTAGTAGCCAGGTTAGCAGCTTTTCTTTGAAAGTGTGATGGCATGCATCACTTAGTGAAATGAAGACTCAGCAAAATGTGAATTATTATGTATTCTCAACGACTTAGAGATATTTAAATTCAGTATTTGGTAGCAGAAATGTACCCGTTAGTCTCTAGAGAAGTGCAGATGTAGTTCACGTTGGGTTTGTGTTTTGTTCGGGCAGCCTACCTTGCACTAAAATCCTGACAGATTCGTGAGATGAAGGCAATCCTCTCTGAAATAATGCCTGCTTTTGGTCAAATATTAATAGTTGACTTTCTAAAATAGCATGAGGAAATTTATTAAACTCCTGTCTTGTGCTGCTACTGTTTGTGTAGTCCTGGAAAGTATAGATCAGGAGGTGTGTATTAGTAATTCTAATGAACAAATTTTGCAAATCTTATTTTGTTTGTTTACTGGAAATGCAATTTAAAAATAACAAGGTAATTGTTACAGTTTCCTAACCATACTGTAAGAAAAAATGTTGGCTCCAGAAAGGCAAGCCTTGTCTCTGGGTGGGAAAATGGCAATGGTGGAGGCCAAAGGAAAATCCATGACCTGTTTTTCATTGCAGTTCTACTGTTCAGACATGTACAGTGTGACAACTGTGTGCACGGCAGAAACAGGGGTGAAATGTGAGTCTGAGACAAGGAGAACAGTTCTGGTCCTAGTACTTTCAAACTTCAGGTGGTGTTTTTATCCAAAAATGGATGCACATATTTGTGTGTGTGTATGCGTGTGTATGCACAGACACACACACACACATATATACATTTCTAAACAAATGCCTATATTATTGTTCCTGACTTCTAATTCTGATGGTCAAGAAGATAATTTTTTTCTTCCCCCCCCCCCCCCTTTGTCCTTGAAGATTTTAATGAAGAAGGCTGCATCCCAAATCTTATAACTTAATTCAGTGTTCTTGCTTTTACTTGTTTAATTCAGCTGCCAGCTAGAAGCTCAAGTAGAGCTTTGTGGACTGTCTGAATATCTTGCTTTATTAGGATATGATAGATCTATCTTACTGGATATACGTATATACCCATATATTGGCTCACAGTATTTTGTTAATCATATTTGATGATAGTAGTGTTCCATTTTTTATACATTTTTCTCTCACTTAATAATGGGGAAAACCTGAAGCAGTGATGTAACTAAAGAAATCTTGCTTTCTGTGAACGTGTATCTTATGGGTGGCTCTCGGGGCTTCCTGCACATGGCATATTATAAAGTCTCCTTTGAGTGCAGATTTGTTGCTGTCAGAAGATTCTGAACTCACTTTACAGCTTTTTCTCACTGAAGGTTTTGATCTCTGTTTATATAGGGCCCTTTCTTTTCACAGTCTTGTACAGATTTAATTGTTTTCAAAATATGCATCCTTTGGTGTAACTCTATATATAGTTATAAATGGCCAGTTGGTTCAGAGTTCTTAGGTGAGGGATCAGTAAGTCTTGGTTGTTAGAGTTGGTGTGTTGGTTTGTTTGTTTGTTTTTTTAAGACAACAACAAAAAAACCCCGAAACAAAACAAGCTGAAGTTGCTTTTCACTTGGAGGTCCTGACAACTTAGGACAGCTTTTCTCAAGAAAGCACTTAGGTTTACACTTGTTACATCAGGAGGCAGAACTGCTGAAGTTACGTGAGCTCAGGAACAGGTTAAAAGAGGAAGCAGAGGCTGAAGGACTCTTGTGACTGGGAGGAGGTTTGACTCATGTGGGGAAATCCTCCCACACTTGAGAGCTCTGCCTTTTGTCCAATGAATATTCACTCAAGGTATAAAATGTTTTAGTGTTTTGTGTAGTCCCTACTGCATTATGACATGCGTTATCTCATTTAAAAAAATACTTAATTATTCCAAAGCAAACCCATATTTTATGGTGTCCATTTTATGGAAAGCACCCATAAAATGTAAATGAGACTAGTCTTTCTATGTCTTTATTTCAGACATCCTACTACAAGTAATTGTATTGCTTTTATATTTTTATAGTTTTTAATATAAGTAATTATATAATTATATTGCTTTTATAGAGTTACACAGAATGGCTAAAGAAAACCTATAAAAAGGTCAAGTTCTTCTGGTAAATTATCTAGAACTGTGCTAGAACCCTACTGATTTTTGTTGTAAAACCTATACATTCTTTATGTTATCTTATAAAGCATTTTAAGAAAATCATGTCTCCCAGGGATGCAGCTTTCCCTTCTTCAGCAGAGGTAAGGGGGTTCATTAAACACAATCAGATTTGGCCATCATTTTCAACAGGTTGAAATGTTGATAACACAATGATTTTTCATCTTTGAAGTATTGCAGCCTGTTTTATTATTAATTTATCTGTATTTTTTAATCTACTTACTTTTTTTTAGAAGGAAGAGAGGATCAGTTCAAGTCAAGTTCATACATCTCTGCTTGTGAGGAGTACTTAATAAAGAGAAGCACAAACCCACAAAAGCAACATTTAAGCAGAAGATGCAAAAAGTCATAGTATGGTGAAAGCTGTGAATGGTGTAGGGATTGTGTTATGATGAACTCATTTGGTCAGGCTAGGTGGGACATGAAGAGTGAAGAGGGCTTAGTGACTAGAGTTCTGGCAGGGAGTTCTGGAGGCCAGGTTTATATCTTTGCTGGGCTGTAATGTCTTGTGTGGATCACCTTATCTGCAAACTGGGATGGTACAAATGTTTTCTTAGCTTAGAAAATAAAAAAGTAACTTAAAAAACCTATTCAGTGTTCAAATAATGCAATAAAAATAAGGGGGGATTGTATTTTAGTTGGTAACTGTCAAATATAGTGCAAAGGAAAGCTTAGGTACTTTTTAATGGAGGTTGGGAATTGTTTGCTGGTTTCTGTGCCCAAAGATTTAAGCATACGTAATCATCTCATGGTCCTTTCTTCCCCGCCGCCTTTTATTTTCCCCCCAGTGGATATATGGTGGGAGTAAACTGGGACTGTGTAGTCATTTGGATATATGCAGTAATGGGTATGGGAGGAAATTCTCATAATATATTGATAATTTTGTTTGCATAGCAGAGTTGGAAGAGTTACTCAGAGAAGGCGGCATACATCCCACACCTGAACGATATGGAAAAGAGAGAACTTTGAATTCAGTAAGAAAATGTTGTCCATTTTGTGAACTGACTGAGGCAGGGGCTCCATGGCAGAAGACTTTAAACTCACATTAGTGAATATTGCTTTGTAGGACTGAACAGGAGATCGAATTAAGGTGAGGTCTGGCACAGATACAGTTTGTCAAAGGTTTTCCTCCAAAACTTAATGTTAGCATTTCTGAAATAAAAGGTTTCCGGAATTCAATACACTGGAAAACAACATAATTTGCCATTGTTCTCACAGAATGCTGAATGTTTGCAAAGACATTTGGTATTTGGCCCGCGTAGTGAAATTCTGGCACAACAGAGTAGAGTCTCTTAAAATGAGAAATATTGGTCAATCTTTACGGTTGGCTCTGCTACTGATTCGATCTGCAGTATATTAGAAAGATTGTTAAATATTTTCAGTGATCTCATGTTGATTCTTGGTTGTGTGCTGTAGCTGCTTTTGAAGTGTGGATTGATGGTGAGCCTTAGCCGCCAGATACGGGGGCAGTGGTTGAGCGTGCAGGCTGTACTTCTAAGGGATACATTTTCTTAGACTTTTAAGAAAAATTAAAAAAGGGCAAGATCCCAAAGGAATGCCCAGTGTGAGCAATACTTACGGTAGCACTTAATTTTGTGTTTCAGGAGCATTTGCGTTGTTCAGTGAAAGCTAGTTACTAATATCTTCTGCTTTTTAATATGTTAATTAGTTGTGCTCAGCTATATAGTCCATCATATTGGCTAAGCACATGGCAGTGTTGTAATGGAGTTACTGTAAATTTTGGTAAGAGATTTTTCCAAAGGAATAGGTAATACCCAGTCCTTAATTCTGAAGTAACACCCATCTCTGTGTCTGCTGCTTATGTACGAGAACTCTAGCTGTGATTTCTCCCAATACGCGCGAGTGACTTCTTCCTATATAGGTGAATGCATTTTGAGTAAGATGTTGTTTAACAGTTTATTGTGAAAAAAAGCGAAACATTTTGCTAACTTGATCAGAAGCCTGAACTGTTCTGTAAGGCGGAAGCCGTGGAGAGCAACAGCATTGCCATCAAAATCATTGAAGCGTGTTGAGGATCTGCCTTTACAGATCCCTGGGGGCACCACTGATGTTAGTTCAGTTTTACCCTCTTTCCTCACAAACACCCCTTCCTAGTTTAGCATTACATTACTTTTACATATCAGGGAAGCTATACTGAATTATTACAGGAAATGCATTAATAGTTTAACTGCTATGTTTCTGGAAAAAAAAAATCTAGCTGTATCTGGCCAAGATTTGTGGATGTGCTGATACTGGCTGATTAATTCCAAAAGGCGGCTGTTGACAAGTGTTAAAGTCTACTGTGATCATGGACCCGCAAGTGATTTCTCCATTCAGTTAATTGCTTTGGAACAAGATGCAGGATAAAAGGGAGCTCAGTTTATTTTTCTGCCTTAAAAAATAATTGCCTATAGTCTTGACAGGAGAAGACTGTGGTTTTGGGATTTCTTCTGAGGCTTTTGAGGTTTGAAAAATTCTTCTCTAGTGAGTTGTTAATAGTTGCATAAGGCAGGGCTGGATTTCAGCCTGATTCCTTAAACAGAGTAATGTCTGATCTTGAAACAATATACAAGACTTTATTTAGAATTGAATGCACGCTCCCAAGCAATAAACCAACTGTAAAGTATTTAGCAAGAGAAGATTTATGGAATTATAGCTTTATAAGTCTGCCACATATCCTTTCTCTTCTGCACATACACCACGCTGATGTGCATGGTTCTGAATTTGGCAAAGCCAGTTCTGAACCAGGAGTGTAGGACAGATCTTGTTTCACATTCACCATGTAACTTTAAAAAACAAACCTTCTATTACAGGAGTTTAACGTGAAAAAATAGTTCCATGTATTCCTAGTGATAGTTCAGAATTGTTGGCATGGGTGAGTAGTTTGGCTGTGAAAAAGCTACAAGCTGGTAGCCGTGATAATGAGCTGCAGTGCTTTTAAAACTGCATTTGGCACTAGATGTTAAGAAGGTCCTCTTTTCACTGATGTGATATTTATTAGAGTGAAAACCCTAATATCTTAAAATATTTTTGAGACTTACCAAGCTAAATACCTTACTTTTTGTGAAAATTGGAGTTCATAGTACAGTTCTGGATCAAGGGTGTTTGTGTTTAAAAGGACACTGTGCTTTCTGCATTAGTCTGGCAATCTCTGAATCAGCAAAGGATTTCCTGGAATATGCAGGGAATCCGGGGCAAACTGAGCATTGTGGAATTGATAAGCTAGGTGTACAAGAGGATTTGAGTACTCCTATAAATAGGAAACCAATCCGAAAAAAAAAATACATTAAGATCTTGAGGAGAGAGGATTTTAAAGGAGAAACCTAATCAAGAGACACTGACCAATAATGGTACATTTGAAATGGCAAGTTAAATAAAAAGGAAGGCCAGGGGAGAGAAAAGAAAAGGCCTGTTGGGAAGGGTTTTTTGTTTGAAGACCACAAAGTAAGTAAGGCTCAGGAAATTAGGGACTGGTGTTTGCCTGAAATACAGGTTGTGTTGGTTATAGTTGCTTCTGGATTTGTCTTATTCTGCTGCCTAGGGAAACCAAAATACATATTAACAGTTTTGCAGGGTGAAATATTTGCATTTATCGCAGTCCTTGGGAATTCTTCAGATGATTAGAAAAAAGTATTGGTGGGAGTAAGGGAAAGGAGAAGGATCAGGAGAAGCCTCAATGCCCATCTGTACTGAGCTACACAGTCCTCTTAGGCTTAATTATACACTTGGTCCTTTAGTTCTGAAAAGCAATATATGAAAAGTTTCAGTTCACCGTGAATCTCTGAAGCTGTATCTGAATAGCAAAAATTCAGAGTACCTTTGTAAGCTTCAAAATATGATCCTATATATACATTCACTTATTTTTCTGGAGTCAGTAGCTCTTGACTCAAAAGTCTTGACACTGTGCTTGAGTGTAACCTCTCTATCAAACGTGGTGTTTGTTCTGCATTATTTGTAGCATTTTAGATAGGAGATTTTGAAGTTAGATGCCTGGAAATATGTAACATTTATAGCATTAAGGTGTGGCTGTGTTAGATAAACCACACAGAGTTAAGTATGTACCTGTATGTACCAATATTATGAATGTTATAGTATGGTGATTTTCAAGAAAACTGAACACTTTTATTTTCAGTTCATAGGAAAGTGACAAATAGGTCATATTAAAGAGAAGAGGCTAATAAGTTAAATGTTTAATACTTGAAATTCGGGAAAACCACTAAGTAGTGTTAAGTTTTTTTTGGTGTTGGTGTTTTTTGTTTTGGTTTTTTCTCTATCTCAAAACATTTTTTAGGGCTGTTGTTGGAAGAACACTGGTACTAAGGACAATGATTCCACTTTTTTATGGTATTAAACCATAGCAGAACCAGTTCACTGTAAAATTCCTCTTGAAAATAATGTAAGACTCCCACAGCCAAGCAAAGGATTTCTGTTCTAGATTATTTACAAGCATGACTTTAACCGGTATCAGAATTGGTTAAGAATGATGAAGCAAACCACCTCTTAAATATATTTTAAATCATAAAGACTACATATCTCAAAAACTTTTTTATTGCCATAATATAAATTTACTACAAAAATAAAATATCTATAAAAAAGACCTCTACTACAAAGCTTCAGATAGCTTTTACGACACTAAACCCCAGGAATTTGTATTAGTCTGAGCCTGGGACTCTAAAGACCATCACATTCCTGTATTCTAGACAACAGCTGAGAGAAAATTTAGTCCTTTTCATTCTACTGAGAAAATAATTAAAAAAAAAAAGAGGGTGCAGGGATGTTGAACAGTTTCTTCTTGACATTACCTTTGACCAAAGAAAAGCATAACATAAGGTCAAAGGAGGAATATGGGCTTAGGAAACAGGTTTATAAAGTTTCTAATTCATTCATATTTTCCCTTATTAAAAGAGGGGGAATCTCTGCACCAGGACATGTAGAAAAAAATTGACATTGTCTTTTAAAAGTTCCAACCTGTCACTTTATCTTTACCTTTCCTCTGCAGAACAAGACATTAGCCATTCTTGACACTATGTTTTGTGGTTCTTCCCCAAAAAATAAAACCCGCTGTTAGCTGATACCACATAGATGGAACTTCTGCAGAAGACTAGCCCCCAAGGGACTAGAGCTCACCTAGTTTACTTATCTTTCAATAACTTCAAAATACTCCCTTTGTTTTAAAAAGTAGAAGAATCAGCTGATATATGAGGTTCCTCAAAGCCTTACTAGGATACTTTCTTATTGTTGACCTACATCAGTTTTCTGTCTTTAAAGATAGCACTGTTAATGATATTAGCTATTGTTAGTTTGGTATGAAGAATGAGACATAAAAACGAGCAGAAGAATAAGTGGCTTGAAATAACATAAACCGCTATGTTGCTTGACCTCTAGGATACGTTTGTACTACTGGGTTTAGAAGACTTACTATATATCCATTCTATTAAGATGAAGACTCAGAAAGTGAGAGTAAGACAGTAAAAACTGAAAATGAAGCTTGATTTGTGGTACCCCCTTTCCTGAATTATAAACGATGGAAATAAGACTGTCTGACACTTTAGATAAACTGCTTTGTCTGTGTTCATAATCAGGCCACTTTATGAAAATTGGAATTAATTTGGAACAAACAGGAAGAAATGAAATAACCAAACATATGAAAATTGGTATGTGCGAATGATGATTTTATGACACCTTTCATCAAAGGTTCACTTTGACATGCTTTATTGATAATTGTGTAGAAAAGAAAACTCTGCCTAGATATGCACAAAGACACTTCTAGTTCAGTACTGAATTTAAATTTTTCTTAACTTTTTTTAATCAAGTATATGAATCATAATCATCCTTATTTCATAAATTTGTTAATTTTTGGAACAAACTAATTTTCTTTTGGGTATTTCCAATTTTTCTAATTCATTTGTTTTTCTTGTTCATGTTTTTCCTGTTTAGTTTTTGTTATCACTTGAGGGTTTTCTAAATTTAAGTAACCCATTGCTCCTCTGTAGAAAGATTCATTGGCAAGGTTCCATTCCATAAGTATGGGTCTTTACATCTGTAGAGCTAGTGGTACATCTCACGAGCTTGGATATCTGATCCTGCAACACAGAATACGTGGGCAGAATCCATGCCCTTTTTCCCCCCCTTTTAGTGGGTAATGTAGAACAACAACAAAAAAAATATCTCTCTAGACTCACAGCTCAGCACTTTTAAATATAATTAACAATATTAATTTCTTTTTGAACACGGTTAGACTTAAAAACATAAAACTTCAGGGAGAACTGCCTCTACTTTTTTATCCTATCTACAGATACGTTATATCCCTATGTATATATATACAGAATCCTCTACTCAATTTCTGCTTGAAAAGTTCTCAGATTTTGTGGTACGTAATTTTTCAGCTAGGCAGCCAGTAGGTGCAATGCAGAGCACCTAAAATTAGGAATCTAGGTTCCCTATCCTCTTAACAGTTAGAGATGCAGGCTTGGATGATTAACAGCTAGCTGAGATGCATACATTTGGACAGAGTAAATCCCCTTTTGCGTGTTTCAAGTATGATTCGGCTATATATGCGACTGAAATACGCATTTGTGCTCTCTACTTCATTGTGATACATTTGTTTTCACATAAGCTTTACTACTGAGAAATAAGTAATGTGAAAAGTGAAAGAATAGTGAATCATATTTGTGGCCTAAATACAGAATTGGCACTGATTTTAACTAAATTGTTTGCTAAAGCTGATTTACCTAAATCAGTGTAGCAAGCTTCTGTGACCATGATTCAATCAGATTAAGAATGCCCAGTACTCATTTAGCTTAGTTTGTCTTCCAAACCAATTTTCCTACACTTAACAGAATGCACCAGAGGCTAGCTGTGATGTAAATAAGTCAATTTGCAAACCAGTTTAGCTAAATTGGTGCAATTTCTGTGTGATTTCTGCATAGGCCACTTGTGGTATTAAGGTGTTCAGACTGCAATGAGATATTATGGGAAACCACTGTTGTATGCCTAGGGCTATCGGTCTTGCTCCTGCATGCTTGGTATGTCTGAAGTACGCTTGCTTTCAGTATGCAAGGCTTTTCTTGAAGCTGAAGTATTTGAGTGAAATCAGATTGAACCGAGACTCGGTTCCTTGGATACCTGCTTCTGAGCCACTGACTGCTTGTGTTTAGTACTTTTCTACTCCTACTGCCTGTCTTGGTCTCCTTCAGCTGTGAATACCATGTAAGCAGACTGTTGTTTCTGTCTGTACACACCTATTTGACTTGTGCATGTTTTGGGTTGCACAGCAGGAACCCTACTGTCAGTTAAGGGCTTCACTGGTTGTTACTGTCAAGTGTGTGACCTCATCAAAGTCAAGCATAGTTTTAGAGAGCTTGAGTGTGTGGGGGTTTTTTTTGGTTTGTTTTTTTTTTTTAAGGAGTCGGTAAAATCATCCTAATTCCGTTCTGGCATGTCTTATTAACATTAATGGAGAAGAACTGTGACAGCTGCCAGCATACCATATTGCAATTTATAAAATCATCTAACCACCACCAAGTGATTTTTTCATTCTTTACATTTGTGCAGAATTCCTTCCTTGGTTGCCATGCCCCTCAAACACACAACAGAGCTATTGCATGCTCTTTGGGACATGCTGTGGCTATATGAAGCCTGTTGAGGCAGACCTTTAAATCTTTTACTTCAACATTAGTGATTTCTATTCCCCCAAGCACACCCCAGCTTCTGCCCTCCCAGGCTGGGGAGCAGAGGCTGGGATGGCTGCACCGCACGGGAAGATTGATGTGAGGCTGGGATGTGTTCAGAATCAGCTGAGAAATTCTTGTAGTAAATAGCGGGCTTATGTTTTTGCGGTGGGTGGCATGCAGAAAGATCAGAGGGTGAGGTCTGTTTGTCCTGTGCCGTGTGAGGCAGTGAGAGCAGGACTGAAGGACCTGGCATGGACAGCTGCCAGGATGAACCTGTGGAGGTCCATGCGGATGCAGCCTTGTTTTTATCTTTCAGGCCTTTTTTGATGATAGAATAAGAGACACACCAGAGCATCAGCAACCTTAAAAGCTGTTTTTCTACATGAAACAATAGAAGGCAATCACAATTAAAAATGGAGCCCAGCACGTTTTCATTTTAAAAGGTATGTAAATAGTCTCTGTTCAAAGGGAAAGTGAAGCAGGGGCTCAGCTGGAAGCCTCAGCCCAGGCTGCAGTAGGCACCACGCCTGCTCAGCGGTGCTGAAGTGATGATGTTCAAGTGGAAAGCATTAGATGTGCCTATGAAGCATCACCATAGCTCTGGTTAGTTTCTTTTTACTTTACGAAGCTGGACAAATTCAATAACTGTGAATTCTAGTTTTGCTGGTTTACTTTTTGACAGGAGAAGAAACTGTAGTCCTCTTCTTCATTAAACATCTCCTTTCTGCTGCTATACACCCCTGTGCGTTTTGAGGAAACGAATGCAGCCTTCTGTGTTGGGTGGGGTAGGAGGTTATGCAGTTGCAGCCTTTACATAATTCAATCAGTCACTGTCTGCCTGGGGAACTGAAACCCCAAACCTTCTCAAGATCTTTTTGTCATTGTAGGTAATAGACCCATGCTTTCTTCTATGGGAAATACTTTCATACATGATATATAACCTTTAAATGCAGAAATTACAGCAAAAGGCATCTACTAAAACTGTACGATTAGCCCCCTGAATTAGGGAATACTAAAATTCAGCATTTAGCAGTAACATCATCCTTATGTTTATATTTGAGGTGCAGGATCATAGTCCTGGGTGATAGTGTTTGCCTAGTCAATGAAGGCTGTTGCTGCCTCCATAATTTGTTCACCAAACTCCATTGCATGTTATAGATGTGCTGGTAGGTAGCTATTAGTTTGTCATGTCCTTATATTTCCTTGAAAACCTTGTAGTGAATTCAGAATCTATAGATCAGGCAATCTGGTGTAATCAAAAGCAAGGATCCCACTGTGCACTGTGAATTGCTTTCATTTGGGACCACTGTGTTTTCTTTTGTGTTAAAGAAGACTTCTTTTTCTTTGGTCTACCTCTGTGGAAAATGAAAATATTCATGTAACTTTGAAAGTCACTGAGGAGGATGTTATTCTTATAGGCTGTGTTTGAAAGAAACAGATTCAGAGATTAGATGGAGGATGCCATGGTGGTGCTGTAAAGACCACCTTGGCTTCCTCATTGCATGCTTAAAATACCTTCTCAACACTGATGTGGGCATTGCTGTGATTTGTGTCCATCCAAGCTGACTGTTCAGGATGACTAATGTATCCACTGGTCTGAATGGACAGTGTACTGCGATGTGGTAGTGTTCAGCAGTGGCAAGAAGGCTGGAGAACAAATACAGACTTTATGTCAAAGGCTAAGAACTGCCCTCCCAATACTGCCAGAATAAACAAAGCAGTACGGGAAAACTGCTTCTTCAGGACAGCTGCCCATTGCTATTTTGTTTTTCCAGAACCTGGAAGCCAACTCCCATTTGCTCAACTGTGGTGAATGGCTTCACTCATTTCAGAGGAAACTGTCTTGTAGTGCACTAGAAAGAGACTTATTGTTTGACTAAATGTCATTGGAAATGTCATAAATATGAAAAAAACCCCTTGCTTTAAATTTCAAAGCTACAGATCTTGCCGGTGGGACTCGAACGTGGTCACGCAGTGAGTGGCTGCTCAGTATCACTTCAACATACTTTGTTTCATACTTGTATTACACTTCCCAGCAAAGCAGAAGATTTTTGAGAACCAGACATTTTGCTTCTTTACTGGCTGGTGATGCTTAATGTGGTGTGTTACCTCTTACTGCTGGATTTCTTTAGTTAAATTTGTTCCAAATGTAGTAGGATTTATTACATTTTCAAATGTTTCTAATCAGTATAGCAGAGAAATTAATATTCATGATTTTGACCTCTGAGGACATACAAACTTCCAGGGTTTGGCTGTTGCAGAGCTTATGTTTGATTCTGGATCCAAAGCAATGGTTTGGTTAGTCTGGAGCCAGGTAAAGCAAACAATAATGTGAAGAGGCATGAACTTTCTCATTTACCTCAGTGGATGCCGAAGCCGGGTTCTGTGCATATGAGTGCCAGCGTCATTAACCTTTTAACCAATGAACACATTTTAAAAACACTGTATTTTTCTGATTATTGATAATCAGTAATTTTGTAAGGAAAATGTGAAGTCCATTAACTTGAAAAGATCGTAGCTGAAGGACTAAGACTAAAAGTAAATATTCAGATGGACATATCATAAAAGGTAGTGTTTTCAGCAATTAGAACTGTGAAATTCTAACATTAGGAGGACAAACAGTGTATATAGCTTTCGTGTTGTGGTTTGTAAGGTTGGAATTTTTCTGTAAAACATTCTTATTCTTAGGCACAAAAGCTGTATATTCAACTGCAGTTGAACAGCTGTATAATATTTCAAATTACTCCCTTTCAACAATACCTGATGCAAACAGAAAAAAATGGAAAATAAAAAAATACCTATTCATATTAGCCTGTGCCCAAAACACTGCAGTGTTCTTCCCTCCTGTGCTTACCTGAACCTCTGCCCCTTGAGCTTTATGAGTGCACTTCTGCCCTCCTCCTCCTGGTGCACCCCTTCTGAGAGGCTCTCTGGAGGGGCCAGCAGCAAAGTCCCGCCTCAGAGTGAGTTAGTGGCTGTCATCTAGGAGCAGGAATAGGTGATGCTGCTTTTCTTCCTGGGGTGTCCGCATGAATAGATGGACCAGGGTCATGGCACCTTCCATTTGCCGCATGAATTCCTGTGGAGTATTATCTTTTCATTGGATGTCCTGGTCTAAGTTCTTGTGTCCCTAAACTGCTCTGAACTGACTGATAGCAACATGTTTGGAGAAGGATGGAAAAACAAGGAAGAAGGTAATGACTTGCTGTGATCAAGTCTCCTAGGTATGCTGGTGTAGCTTTTTCCTCATAACTCACTTCTTGTTAAGTGTGAGTTTGGTTTTATTGTGGAACAAAGAGAAAGATACGAAGTAGCGGAGACAGTGCAGATCACCAAAGTAGTCAGAAATTTAGAAATGATGGTCTATGGGAAAGAATAAAGGACCTAAGGTTGGTTGTGTTGGGGAACAGGATAACGTAGAAAGACATAGAGGACTTCAAATAGGCTGCTACAAAGAAAAGAGTAGGCTTTTCCAGTGTCCAAAGACACCCAAACGTAATAGGATTGAATTGGAGGTGGAAAGTTTTAGTATAGATTTAGTTCAGTTCAGTGCTTTAGTTTGGCCAGAACAGATTTTGATGAGACTGAGCTGAAGCTATAAGCGTGAAACATCAAGACTCCTGTCTCCTTGCATCTTTCCAAATTCCATGGTGTTGCAAAGTCTTCAGGATTTGAAGTTCAGATTGCACTTCTGTAGCTGGAGAGTTATAGATTAGCAAGCAATTGTCTTGGATGAAGTCATCCATACTTTATTCCCATCCATGCTTGTTTTATGTTATGTTCTTAATTGCAGTACTACTTTGTAAGACTTTTTAGAAAAAGTGGTAAAAACTGTTAATATTTAAGAGAGTATATATTTCTAGTCACAGAAGTTTTGGAAATGTGTATTTGCCAGTGGATGGTGAACATATACTTGTAGAACAAGAGAGTGGTCTCAGAGTATAGGTTTTGTGTTGTGATTAATTATTTTTTGCAGGCATTCTTACTCTGTGTTGTCATTGTGTGTTGCTGCTATGAGCACTAAGTGACAAAAGTAGTTCCCTGTGGCAGGAGTGTTGGGAGCTAAGAGAATTGTGAAGTCAGGCAATGTAGACTGAAGCTATTTTGTGTTCATATTTAAATCACTGTAACAATAATGATGATAGAGATCAGTAGTCCAAGAAGAGCTGGCTGGGAAGTTGGAGCAGTTTTGTTCTACAGCCTCTGCAATCACGAATTTCTGATCCACAGTTTCTAGTCATGTAGCAAGCTTTAGTGTTTTGGTTTTTTTACAAGTAGACTCTGAAAGGTGGTTAAGGAGGTGCCAGATCCTGCTGTTTTGGCCACGTCAAATCCAGAGTAATCATTTATGACTTCTGTCACACAAATCGAGATTTACAAGCCTCTTCTACGTAAAAAAAGATGCCAGCCCTTTGTACCTCTATATCTATACTTCATGCAAAATACATACTAGTTTATAAATAATACAGTGAGGTATCTAAATAAGCACAGGGAAAATAGAAACATTTATAGTGTGTGCTTGTGCCAAAAATACTTCATCTTTATTGAGAGACCTATCTTTTCCTCATGGGAAATGGTAGCAAGTTTTTTACCTGAAATAAGATCTGAAAATAGGTTTTGAAGAGCTTGAAAATAATGCTAAAAGACTTCTGCAATGCCCTCCAAAGCCTTGAACTCAACCAGATTTTATCTTCCATATATTTTATATTCATTTAACTGTTCCTCCTTTTGAATTTGTCATGCCTTCTGATGTTGTGCCTTTTCATGTTTGTGCTTCTGCAGATAAGTGCCTGTTTAATGTGCTTACATGCTTTTCTGAGTCAGGGCTGTAATATTCTCCTGCAGTGAGTGCGTTTCAAACATGGAAGTCCATTCAAATATATGAAAAGCAGCTGAAATTCTGGGCAGTATTTCTTACATGGCCACTAATAAATTTGTCCAAACTGCAACTTAAAGGAGATAGAAACTATTCGTTGTTGTTGTTGGATAATTTCGATATGGGGATGGAGAAATAATGGGAAGGGGCAACATCTTTAAGGTGTTAAATTAAAAAATGTCATTTTCAGTAGAAATCTAATTTAAAATAATAAAAAAAAGATAAAATAGATATTAAAATAATTTTAAAAGATACATTTAAATATTTCTGTTGACCAAAAAGAACCCCCCAAAACTCCCCTGAAAAAACAGAAAAATGTCCATTATGAACCGATCTATATTAACATTTAGTATTTCAGTGTGTTCCTCAAACTGAGAAGTCCATTCTTTTCATCCGTCAAGTGACTGTCCCTGGTTCGACATTGAAGTCTGTGAAAGGAAAATTGGAAGTCATGGCTCAGCTTTTCAGCAGAAGTAAGAGATGTGCAAGGAGTTAAAAAAGGAAGCCAAAACCTGGTATGCTTGGTGGTCTTCATGAGCTCATTAAATCTCAGGCTCAAGCAGAGGCGAATTCTAGGAAGATGTAGTAGATGAGATTTCTTACACAAACATGAATATCTTCTGTTAAAAGCCTGTATAGATAGAGGTAGTGAGTCTTTATAAACATTTGTTGGCTTTTAAACAGAGTTCATTATAGAGAAATATGTCTCTTCTGCTCATTTTAAAGTTTGGACATTAGGCTTAATTGATTCATAAGAAGGCGACATGGGTAATAGGCTGTTATTAATGTGCATAACTTACTAAGGTGAGCTTTGTTCTGCTGAATTAATAAGTGAATTGTAACAGAAATGGCCCAATTACCAGCAGAAAGGGAACAGAATTTCTTTGTAGAGAAGGTATAAATAAATATTATCTATTTAGATTACTTTAAAATGTTATTGAAACAAAAAAGCATGTGGAGGAGCAATAATATTCAACATAAGAAATCACAAGAGTAACTCCTCTGTACCCACAGCTGTTCTGGATTAATGCTGTATGACTGCATGCAGGCAAGGGAAGGACTTTTAAAGGAAGAAAGAAGTATCATCCTTAGATGCACCACTGGAAAAAAACCAAAAAATGCTTTAAAAGGCATCTCTGCAAGGGAAATTAGTTGCTTTTGCTCTGATATTTGGAATGCCTATTCAAAATTTCTGCTCAAAATACACTCCTGTAATTTGTGCCATGATGCACCTTCTTTACACTGCGGGTAAGATGTGCGTGTAAATATTGTTGTCCAGGTGTTGCTGAGCTGTTGTATGAGTGCATACACTTTGCCCCTGGCCCTGTGAATGTCAGCCATCCTGCAGGGGCAAAGTTACCCAGTGTCAGCAGTGTGAGAATCTGCTCCCGAGTCTCTCCTAGCTGGTGTGATGTCAACTTGCAAACCTGTACGAGTCCTTCTCCTCATGTAGAGAATGTTGTAGACCTATGTGTGTATCGAGAGGGACTTTCCCATACGTGAGAGAACTGGAAACTATGTCCTGTGTGCCCTCTGCGTGTAATATGAAATCTTTTGCACAGTGCTCAGTTTTGACTTGGCTCCATGGATGAAGCTAATCAGTCCCAATACCATTTGCAAGGTTTAAATGACTGTTTCACTTTGAAAACTCAAAGCAGGAGAAATGCTATTTCAATTAAGTGGCAATTGCTCACCAAGATCAAAAAGTTTCAGAAAAACTATATGAAACTATTATATAGTCAGAAATTTAGACCAGAACTGTACTTTGCAAGAGTTGCAGGAAAATAAGTTTTTGAGGAGAAAAAAATGTGTACAACGTGCTGGCAGCCTTATACAAGAAGAGTGTACTGCTGCTGTGCATGGTCCCTGCAGATGTGCAAGGAGCCTTTTTGCATAATTATGGCACAAAGATTGTGTTGGGTGAAGGAATAGCTGCCAAAAAAAATCCTTAATGATATTAAAATTTTGTTCTAGTATTACCAGCAATGTTTTTGCAGTCCTTATGTGCACCATGGTCACTGCTGTTTCCCAGTCACTGTAGTATGAGCTGATATATGAGTTAACTCAGTTCAGCGATCTGTTTGACATGGTAATGAAGATGGACAGAGCGTGAGGTGAAGGCCTTTTTGTACAGGAACATCAGCAGATACATATGCCCACAGCGTAGGCTGGTTTTCTTATTAATATTTTTGCTCACAGGACTGTCAAGGTTAACTGTCTCCAGCAGATGTTTTACCAGGAGTGCTAAGTTCCTGATGCTGCTGGAAGGTTTTAGTCTGAGGGATGCAGCGGTGTGTTTCTCTGGCATGCACAATGTCATAGAACATTTCCTTACAGAGCAATCCTGCCAAAGGGAGAAAGAAATGCTAAAATAATGAAAGCATTTCTATTGAATATTTCAGGTTTAAAAGTTCTTTGAATGATTAAAGCAGCAAATAATTTGGTCAAAAAAGCAGGGGGGGGACACAATGGATGAACCCCTGAAAATACCAAATCCGCCCTAGTAACTGTGACACCAGATACACTGATTTCTCAAATCAGCCCAGAGTTTGAGCAGTACTGGGATTATTTGGGCAGCTATGCAGAAATGGGCACCTTGGCTTCAGTGTGTTCGTTCAGCTTGTCGTCTTCTGCCTTGGGGCTTTGAAACGTGATCTTTAAGTCCTCTTTTCTTCACCGATTCTTCTTCCTTAGAAGTTAATAATTGGCCAGGTAAATCTGGACACTGAATCCATTTGAATGTACAATAGTGAGGGAGGTGAGGAATGACCCACACAAGGACCTTTTGAACTGACTCTCCAGGATACGTGTCATGAGGGGCTTTTTAGGGCAAAATGAACCTCGTGGTTGTGTTCTATGTTAAGGAGACTTAGTTCTTCAGTGGAAGAAGGGCTATAGTACCTGTGGTGAGGAGAGAGGCATGAAGAGTAGTTATAAAATGTGTATGTGTGGTTGAAAGGGTAAAACAGGGCACCTCTGCTCTCTCTGTCCGTCCCAGGAATAACAAGCAGTTCCAGACAGGTTTGTTAGGAGTGATAGACTCAACCTACTTCATAGCATTTCTAGTGTGATGATTATCTAGCTCTTTTTGGAAGAGTCTGTGCATCAGTGAATATGGGTGCAACCAACAGCTCTTAGACCTTCCTTCCCGCCCCCCCCCCCCCCCCCCCCTTTTGTAGTAGAGGTGGTGTTTTGCTCTATATGTAATTTCAGCATGTATCCCAAGGGAGCCATTCTTTTGATTGTGACCTACTGGCATTACAACCATTTAAAGAATACCAAGCAGTCTAATGGACGAGTGGGAGAACCACTAGAGACATCTTCCAATCCCAGGGGAACCAAGATGGGCTATCATGGGAAATGGTTATTTGAAGAAGTCTGCCAAGGTAAAGGTGCTTCTAGCTTATCTGACTATTTCTAATAGAAAACAGAACTTGAAAAAGCATTTTTTGAAGTCCATCTCTCCTACACAGAAACTTGGCATAAAACAATGGAAACTAGAATAAGCTTTAAATTTTTCTTAACATCTATTATATTTGGCACTGATAGAAAAAGGTGAAGAAAAAAGAAATGCAAAAATCCATTTTTTTTAAGTTTACTCTGTGTTTAGACCTGTTTGGCTTTCTATCAATAAAATGTTTGTATGAATAACAGTTTTCATACCCAGATTTTCAGTGACTTCAAAACAAATAGGCTACTAATAATGGGAATAGAATTTGGCAAATGACTACCTCAACTTGGCAATAACATTTGTTAAAGCTGTCTTCTCTTTCTTTTTGCTATAATAGAGCTAGTAATCTGAATATATTTTCTCCTCAGTGGAGAGTGATAACTACTATAATTATTAATGCAATGCCAGTCACTTAAACATGTGGTGTTCAGTATGAATAATAGTCTTTCTTTTAAACACTTTTTCATTCCTATGGTAATAATTCCATTACTTACTTCATGTCATGTTATTATTAAATGGAGTACACCTAAATGCTCTACAGAAAAGATATTGCTGACACTTTCAAATTAGTTTTAGGTCTAATTAAACTTCCACCATAACAGATCAGGCATTTGGGGTTTTCCAAATTATGATTTTTTTTTTTTTTAAATAGCAGATGAGGTTCCACTGGAACAGAAAGAGGTAGAAACGCAAGTTGATGTGACATGATAACATTTTATCAATCACACAGAGCCTTTTTTCCTTGTGGAAGCGTTAAATGTGGAGTGTCTTCAAGCCCAGAGCATGTTAAGTTTCCATGAGCAGGCAAGTAATGTGATTAGCTCCCAACACAGGAGTACTAAATGTGCCTCCTGTTGATGCAGAGCTGAATGATCTGTCTTCCTGATACTCGTTTTAAAATTAGTTTTAGGCCTGTAAAATGTGTCAAAAGAATATCTCCCCCAGTGAAATTGCAGGAAGGGTCACATTATGATTCACATGTTGCTTGTGTTCTGAATGCAAGCATGACTTTCTGATTTGTGGTAGTTGTATTTTTTAGCTCTGGATCAGGTGTATATATTTGGCTTTTTTCAACACTGAAATGTTTGAGAAGGACACATTTGATGAGTGAAATTCTGGATCTAGCTGCTTCCACAGATCTGGAGTTAAGAGAAGTATTGACTGATTTGCTTTATCCTACATGCAGTAAATAAAACTGCTATCATGTAAGACTTCCCTTATTCCAAACACAGAATTAAATGATACTTTGGCTTGTTGCTGAAGTTCTCCATGGCTCAGAGGGGCAGTTTTCAAAGGAGGAAAACTATGTGCCAAACGGTATTGCACGCCAGTAATGTTTCAATTCATTAAGTGGCTTTGTGATTCCTGGTTGACAGATGTCAATAGTCAAATATATCACCCATCCTGTAAATTGCTGTAAACAGGGTTTAATGAATACTGGGGTAGTTCAGTGGAGCAACTTTCATTTATACAACAACAGAAGGTCACTTTTTTCTTTACTGGCTGCATCAGAAAGCCTTTACTACTATTTCTTCAATTTATTTCAGGGTTTTTGTTCTCAATATCACTATCCTTTGTTAAGTAGGGAAAAAAGCCTTAGTTTTGTATGCAAGAATCCCATGGCTTTACTTTTAATAAATATTCACATCCATAGTTTTCTGCTTGCAGATCAGACATTGAAAAGGATTTGCTTCTTTTGACTGTTCGGTAGAAAATTGGTTTGGGAGGATATTTTAATTTTGTGAGGGAAAAGGAAATTATTGTTTTATTTTACACCAAAATAAAGTGCATGAGAGAGAGTTGCTTGAGTTTGGCATGATAATCTGCTGGGCATATCTGGAAAGCTTTAGACATTAATTTAATTTGGGATGGAAGCCAAACTGTAGTCCTGTTTATGGGACAGTGACATAGACAACAATTTTCAGTTTAGTATTAACTTCCTGTTATATTAAATGTCACTGTCATAACTGATGGAAGTATTTCCTAGACCTGATTAAGATTTTGATTTCATGCTTTCTTATCTTAATAGTTCTTTGTATAATTTGATGATACAGTAAGTCCTTTTAGTCTTTTTCCATATTTTTTTTTTTTTTTTTTTGCCTAGCTTATAGTTAGACGTCTAAGCCACATTTCATCTCCCTCACTTAACAGCTGTACTGACAGTTCTGGCCCAGTCAAGAGCAAGAAGGTGTATTTAAGTTAGAGTCAAGCCAAAAGGCTTGTTTATTGGCTCGTTATTTAGGCTAGAAGAAATGAGGTAATGACACACGTATGAAAGATAATAAATATTAGGTCATCAGTGATCCCAAGAATTACTGGTAGAATCACAGAATGGTTGGGGTATGAAGACTTAGAGCTGGTTGCTCAGCACTGTGTCCGGTTGGGTTTTGAGTATCTCCAAGGGTGGAGACTCCACAATCTGGCTGGGCAACCTGTGCCAGTGCTTGACCATCCCTGCAGTAAAAAGTGTTTTTCTTGCTTTAAATGTCATTTTCTGTAGTCTGATTTGTGCCCCTTCCTCGTGTCCCTGGGCACATCTGAGAAGAGTCTGGCTTCTGTCTTTCATTTTCACTAGTGCATGGCTGAGCTGGGTCAGCCCTCAACTTGGCTTGTATCACCATGAGGTACCTGCATCGAATTGTTTGAGCAGTTTAAAACATTAAGATACAGATCTTCCAGATTTTTGTAAAACCATATGGGAAAACAGTATTCTTAATATTCCATTTGGTGTGGATTATTAGTGTTGCATTTTGATGAGTTTTCAGTATTTAAAATAAATTATGGCTCATTAGATTAAAAAAAAGAAACACATACTGGGAGAAAGGTAAATTTCTGTTTCAGAGGAAACGGCACCTTCTTATTGCACATATTCTTTTCTGCTGTCTGTTGGAAGTAGTCTTTAGCTCAGTAAATTAAAATGTATTTATAAACCAATGTGCTTCACAGTGTTAATTTTGTTGGCAAAAAAAATTGATAGCACAGAATGGGCCCTCATTATTGAGGGTCTAAATGATTGCGTTGTAATTTACAGGTGAATTTACTGTTAAAAATGTACAACCCAAGCAGCTGGCTTTAGTTTTCAGCCAGTGGGAGAGTGGGGTATTTTAGTTTCAGCAAGGAAGAATACAGCACAGAAAAGAAAAAGTCCAGATATTTACTTGACAGCATGGGGAAGAATCTTCTTAACCTCACCTGCCATGCCGAAGGGTGAGACCATTTTCTCTGCTAAAACTTGGGTCGCCTTCATGGGTTCGTAATTGCCTGCTCTCTGAGCGGTGCATGTGAAATCTCCTGTTTTGCAGCGGCAAACGTTTCAATAAATCTCTGTGAACGATGAACACAGCACACTAGCGGCAGAAACCCAGCTTGGATTAGTAAGAAGTGTTTGTGTTTTCTTCAGAGCTATTTCCCCATTATGTAGAAAATTTTAACAGTTTGAAACAGACTGGACTCAGAGACTGCAAGTGGCTGTTACCAAAGCTCATGTCTCTTGAAAGCTTGTATTTAGTGTCCTCAGTGACCTTCAGAAAATCATATTGTCTGGAAAGCCTTTTTTGTGTGGCATTAAGTCTACCGCTAACTCTCCACTGTTGTTCCTGAACTGCTACAACAGCGCTTGAAAGCTCATTTAGCTGTCGCGGTGCTGCTTGTCGCCTCAAACAGTTCAGGGTGTGTCAGCGCTTCCTTTGTTAGGTCACGGTTTTCAGGATGTAACTATGCTAAATACATTCTTTCTGCTCTGAAATATCATGACAAGATATGTTAGCAACAAGATTTGATTGTAATTAATTTGTTTTAACAAAACACTCTTGAGAGTGAGAGAGATTGGCTGTGGCTTGGGTTCAAAGCCCGCTGCTTCCCACAGGTTGTTGTGTTGCTTCATCCCACCCCAGCCAGCAGCCCCAGCCTTCCCAGCATCGTCTCCTCTGGAAGGCTTTGCGTTACAGTGAAAGGATAAAAGGCAGCTGTGAGAGCTTTCCTCTGAGTGCTTAGGTTGACAGCAACAGCCAGAGTTTCTTCCATACTAAATGTCAAATTTGAATCCAGTTTTGTGGAAAATAAACAGTTCTGTTATTAAGACATTTAAGCACAGGTTTGCTGATTTGGCCAGTTCAAGTTTTCTGCTAAAAGACAAATACTTCTTCATGAAATGGCTCTTCTATAGCTCCAACAGCATTATGAATAAAATTAATGCACTTATTTTTCATTAATTAGAGGTCATGGCTTAATTATTACTTAAAGAGGAAAAGGGAGAATTAGGTAGCAGATCATGTCTACTCATTTTAAGCCTGCAGATTTGTGTAGGTGCATGAGCCTTTCTATAAATAATTTTGCTGCTGCCTTAATGGGACATGCATGCCTTGAGGACATACTCCTTGAGAAAAGCATGTACACTCAGACTGTCCAAGAGTAGAGGCAACAGGACCTTAGCTTCTGCAGTTGTCCTGCAAGAAGTCTGCAGACGTTGCCTCTGGAGGATAATTACAGTTCTTTTGGGAAGTAAAAATCCCCTCTCTTCAGCAGCTGCAGAATATATGATTAGGTATCATGGTGCATTGCCTTGGATTATAACTGGTCTGATTGCTGAGCCTGAAAATCTGGTTCTGTAAACTACGTGCTGTTTGATTATGCCTCTCTGTCAGGATTTGGGATTACTGCAGATGGCTCCTAAGGGCAGAGGTATCAGAAGCAGACTGAAAGCTGCTCTTACGCTTCAAGATATACTCCGTTGTGGCTGGCTAGGACTGTATATGCACGTGTGTATGTGCTGATGGAGAATGAACATTTTGTGTTTACAGAGAAATGCAAGTAAAACCAGGCATTCCTTGAATATCTGCTCATCCAGGAGTAGTTGGGGATCTTTCATGATGAGGACAGCCTTGGGTAGGAGTGCTACAGGGAGTAATGCTCAGGAAGGGTGGGTGCAAGGAGGAACTGTATATCCTTGTCTTCCTTTGTTTGACAGCTGTTTTATGCATTTCAGTTTTTTCATGGACTCTAAGCATAAAATCGATGTTGGTGTAGGCTAGCTTAGGCTTTGCTGGAACTAGAACTCATACAATCCAACAACAAAGATAAAAAACTTCTTTAAGGTAGAGCTTGGTAAATTTATGGATGGAATTGGATGATAAAGTTGCTGGAAATTGAACCAAATGGTATGAGTCCGTGGGTGTCCAGCTTGGTGATACCCCCAAGAGCGGTATGATTGGTGTTGACAGAGTTCACTGCAAGAAGCACAGCCCACAGCTTCCTGGGATTGTCCCCGACCTTCCATTGTATATCCTGTCTTCTCAGTTGTTTGGTTTTTTTTTTTGATTTGTTTTGCTTTGTGGGTTTTTTTTTTGTGTTTTGTTTTGGTTTTGTTGTTGTTGTTTTGGGGGCTTTTTGTTTGGTTTTTTTTTTTGTTTGTTTTGTTTTGAGGTTTCTGTTTGTTTGTTGGTTTGGCTTTCTTTTTCTTTTATTTTTTCCTTTTCCTTTTTGAAGCATACAGGAGTGGCTGCAAGTAGGTAGATAGGAGAAACTGGTGGGATCTGCTGACGCTATGAGAAGTACCGGTGTGTCATCGATTCCTGGAGGGTTTGTCATGTTCACATGCTCAGATCTGTCACCACTTTTACAGCTAGGGGAGGATTTTTACCCAGGTTTGGAAATCAGGATGGGGTTAGTTCATTGGTTTGTTATGGTTTTAATTCCATTGCAGAATAGGGTCTGGGCCACTTCCTTGGAGCTTTAGGTCTCTTCTGTGACAGAGATGTAAAGATTTTTTGTTTGGGAAGGGTTTTATTTTTGTTTTAAATGTAAAGTGCTTGTTAGCAGCAACATGGTGTCACTTCTAAAAAATAATTAAAAAAAATACCTATTTTCTACTTGCCCGCAATAGTAGTACATGCCTACTTGGCCTGTGAGGGATTAGGCTTGATGATGCTGTTAACGTATTCTGTTCCTGTGTTCCTGTGAATGGAGGCTGAGCAAGTGAGCCTGGCATTTCCAGCTTCTAAGTGTTTGATTTTTATGACCTAATTAACATCTTTAATGTACCTCCTTATCAGTGGAGTATGTAATACAGAATGTCAGTTTATGGAAATAGGTTTTTGAAAAATACTGAATAGAAAAATATCTCATTCTTTTCAGTTATAGAAAAAGCTATTTTCATCTGTAGGAAATATCTACAAAGATGGTATAAACAGTATTTTTTCCATCAGTGTGGAATAACTGTATTTTTCCTTTTGGATTTTACCTTTTTATATCAATGTATTTATCAGACAGTAATAACTTTGAAAGATGAAGCATTAACCCTAGGTCTTACACTTAAAGAAAACAAAGTATAAAAGCAACAGGCATCTGTTTTGACAGTTGGTCTTGTCCCTCAAAAAATGTTTTTAGACCTGAGGTGAATCTCTCTCAGAAAAGGTAAAGCTCTATAAATTAAATTGATTTAATATTCAATCCTTTTTAAACATCTGCAGATTTATTTTGTGCCAAGTTAGTTCACAAATGTTGCACCTTCTCACTCAATAGGTCTTTTATTCACACGTTAACAGATTTCTGTGTTTAATGTTTCTGTGTTTCTGTTGCCACTACATAGGCTGCAGCTGTTATGAAGAGCAGACTAATTGCTTTTTCATGTACATCAGTGAAGGAATCGTTTACCCAAATTGTATTTATCAATTGTCTGTGAACTAGGGGGGTGTTTATCATATAAACACAGTTTCTGTCTTCAAAAGACATCAAAAACTGCTTGAAAATCTGGATGGAGCACTGTCCAGGCTGTGTTTGGAAATAAAGCTGCTGCTGCTGCCTTCAGAAAGTTTGGAATATCATCTAATTATCTACTTTATTGCCTAACTTCCAACTATAAAACTCCCGGAAGCCAACATCTTTTACACTGTCAGAGGTATAGGAGGCAGCATCACAGTAGCTCTTGGGCTGAAAAATAAGTGTGCTGTCATCTGACCTGAATTTGCATGGGTCGTACATGCAAATTTCTTGGGAAAGTTCTCGAAGCTGTGCCTCCCTTGGGACATAGGTCAGTCTGGACCTTGATAAGATGACCAGTTTATTGAAAGTACTTGCTGGGTACGTACTTAAGTACTTCTACTTAATGGGCTTTTAGGTATGGATAAATATAGATGGTAAAGTACAGTTTCTCCTGTATTCCTTCTACAATTGAAATTCTCATCAGAAGTAAGATGAGGATATTTAATTCTGTAAGTTTTGCAAGCTAAAGGGTTGCTAAACTTTTCTTCTCAGCTTAAATTTCACCCATGGTTTTTATTTTTTACTGTACAATATTTATTATCTTTTAAAGACATGCTTTCTTTAGTTGCATTTTGCTCTGCTGTCTAACAGGAATTCTGCCTTTTTTAGCAGTATTTCTGCCTGTATAGGGAAAAAAAGAGAAAATTCTCCAACACTCTTTGTCTGTTTTCCATGTGATGTAATGCCTTTTGTGAGAGGCATTGGCAAGGAGCTGAGGTGCAGGAAACTGTGAAATACATGAAAATCCTAAAAGCATCATATAAAAAATTGAACGTCTAAATGTATAAAGCTCACAAAGCATGTCATTCTACTACATATTTAACAGTTTTTCCTGAGCAGTAGGCAGCTAGTGTTGGAAAGTTCATGAATATTTTATTCTGTGAGATGAAAGTAACCATGTAGCAAACATACAAGACCTACATTTTTTATTTTGTTTATTCCTCTTTTGGTTTTTGTTTTCATATGGGTGAATCAGCCTTTCATCTCCCACAAACCTTCTAAAATTATTCCCATCAACTTGGTAGTACTCACTGATGATGGCAGACCTCATCAGCTGGAGGTTCCTTTACTGAAGAACTGAGTTAAGCAGCAGATAGTGACTTGTTTCTTTAGTCTTGTGGCAGTTATGGAAAGGGGAGGAAAAAAAAATAAAAAAGGAGAAGAAGAAAAAAAGGGTATTCTGAAGCAATAATGCTGAATGTCAACGTTAAAATATAGTTTGAACCGTTTCTGCTGCTGCTAACTGTAGTGTTCTGTAACCTGAACTAAGGACAGAAGCAGAAACCTGGAATGTTGGCAAATGGGCTTTTTGACAGAGTGACTAGCTGAAGAGAAACTGGCCATCCTATATGAGAAGTTTGTCCTAGTTCTGGTGGTCAGACTGTTGTAGTTCTGCTAAATAAGGATCGAAGAGAAGTATGATTTACAGGTGGGAATAATACCTCTTCTTAGGTCAGATGGCTTAGATGGAAGAAACAGGCAAGGCTTTGGCTGGGTAAGCCCTTGTTCAGATGAGAAACGGAAAAAACAGTGCAGGTTGAAGACAGTTGCTGTGGATTTAATTATGTAGATCATCTAGGCAACTCAGAAAGGATTCTTTCTACGTGTGGTGCGGCGCATGCTGTTGTGAAGCATCACATTGTTTGATCTGGAGTAGGCAAGCCTTAGGCTGGTAAAAATTGCTGACATACAGATTTTCCTTCAAGTCTACAGGTATGTTAGGGGGAATGTATGATCGTTTTTGTCTGGACAATTATTTTGTCACCATGCTGAAATTTTTTTACTGCTTGTCGACAGGCATCTGTTCAGTTTATTATAATGCAGTTTTTAAACACTGTTTTATGGCTTTTTTTCCCCCAAGAACTCTTGAACTTATTTTGCCCTCTGCCCTAATTTTTTTTTTTTCCTTCCTTCCTTCCTTCCTATTATAAATGTGGTTAGCTTACATCTCACTCTCATTTTTGTGTGCTAATCAGAGTTCTCTTTTCTGTGGCAAGATGTCGGGAAAGTTAACTGAACATGCCAGTACAAGTTCCCCAGATGTCATATAACATGCATGGTATCTAGAACAGAAGTAAAGAAATTATCTGTGTGCACTGTAGTTGGAGGCAGCGTAAAGGAAAGCCTTCAGCAGCTGCCAACATTTATTTAGTACAGATGCCGAAACAAGGCAGGAATTCTGCAGCTGTAGTTCTGAGGTGACCAGGAGATCTTCTGTAAAGGGCAAGCAACTGAATAACTGTCTTTTTTAAAAAATGGAAATTCTAGTAACTGGTAATCAAATTCCAGAATGGTTCCTTGGAGCAGAACACAGATGCAGTAGGACAGCCAACAGCACCTGAGCAATTCTCATGGCTGGCAGAAGGGGACAGAAAGCAGTGGAAAAGAGACCATTTACACCAGCTGAAGATTTGTTGTAAATCTGTGTTTTATTGCTGTAAATCCTAAAATATACAATAGTATTCTGTTATCTCTGTAAGAAGGGCTAAGCCAAAACATGCAATAGCCATAGCTCCTCATCTGAAACTGAGGATTCAAAACACTATTTACTGTATGCTTAAGGAAAGTGCAGGATAGTTTGACTTGTGTGTAATAAAACGCGTATGTTTACACATGCAGCAGTTGAAGGAGAGAAGAGAGGTTTTTTTCCAGCCTGTTGAAGAGATAATATATTGGTGAACTGTATTGGGAGCAGGAAACACATTGACTTTGCTGCCTTTCTTCCAATTCACATGGTCTAAAAAGAAGACTGTACAAGTGGGTCTGGGCTTTCCTCCCTTGAGGGTACTTTTGCTTCATAGATCTAGCAGTAAAGATGAGCATTGCACTTAGGAAGATGTAAAGTTACTACATATTCCCATTTGCACTCTTGCTTTTTTGTATGTGTATCTTTCTCACAAGGGTGGTTGTAAGGATTAAATGCTGTGGCATAACATTGTATGATGTGCTGGTGCTCCTTGAGTCCTTCTTCAGTTTTTCAAGTCTTGATCACTTTTCTTTTTGCATGTACACTGAAACTATTACAAATCTTTGAAGCCTTTAGGCTTTTCTCTCAGCATATGTTTATACTAGTAGAGTACCACCGAGTATTACTTCATTACATTCATGTCCCCTAATCAACACTGACTCGAAAGGTAAAACAGATGGCATTTGTTTGCTTATGAATTATGCAAAATTATAGTTTATTAAGTTCCTGCATTTTAATGGGCAGATGAGCTAATGGCTATGTGGGTGGGCTGGGTACTACACAGTGTGTAGCTTTGTAGATGGACTGCAATTGCTTCAATTCGCTAACTATGCTTTCAAGTACACCTGTTCTCCATTGTGGTTTTCACTTGGAAAATCTGCCATCTGGAATCAGATCAGGTTTTGAACCAAAAAAAGATGAATGGCTATAAATTTAGGTCAAGACACTTTTTTCTCGTCTAAAAGAATGCACTTTTTCATGGAACTTGATAACAGAAACTACTATTTATGGAGAAATATAAGGATAATTAGAAAGTAGAAAGTTTCCTATTGCATGCTAATGGATGATGAAAGCTGAAAATGAGGGAAATACATGAAGTGTATTGGCACCACTTTAAATTTTGCAGATTGCATTTAGTCAGAACCTAATTTGGCTTGAAATGGCTGTTTGTTGAAATTCCATTTTTTATGTTCTGTGAGACAGACTATAAAGCTCCAGTGACTCTTTTTGATTTAAAGGGAATGAACTGGAAAAGATAGGGAGCAGCAGATGACAGGTGTGTTATTTGGCCATTCCCTAACTTAATTTATAGTATTCACAGACAGGAGATGGACTTCTCATCTTAATTTTTTTTATAGCTGGACAGAATTTGATGGAATATTCTTTAAAAAGTCATCCATTTTGGTTTCGCAAGACACTGCAACAACCCAGTTTCATAATCTAGCCCAAAAGCACACAAAACTATATTCTACAATAGAATACCTGGTAGTGTAGCAAAGGGCAATAGTTAAGGTGGGAGGATTAATTTTTTAAATTACTTTATAAGCACGAAGAGTTTGTGGCCATGTAGGTGACTAACTAAAAAGAGTAATTATGTAAAGAGAACTAGGAATAGTATGTATTAGCAAATTAATGTTTAGTGGTTAATTAATTTTTTAGCTCCTCTTCTTGGTTTGGGAGAGTCACAAATGAAAAAGATGGGCCAAAGTATGCCTTCATACACACTACTGCCAGTGCATTGACCTCCGCGTGATTGCAGAGCTGTAACAAATGCTGGAATGTGGCTGTTAAGAGGGAGCCTGAATGACAGTTTCCTCGTCTGCTAAGGGCAAAAGCAGATCCCCTTTCCTCCAGACATAAAGCTGATTTTACAGCTACCTGTGTGTTGTCACCAGGGTGGAGGTTATTAGGACCAGAGGATACTAGCTGCAAGGAAGAATTATTTATCCCGCTGTCATTCAGGTCTTCCAAAATGCTTTAGGGAGGTGTTCAGATCTAAGGTGAATAGCTTTGCTCTGAAATGAAGTGAGGACACTTGTGCATTATTTTTTTTTTTTCCTATGGGACTGGGAATCTGTAGAAGAGGCCAAGTAGCAAGCAGCTTGGGGCAGAGTGGTAACACTGAAACACTCTGGTAACTTCCAAAATAGTCAATAGTCTCTTCCCTAACTCTTCAATCACTACTTGGTGGTGATTACTGTTTCCTCTTGCTATTTTTATGCCAGGGAGAGTGATTTTAGGTGTTGATTTTGGTGGTTTGAAAATGTATCCCCCACCCCCGCCTTCCAAAGGGGAGCGTTTGACTGCCTATACTGCACGATGCATAAATGATGAGCACTGATGACAGCTGCTCACTCACATTTGTCATCATTATATAAACTGCCGTCTGTCAGAAATGGGCACCGTCCGAATAAAAAGCAGAAGAGCTCTGCTGTACAGCAACCACTAGGCTGGGCTGAGCTAGGGCAGGGCTGGAATGGTTGTCTGGTCATAGACTCAGTTTCTTCCTTTTGCAGTTGTTGCAGTGATTGGCTTTCAGATGAAATCATTGTGCCTTGGCTGGGTGACATGCATGCTTTGCTTCTGGTACTGTGCTCCCAAATCAACATTCAGCAGTGAAGAACTAAGCTAATGATGTAAATGGTTTCAAACATTGCCACTAGCCGTGGTGGCTTTTATTTCCTATTCACTGTGAACGGCAGTGCTATATTTGGGAGAAAACTTGGGCTGCCTGGTTATTGCTTTTCCAACAATATAGCTCTCAAATTCTGCAACTGACAGGCTTGGAAATAAGTAAAGAAAGACCATTGTGGCCAGAATGGAGGGAAAAGAGAAAAAACTGATCTGAAACAGGATGACAGAACTGTTTTCTGCTGGCAATACAGCATGGTCTGGAAACATTTCTTTGAAGATACAGTAGTTTTCTCCAGTTAGTAAGTGATTATGTTAGAGAAAATTACAGTTAAATATATTTTAAAAACCTAATGATAGTTACAAATTGTTGTACAACCAGTAAAAGTTGGTAAATGTGACGCCCATCTACAAAAAGAGCAAGAAGGAGGGTCGAGGGAGCTACAGGCCTGTCAGCCTGTGCCAGCTGATCGTCCTGAGCGCCATCATGCAGCATGTGCAGGACAACTGGGGGATCAGGCCCAGCCAGTGTGGGTTTATGAAAGGCAGCCCTGACTGAGAAACCTGGTCTTCTATGACAAGGTGACCCACCTAGTGGATGAGGGAAAAGCTGTGGATGTGTCTACCTCGACTTTAGTAAAGCTTTTGACACCTTTTCGCACAGCATTCTCCTGGAGAAACTGGCTGCTTGTGGCTTGGATGAGTATATCCTTTACTGGGTGAAAACCTGTCCGGGCAGTCGAGCCCAAAGAGTGGTGGTGAATGGAGTCACAACCAGCTGGTGGCCAGTCGGAAGTGGTGTTCCCCAGGGCTCAGGACTGGGGCCAGCTCTGTTTAATAACTTTATCAACAACCTGGACAAGGGCATCCAGTGCACCCTCAGTAAGTTTACAGACGACACCAAGCCGGGTGGCAGTATTGATCTGCCAGAGGGCAGGAAGGCTCTGCAGAGGGGTCTGAACAGGCTGGACCGATGGGCTGAGGCCAATTGTATGAGGTTCAACAAGGAGCAGTGCCGGGTCCTGCATGTGGGTCACAACAACCCCACGCAACCCTACAGGCTTGGGGAAGAGCAGCTGGAAAGCTGCCTGGCAGGAACGGACCTGGGGGTTGGTTGACAGTAGGTGAATGTGAGCCAGCAATGTGCCCAGGTGGCCAAGAAGGACAATACCATCCTGATTTGTGCCAGAAACAGTGTGGCCAGCAGGACAAGGAAAGCCTTTGTCCCCCTGTACTTGGAAATGGTGAGGCTGCACCTGGAATACTGGGTTCAGTTTTGGGCCCTTCACCACAAGACAGATGTTGAGGTGCTGGAGTGTGTCCAGAGCCAGGCAACCAGGCTGGTGAGGGGTCCAGAGCACAAGTCTGATGAGGAGCAGCTGAGGGAACTGGGGTGGTTTAGCCTGGAGAAAAGGCGGCTCAGGGGAGACCTTACCGCTCTCTACAGCTGCCTGACAGGAGGCTGTAGGCAGGTGGGGGTCGGTCTCTTCTCCCAAGTACCAAGTGGTAGGATAAAAGAAAATGGCCTCAAGTTACGCCAAGGGAGGTTTAGATTGGATGTCAGGAAAAATTTCTTCCCTGAAAGGGTGGTCAAGCACTGGAACAGGCTGCCCAGGCAAGTGATTGAGTCCCCATCCCTGAAGATATTTATAAGGCATGTAGTTGTGGCACCTGGGGACATGGTTTAGTGGTGGACTTGGCACTTCAAGGTTAATGGTTGGACTTGATGATTTTGAAGGTCTCTTTTTGAACTTAAACGATTCAATGTTTCTATAAGTCTAACCTTTCTGAAGTTCAGGTGCTTTTTCCAAGTTTATCTGCTTATGTTTATGTTACAGCTAGGTTAGCACTAGCCTAAACCCAGCAGGGTAATATTCTGCATTGGCCAGTATGCGCTAATACTGTAGCAATCACCAGCTGGGACAGCTCTCCTACAGCAAAAGAATTTGTTTTGTTCACAGGCTTTATGTCACTATAATGTTCAAAATTTTCAGTCAGAATTGTTGGGAGACTGTGGGTCTTGATTTAAAAAGATATCTTAAAACTTCAATTAAAAAAAATAAAATTCCTCATGTTCTCTAAATTAGAGAGTCATTGCAGGATGATGATGATGCCTCAGTGGTGCTGATGCACAGTGTGTGAACAGGGCAGGAGACAAAGAAGGGCTACATTCTGCGTACTCTGGAGGTTTACCTCTCCGTGTTGACAGTGACGCAATAGGATACATCCTGCTCTTGATCACAGGGCATTTAAAATGTGATTAGTGCATTTAGTCTAAATTTAAATATAAATAGAGAATAACCATCCATATAAAAATATTTGTTGTGTGTGATTTTTTCCCATGGAGTAATAAATTAGCCAGTAAGAGGTTTCATGCAGTTTTGATATTTATTAGCTACTGTGCCACACTATACTTTGGAAAATAATTAACTCTCTTCAGTTTTATGAAGCAGTAGAAGAACCTTTATTTGAACAGTTTCTGGCCAGACATCCCAGATGACAGGTACAGGAAACAGTAATTTTAATTTTTAATGTGTTTTTAGACTTCATCAAATACTCAACAGATCAGAATGAAAAATGTTTTTCATTGCAGTGTAGGCTTGGTCTCAGTTACCTGAGACCGCGGATTTTGCATGAAGGGGTTTGGAGGCACAGGGGCAGCAGTGCGGGGTCTGTGGAGTTGGCTCTCTGGAGCAGAACTGAATGTTTCGTTACGGTGTCTACAGTCTGGTAGTTCCCAGTACCAACACACAGTCGGTGCCCCATAACCAGTTCTGTACCATACACCAGGAAACTGCTACAGATTTTTCCCCAAGCCTGGACTACTCCTTAACCTTCTTTCTGTTTTTAACAGTGACACGAATTCTCCCCTGTTCACTCCTGCATTCTTTATGTTTTGCTGCCAAGTCTTTCTTCTGGTTCTTCTTAATGCACCTAGAAAATCTACTTTTCCCATCTTTTGCCTTTGCTGGGAGGCAGAAGGCTAGAGGTTAGCGAGCTATGTTTTCTTTCTCAGTACTTTCTGCAAACCTCTTTTGCTCCTTTCCGAACTCAAGAAATCAGCTTCAGGCATAAAGGCGACCTGTATTTTTTGCTGTTGGTGGCTTGACTCTGACACTAACTGATCTACACCATCAAATTTTGTGTGATGCATTTTTAAGTAGTCTGTGGCTATCATGCCTATACTGTAGTGCCTATGTTTTGCAGTCTCTTTAGTCATGCTAGCTGGGGGCTTAAGTTCATGCTCAGCCTCAAATTCTGTATTTTCTTTGCTCATTGGGTTTGTTTCAAGGGATGTAGTCCTCTTACCTTGGCATTATAGAAGACCCAAACTCATAGTGGTTTTCCCTGGTTGGCACTGTTTGTCTGCTTGATGGAGAACCTTCAACCAAAGCATAAGCACGGTGATTCAGTCTTTGTAAGATCTTTGTAGAGTGTCCAGAGTATTTCTAGTCTGTTCAAAGCTCTTTTCACTTGCTGTTCACAAGGGGTTTAGGATAAAAAAGTGGAAGAAACAGCTGAAATAGACATGTGAGCCATTTGTGATCTGCTAATGTAATTATCGTGTGCCAAATACGCAAACACCTTCATTCCAAGTAATTTTTGTCACATTTACAGTTAGGAAAAAATTGTATTTCTAGTACTTTTCCAGTATTTAAAATTAACTAATAGTGTTTATTGTGTTTCAGCACTGACAGTGGACCAGCTTCTTCTTCTGTGTTGAGTTTGTTTGCTTCTTACTCTTTTCCCTCTTAATTTTCACCTGTGAACTGATTCATAGGATTTGTTAACCCTTCTGTAACATGGCACATTTGGTCTGATTCTAAGAAATTTTTAATCATGCATTTGCTGCTGAGATAAAATAAGCAAGTGGCAAAATGGAAAGCTGCTTTGCGGAAATGAACCTTATTACAGCTTTGAGGAAATGACAGTGTAATTAAAGCTGAGACAGACATTTTATTTAAATCCCTTCTCTTCAGCTGTGCATAGCATATTGAAAATAATGTTGCGATAATTTATCATATTTAAACTCTTTAATGGACAGTTTGTGGAGAGAGTTTGTACTTAATTCTGAGAGAGAAAATAAAATTTCTGTCTCATATATTCAAATTTCTGTGAACTTTTTCAAAAAGTAACTTGGAAACTGGCTTTAAACTTCTGTTCTGTGTCAAACTCCATGTATACTATTTCCATGAATGTTCCTACAAGGTGTTATTCTGTCTTTTCCTCTCAAGAGGCAGAAAATTGAAGTTTAGATTTTGACATTAATAGTTTTGATGTTATGTAATGATTAATGATTTATTTTTGCAAGAGTAGAAGTGGAAAGGTAACAAACAGGAAGAAAAAAAGAAAAGGATACAATTGACTAGGTTTCAAGTTCTTGCACTGCATCTGTGACTACTGTCTGCAGACCTTCCAGGTTTGGGAATTTGAAGGGGGGGAAAAGAAAAGAAGGAAGAAGAATATGAGTAAATATGACAATACTTGTTCCTATTTCCTCCTATCTCAGCCATTACATGTACTATTGAGCTGGAAAAGTCAAAAGGCATTCTTGTTTAGTTTGCCAGCATGGAAATACTTGGAGAGAAGGGTTGCTGTTGTCTTTCTTTCCTTTGCAATTTGCCAATTACATGTCAGTTCTTATTCTCACAGCACCTCCATCCCTCTCTTATAAAACAGCAAAATGTGGTTTGCAATTAAAAAAAAATAGAATAGACAGTCAAAATATAGAATAGATGATTCGAATATTGACCCAGACATGTTCCATAATTAGCTCTTCCTCTTGTTCTGGTCAACAGTGCCTCAGCTTTTTTTAGTCTTTTCTTAATGCAGCCTTTTTTAATGCCTTCTTTTCATTTACCAGCAAAGGTGATAGCTTTTCTAACAGGAGAATCAGTTCAGTTCTCTGAACACAGTGAGAATCAAAGAAACCCGTAGCTGTAACCTGCAGTTATCTTGCCTGTTATTTTTCATTAGAAATCCCTTTTTTTCAGTTGTATTTTTTTATATTTTCCTTCTATATGTATTTTTTTAGTCTTTTCTTATATAAAGCTTATATTTTTGTTAAAATCGCTCCATACCAGTATGTACTAAACTAATATACAGTGCACAGAAAGGGAAGTTCACCAAGCACATACCTTTCCCTAGCAAAGGGAAACTGTATTTTAAAAGGTTTATGCTTAAATGAGAAGCATGTTACATGAATGAAACATGAGTAATTTCATGTATACACACAAAAAATAAACAATATTTGTGAAGATGCAAATATAAATCTTTGAAGAATCTAGCTTTAGTTTAAGAAGCGTGAATTTTGTGATGGTAAGTAAGAGGTTGGGTTTTTTTAGACAGGAAAAGTAATGAATGCTATTTTTGGTGTCTTTATTGGACAAAATGCTATTTGTTGATGTAGGGTCAGGGTTCTGAGCCATCGAAGGCATTTAACTAGTGGTATGAAACCCTCTTCAAAGTGGCTTGTAAAAGGTGCCTAAGCAGGTAAGGGATACCTCTTTTGAAAACCTTTGATACAAGCCATGTAGGCTGAACTAAAATCCTTTCAGGTGAGGAGAGGGGTGACTTTATGCCCTGTCTCCTGAATCCATACAGAGAGTTTAACTGTGAGCTTCTGACTATAAAGATTTGTGGTATATTGTCAAGTAGTATAGGTAAAATAGGGAAACAGCCTTTTTTCCCCTGTGGCAAACTTTTATTTTTTAAAAAATGTATTTCTGTTAGCAGCAGGAAAACATGGCAACTACCAACAAAATGCTATACAGCTAAAGGTATCAACTGTGAGGAACACTGTCCTAACACTTCCCCTTGCAAGAGTATTTTCACAGATGCTTTTCAAGGCAAGCTTCCCCAGTACGGGTGCTGAGCTGAAGAGGAAAGCTGACCACGTACCTGACTGGCAACTTTAATAAGCTTAGATTAGGAAAAGGGTGAGCTCTTGTCATCATCGTGATCTGTAAGACGAAATTTTTTGCAGTTCAACAGGTTATTCTAAAAAAGCCTATGCATAGCAGCAGATAACTTCTTTTAAATTTTCAGTGTTGGAGATGCACTGAGATTTCTAAGATTGTTCAGAGATAACTGTTAATAGTACCATGCACAAAGAAGGTCTGTAATGCTTCAAAGGGATGCACAAAGCCTAGGGGTGATGCTTAGACTTCCTGCTGTGTGTGATTGCAGGAGAAAGTCATGAGGCTTGCACACTTCAAAAGTCAGGGCATGCAAAAGTTCCAAGCAGCCCACACAAATTCACCTCCCTCCTTCTGCTTGTTCATTACAGTGCAGATAACTGCTCAATCAGTTTCATTTCTTTAAGGTGTTTCCTTTGTCAGTTAAGAGATTTGATGGATGTAAGTATGAATGAAGTTCTTAAATAATGTTTATTGGTATTGAGCTTTTTAGCCAAATAGAAAGGCAAGCTTTCTGTTTTATTGCTGCTGTTTTGCCTTTGTCACCTGTCTCTTTGACCATCTTGTCTATTACAGATCTCTCTTGTCTGTCAAAGCAAACCTCTGTTCTCAAATGCCTATGTGGTATATAATTTACTGGTGTTTTGGTCTGTGGATAGCATTTTTACATACTGCTGCAGCTGGAAGAAAAATCACATGTGGACAGTACCCTGTCTGCTAATATTTAAATATAACCTATTAAACCTAATTTGTTTCTATACAGGAAAGAAACGTTTTTCTTTAAAAACATAGGTCTAAGCTGTAGGGATAGGGTCTTAACTCCATGTGGCATGGTCCTCCCATCCAACAAAAGGACTGGCACAATGCAGACACATACAGGTTTAAAACCAGCGTAGTTTAAGCCCTCTCTGGAGCATATTATGCAAGGTGAAAATATACTAATCGGGACTATTCAAGTTCATGAGTATCAGCTTTTTTTGTGCATGTTATGGAGGCTGGGGTACACACAGCAGTTAGAGCACCTCTGCCCTGCAATGACTTATGCACTATGCCCTTTGTCTTGTCTAAGGCTCTAGCAAGGCTGCAATTATTTTTTTTTTCATTTTTGTTTGAATTATTATTGTCATCATTGTTTTTATTATTAAATAATAATCATCTGGTTTCTGTGTTTTCAGTGAAAACACCCAGTCTTATTTAATACACAGACCAATCTTTGCCTTTGGTTTCAGTGGTGTCAATCCACATATGGAAGTGTTCTGGATTTGAAGAATGAGGGCTCTTTTCTCTAACAAAATGAAATTAATCCATTATTAAATGTGATCTCAAAAAGAGGGAATGTACTGCACTGGTTTTTTTTTCCCCATATGAAAAAAGGTCAGCTAGTTTCAATATAATGGCTTCAAACAGGTGGTTTTGGACCTTTATGTTACTTGCAGAGTACTTTATGTAAAGTGAGAAGCAATAAACTGGTTAAAAATAATACTGTAAAGAATTTTTATGGTAAAGTGAAATAGTCTAAATACATTTATAGTGACTGAATAGGTTTTAGGCATAAGTGGCAGGTGAAATTTGATAGATCTGACATGTACTAATTGCCTCCAGCACTAGCTATTGCTGACTAACCAGTTAGTAAAGACACAGTGATGTCAAATCTGTGAATACAAGTTATATTAAAATACTTGCATTTACATTCATGAACTATTCTTTTCCCCTGGACACTAAGCCAATTTATTTCCCATGCCTTTATCACTGAATTTTCAGGTTTTGATGAGACCACTTTCAGGCTCATCTTTTTTCGTTGAATAGTAGTGTTATTTTTTTCCTGTTTTCCCAAGACAGAAAAATGCTAAAGCTAGTAGTGAACTGGGATGTTAACAGTGAATGAGTGATAAGGCAGAACATTTTGAAAATGCTGGAATTTATATTTTTAAAAAATTAATTTAGAGGAAAAAGGAAATGGCTCTTAAATAAAGCAAAGAAATGAGTCAGGCATTGTCTTTATTTCCAGCTCTGGTAGAAGCTTTAGGAAATCATTTAACCTTTTTGCATGTCTTTGTTTCCATGTCTGAAAAATGGCATGATAATGGTATACAGGTAAGCTAAGCTAATTCAAGGCTGCAAAGTGTTTAGAGAGCTGTGGAAGTGTCAGATGGAAAAAGCTGCAACTTATTTCAATATGAGAATTTGCCTTATTTAAATTAACTTGATTATCATGCTAATTAATTTGTTATCTAGAGTATAAAACACTACTGAGTAGCTTATGTTTATCAGAGTAATAACTGAAAAAATGGTGAAAGAGCTAGAAATTATTCTCAGTTTCATGTCATACGAGAGAGACCACTTTCATAGTCTGTGTTTAGTTTATTCCAACTCTGAAATAATTTGTAATTTCTACCAGGAATATGCAACCACAATAATTCTCAGCCATTATCCAAAGAAAAGAAATGATCATAGATTTTCAAATAAAGCAAAATCTGGAAGTCTTGGTTACTTGACCTCAAAAAGCTTATTGGGAAACCCCTGACTTCAACTAGCTTGCACAGGTTTTCGATGGATAGTCTGTCCCTTCCTGGCTGTCCTGCCTATTTGATTTTGGAAATGCTTTTAGAGTTCTCCAGAGGTCCTGTTATTTAGGGGAGTAGAGAGCTGAAGTTCTTTGGAGGTACTTTGGTTGGGATGGTCGAAATAAAGTATTTGGCTTTGCATTTTGAATCTGGTTTAATTTCACATTAGTGTGTGAAGTGGAAAATAAATATTCTTCAATAGAACTGTCTTCATTTTTCTATTGAAAAATAACTTTATATTTTAAAATATCAGTCCATTAAGATTGAACAAACTATTTTTTTATTTACTCTGGATTAGAACATTTATTGTTCCATGGTGAAATATTTAAGAGCCAGTCTGCAAATTAAAAATCCAGCTAATAATAAGTGAATAATGACTTAATGAGATGCATGTTACTTATTAAAGTGTCTTTAAGGGTTTATTGCCTTAGTGAAAAGAAAATGAAAGGATGTTTTTATTTTCCTGGTGGAAAATCGGCCAGTAGGAAGATTACTGTCTTTGCCATGAGTAACCTTCAAGGGAACAAATACAAAGGCGAAAAATTCAAAGCCAATTGGTTCTTCATCTAGAAAAAAATACTGAAAGTACAAGGATTAACCTTCTAATTAAATGATAAGCTTTTATTGAGTTAGGCAAATACTGTGCATTTGAAAATTTATTCCTAACACATGGTTTATTATCATTACTAATTTTGCTATGCTAAGTAATACAGATATGTAAGAAAGGGGGAAGTTATTTGAAATCCAGAAGGAAACTCTTTTAACATTTCTTTTCAAGCCTGCAAGAACCTGAGACACTTGGTTGCAAGGTAATATATAAGACAGAGGAATGAGCAACCTTTCAAAGTGCAGGCCTCCTGAATACAAAATCCCTGTGTAGATTTCAAGAAGAGGTAGTAACCAAATTGGTTCCACCTTTTGATAACCTGCCTTTATATGAAAAAGGAAACTTCCCTCATCCCTGGCAGTAACTTTCAGTGAGTTTTTGGTTATGTGATCCACATCCCTTACAATGTATAGAATAGGAATGAATTAGTACAGTGAACTGGCCCAGCCTCATGATTGATAAGAAAGGTGAATTGTGCTAATCTTTTTAGTTTTATACGAGAAAAGACGATGTGATTTTGAATGTCAGATCTAGGGTTTTGAGCCGGTAATCTCAGTCCTTCATAAGGCATTCCTAAACATCTCAACGTTGTCAACTCTTAAAGGAAAAAATGATCAAGTGCATCTGAGGCTTTTCCCTAGCCATTTGTTTTATTAATATCTTACGTGCTTTGCTTATTGGTTATTGCAGTTTTTGCATTGCAACTTCAAAAGCTATTTTAGTGTACTGACCAGATAAAGAAATTGCTTAATAGATGCAAAAAGCTGTCTTACCGGAGCAAACTTGCTCACTGCAACTCAGGCAGAATCAAATAAAGATTCACAGTGTGAGTAATAGGCTAAAGATGGCTTGTCTAGGTCTCTGGTTTAATAAATGTGCAATATCTCATTGTTTCTGTTCCTTCAGCTCTTAGAACTGTGGACATATAGTCCAACTATTAGTTGGACTAAATGTTTTACTTTCTTCTTACAGGTTTAACTGCAAAACAAGGAAATTTTTAAAAATTCATACTAGAAGAATTTTAATTACCTAAACCCTAGCTTTAAAAAAAAGTTTATTTCTGTCCTGTTTAGTAGTGACTTGAAAATCATGAATATTTAATTTGGAGAATAATCAAAACAAGTGAACTTCAAGTTGGCTTTTCAAAATCGGAATTTGAAACACTGTAGTTCCTGAAAGAAAAGCAAGGATTATTTGCACATAAAGGTCTTTGTCTGACAGTAGAAGTAGAACAGTTTCTATTAGCTAGTAATATATGTTTTCTTATTTTCTTTTGAAATTTCTTTTGAGAATAATGACTTAAGGGGAAGATTGTTCAAGGTAAAATGCTTTGTAGGGACCCTGTACTTAAAAATGGTAGTTCTGAAGTGTAGGTGAAACCACACTGATTTTACAGCGTGCTGCATAAAACTGTAGAGGACTATCCAAGCGGAAAGATTTGAAACACCACATGCACCATCTAGTATGAATATGTACAGAAAGTTAGCTGAATGAGGATCTAAACTCCTAGGCAGTTGCCTATAGCCAAATTTTTTTCTGTATCTCTAGAGAAATTCAGAAGAAATCCATCAGGGGAAGATTTCCAACCTTCTCATAAAGTTTTTTTTTTGCCTTTTTCCCCACTGTTTAAACAGAAAAATTGAGAAGCAAATATCTGGGTGACAGCTGTTGGAAATAGAATGCAAGATTTTTTTATGAATGGGAGTGGGATTGTTAGCAATTTGTCAGGCTTGTAAAACATCTTTTGCCTACTCATCCAGAACTATAACAACAGATTCACACTGAGGATGAAAGACAACTGGACTTTCAATTATCTTTCTGCCTTTTTGTTCCTAATGGATTGAACCACACCGTGATCCTAGCTCAATAAACAGGGTAATTGCCTGTGCTGGAGAACTGGTGATTTCACCATGTTTCTATTAACTTCATGGGGAAACAGGATTTGTCTGGCTCTTTAAAGTTCCAGGAACCTGGCTTCTAGCAGGAGTTACCAGGTCTCCTGAATTCACCGGGGTGAATATTTTAGGAACTAAACTGAAATGCATGCTGAATTGTTTATGGTAGCTCTGAAACCCATAAAACCTTTCAGAAAGAACTCCCTGAGAAAGTCTGCTGCTCACATTGAGTAGGGTCCTAGTGGAGTCTCGTACAGGACCTGGTTTAATTGTGCTTAACCAGCAGGCCAAGCATGAACAGGCTTAATATTAGAGTCTGTACTTGAGTGGAAGATGTTTAATCGGGTGGATGAAAGTCTGAAGAACCTGACTGATTTTAATCATGCTTCCCAGAAAACAAAATAAGCTGATGCTTGTCCTTAAGAACTTTTGGTAGTTCATGTTCTACCCTTATGGCAACTTCCAGGAGCTACCCGTGAAGCTCTACACTTGTTTATTTGGCAGAGGCAGTTATGTTCGTTAGAATATCACGTGCATGAACTTCTTGTAAATCCCTTCATGTTAGTGTTAGTGTGTTCTAATGATGGTGATGCACAACACACAGGTTAGAAACTTAATTAAGAAAAGCTGAAATTTCTTTTGTAGATTTTTAATTCCTAATTGCTCATTTTACGTGACTTGTGGTTGGGGACCATGCAAAATTACTTCCTAGAATGGTATAAATTGTATAATTGGTATCATATTAGCATGCTGATACATGTTACTCTTTGTCCTTAGCCTGTCGAAATGCAGTTCCCAGCCAGCAATATGTAAGTGACAGACAGGGTAGTACAGATTTAGAATAACTGGTGGTGGAGGTGGTCAATGAGTATACCATTCTTTATGCCTAACCTAATTCATCTAAACATTAATTGTTTGCATTTAGCTAGTGTTTGCACTCTCACTGTAATCAGTGGAAGGCGTTGCCATAGGAGAAAATGGATCACTCTTCTGAGACACTAATCTCTCCCCATAGACTATAGAAGGGTAATTCTACTTACGGTTCCTCATCCAGTTTATTGCTTTCCTGGAGGCATCCCTGGTTAAGAATGATGTTTGGCAAAAGTATTTGTGTTTGTCTCAAATTCTCGGATTTTTTTCTGCGTTATGCACAACCAGATCTATATTCAAGCATCCAAGGGGATATATTGGCACTACCTGGATTTATACTGTGGAAAAATACAAACCTTGTGATCTGCTTTCCTACTTTTGTTCTGTTTTGAGCATGGTTGTTGCGGTGCTTCAGGCTCTTTGACCCATACCCATCCTGTCCCCCAGCATACCCCTACCTGCAAACCTATTAATGATGGAAGGTCAGTCACTCTGGTGTGTGCATGACTCCTCACCCGGAAGAACTCAACATGTTTTCCGCCTGAGGTATAGACCCTGTTCTTCCAAAATGAAGCCTATCTACAGCAGTAAGCTTTTTCTAGTTGCTCCTCAGCTCCCTGTTCTTCATGCTAGTTACCTGGTAGATCCTTAGTTGTCTGCTAGTCATTCCAGCTTCTGCTAAACCTCTCTTCAGGAACTTCCCTTCATCTTTCTGTAACACTATTTTTTTGCTGTCTCTTCTCATCTTGTAACTGCATTGTTCATGTAACATACAACATTACAAACATTTTACAGATCAGGGGTGCTTCTAAAGTAATTGTAGGGCTACTGCTTTTTTTTGCAAAAAACCTACCAAAACCCTTGATTTTCTTTTAATTTGTTTTTAGTGCCTTTTCCTGTAGCAAGAGTCTTTCAGCAGGTTTACTTTCTTGTTTTCATCAACAACAAAAAAAACCCAAAAACACCCCCACCCCCCTTTTTTAAATGTATGAATATGAGGATTCTAGAGTAACTGGAGTTACTGCTGCAGAGGAAAATGCAGAGGAAAATGCTGGGAGTATGGCAATTACAGCTGTGGGCAAGATTTAAATAATTCTTCCTGGCAAGCTGTGTGGGTGCCCCAGGCTATGTTTAGGCTGAACAATTTTTGTCTGAAGAGATCCTGGATCTTCTAGATCATCCCAGGACTCCTACCTTTACATGCCCAAGAACTGGGGAATGCCTCTTCTGGAGGAGAGAAGAGAAGGAACTGTCACGTATTTGGGTCTTGACCACAGCAGAGTTTCAGGACAAGTCAAAACAAATTCCTGGACTCGTGCACTCAGAAAAACTCCCAGCTCCAAGTTCAGCCATAGCTTTAATGTGCAGGAGCCTTTTAATCAGATGGAGAAGAATTCTTCTTAATAAATCATTTGAACCTATAAACCAAATGATTATTTTTTCTTCTGAAAAAAGTTTTAATTAGGATTTACTTTTATGAAACTTTTCTGAGGGCTGATATTTAGCTGAACCACAGTCTGCTAAGAAAGGGGACAACTGACTGCTCTCTTGAAGTCCCTGAAGCAAATGTTAATTGTCTACACTTGATAAGGACAATAAGTGCTGCAGGGGAGATGCTGCCTGCAACCCTTGTGGTTACAAGCGTATGATTAACTAGAACACAAGGAAGGTAACCCTCGGCTAAAGTTAGACTCAAAGTGAGATGTTGCCTGTGAAAATCTGAGCATAAAGCAAAACCACACAATGGTTGGGGTTTTCTGTTAGCTAGAAAATCTTTCTCATAGGAAAACAAGGGCTGGCAGGATGCTACTTTTAGCAGGGATTCTGCTCCAAGGCTCGGGCTTGGGCTCTACATGGAAGCTGTGACTTTCAGTCTCATCTGTAGATTTTATTTTATTGAGCTGTAAATTTTATGTTTGAATAAACATTGTCATGTTTCTAAGGCTGTCTGCCATGCCAGATATTTAGTTCACCCTCAGACAAGCCTATAGACTGTGTAAATTCCACAACACAGATTTATCACATCTAATTTCTAAACATTGATACTGAATTGAGAAGGCCTGTTTAAAATGTATGAATGCAGGCATTATAATTTCCATTTCAGCTACATTTGTTCCTGAGAAAACACTTTAAAGACAAATTTCTAGGAATTATTTCATTAAGTATTTATTAGCATTTATGGCCTTCCCTCTGCAGGCTCATCCCATATCAGGCCTTTTGTAAAACAGTTGGCATTTCAGAGTGGGCTGCTGGTGCAAAACCAAGTGCCAATCGGACAGCCTGAAAAGATGTAGGAATTGATGCAGCAGAAGTATATACAATCAATTTGGGAAAATAGTTCAATGATAGTTTTACTCCGAGCCCATGAAAATGTCTGCTTTAGCTTTGTTGATGTTCCTGGTAGGAGACATTAGCAATGTCTAGGTTTCCATGGGTCCAACTATTCATTGGCCAGGGAGAAAAATCGCTAAGAAAATACAGATGGTCCAAGTAATCTGAGCTGAGTTTAGTGACATTTTTTCTATTCCCTAGGCAGAATCCCACAGGAATTAGTGAATAATTTCCTGCTCTTGCCCTGGTCTAAAACATGCACTGTGGAAAAAGATGGGACCATGAGCATTTCCATGCGTTAAACCCAAGAATTGTGTTTCTTTCTGAAACAGCCATGCAGTGTATCCAACAAGAAACTACATCGGGTCTCTGAGCTCCCATGTGTACTTCCCCTCTTCAGTATGGCATAAGAAAACAATAATTGACCTTCTGTCATTTACCTGCAGACTAATAAATGAATGTGGAAACCATTCCATACTTACCTATTGATTTTGGGCATTTCACCCAGAATTGTAATGCACATTGTCTGCATGTGTTCCTGTCTGCATTGGTCACACTAAATGAATAAAGTTCAAAGTTTTGGTAAATTAATTCTTAAAACCGGTGCTTTATTAAAATGTCTATTGATTTTTTTTCTTTAAAGTCACATGAAGCGGAGAAACTTCCAAAAACTGGTTACTTCATAGGCTTTGGAGAAGATCAAGATCAGCACTGAAGTTTGTAGCATGGGTCCAATGGCAAGTGGGAACTCACAGAAAACTCACAAAAAAAGTGAAAGAAAAAAAGGTTTAACCTTAGAGAGTAAAACTTGCACATAAGCATCTCTTAGCAACACAGCCTGTAAAAGTAAGGAAGATAATGTTAATATCCGCAGCCAATCTGCCTATCACTCAGATGTCATGAGTAGTCCCTGGAGTAAATTAAAAGGCAAAATAGTTCCTGTCTTTATTACTTGGTGGCAGGAGAGTTGTGGAATTACCCTCCTTGTAGCATTTGTCTGGTCCTGTCTGGAACACAGCAAGCCCCAGAAGGTCTATGTACTAGAAAATGAAAGGAAATGCTAATGCATGAGGTTTCTTTATCATCCATATAATCGTCAGTTCCTTCTAGTGGGAACGCTGCTTGGTGGTTGCTGGTTTTTGTATTGCGTTTTCCTTTGAGGAGACAGAGAGGCTGTCCTTTCCTGTATTTCTGTGGGTGTGAGTTTATCTGTGAGATTTTTCCCCTGGAGCCACTTCAGTTTGTTCCTTCATGTCTGCTCTTTTTTTGCACTTGTTTTTACATACCTTTCATGCACAGAAGAGGACATCCCCAGCAAAACTTCCCACATCTCCCAGCTTTTCTCTATAGAATTGAGTACGTCAAGCAGTTTACGTGTTCCAGAACCATTATCTCATGCCCATTAGGGCTGCAATCGCAAAAGAAAACCTTTACTTTGCACTGAGATGCTGTGCCTCTTAAGAAATTATTTCTCTCCACTGTCTGTAAAGGGAACCTAGATTTAGATGTCTACGATATGGGCATCTACATTTTATCGTTAGTGCTTGCCTAATGCTGCACATGCTAGTTGTCATCTTTTTGCATTCCATATAAAATAGCCCTGTGATCCAGAGAAATTGGGAATCAGCCATAAGAATAAAGGACAGCGTAATTTTTCCAGATTCACTATTCTAGTATTATTTGTGAGGTCTAAGGATGAAAAGGAAGCAATTGATTGGCAGGACCTGTTGGTTAAACCTTGTGTGAGAGCACTATGCAGTCTTGCTTTACCTGACTGCAGAGAAAGCTGACTTCTCTGTAGCTGGGAGGAATGTGAGTGTCCATAGTGCCAGCATTCATGGAAACAAGTTCTAGGAATCTGTTTTCAGAATTAGCACAGAGATCTCGAATTCTCATTTTTGTATGTGTTAGCTGATGGAAACTGCAAGGAACGTTGTCTTTATCAATGAGTGAATGGTTGTGTGTGTGTATATATAAAAATTATATATAATGCATATATTTATATTTAGAACACATAAATTAAAATGTATATATACTTACATATGTAATTTTAATGTATGCATCAGTTTTAGAGAGAAAGAATCAACTACAGTGTAACTTTTATTTTCACATAATCCATGCAATCTACTTCCATTCTGCATGAGTAATAAATATTACATACCTTTTAAGTATACAGCTACAGGGTTTAACAGATTAATTGCTGTAATGTACAATGACTTCACTGCCCCGGAAGATCATGCTCTGTCAAAATTGCAACTAATTAAGGCTTGTTGGCTATCCAAGTTGAAGGAAGTAGAAATAACTATACAGAAAGCTATATTCTTATAATGAATTAATTAAATAGCATTTTCACAAAGCATATTCAGAAATTTCTTCCATGCACTCATCAAGTAGGTAGTATATTTTTCATCTAAAATTTTGAAGGAATTAAGATATTACTGATTTCATGGATACAAATTATGTTAAAAACTCTTTGGGGCACAGATTTGTCACTTCAGCGTTTGCAGAATTTTGCTTTCATTGCAATTGAAGGTTTTGGTACTATAACAATTGAGTTAATAGCAGAAGATAGGAATCTTTTAATTTCATATATTTAGGATGTGTGTTATGTAATTTATGAAGGGTTTTGCTTCGTTTCTTCTGACTATTACAAATGCTATCAGTGCTTTCTTAAAAATTGGCCATTTCCTCTTTTTGCTTCCATATGTACTTCACTAGCATGACACGTTAATTTGCATTTTCCTGTGTAATAGAAGAATTTGTAATAGATAGAAATGTAAAACCAAGATTTTCATACATTTGCTTGTTTCTGAAGAAATGTCACCTTTATATACAGTCTTATTTTTCTCATATCAGGGAAATAAAAAGCCTTTTTAAATGCAAGTACAGTATATATTAAAAAAACCCAACCAAGCAAAGTGAATTAAAGCCTAGAAATCATTTAGGTAATGATCTAGGTTTACATGTCTTTGTATTTGAATGAGTCCTTGTAGTTACAGAGAGGAGGAACTCGACGTTTAGATAGGTGGCAATTCATAACTATATTAACTATAAGTCCTTGTTGTTTGCTTAGCAGCAGTCAAATAACAAAATTAACAGAAGTCTCTCCCAGGCTTCTGAAAAAGAGCTCAAAAAAAGGGGGAAATGACTTATTAAGCATAACTGATGCTACACAGACTACCTCTCTTCAGCATAGATTGACATTTGCATGGTGAGGTGATGTGGTTCTTGTTAGGAATAAAGCAAACCTGTGCCTGGTCATTGTGATGGTGGCACATTTACAGTGCTAGCCTTTGGCATAATCACTGTGGTGTATACATGTTTTGGAGAGCTGCATGCATCTCTTATTTTCAGGTTTCTAGGTAACCTTTTCAAGTGACGTGGGGATATTAAGAGAGGAAGCAAAACTGACTCCAGGCTGGTTGTTGTGGGGTTGCAGAGCACCTTGCAAAAATGAATTGCTGCCTGCCTCAGTGGCTTACACATTTTTAAGGGGCTCAGGGAAGGTTTTCCTACCCCTCTTCAGGTCAGCCCCTGTGGTCCAGGAAGCAAGATGACTTCTGGGGACTGAGTTTCCTGACACATACCCCTGTAATTCTCTCCAGCTGGGTGACTTTTCCTAGTTGCTGATGCAGGCCTGTGATTAAAAGGCATTAGCTCAGAACATATAGTTTGTTCTAGGGGTTTGCCTAATGCAGTTTGTATAATGCATAATCATCCCTGTCTCGCTTATCTAATATGGGTGGAAAATAACTCAGGTTATGAAATTTGCAAGAGAGGCTTGTGGCCGCAACATTTTGAAAATAAAAATGCTTGATGGTTGTTTATGCTTCTGTTCTCCTTTATGCAAATTGGCTAATGATAAATGAATGCAGTATTTTTTGTGTAGGCAAACGGAAAACATGTAAGACATGAATTCCTGTACCCTGCAGAACTCTAGCTCATCAGTAAACCTGACTGAGTGTTTATATCTTTGGTTTCTTTTCGGTGGTTTAGCACGGAGAATGGCAGTAATTGTTACTGCTGAAATAAATCTGTTACTACTTAATCATACTGTGTCAAATATGCTGTTAAAGTAATGTTGGAGGTACTTTGGCTGTGGGTGCTTATGTAGGAAATTCCTACCTCAACCTTTCAGTATGTTTCGCATCCAAGGAACTGTCTCTGCACTGCCTCTCTGAATAATGCCATGACAGCGTCTCCCTCTGCTGTGTTTCTTCTGCCTTTAGATTTCTGGGTACATTCTACCTCCTCCCTTGATCAACAAGCCTTTGAATTCTGTGGTGGGAATCAGAAACCTCTCCAGCTCCCACGTGGCGAAGCTATGCCATGTGCTGTGGCATGTACCTTGTGCACTCACCATGTCACACTTGGACTGTAGCTTCTCGTGTGTCTACCTGTCTCACTTCGTAGAGGATCACTATTGCTCCTTCCCTTTGGCTTGTACACATGCTTAACGTGCAGCTTCTCTCACCAGATTCGTTGTTGCCTGTTGACTAAGGACTCCTTTGATGGCACAATTTTGATGCTGTCAAGGAAACAATAGCAATAGTTTGCTTTTATCTCTGACACAATCTAAGCAGATCATCAACAGGAATACAAATGCATCCTGTTTAAAAATGCTGTGTTGTATCAAGTATTGAACATTTCTATTCATCTAGATTATTTGACTAGGTCAAAATGTGGTCAATGTTATGTCATTCTGTGAGTCTGTGTATGATTTCTGTCCTCATTTCCCTTGCCAGTAACAAGAAAAATCTGTGAAAACAAAGCTGTTTAATGTATGTCATCTGTGCTATTCAATGCTACTGATAGATGCGTTTCATACAGACCCACTTTAATTGAGTGTATTAAGATTGACTTCATCTTCTTACAAACTGTTCTGTTTCACCATAATAGTGTACCATCTCATAACCCTTATATAATAGGTGGTCATGCTTCATAATTTTTTTGTTAATTTTTCCAAAACCTTGCTCGGCCAAAGTTTAAGCTCACCAATCTTCAAAAGTCACCTGGAAATCTTGTAAGAACTTATATTTTTTCAAAATTTCAGTAATTCTAGGAATAGCATAAGAAAAAGGATTGTGTCATTAAGGACTTTGGTAGCAGGTAGAACACAGGAAGATAAAGGGGAGGATGGTCTAACTGTTAAAGTCCAGCAGTAATGGGAATGGTTAGGGACCTTTTCAGAAGCACTGCCTTTGCCTTTAAAGGAATTCTGATTTCTGAACTGTTTATGCTGCTGGAGATTTGAAAACATGGTGTCCGCTCATCTGCAGACTACTGGATGAGGCAGCGTTGTTTCATACTCAGCTTGCTCCTGTGCATTGGATAAAGCTCATACTGCAGATAGTGTTGCTAAATATTTGGCAAAGTTCAGACTAACCACCCTTTTCCAGAAGCAATTTTTGCAGGGAAAGCCAGATGATACCACTGGTCATTTATATTGTCTGGTTTTCTGTTCTTTATCCAGTAGATACTGATTCCTGTAAACTTTCCAGGGACGTTGCAGTGGAGGATGTGGGAAACAAGTAAAAGAAGATAGAAGAGAGTAGCTTTGTGAGAAGTAGACAATAGCTTTGTAGCTACTATCTATGGCTATTGCCTGTACATCTGGCTAGTTTGAAATAATACAATGAATATACAGAAACAAAACAATCACACTGCAAACATTTGACAATACTGAGACAGAAGGTTATATGAGATAACATAGGAAGTGACAAGAAAAGCCATCAATCGGTTTGTGAATTAGCAATGTGTTTTTCAATTCAAAATACTGATATTTGCAGTAGAATCTAAACATTTCATCTGCTTATGTGTGTGTGAATGTAAGTTAGAAGCAAAGTATTTTTAACAGCTTCTTCCAATTTTTCAACTACTGAGAAAGATCCTATATTTCTTTTAAAGGACTATTTAAGTTATTTTCAAATGACAAAAGGTAAGGTGAGGGAAAAAATCTATAGCTATTTTTCAACTGTGGTTTTGGAGATTCCATTGTAGAAATCGGGCGGTGACACATGAAAAGAAAACCCTGTACACAAATAAATCATTCTTGACATATCCCTTGGGCAGTTGGCTTTCTTATGCTACGCAGTGCACTGGGACATACTAATATTATTTCCCACGTGATAATATGTGTGCATATGCTGTCACTTCCATTGCTGGAATAAGCAGTTTGAGCTGGATTGTTTCTGTGTTTAAATAGTCCCTCTTTATTCATCAATGAAAAGTTGTTTTGATGCAAAATAAGGCCTTAATAAATTTGGTTATCAAGGAAAAAATATAATCTTTCTTTCCTCTGTCCCATCTCCAGTTGTACAGCTAAGGGTACCCAAAAACCTCTAAGGTGATACCTTAGATGCTGGAAGTGATGTGATGTAAAATGAAAAACGTGCAGCTTTATCTGTCCATTTCTGATTTGAAGGCCTCCAATTTGAATGTGTTGAGTGTTGGCAGCTAGCAATGAAACCCGAAGGAGCTGTGTGAGTGTTCATTATCTTGCCACATCTAGACCTAGAGGAAAGATACCTTGGATGAAACAGTGGGAAAGATAATTGTCTTTTCTAAATAATGGTGTGACTCCCTCTGTGGTTTTCAGAGATTTTTTTTTTTTTTTTTGTGGCTTTATGTCCTTCTATCTCTTCTCCTTAGAGGCTGGCAATATGACGGTGCTTTCACTGTGTTAAATCAGGACCGAGACCTCTGTGACTCCTAATCACGATCATATCTGGTTTGTCCTGGAGGGAAGAAGAGTCTTGTTACATTTGTTTTTTCATGAACCCTCTTCTATCATATTCCATTTGACAATTATTATTTCTCACTGGCCGTAGGTGCTTGTTGTAGGGGCAAACACAGTGTTTAGCATCCCTGTCAGAATAGGGAACGTAACTTGCTCTATGTTTTGCACAAGGAGTACTAACCGTTCTGTGGTGGATTGATCATTCCAGTAAAGATTGCAGAAATATGACTGGGGTGTTTAGTTTTTTTTTTGTGGTTTTTTTTTTTTCACTGGGTATTTTGGGATGTGTGTTGCTGTGGAAAGCCATAGCGATTGTATAGGTTGGCTGAAGTGAGAGAGGGACTGGTTCCTAATGCAGCAGCTCCTGAGGCTGCTGTGTTATTTGCCACCCCTAACCACTAAGGTGTGGGGTGGAGGGAGAAAAGACATTTCATCACCCAAATTCAGGCATTAGCCAGCCACAGCCAAGATTTTATCCGACAGCTATATGTGTGATACTGGCCTCTGGTAGTCCTGCTTTGTCACCAACTCATTATTTTCCCTCCTGCATTGCTGTCTTTGCAGTTTTGCCACAAAGCTTTGTGCAGCTGTGTTGTGAATTGGATTTGGAAGTGGATGAATTAAAAAGCATATGAGCTGGGAAATTTTTAAGTCATAACGACAGTGCTTCTCATGAAAGCACAGCCACATTTGGAGGGTAGTCTTCTGAGGAACTTTATGTAGTAACTGGAGAGAAAGAGGGATGCCTTGATAGTGCTCCTTTCACTACAAAGGGAACTGGCTGGAAGCAGGCTGGTTTGAAAATGACATTTTCAGAGGAGCCCTAAGTCTGAATTGCCCTTCTTTGTAGATTTAAATATGGATTTTGTTTTAGCAAGCCTTCCTATGCTTACAGAATATGTAGGGTCATGTACTTTGGGCAAACCAAGTTGTCATCAATGGCATGAGCACAGACTGGATTTTTTTTTTTCCTTGTAGTTACTCATTTTACATTCAGCAGTGCCTGCTCTCTTTGTGCTTTACAAGAGGAAATAATTTGACTTACAGCTAATTTGTGTTTCTCCTTTAGCAGCTGCCCATGCCTTAGTCTTCAGAGATTTTTCTCTTCCCCTGGCACTTGTAATGGCTTATTCTATCCACAATTAATAGTCATCATGCTTCTGCTGCAGCTGCTCCAGAGGCTGCTCACTGAGCTGGTGCTTTGGGCAGAAGAGGAGTGAGAACCCACAGTGTGAGGGGTTACCTTCAAAATGCACCTAGCCCTTGGCTTGGTGTACTTCAATCAAGTTTACTTCAAAGTATCTCTGATGTTACTAGCTGCACAGGGACTGTTAGTTATCATGCTGTCACATGTGTATGCTGGATCTGACCCATTCAGACCTCAGAAGGTTATTTCAGACTTCTATTTTTAAGGTGTTTAAAAATAAACTGTGGCTTTGAGACACTGTCCAAGGTGAGGGGATGACGAATATGTCCTTCCCTGCTGGAGAGCCAACGGATTCAGCTCTTCCCACATTGTCAGAAGCAGGTGAAGAAAGCTGTGCAGTTTCCTGTCCCTTTTCTTCCTCATAATCAATTATCAGACTTTTTGACATGTTATGATAGCAGTTGCTAGGAAGGAAGACTGCTTTTGTCTGTATGCATTGTAGCAGGTACATAGGAACTCCCTAGTAGGTGGAAGTGTAGGTCTATCCTAGTCAATGTTCTTCAGTAACTTCAAATCAGCCAGCAGCATTTCTTCTGTCTTTTCTTTCTCTTCTTTTAACCATGGGATCTCTCCTAATAGAGTAGAGACAGAGAGAAAATTGTTTCATTTAGAAAAGGAAACTATTTTAGGATTACAAATATTATTATACCAGAACATATATAACAATTTTTCTTGGAAGTGTGAAATATACATGTATACGTGTCTATATACAGGTGGTAATTTGGAATTGTTTAGTATATGATGGTATACATACTGTCACTTCATATACATGTTATAGAATTTTCTGCAGAGAGAGTATGGGAAAAGAATAGAGATAGACCCTCTTAACCCTTGTGGTTTTGTGTGTAACAATGCATTAATAATTTAGAAGAAGTTATTCAACTTTAAATGTAATTCTGCCAAAATCTTCTAAACAGAAAGGTGGTTTTATTTTATGTCAAGTCCCAAGCATGTGTCTTAATGGACCATTGCAAAAATGTATGTTTTGGATAACTCATTATTTCATAGTTCTGTTGTTTCATAATGAGTATCATAGTGAGTCAACTGAAGTATGAAATTATGAAAAGCAACCATTTCAATGCCAAAAAGAAAATGCACAATCAAAGCACGTATTTAAACTTTTTCCTTTATTCTTTGTTTACATAGCAAATGGAGCAATAGATAAGTGAAACATCCATAAAAGAGTCAAGTTGAATTGAAATTGTGTAAACACCATCTGTTGTCATTTTAAGCTCTCCCTAAATGGTATCTTGTATGTAACCTTCATAGCCAATGGCAGAAACGTTTCCCTGCCTCCTTTTACATTTTTCTCGTATTTATGTTGTCCATCTAACATCTTCAGTTTCAGCCCCTTACTGAAGTGTATGCTCCCAGAATGGCAATCTCCTTGCCTCTGTGTTCTCCTGTGTAAGGGATTCCGGTTGGTGACACGGTGTCATGCTCATGTCATGTCTATGCTGTGAAGTACCCACTGTGGGTATAAACCTTAATACTGAATTATCTGATTCAACTGTATTAATGTACTCTGAGGGCCAGTTGCTAACACGTCATGGGCATTCATGTAGATGTTATACAGGCTGAAGTGTGCCCCGTATCTGGTGTACTTATTTCATGGGATGTGCTTTTCACTCCCCATGCCTGCAGAGTGCTCATTGCATGAACTTTCTAAATGACAGTCACTCATGGACAGCTTGTACTGTTAGTTAGAGCCTCCTGCTCTGTGACCAAGAAGGTTTTCCTTGTTCCTGGTTTCAGTGACCTTCTTTCACTCTTTGCAGCTCCCCAACCTACCAGCCATCTCTGTTTCATTGAGAAGACCTGCAAGGAGAACACGGTTCTGGAGAGGACCATGTAAAAACCAGGGATTTGCTGAATGTCAGGAAAACAGTGACCTCCCCGCACCGCTCCCCACCCCCCCACCCCCCACCCCCTTATTTTAAGGAGATGGCACCTGAAGGTGAGGAGAAATAGCCTGTCTGACAACAAATAAATTTTCCTTTTTGACTTGCAGAGGTGAAAAGGACTGAGAAGGTTCAGGGAGGGCTTTCATCATCATAACTTTGAACAATGAAGTACAGAGACTTCTCAGCCCTCTTATTGAGTGGTGGCAGATGAAACAAAGGAAGGAATGCTGGTTTAGCATTGTATGATGTATATAAGTGGCTTGATGGATTCCTTTCCATTGGCTCCCTCCTGGTTTCTGCGGTCAGTCAGGAATGCCACCTTCAACCCCACAAACCCTGAAAAAGATGAGACTGGGATAATAAAGGTTGTTGCAAATGTAGTAGTTCTTCATGGGAAATATGAGCTGAACGTTTCTGGTCTTCTTACTTCATTTAGCATGCTCAAAAAGCCTTTTTTGGTGTATAGTGTCTCAAAGGGCAAGAACATGTTTTGCATATTTTCTGTTCAGCAGAAAGGAAGGCACCTGGCCTTCTAATGTCTATTGATTGCTGTTAAATATTTGGAAGCAGGTGTAGACGATCTATACAAGGGAGGTAAAGAAATGCCTCCCTAGAAAGAGAAAGAAATTTCATGGAATTATGATAAACATATGGGAATTTTACTTTAGAGTTAAAATGAAAAGTAATGCCACTGAACTTGAGACCTTTTCAGTATCTGAAAGGAAATTTTAAAGTCAAACCAATGTCGCACTACTGCACTATAAAAATATCCCCCTCGCAAATGAAGTCGCTTCTAGGTCTCTACAGCAAACATTCTTACACTGCAAAAGGAAAACACTGAACAGAAGCATTCTTCCTGTTATCTTCTGCCTGACTTTTTTAGATATTTTTTCTAAGCACATTTTAGCACCATTAAAGACATAGATAATTAATCCCCTTTTGCCATGTGAAAAGCAAAAAATGAAAGCCACAGCAGTTTAACATGCAGATAAACCTACCTGTCAAGACTCGGGCTGTTTTTTAACCTTATTACGTGATGTTCAGGGCTGAAGGACAAGCAGAATAAAGCAACTAAATACGTTAAGAATTCTGAGAACTCCCAAGGCGCTAGTTCGTAAGTCAGACCTCCTTTCCCCTTGGGAGGCTTACCGTCTGAATTAAATGAGAAAAAAGACTGCTGTCTTCCACGGTGTGCTCTTACTTTTAGAGGAATAGAGAAGGGAGTTAATCAGGTACTGAATTTTGCTTTGGTTTTCCTCTTTCAAGGCAGGCAGTATTTATTGTATTTTTGTTTTTCTTTGCTTTGCTTTGTCTTTCATTGGTAACTCCACAGGGAAATGCAGTCTATGTATGTGTAGACTGAGTATGTAAAAATAAAATGGAAAGTATCACAGATCCTTTATAATTATATGAAAAACATATTTAAATATTAGAGAACTAAGTTAACTAATGCCTTTAAAGGCTGGCAAAAATACATGATTTGAACTTGAACTTCATTATTTAAATGCTTTTAATGCCTAATAATATTTTGGCTTTGAAGACTTAAAGACCTATCTCAATGCAATATTTGCTTTTTTTGAACTTTCATTATTAAAATTTTCTTTCATTTGTTCCAGGATGAAAATGAGAATATAGTCTAAAGTTGCATGTGTCAGGCAACAAGTCAAAGTTCTCTTTCATGTGCTGTAAACCTAGAGGTATAAATAGATGTTAGTATCAGCAATTATGAAGGTCAGCAGTTTGAAAAATTAATTTTTCACTCCATAGGGGTGATATTTCACCTAATGCCTATATCCAGTGGTTATAAATCTGCTCATGTTAAGTTATACTGGTCTGCTATTTCTTACATAGGAAGAGTTCACCAAGCAACAAAATAATCATCTAATTGCTGTGGATGTATTAAAGAGGTGACATTTTTCCACTGATCTGTTTTTTTTTTTTGCCATTGTTAGATCCATATAGAGTCCTACTTAACTGAAACAAAAGGTGCAAAATATATCACAGCAAAATACATCTAGCTTAGAAAAATATAGCGATGGTAGCACATCTAGGAAATAAGAGGTTTGTCAATATTATTATTGACACATCAAATATTATGAAGGGGAATATTAATGTGCTGCCATAGTTGGCCTCTGTACATCACAGTTATGTGTATTTATTTTGTAAAACCAGTTCATAAAAACATTCAAGAATGTGTTTTTTGTAGGACTAGAGTATTGTGATTTATGTTTTTTCTGGATGAATTTTTCTATGATAATGTGAATAGCTTGTTTTTAGATACTGTGATGGTAATAGCAGCTGTGTAGCACTGTATATTTTCGAAGCATTGGTATGATGGAGAAAACATAAAGAAGCTTTTTGAAAAAGAGAGTGGTTTTAGCTCCCCGCCCCCAAGAGTAATTGCATGATCTGTAGCTCCTTTTCTTATCTTTGAATTCAGTAGCATTTTGTCTGGGGAAAACAGGGGAGGATTAGGCTTTGTTAGTAGTCCAGTAGTCCAAGTGGGAAGTAACCAGATTAAACTGTATTTGGGTAAACCCGAAAATGCGATGGCAGTATTAGTAAGTTAGAGGCGTTCTGCTGAAAAGTAACATACATGACTAGTGAGGATACTGCACTTAGCTGTGGAGCCACAGGCTTGGGTATGGAGGGAAACTATTACTCTGACCTCCTCTAAGTAAACTCATTTGATGGCATTACATGTAATTTTCTTAATTTTTAAAACGTGAAAAGATGGAGAGGTGTGCTGTGATGATTTGCTGATGTAATCTAAAAAACATAGTGTGGCCCAAGAAGAAACTTTGTTATGTTGCAGTCACTCACTCTTGGCAGCGTGTTGTACCTCTGAAGGATCCCAGGCAGCCCCAAGGTCTTCTGAAAGGCTTCACATGTGAGGGGGCGCATTAAGACACCTTCTGAGTTTCCAATGAAGTGATCGTTCCCTGAAAAGCCGGTCTCGGTAAGTCTCTGGGGAGACCTTCAAAACTCATGTTCTCTGAATCATGACGTATAGCTTAAACAGTAGCAAGCAAATCCAGGTTTGCCTCCATTAAATACAATTGTAGTAGTGTAACAGGGAAGTACCACTGGCCCTTGGGGTTATAGGCACTCTCTAAATCATGCTATATCAAAGATGTTTTTCTCTTAAACTTTTCTTTCCACTGTTTCTCTAGAGCAAAATATTTCTGAATTTGTATTTAAAATAAGAGGTTTTGTTCATTATAGTGCTTCGTCACTCCAGTATAGAAATACATTTGTAGGCTTTCTGTCAGCTGGTTGCTCTTCTATCCCAGGTTGTATATCTGCGTTTTAAATAGAAAGAAGTAAGCAGCCACTCATTCAACCAGATAGAGTATATCTCAAGGTCAAATTACGATGGAACATTTGTTTCATGACCTGATAAAATTGCAGTGTTATTCTTTTGATAAAAATTTCTTCTGGCTTTAACCATAAATTGGAAAAAATATTTTAAAACCTGCCCTTATATTACAAATCCCTTTAATGCCTGACTTAGAAGAATTCTCTTTTTTGAATTTTTGGTTTTACAGCTACACAAGGACTGACATGCAACAAACTGTTCTGTTGTGTGTCAGGGTCTGAGACAAACATTTTGATTTGAAAGTAAAAAAAAATAATGGACATTGAAGGACACCTAAAGAATGTGGTGCAGTCTAGCCATAATGAAATGTTTCAGAGGGGGAAAATAATCTTTTCACTTCAATTTTCTTTCTTCTTTATTTTTTTTTTGAGTGAAATTGTAGAATGCCATAAACAATCAAAATTTTTGCATTTTCTCTCAAATGTAAAATCTCATATTCAGCATTTCAGACTTTCCTCACATTATGTGAATTTTACATCTGTACTTCCTCTCTCCCTCTCCTCAAAATTAGGTTAACTGAAGCTGAACAGATTTAACCAGAATTTCTGTCACTGTCAAATATACTGTGTTAAGAAGTCTACTCTCTGTGTGTGAAGTTTCTACAAGTTGTTTCAATGGTATTAGTATTCTGAGTGCATTAGGTACGAAGATGGGAGGCATCTGCTCGAATGTTGCTGTCCACACAGATCGTTGAGTCATGCTGGTCTCCTTTTATAATCAGCAGAGGCAAATGCCCACTTTCATGTCCTGTGGTTCAGTTTTAAAGCAAACATCTTTATGGCTCAGATGAGTGGTAGCTTAAAATTGCCTGACTGTCTCTGTGGAGTATGAAAGGAGGCTAGAAGGTAGGAATTCTGTAAGGATATGCTATAATGTGAGAGAATATTTTCTGGAGCTCCTGTCAGCTCCAGAACAGAGCCCTTAAAATTCCCCAGATGGGGCTCTTCTTGGTAAGGAGGTTATGCACATCTCCTGATGCCCAGGAAACTACAAAAGACACAGTGAGAAGACAGCTGGTAATTTTGGGCATATCCAAGCTCTGGTGACAGATGAGGAGGCTCTTTCGGATCACAGTTTTGGTGCGTTTTGGGACTGTAAGTCACATGTGGTGTCTTAGACCTCTTAATTTGGCCTTGTGAACCTAGGAACCCAAGAAAAGTGGTGTTTATTAGCTGATAAGAAATAGAAAACACAGAGATGCCAATTCAGGAAAATAAGCAAGGGCTAGATTTTCAACACAAGCTTATTTCACACTAACTCTGATGAGATTTATTAGACCTACAATAACAGGAACTTACAAGATGCAAGAAAACACCCTTTAATAAGACCTCTTTGAGATAACTTTCAGCCTGGTCAAGGATTTCATAACACTTCCCATTCAAAGATGATGTGTGCATGCACATTTTAGATACAGCAATTGTAATAGCAGCTATGTAGCACTGTATATTTTCAAAGCATTTCAAAGCACATTTCCATAGTATTATATGTGGTTTCAACTGCCTTATCTCAGCACTTAGGAAACATACATCAAAGAGTTTTAAATCCTGCCAATCCTACTAGCTCTGTTTTCCCCTTTCTACATAATTAAGTTAATCTTTCAAGGCAAGTTGACACATGTAGTCAATAGGTTACAGGAATATTTAAGATCATATTTCATATTCTTCTAACAGTCTAGTAACTATGGTGAAATCTAACTTGAGAGATTTTCTACCTGCATTGACAGTTCCTTATTACTAAATTCAAAGTGCATATATGCTGATTGATTTCTGATTAAATCCTTGTCTTCTGGAATGCTCCAGATAATTTATCAAGATGATTTCTTTTGCAGTCAGATATTAAGAGGGAGTAATTAACTGGTTTATGTGCAATTATTTGGAATAATAGTGATTTGATCAGTAATCTTTCCAGGATTCCAGACACCGGCAACATAAACTGCAATAAAAAGCTATTATAGTTCAGCTTGTTATAATTTTCCTCACATTTAGCTGCTTTCATGCATTATTAGTTGAGCTATGAAACTCAGCTTGAGAGACAAGCAGCTACCTAGCATGGAGCGTGAAACCTGCTTTTAGTGACTGCTGGTGTCTTGACTGATGTGCTATTATACTAAAAAAGCGGTATATAAACAGTGTACTAATGAAGGAAGAGTCTTTAATTGGGAGTTTGACCAAGGCTAACTAGATATTAAGGAGAAGGTCACGTGCGGAAAATTGGTTCACTGATAAATGGCATGATCGTCTGCAGAATGAAATCAGGGACTTTGCATGACTGATTGCCAAAAGGGAGAATGCAGTAGGGGCTAGAAGTGAACAGTTTTAATATCATCACAGTGAGATGATTATGGGTCAGATGCTGCTTCTGACACGCCACTTGGAATCTGGACTAACTCTGAAATTGCTGAACCAGCTTGTGTTTTTGTTCCCCCTTTTTTTCACTGTCGCGGAGCTATTTCTGCTCAGCGGTTTCTGGAAGGCACATAGCTATCTGTGTTTATTGCCACTTGTCCCTGCATCCCTGTAGGAGAAGCATCCAAGGGAGATGAGCCGGGGGAGGTGGGAGGGATTGTGACTAGGACTGTTTGCTGACCCTTGGCTTGCAGAACCACTATGAGCAAGCCTTTCCAGCTGGCAGCAGGGGAACAGCTATGATGAAGGACAGATGTAGGACTGCTACATTCAGTGGAATTAGTCCAGGCTTGCAGTAACTCAAGTGGCCTGTTGTTGACAATAACACGGCTGTTGTTGCTATGAGAAACCAGCCACATATTGGCAAGAGGGAAACATTACAGATTAAATATTTATGGTGTGTTTATTTACCTTTTCATTAGTAAAGCAAACAAATTAATTGCCTATGGCATGGTCAGGTTAAAGATAAGATGATGTATGTTTTTATTGTTCCTACTGAAAATATGGTCCTCTCTAGATGTACACTGAAGACATCCTAAAAAGAGGAACTAGCATGCAGTGGAAGCTGCAGGGTAGCCAGCAGCAGTGGCATATTTTCAGCTATATATATTTGGCAGGGAGGGATCCAGTCTTCTAAACAGCAGCTCTTTCTCTCTGTCCTTTGTTGCTGAGTGTACAAGAGAAATTCCCAAAGCTGTTGTGCTAACAGAAGGAGGCACTTGTTTCATTTCTTGTTTTCCAGCTATAGTAATAGTGATAAGCGTCTTCCTCACAAATTTTCAGTATTGGCTCACCACCTGTGGACACGCCTGTGCAGTGGTACAAGCCTCTGATCTGATGTATATATGGTTGGTGGTCTGAATCTAAACTATGTGTCCCATCCTGGTCTTTCTGTGGGAAGTGGTAGATGTTTATGGAAAACTTACTTTTGACTGTGGCACAAGTGGCTGTCAAAGCATGTGTGAATGGCTATTATGTTAAATAGGTACTGATGATCAGAGTAAAAATTCTGTCCATGCCCCATTTTTCCCCAGCTAGGCTGTCTGCTTGAGGAATCAGGATGCTCTTCCCAGCAGAAACACCAGAAATAACCATCTGACTGAAGGTCAGCTCTAAGAAAATGAATTACAGTTATTTGTGGTGTGTTTCTACACTGCTGGGCTAAGAACAGCTCATTTAAAGTGACTCCCACTTGTAGACATGTTCCCTCAGGTAGACTGAATCCTTTTCTTCTGTTTCATTCCAGTATCTAGTGTTGCTTTTGAAGGCCTTGATGGGTTGTTCTTTAGTTCTTTCTCAGTCTACCAAGTTGAGAAAATAAGTAAAGTTTTGAAGCCTGGAATTTATTTTCTCTATCAATGATTGCAGAGAAATGTCTGTTATGGTAGTCGAAACATGGAATGGGTTATTGTATTTTCTCTTGAGTTTTCTCCTTGTTAACAATGTGGGCTGAAAATGCAAAAACTGCACGGAAGGTACAAACACAAACAAGAACACTTACACACCCAGGACAGGAAGTACTTCAGAAAAGTTAAACCTCTGCCTCACAATGTTTTTATTGATGCCTTAGACCAACTGTCCCAATTACATGTGTCAGAGAAACAGGAAATTCTGAAGAAGTGCTCCTTCAATACTGCATGGTGGCAGCAAGCCTCTGAACTAAATCAAACTGCCCTATTTGCAGGTAACTTTAAAAAATAAATTAATACAACACTGAACTGAAAATTCTTTTTTCCTTATCAAGTATGTAAGCCTCCCTTTCCTTCTTAACTTGGGAATTCCTCCTGTGTCCTCCGTCAGCTAGTTAGCACACATATGATAAGCAGCTCTCAAATCTAGCCTGAGGTTTAGAGTAATTTCATGCTGAAGATCAAAATGAAGCTTCTAATCAGATGAATGCCACAAATTTAAACCATTTCTGCTGGCAAATGCCATTGACTTGGGCTGCATCTAAGATAAGACTATTACCAGAGGTTGAATAAGGCCATGTTTACTTCTTCTTTTGTACTCAGCCACATTATTTGGTGTAATTATTAGTACTATTCTTAGAAATTAGGAGTCTCTTTATGAAACTTAAGTTTGGAAATAGCAACAACTGTTTGCAGTTTCCTGTAACTCATTCCAGCTGGTAATCTTAAAATTGGCAGTGTCATTGTCCTAAAAGTGACTTGGGAAGAGCTGGGTAAATTTTATTTTACTAGCCTTCTCTGTTACTCCAGCCTGTCCACACATGTCTGGCTTACAGTGACAACTGAGTACTTTCAGTTTGTCTGGTTTGGTATATGAAGAGTTTCCAGTGACTTGATGCATATATGTCATCCAGATTTAGTTTAATAAACACTATTTTCATGCAAATAACTTTGTGGAGAAATTTATCGGGGACGTGGGAGAAATGGAACTTTCATACATTGTCACCATTTTGAGCTTCATTTGAAGCATACTTCTGAAGTAAGCATGTGAGAGAATATTAATTAACGAGTCATAGACCAGCATCTTGCTGCATGTCTGCGTGTCTTGCAAGCCTGCACTGAATATATTTGTTGGGCACTTTTAAATTTCGACAACCTTGCCAGATTTACTTTGAATAAAAGAAGGATCTTAAGGTCCCTGTTAAGAGCCGAATCTTGGACTGTGTAACAATGGATTTCAGAGTTTGTTTTATTACTTTATAAATTACTACACCTAGTAGCTGCAGAACAATACAGCAGCAGTCTGTGCCCATTGAATGAGCTTACACACATGCAGGGGACACAGAGTCAGCATCACATTACCAAAATCGATGTGTTTATTCCTGGGTCAGCAAGATTCTTAAGCATGTGCCCCATTGAAACCTCTGTGTTGTTGCATTGACTGCAAAAGTATTGCACAATCACCATCTTAGATGGTCTGTCATTGCCAGGCTAGGTTACTCTTTTTGGCTTGCTCTCTCCTTTCCCCAGTTCTATGACACTGAGTGTTTCTGGTCTCAATTCTAATGGCATAAACTATTGCATTGTGCTAAGTTATTCTGTTACTATACCAGTGCAGCTGCATTCATAATCAGGTCTTGTATGGTGATGATGAGCCACTGGAGGAAACAAGCCTGAATCAGCTTATGGTTTTGAAGAGTGTCATTGATACTAGCTAGCATTGCAGGCAGCCTGGATCTGAACGAAATGAGGGATCTGTGCAGGCTGTTGCTGCTCTGTCACGTAGATGGATGCATGTGTACCATGCTGCCTCCCTAGTGCACCTTGTAAATGCACATTCAACTGATAAATGTTCTTCTTTTGCTCTTGCATGTGATTTGCCTTATTTCCTTCTATTATCTTTCATGGACCTAAATTTTCAAATGGGCTGCTTCTGGTCTCCATGTGCATCCATTGAAATATGTAAATCTTAAATGGCCATATCTTGCGTGAGCCAATTTTATACATTGTCATTTCTACAGCAAAAAAAAACCCCAAAACGTCTTAATATCTGGCTCTATTTACACAGAATTTTGGCTCACTTTGCTTTCATAAGGGAAGTTTTCCACCTACTCTATGTTGTTTCCTTTGAAGGTATAAGAACCTCATGTCAAACCAGTTATGGCAATATCACATTGTGGCCTTTTTAGCCTCTGTAGCCTCTTGCAGTGTGCATATTTCAATGACACAGAACTGCAGAAAACAAATATAGTGATGTTTTCACATAGCACTATTATCAGATAAGTTAAATAAAAAAATAAATATACTTCAACTCAACAAGTACAGGTAGTGACTTTCTGTTTTCCTGTTGTGGTTATCCAATGCTGTCATGGATTTGTGGTGATGAGTAATGTAATATACCAGCAGGCAGTCCTTCTAGGGTGGGCACAGGTCTATCTAAAAATCCACAAAACCCTTCCAACCCTTTCTTCATCCTCAGTTTTTAATATCTAAGCATTTGGATCGTTAGCCAGTGGTAGATAAAAAGAGATTTTATTAACAGACTTTTTAGTACTTTTCCTGGTCATATAGAGCGCAATTTTTCATACATTTGAAATAAACTGTTAATGAATATGAAGCTGTGAAACTTAGATTTTCACACTGTTGCTCATCACTTCATAGCTGAAGCATTGTATCACTTGATAGTGTGCTAGTAGTTGAAATGTTTAATTGAATCCATGCAAGTGACATGGGGCATAAAACTTCCTTTATCTTTTAAACATAGACCTACAGTCAGTGAGCAAAATTCATCTCAGTAGGCCTGGTGCATACTTCAGGTGGGGACATAAGTGGCCATAACCCTGTTTTTTACAAAAGTACTCTCAAAACCTGTTCCATAGAGGTAGTCTTCTAAGAGAAACAATACTTCTTGCTTCCCAACTTCTTTCTATCCATAATTTCTGAACCTAGCTATTAAAACATGTTCCCAGGCTATAACGTTTATCTGTTCCCCAGGATGCCTGTTGAGATTCAGCTGAGATTTCATGGCTGAAATCTGAAAAAAAAAGGTGAATAATACATAAATAACTACTTTTTATTTCAGAGAACCTCCCATCATGGCACTGCAGTTATCTGTACATGAAGGATTAATTATCTGTTTCCTACTCTTTTACCTTATGAATAAACTACAATGAGCTTACAAACAAGAAAGGCCCCAGAATAAGGAGACTTGTGTAATGCAACTGTTCAACAAGCCTTCTTAATCTTGGTAGTAATTTAACCCTCTGTAACATAGAGAATTTTCTGAATCCCAGAAAATTTTTAAAGATTGGGCCAAAACAGAAAGCTGTAACTGGCAGTGTGGGTAACTGTAAGGGCCACACTAGGACATTATATATATCAAGAAACAGTAGATGAAAAAATGTTAATCAAGTGAAAAAAAATTCCAGAAAGCTGTGACAGCGAGGTGTGAGCTCTGGAAGAACTAGCATAGTTTGCTATAAATCCCGTACAGAAATGGAGATAAAAGCCCAGGAGTGTTGGATGAAACTGTGTGTACAAACTGAGATTTCTACTGATTTTATTTTCCGTGAAGCTGAAGAGCTTTGTCAGATTCCCACATTCATATGTTTCCTACAGGGAGCCTGGGCAAACAGCCCTCACTGGACCAGTCCTATGTTCTACTTACCGCTCCCTCTATCAAGTATCCTCAGCTCCCACCGCAGGAGGTGCTCAGTATTTCACAGGACTGAGCCTGAAAAGCTTCATATATTTGGCTTTGGTTGAGCTCCAGCCACTCTTTTTTTTTTTTTTTTTTTTTTTTAATAATAGAAGTAGTATTGGTGCCAGCTGTACAAAATGGACACCCCGCCGTTGCTTTGTCTCAATCTATGTCTGATTTCTTCTGGAGAGAAGCTGTTGTATTCAGTAAGTGTGTGGCCAGGCCATTTGTTTGAAGGCCAGTTTTTGTTCTGGGTTGGCAGTATGGTATTTCTGTGAGCTTCCCCCCTGCTATCACTGCAGCTGCACCTGGCAAGAGGAAGCAACCCACAATCTAAAAAGCTCATCAGAACAATAATGTCTGCTTCTCTCTTGACAGGTTAATTAATTGCATGCCTTTATATTTTGTGTGTGGTTTTGGATGGTTTTGATACTTTTCTTTCCAGGGCGTTTCACAGTAGGATTTGAAAAGGCTGGTGCATTGTCTGCCTGTCTGTCAGTTCAGATGGTGCTTGATGCAAAGAGAAGAGATGGAGAGGAAAGGAGAGAGAGAGAGCGAGCATGTTGGGATGTTACAGTTAGAAACTCTTTACCCACTAGGAACTGGGATAAAATCCTGGTTATGGCTGACTGGAAAACAAAAATTTTGTTTAATAAATTTTGTAGGTTTGAAGTCTGTTGTGTAGCCCTTTGGAAGGCAAGGAAGGGTGGACTCCCCATCAGTCCAAGGCTGTAGTTTGGGGCATGGATTGACTCCTTAGACTTTAACATGGTCTTTCACCTCCCCTGTGAGCATCCTAACCCCAAGGCTGTTTTGATGAGAATCCTCTTTTGTGGGAGGGACAAGGGGAGAGCAGAAATTAAATTCTCTGGTGGAGAGACTGGAATTCCCAATGGAAAATCCACAAACAGTTTTTCTGTGAGTAACTGCAGCTTTTCACCTTTTGGATTGCATTATTTTAGAAATTAAAGTAGCAGCATGTAAATGATGTGCTAAAACTAAAAGAGTTGACCAGACATTGTGATTTTTTAAACTGGCACATTTCCAGGGGTTGTATAACACCTCGTTATGTCCTCCCACCCAAAAATATATTGAGACTTATGGGAGGAAGAAGTTTGACAATTTTCAGGGAAGATCCACCACTACAGAAAGTTGTAAAAGACCTAAGTGCCTTATTCCGGTATTAAGACTATCTTGGATAAGCAGGGCAACATATCAATGTCCACGTTCAGCATAAAGGAAGATACTATTAGAAATGTGTTATACATATACAAGTGTGTAGGTTTGGAGGGCATCTGTCATGTGGCCTGAGACAGGAGCTTTGTCTCCATGCAAGAATTTGTCAGGGGAAGACCCTGCATGCCATGCACTGTGCCATCCTTCCAAATGCTCTCAGTAATGTGCAAATGTGCTGGAGTTGCTAATGGCTGTTATTGGGCGTTGCTTTTGTGTACTGCTGTGTGTGGTACCAGTGCAGAAAGCGTGCCCTGGCATCGAGGGTTCAGCTTCGCATGAGCGGAGCAGGTGCAAGTGGGCATATTTGGACCAAGAGAAAAAAATAAACCAAAGCACAACAGACTTACCCAAACACCGTAACTTATAGTTGGATGTCATTCACTGAATAGGAATTTTTCATTTCATCTAGCAGTGACAGAGAAATGAGAGGTCAGAAGGTGTGGGAAGCAACCAGACTCCCTGTGACTCGTGGGAGACATGTTACTTCTATCTGAACGTCAACAATTTTCATCTCTGTTGTGTACAAGGAAGCCAGTCCTTTTTTGGCACTGGGACAACTGGAGCAGTGTTGTGGCCTGGGAGCTGCCTGCCCTTCCCATGGTGAGATGGAACTGAGCTCAGGATCAGGAAGCCCTAGAGGCACCTGGGATCCAAAATCCCAGCCCACACAGTACAGATGGTATCACAGATCATTCTGGAGTGCTTGAGCTGGGTGGAAGAAAAATATTCTGTACAGGTGAGTTTACCTTTATTATTAATTTTAATTTAGCAAGTAACATCTATTTTCATTGTTTTCCTCTAGAGAAGAGGGGGACTGGATTTGCAGACAGTAGTCACTACCGCTGTTGTGAGATGACTGTAGCTTTTTGCAATGTAGCAACAATATTCCATTTGTTGAATGGACACGCTGCTCTCAACCTTGGTACCTTGTGCGAGTCCTAGATCACACTCACCTGACAGCACTCACTCTTTGTCTCTCCCCAGGGACCAAACTCACAATTACACTGAGAGACATGCACCAAAAAGTGACTGTTCTAAAACTGCAGGTCAAACATTATGATGTTTAAGCAGCCTGTATTTGAACTGGAAACAGCATACAATTTAAACATATTTATAAACATAGCATACGTGGTAAAGGAATGATTTTTTTTTTTTTTTAGCTGTTCATGTGTTGAGGGCAGGGGAAATACTTGACTGGCTGGGATAACATTTACATTACACCATATCCTTTACTAAAGGAAGAAGCAGCCTTTTATTCCTAAAATAGAGCAGAAAGATGTTCTTTCTCTGCTGTGTGCTGCAAATCATAAGGAACCCTCTGATACATTTAAATCTGCTTCTGTTTCCCCAGTCTTCCAGGTTTGTCACATACAGTCTCTTAATGTGTCTCTGCTCTTGCTTGGCAAAGTAGTCCTGCACACTGCAAGTGATAACTTTATATTAGACTGTTTTAGTAAGCATAATGTCTCCTAGTAGCTTCAGTCCAAAACCCACCCCCTCAAAAAAAAAAATATCCCCAACACCGAAACAACACCCCACCAACCCCTGTTTGAATAAAGGTTGATATTTTAATGCAGTCGTCATAATTCTTGACATCCTAAGGTACAGAGAGTCTTAACGGTTAAGAATCACTTGTGAGTAACTGTTTTTGTTAGGAATTAGTAGGCTGTAAAGAACACAGTTGCCACTAGCATCCTGCTAATTTTTTGGTTTTGTTTTCAGTTTCCCCAAGAGTTACCAGGGCAAATTTCATTAGACACCAGGGAAATGGGCTTTAATTCAAATCCTGAAGAGGCAAACCATCTGGAAAATTTGTTATGAAATGGCTTATCTTCATATTCTACATCTTGAACTGCAGAATGGTAAGAGAAGAGTGTGTAGGTGAACTGATGGGAAGGAACTGAAGAAACAAAGTGAAAATGAAGGCTGAGCCTGCCACTAGACTCCTCTGCTTGTATGCTGTTAAATAAAGTTGTTTTTCTTGGCATGCATCGTTTTGTCAAGATGTTGTATGACTGTCAGTGATATGTAAACAAAGGGAATTTATTACCCTTCAAATCAGGACTGGAAAGCCCTAAATAAAAACCACAGAGTTCCCCAAAGCCCAGTTTGCTACTTCATAAGCACCACCAGTGACCGACCTCTGCTGCTATGTCACATGCATATTTCAGCAGTGACAATACATGTAATCCCATGTACAAGTAACCTGCTCCTTAAGAGAAGTATGCAGACAGACATACCAGTCTTGAATGTGCCAGCAGTTAATATACATGTAGACCTTAAACTGGAAATGGAAACTGTGAATTGCGCCTCCGTGCAGCATTGTGTACTGCTCCTTTTGCAGATTACATTCGCTGTCTCTAGGAAGCATAGTCTGCCTGGTAGTGGCAGCGGTGGCAAATCATTTTCCCAGTGATCCCACTCTGCGTAATCAGCAGCAAGATGTCAACTTTTGTCAAGGACCCCTTTTACTGCATGATTTTCTGACTCTGGTCTTCACCACAGAAACTCTCTCTAGAGAATTGTGTTCCCTTAATGCAAAGTTTCCACTGCATGCTGCAAACATTGCCTTTCATTGCTGTGTAAAGATACCAGCCCAAAGTATAAGCAGTAAAGAGTTATTTTCCTTCAGATAGCCTGAAATCCTGGTTGAATGGAGAAAGAACTGCCCCAGCCAACTGAATGGCATGTTGACTCCAGTGCATAAATATTGATAGTGCTGCCTGCTTTACTGCAGATGAAGTTTAGCCATCCAGGACATCCAAATGTTTATACTAAGTTTATATTTCTTCCCACATCACTTTGTTTGGAGAATGTAGTAAAAAAGATCCTGGAATGAGTCCACTGTGTATATTCTACTATTGATTTTTCATAAGTAAGCTATTAAAGTAAGTTAAATAAATGGGGCTTAGAATCACAAGAAAAAAGATAAAGATGTTTATTTTCTGAATAACTGTTATACCTCTGAAAGAGATGAGTGGTCATAAAAAGAACAGTGCAGCAGACATTTGCTTTCCCTGGCAAATTGGGAAGGCTGCTTCTGAAGCTGCTGGATTAGGATGAATGCTCTTGTCCGTCTCAGCACCTGGCTCTGAGGTAATATATACTATGTGGATTGGCAGGTTTGACACAGGAATTCCTTCCTCAGTTTTCCTGAGGTCCCAAGGTAAGTCCCATATGGTTCTCCTCTTTGGCACTAGCAAGCTCCCACTCATCAATAACAAGGTCTTGGATAAAGAAGTCTTCAGCAGGATGATAGTCCGTGTGCAACATCACTGGTATTTGTCATTGTTCTAATTAGTCCAGCTCTGAGTATACGGATTAGTGTCAGTCCCCAGGGCAAACTGGTGATAAAGCTCTAAGAGAATGTTTAAGCTAAATAACGCTGGCCATGCGGATGCTATCAAATAATAAGAATACATTTGAAATGGTGTGGTACGTGGCTTCAATGCTAATGCTTGCAATGGCAATAGCTCAGAACATAATCTATGTATTAAATAAATGTGTAAATTGGATTTGGAAATATTCATGGGGACAGAGGGTTGGAGGAGCCTCTTGGGTCTAAGTCCAATTCTCTGCTATCAGGCCCAGTGTCATATAATCCCTCTCATAAACTTGTGTAATATTTTCATATGCTTAAACATGCTTCTCCCAGGATCTAGAGGAGGGACTTGAACTATCTTTCATCTCAGTTCAAGTGTCTGCTTTGAATAAGGCAGGAATGAAACCTGAACGTCACAGCTGTCTGAGTAGCCTAATAACTGTTTTACTAGTGGCTTTTCTCTTTCTTTCCTTTCTCAATCCAATTGAACTGTCACTTCTGCATTCCTGGAGACAAGGGTAAATAGAATTGCAATGTGTTTAAAACTGCAAGTAAGCTGCATATATTTTTAATTATTTTTATGAAAACCAGCAAGAGTCTGGACAACTGGTTGACCAATGTGTTTTTTAGCACCATGGAGCTAAAAGATAGATCTGAAAAAACAATGTGTATATATGAACTAGTGTTGTCTGGAGTGATGTGCTCAATTCCTGAGGGTCTGGATAAGCCTAGCTGACTACTGTTGCAATGAATAATTCACTGTCTCTAAATTTAGCTTTGATCTATGTGATTGTGTTGTGAGCTTGAAACATATTCATATACACCATGCATAGGAGCTTTAACCTTCCCCCTCTCATAAAAATGCCCTTCTGACCTCAAACTCTTCTCAAAGTCCATCACTCTCTCAGCTGTACCAGAATGTTAGGGTGCACAGTTCATCAATTCAGTTATCTCAAAGATTTTTAAAAAAATCTTTTCAGAGGCTCCTCTGAGATCATGGAGGAGTTCCAAGGACACTGTCTTGTCTGGCCTAGGAAAAGGTTAAAGCTGAGATACTGTTTTATTTTATAGACTGTCCAGTGATTTAACTAGAAAAGCAGAAATCTTCCTCTGAAGAGGAACTATTTTAATTTTGTCAGATAGTAGATCTGTTTAAGGTCAGCATTTATCCTATGCTCCCTTCTGCTTTCCTGGCATGTAGCTGATGGGGGGGAGGAAGCCTTCAGCCTCAAAGTGAGGCCAGGTTTGGAGGAAGAAGTAATACCTTTCATTAAACCAGTAATTTGGTTGGAAAAAGCAGATGAATTTGCAGGCACATGTGCCCTTCAGATTTATGTATTAAAAAGTCACAGAAACCACACAGGGAGAGTATACTGGCATAAAAATCCTGATGAGGTTGTCAGCAGAAGCAGAAAAGATACCTGAGAGTGGCTGGACCAGGAGACCATGGGGTGGTATCAGTGCTGGAGCAGAAGGAAAATGAAGTTGCTTTTGGAGATGGGAATCAGGAAGGTGGTTGTGATGTATGTCAGAGAAGAAGGCCTTGAAGATCCTCCACAATTGTGGAGAGAAGGTAGAAAGATACAGAGATTGAGACTAGGAAGAAAACAGGGTTGTCTGAGCAAACAGCCTGGACAAAGAGCCAGGGTAGCATGTGAAGTGAAGGCTGAGGCAGGAGGAGGTCCACTGAAAGAGGGGAAGTGCATCAGCTCAGGAGAGAGAGCTGTGTATGAAAATAAGGAATGACTGGAGGTATAGGACCTGGATTACAAAAAAACCATAAGAACAAGTTGCTCAGGAGAAGAGGAAAGTTTGGGATCCAGTTGTAAACCTGAGGAATAGAGCTGGAGTTGAGAAAGGGAATGAAGGACAGGGAAGAGACAGTACCAGGGCAGGAGCACACTGGAGTCTGAAATGCAGTAAGGAGCAAGCTATGGACACATGGGGAATAAAATCTGTACTCCCTAGAGGATGTTCCTGTCAGAACCAAAGAGCTTGAGACTGCTGAATCTCAGCACTGTGTGCTCTACCACGTGTCAGTTAAACTTCTTGTTGCTGGCAACCCTGCTAGTGCAAATGGCAGAGGAGTTTCATCTACTGGATTGTAACTGTGACAATTCCTGTAAGAATCCATAGGATGAAGTTTCTGTGTTCATCATTTGCTTTTATTGAATTTAGATTACTCCACAAAACCTGCTGCTGTGGAAGCTCGTCATCAAGACTACCATACCAAGCAACTATGATTTAGGTAATGCCATAGTCTAGGTAGCCTATTCATTATGTTTTTGCTTTCCCCCAACTGATTTGCAATCATGAAACAAGGTTACCAGTTAATATCAACTGTATTGTGTTACTGTGGTGTAGGTATGAAAAATTAAACCAATGCTGCTTTATTAGTGTAAGAAAGAAAGAGCTTCCAGTCAAAAGAGACCTGGTAGTCAGCTATTTGAAGGCTCTGCATACGCATGTTTTTGGAGTATCCTGGAAATGGCTCTGTCCCTTCCATTTTTGAGAAGCAGTGGGAAGTCACAGGTCTGGAAAACTCATAAATAATTCCAGCATGTTTTGATTAGGTTTGGAATGGCCCAAAAAAAATTATATGGTTTGGTTATAAGGCTTCTCTGATGAAAGCTAAGATGGGCTCTATTAGAAATCTTAATGGTTATCAAGCCTCAAAATCTTAGTTTTCTAAATCACCCAAGTGTAATTTTAAATTAGGCCATCAGACTTGTTTTGAGTGAGAGAAAAAGTAGACATAAATGAGCCTGAGTGCTTAAGTGAGACAGAGATGATAGGGCTGAAAATGTTTCTGTAATTTTAATGGACATGAGATTTATGTACTAGGCAAACTACATTATAATAGAATTTTCATGAATTTGTCTTAAGAATTCCTCTCTTTTCTCCATTTGTCTGCATGGGTGTGAAAGTCTATTAATAGTAAATAGTATTATACTGAAGGGTTTTTTTTTACCGGTTTTGACCCGTTGAGCCAAATGAAACCTTCTCATGATAAATGAAGTGCAGAAAGACAGTTGCTGCCTGTGTAGTATTTCAAGTTGCCAGGTCCCAGAGCTTAATCTCTGCTGTAATGGTGTGAACAGTGGGTAGTCTAGGGAAAGAAAACAAAGCACACAGAGGGGCTAATTTGGCACAGCATGTAAATTTGGGATTGGCTTAAATAGGTCATTCAGAATATGCTTTTCTTCAGCCTTTCAGAGGCTTCTTTTTGGAAGATGCTCTTTTAGTTATAAGAAGCCTCTGAATGTCTGATAGCAGACCCAGAATATGGACTGGGAATTCTTTTTCTCCCCTTTGCCTTGATGCCAAGAAGAACATTCATTGCATTTTTTCAGCCGCTGGAAATATTTTGCCTGTTTGATTTATAGCAGTTTTTAATGAATGAGTGTCAGTGGTTTGCTTATCAGGCTGTGTAACCATGCAGACCTTTTCAATAAGGCAAGGTCAAAGCAAGCCTTGCTGATGCCTTTTTAAAAAAATGATTGCTAGAATATAAATGCCAAGTATGGTTAAAAAAAATCAGCACAACTGGCGGTAAAACCTAAAATATTGCTGCGATAGTCACTGCTCAGAAAGATCACAAGTGAAACAAGCTTGATAAATTCAAGGGGATGGGAAAAGGAAGCTTCTGGAGGCAGCATAATTGCTTTTCAAGCAGTTCTGCTGAGTCTTCAGGAGGAAAAAAAAAGACAGTGGGATATATATTGTGTGTCGGTATGATGGTTTGACTTAGCAGCTCAATGGGACAACAAAGTCAGATGATTATGATTTGTCTAGTGGGAAATGGCACTGGTCATTTAGGAAATTAGTAGTTTCCTTGGATGTGAGGCAACCAGGGATAGAGTATCAGGGAATGTCCTGGGCAGCAGGTCAATCCTGTCCTGGGGACTCCCAGTGCATGAAGTGTGGCCCTGCCACTGGAACACATTGTCACATCTTCTTTCCAGTTCCTCAGCAGTGAAAAAGTTTTCCCTGCTAAACAGCAGAACATGTGTCTATATCAGGGTAGGTTTGTAAATCAGTTTTGAGTCCTTTGAGAAGATATATGTCACTTAAATGCAATTAAAATGCAGCATAATTTTTAACTTTTTTTTTTTTTATGATCTGCTTTAAATGTAGACATGCCTAAGATTTGTTGGGTTGAGTATGTATCTGGGTCAGGCTGGTGTCAGGCTGCTGATTTACCTGACAGCTGAATTAGAGTGACTTAATTGTAGACCTGGATTTCTGAATATGAAAAGAAGCATTCATAACCTTTTTATTTGTGCTCCAGCTGGTAATGAAAGACAACTGCTTTGTAAAACTGTAACAAATGGGAAAAGAATGAGCAAGCAAGAGAACATTTGTGCTCCCACTACTACGTACAGATGGTAGCCAGTCTGAGCTGTAAATACTTTCCCACTATAAATCTATGCATAGTATATTACTTATAGGCTGTTCTTAAACAATATATCAATAAAATTGTATTGATATATAGATTTTTTTCATTCAACTATGATTATGTGTAGAATTGTAGCAGCAGAATGTTAACTGTTAAATTGAATGCCAAGTAATGTTAGCAGGAGAGAGTACAAATGAGGAAGAACTGTACTGGGGTTTTGAAAAGAGTAGACAACTTTCACAGGATGAAAACAAAAACACATTCTACCAACTGTGGCTTGATGTTGGTTGAGAAATTATAATGTCCAGAGCTTCCCAATTAGGATGCTAAGGCTGGGCTGTTAAATCTTTATGTAGACATTTAAAAAACAGCTTAATGCTGACATTCCGCCTTATCCCCCCGAAAGAGAATGAGTGACAGATTTTGAGAGTCATTAAATTGGTCTCAATGCCTGATACCTCATGTATCATGTTTTTGTTTTTCCTTTGAAGATTTATGTAAAACGCTGTGTCTGTATCCATCCCTTAATCTTTGGAGAGTGATAATGTGAGAGATTATGATTTATGAGTGATGAAGCAAACTGATAGCATATTTGCCTTGAGTTTACATTTTAAATGCCAGTAGTTTGGTTAGTAGCTACTGGCAGTATTTGGTTTCCTTACTCAGTATACCCAGATGCAATGCACTGAAAATGCTTCACACCAAAAAAACATATGTGACGGTTTTTTGGGTTTTTTTCTTCGTGAAATGAAATGTTCCAAGGGGAGCTTATAGCTAAGGAAGAATAGCAACTTTGAGTCGTGAAGAAACAGATGATCTGTTTGGTGAGATAATTTAAATTTCACCGCACAGAACGTTAAACCATATAGAGAGTTAGGGTCATCACAAGAGCTCATTCTGAAATCACATGATGATGTTGGTAATCTTCTGATAGCTAGATGAAATTAAGCAAAGGGAAAAAAATCTATTGTGTTAAAATCAGAAAAGAGGACAATTGTCAAATCTAAACCCAGACACAACTCTCCTTAAAGCTGGAAGTGATGCCCAAATCTGTGATTTCATTCCAATGTTAGTTGACGCTCATTAGAGTGAAGTATGCCGTGTAGTTTAAAAATGCAGTTTCTTTTTCTGCTTAAGTAACATCCATAGTTGAATCATATTTCCATTGAACACCCAAATCTTTTACATTGAATTTTTAGGGTTTTTTGTTTTATATGACTAAGCAACTATAAAACTAGATTTAAAGATCAGCATTGCAAGTTAGTTATGACTGGAAACTGGACGTGACATTGGCTTTGTTCCCTGTTTGGCTGCATCTCACTCCGAGAAGACTAGGGCTTTCCACAAAGTAACGGGGGTTTGACTTTCTGGAAGAATAAAAAAGGCTTGTGGAGAGTATTATGGAACAAATATATGGAAGATTTACAGGAACAAAGACTTTTCTTTGCTGAACCTTGAGAGAAAAAAAAAGTCAGAGTATAACGTTTATGGTGGGAATATTTAATTTGGTATAACCCCTTATAACTGTCTTATTCTAAAAAATAGCATTGATCACTGAGTCTTTAGAGTACATATGAAGAAAAACTGTAAAATAGAGTCTTCTGATGAATATATCTGACTAAATATTTGTAGTCAGTGAGATTAGATGTGTTTAATGCATAGATCAGCTTGCCTCTAGTGGTGAGAGGGCTAGTAAGAGGAAGAAACTGAATCAATAATTTTTTCAAATAATTTGTACCATATTCTGAACTATGAAAAGATGAGGCTTAAGCTAACAGATGTGGACCGACATCACTGGAAATAATTTTTAAATCTTGAAAATATGGAAATTTATTTTTGATTTTTCAAAATAAGTATAGTATTAAAAAAAGTACATCTTTCCTTTTAAGTATGTTGTTATCCAACAGAAAAGTTGCTCTGTTTTGAGGGTTGTGTTCAGCATGAATGATCTGTTGGGCAAGCAAAGAGCTGATGACTGTGGAAACTCCCCTACTGCTGTTTTGGTCAGGAAGAGTTAAGTCATTCAGTAACCTCATCTTTCGTAATGAAAGAAGTATTTTGGTTTCAATACTGAGCAAGCTTCCAAAGCTGATTTGTTTAAAAAATAAAACACAATCTCTTTTCTGTGACCATCTCCCTATAGTTGTATTTTTAGTCTACAAAGTGTGGTGGGGAAGATTACTGGGTGTTTTAAATTGTTTTAAATTCCAGCCACATGCATGTATCAAGTCTCATAATGTGCCTGTGAAGATATTTATTTAAAGTAACATTGTAATCTTTTTTTCTTTAAAGGCGATTCTGTACCTGCATTAAAGAATATTAAATGTTGTATTTCCAAGGGCTTATTAAATATTCAGTAGTTTTCTTTTTCTGTAGTCAAGTGTGTCAAGGGCAAACCTTCTAAGTACTGGAACGAGAGTCAAATGAACTAACTGAACCTTAAAAGCTGCTATTGAATACTCATGTTAAAAAATATGCATTGCACAGTGAGGGGAGTTGAAGGAGGAGGTGTTGAGATCCAGCCCCAGAACAAGTTGTATCCAGACGGGATACAGATTCTTTCTGGGAAAATACTGAAATATTGTGAGAGATTTTATTCAAAACTTAACTATGAAACAAGAAGTAAGGGTGACTGTGGCTACCAACAGTTAACTGTGTATTAACTTCCTCACTATGACTCATCCATCTTGGAATACTAAATAATGTGTAGAAATAGCCTGTTTTAAGGGTGCGGGATCAACAGATAGAGCGTATCTTGAATGCAGAGTAGTAAGAGTCTGATTTTGTGAATATGAGTAATACACCTGAGCATGAGGATTGATTTCTAGCTCTGATGCTCTTTTATTTGGGCTGTGTCTAAACTGATAAACTTAGAATTGACTCCATCACAGGACAGCAAGTCATGCAATCAGTCCTATGTCTTGGTCTGTGTTGGAAAGGAAATTTGGGCAGGTTGGTTAGAGGTGAGCCACAGCATCTTCTGACCAGGTGCCTTTTCGTACCGTGAAATCCAGACATGGCCTACAAGACTGTTGTCAGGTCATTTACAGCCACAATTTTTAAAGGGACAATTTCTTCAAGGCACTATAGGAGCTATGTGCAAGTTAAAACATAACATTGGACACACAGAAGTTCTGACCATCCACAGACTGTTCGATTTACAGTCCTAGAATTGGTTGTAATTTTTGAAATTGCTTTAAACTCTGAGCAACTCAGTTCCCCATGGGACACTGAATTCAAAATAGGAACCATAATGTTTCCTACTTCCAGTGAGTTATATGCAGGCATCTGACACTTGCTTTAGATTTATGTGCTTCATTAAAACTGAGGTTGTAGATGATTAATCCAGTTACCGTGAACATTAGCAGGACTCAGCAACAGAGCTTGGCTGGTGATCCCATCAACTAGGGAGCTAGAATCTGTACCAAAATTGACTGAAATGTGATGCTGACACACATGAACAAAATTGGGTGCACACTGTCTTCAAAATGTGAGCAGAGGGAATCAGCAGCCTACTGAGAGCTTTAACTACTTAATGAGGAACATTCTGCATGCTGCCTATTGCATACTGAACTTTTTGTAACTTTTAACTGCTCTGTTCTGGCAAAAATGGGCAGAACATTTTAATTCAATTTGTATTAATTCCCATTTTGAAAAAGGCTGGCCTGGTGGCCCTGAAGTGTCTGAACAACCATTCTCACACTTACAAAATTGTTGTCCCTGAGGGGAAAAAAGAAAACCTAAATGAAGAAAGATAATTGTATCTCTTCCATTGAAGCAAACAAGAAACAACTAGTTTTAAAGAATTTTAAGAAATGAGAAAGGGATTGTGATTATTTGTATCTTACTTGAAAATTTTTCTTCAACTTTTTTTCCAAAGAGTTTGAAGCCGTGTGCTTGGGCCACAATCTTTGTGTGAAAAAAGGGATTCAATTAAGCTGTTTCGCTGTATACCAAGGCTGAATTTGTCTTGTAACTAATCAAACCCTGAGTTTGCAGAACTTCACAGTGAAAGAAAGATTGCTAATGATTCAAATGAAAAATTGTCCCTTGCTGTGACCTTTCTGAAATGCTGATCAAGCTAACTCCTTTTATATTTGTGTGCTTCAGAAAAAGAAAAAAGAAACTGAAACCATAAAGTTGCTTGTGGTACCCCAGTTATTGTCGACATTAGCAGGACTGAGGAATAGAACTTGGTTGGTCCCATCCACCAGAGAATGTGGGAGTTTGGATCTGTAACGACTGTCTGAAATGTAGTGCTTGCCCACATGAACAGAAATGGATGTGTTTTCAGAGGCTCATTACCTTCAAAATGAGAGAGACGGAATTAGGATGAAGCAGAAAGCACTGAGTGACGATAGCACATGACTTAATTTCATTTTTATCATTACAACTGCTCTCTTTTCAACTCATTGCCTAGTATTATGTAGTGTAAAACTAAAGAAGTATCTGTGTTAATGTAAATCCCTAAGCATTTTTCTTTGACTGATAACATGTTCCTTCTTGCATTGGCCATTCATTTTCTTCTTGCATGTTCTCTGAACCCTCTGACTGTTGCAGTAACTTCGTAGGTCTTCTTGTGTATGAGGTTTCATCATGCCTAGGTGCTGTGTAAGCTCTGTCCAGAATGTCCTGATTCAAGGAATTTACAGTTTAAAAATGCAACAAGACATAAAGGAATGAGGGTCTTTGCTCAAAATCAGTGATGTATATGCTATCACGTGCATGGCAAGATATACATTTCATTGTTTTACATTGCTCTGAAAGGAAATTACAGGATTATCAAGAAATCTGTCACCAGATTAATAGTTTTTTCTTGCCTTTGCTTTAACCTTTGAGAAATGATTGCCTTTAGGATAACAGAGTAGGATACTCAGCGGCTTTTGGAAATGATTGAATGGCTTTCTCCTTTAGGGGATAACAAAGCACCGTTGAATGTAGGAGCACAGTTAAAAACTTTCATCTTTGCCAGCTGCTGCATGCCAAGTGCAGTGTGGCCTTTCACAATGTCAGTGTTGAGCAAAATAGTAATAAATAGCTTGTCAGGCAGTTCTACCTGTAGTTAATCCCTTGGTATTTGGCATTTTTTCAGAAAGGATCTGAACCAGAATGGACTCTCTTTCTGAAACACAGCCCAGAAACAGGTGCTAATTATTTACCTACTGTTAGATTAAGGGCATTATTGAATACACGCTCAATCCTTATTATAGCAGAATTGTTGGTAAATTTTAGTTTGGCCAGGTTGAATGTAATTTCCTGTTCTTTTCAGACAAAAAAAAGTTCACAGTTGTCTGAAATCCCCAAAGTGTTGCTGTTGAAGAGGTTGCCCAATATTTTATCTATTACAAGTTCCCACCCACATTGCAAACTACAGTGCTGACTTTGCTTCAGTGATCCTCAGTCTTCAGAGATTTGTTTGCTTTTTCCCTCCTTCACTGTGTAGAAGGATGCTGGAGGATGCTCTAGGAGCCTCCCAAGGGTCGTTCTTAGCCCACCAGTAGCTTAGTGTGATAAATATCCATTTTATGGAGAAGTTTTGCAAAGATCTGCTGAGATTAAATCACTTAGGTTATATAAATCTGGTTGTATTTGCTGACTCTAGTTGTCTCACACAAGATTGTGGTTTTTTTATATATGTTGGTGTCTGTTGTTTGGACTCAATGAGCTATGAACGTGCAGTTTTGTTGTTAAGGCAAAGGCAGAAAAGCCTTTTCGGTAAAAATAAGCCAGGCAGCGTAGGATTGTTTGCTTAGCTTGTGACTAGAAGTTCACACTGGATGATGAGTGTTCAGCTTGGTCCCTGAGTCAGTCTTTTCTGAAAGATAGCAGATTTAGGGTGTTTGTAATTGAGGGGCTTGGGGTAATAACTTTGTTTCATGGAGGAAAGAAAGCCATAAACAAGCTGCAAATCTCTGATATAGGTAGACATATGGGGGTTTTTGATTGATAGATAGATATATCCTGTGACTCTGAATATAATAAATTTTCCAGACCCGCATTGCAAATTTAAACTTGTTTCTCAGAATAAAAGCAATTCTGTCTAACTGTTGCGGAGAAAACATTTTGTTGTCTCACAAATGGTCTGTTAGAAAAACACAACCATTCAGTATTGTACCAGCCTAAATGAACTCCACATAATACTAAATCTGAGTGCTAATACTGAATTTGGTGATTTAGTACCAAGATACCCGAAGTACACAAAATCACTTTTGCTGCAATGTTGCAGCCTGGATTAAAGTGACATAACAGAGGCATTCTTGCGTATGAGTGCTGTTCTGTCTTCCCTGCAACTAGATTTTTTCAATGAGATTCAAGATTTTGGTGTAGTAACATAGCAGCATCCTGCTGCTGTATTTTCTCTTGCCTGTACCACTCAAACCCGGACTGTGAGCTGCCTTTTCCAGTGAGGTGGTAGCAGCGGATATGATATTTGTTTCTACTTGCTGGGCTTCTTTAAGATGCTCAATTTCAGGTTGGGAATTAATGGATTGAAAGAGTGATACACTGTGTGGTCTGTAAGTAGTATTAAGGGAAACATAAAATACATCATTTATTTACTAAAATAAATAATACTAAAAAGGATGAAGAGCCTGCCTTAAGTTCTGAGATCCCTATCATATATTTTTGTTTTACTAGCAAGTAACAGTTTAAAATTATAAAAATCCAAAGCCAAAAGGGTTAGTCATTTGCTGCCATTTTGAAAGAAAGGTATTTCTTTCTTGATACTACACAATGATCAACTTTCAAGTGGCTAGGTATGTGAGGAAGCACATAAGCACTAGGTATTTTCAAAAACTTGTTTAGGTATCTTTTTGTCTCTTTGGGCCCCTAACACCTTCGAAAATCTTCGAGTCTTTAGAGAGGTTTTTTTCAGGATAATACTGGCTATAAAATGTCTATTAAGCTGAAAATCCAGAATAACAAACACATTGATAACATGTTATAAATCCTGGCTCAGGGAGCAATTTAAACACATCATGTATTCATGTACCACACTATTGCTGCTGGAGTGCTAATATGGTGGTAATGTATTGTCCCTTAAAAGAAGTTAACCTTTGCACCAAAGGAACAACTGCCCTCAAAACACCTTTCCATTTGGTGTGTTTTACTGGGTGGAAGAAAATTTATCTCCCACTCCAGCTGTTTGGCTTAGTGTTAGTGTTTTTGAGATCCTGTCCTGGACATTCTCTTTTCTTCAGTGCTTGACTGTGGTGACTGAGTTGAAGATCGGGCTGTAAATGTGTTTTAAGTCCTTAACAATCCTCTGTGAGGGCTGCCTCCAGGTTATTTAACTGTATTTTATCTATTCATGTGCCTTCACTAGAACTAAATTTGTATTTCCCTATTTGTTCAGATTGTCCTGGATTTGTAATTACATAGCAGGATTGTGGATTCCAACACACTGGCAAAGCTCTGCCACCACAGTGAGAGAGGTTCTGCCAGGTTTACTCTTAGTCCTGCCTGAGAGTGTGAGTGATGGGTGACTCTGAAGATAACAGGCTGTGCAACCAAGTCTACCTGTAACACAGAAGGCATGTTCTATCAGTAAATATCCTGTAATTGTGAGTCATTGAACATCCAAAGGAAACCCAGTGTTTGGATCTGTTCCTAGGACCCTCTGAGGTGCCCTTCAGGCCAGGTGTGCATTCCTGATCTGTAATCTCAAGACCATTGGGGTCAACCCTATTTACCACTATGTGAGAAGTAGGCAGCCTTAAATCTTGCTGTAGTGGGTGTGTATGGCGGCTGTGTGTAAGGTATCTTGACAGCTGAGTGGAATTCAGATGATTCAGCACAGATTAAAGAATTTGTTGACACTTTCTTAACAAGTTGTAGCCTGTCCTGGTGTCCATCACCAAGACTTTCCCTGCTCCTGGACTCCCGGCCCACGTGCCAGAGCTGTCTGCTGCTCTCCTCTGGCCTAGATGCAAAGTTTTATGCATACAAATTTGTGAATCATTTGGGGATGAATCAGTAAAAGATTTGTAAAGATCACTGACATTATTAGTATTAATGTGAAGAGCTGTGCAGTTCTGATGTCTCTTTTCCCTCTTCTTGTTTCAGTTCATCGCCTTTGCCTCTTTATTCTTCATCCTAGTTTCAATCACGACCTTTTGCCTGGAAACACATGAGGCTTTCAATACTATTATAAACAAAACCGAGCAGGTTGTCAACGGGACAGAAACTGGGCCACAGTATGAAATTGAGACAGATCCTGCCCTGACGTATGTGGAAGGAGTCTGTGTGGTATGGTTTACATTTGAATTTTTAGTACGTGTTGTTTTTTCCCCCAACAAACTTGAATTTATCAAAAACCTCTTGAATATCATTGACTTTGTGGCCATCCTGCCCTTTTACCTAGAAGTGGGCCTGAGCGGGCTCTCCTCTAAAGCTGCTAAGGACGTGCTTGGTTTCCTCAGGGTGGTAAGGTTCGTGAGGATCCTACGAATCTTCAAGCTCACCCGGCACTTTGTGGGCCTCAGGGTGCTGGGCCACACTCTGCGAGCCAGCACCAATGAGTTTTTGCTGCTGATAATATTCCTGGCACTCGGTGTTTTGATATTTGCCACCATGATTTACTACGCAGAGCGGGTGGGAGCCCAGCCTAATGACCCATCAGCGAGTGAGCACACACAGTTCAAAAATATCCCTATCGGCTTCTGGTGGGCTGTGGTCACCATGACCACCCTGGGATACGGGGATATGTATCCACGGACTTGGTCGGGCATGCTGGTGGGAGCCCTGTGCGCGCTGGCGGGGGTGCTCACCATAGCCATGCCCGTGCCTGTGATAGTTAACAATTTTGGGATGTACTACTCCCTGGCCATGGCAAAGCAGAAGCTCCCGAGGAAGCGGAAGAAGCACATCCCTCCTGCTCCTCAAGCCAGCTCGCCCACCTTCTGCAAGACAGACTTGAACATGGCCTGCAATAGCACACAGGGTGACATCTGCTTGGGCAAGGACAACCAGCTGATGGAGCACAACAGATCATCAGGTAAGACCCCACTGGAAATGCATGTCCTCTGAAAACACTTTATAGACCAGTATGTTCGGTAGGGGTCAGAAAGCAGTCAGTCTTTCTGCCAGGAGGAGACGTAGCTCCCACCCTTCTCCCCTCCAGTGTTTGCGTGTGTCAGTCTCATAGAGGACAAAATAGGTATAGCAATGTTCCCAAACCTCTATGTAGCTGGTCTATACAGTTTTGCTTGCTCCGTTGAGAATGCTTTCCTGCTGATGATATCAACCTTTTCTTTTGCCTGTTGTTTGTTGCGTTGTATGGATGTTTCTTGTTTTTCTGCATGACTGTGACTATTTGAGTAGCCACCGTGTCCCACCCTGTTGGACTCCATGGTGTTTTGCCTCAGTGTCTGTCTCTGGTGTCAGCTTTGCCTGTGCCACATCGTGGCCTGTTAAGCAAGATCCTCCAAAGAAGCAGTCATTTAAAAGGAGCAGGTGCTTTACATCAAAAGCCCAGCACTCAAAGGAAATAAGAAGAAATTATCTTTCTAGCTTGCTTTCCATTTGGCATTCTGCTTCCCTGGCTAGAAGAACCTCCTTCATCTGTGCTAGATGAGACATTGCATGATATTTACTATTAATTGAATGATAATAGCATAGCTGATGTAAAATATCTCACAAAAAATGAAAATGACAGCCCCTAGCAATATCATCGTTATTAGTGTTGGGTTTTGTGATTTATATTAACTTATTTGTTAGAGTTCCAAATGATGGATAAGGAATATTTTGTGCTAATCGCTGTGAAAATGCATATCAAATAGCAGCCTCTGCCCCTCCAAGCCACTGCCCCATATTCCATATATCTTCACATTAAAGAGTAAATTTTATCTTAGTATAGTTAAAACAAATTTTTTAGCAGAAAGGATTTTTTTTTGTTTGTTCCTTGAATGTATTTATTCTTAGGCCAAGCACAATCTGATTACAAAGTGCCCATACTAGTCATTAGACTCCTGTTGGAAAGCTGCTAAAGAATAATAAGAGCAAAACCACCCATGACTGGTGTCATTCAGTAATTGAAATCTGTTTTTGTAAAAAGAAGACTCTGGAAAATCAGTCTCTGAACTCTATCCATCTTGGTCTGTTGCTCTGTTACTGAATAGCATTTATGTTCAAAGCAGCTCGGGTTCAGTCTCTGAGTGAGTGTTCACAGACAAAGTTGACACAGCTTTTTGAACATCCTAAATATATTTAAGAGGATGGAAACCCTTGAAAGGACTCACATTGAGGGTGGAATACAGTTAGTTTTATAGTGCTTTGGCTGATACACACTTTCAGACATCTTTAAAGTGTTAATGATAACAGCTTTTTCATGCCATCAGGTTCTATTAAAGGTATTCCAGAATCAAGGAGACTCAGTGTGATCAGACCAAAGAGACACTTTTCTGTGTCCGCAGCTTTACTTACAAGGTGTTATAATCCTTGAAGTTAGGGAGAAAGCAGATATGCAAAAAGGAGCCATTTAAAGTGTTAACTTTCTCTTCAGTAATGCCACTGCATTCATATCGTGCACTGTAGCTTTATTTCTGGTAGAGAATGTTCTTAGAGCCACTAGGAATTCTGTGCAAAACTTCAAGGCTGTATATAGCTCCTTGCATTACCAGTTCAGAAAAACACATGCTCGGGTTTAAATGCAAAGGTAAAGCTGTAGTCAATAATATGCCATTACCTGTTATGTGCTGTACCGAGCAGAGATTTTTTTCTTGAAGTGTGGCCTGAATCTGAAATAGTACATAATTTTAAAAGAGTCCTTTAGGAGTGCCAAATCAGGAGAGGTAAGAGTTTTGCTGTTTGACAAAATGAGCTACAGAGACCAAAGACAGCATTTAATGTTGGATACTTATGATGACAAGCAGTGTGTGTTAAGTATAGAAATGAACGCTAAGTGTGTTATTAAACAGGTTTTAGTGCCAAATGTTGAAAGTTTAACCCTCATGGGGGAGGGGTTGTCTTTAAAATACGCTAAAAAACATATTCTAAGTAAAAATTACTAACATGACCTCTTGTTTAGCAAAAAGGGTAGTGAAAAAAGTAAATACTTGTTTGAAATATCCAAGGCTGACTGTGCTCTGAAAAATTACAGTCCATAATAGGCTACTAACTGAGCCTTGATTTGATTATTTCTGATTTTGTGTTAGTTTAGTATAACTTTATATGAGATTTAAAAGGAGAAGAGGAAAGTCAAAAGATCATTTGTTCTTGAATAAAAGATATACTCTTTGCTATTTTGTACTGATTAATGGTGCATTGCAATCTTGTTTTCTTCTAATGATTTACCTTATAACTATTTTTTGAGTGATGGGAATATCCGGCATTCAGCATAAGCTCTTTGTGATGTCTCATTTCCTCATTCATTATTGTCTGTAAATGGGCATGGTGCTTTAACCAGTGTTATCAGGTGAAGACAGTGCAGGAAGTGAGCAGCCACTCTCACCTGGTGAAAGGCTCCCTCCCATCAGACGCTCTAGTACAAGAGACAAAAACAGAAGAGGGGGAACATGTTTCCTACTGACAACAGGTGATTACACGTGTGCTACTGATGGAGGGATCAGGAAAGGTATGGACTTCTTTCATTAGATCATAAAAGGTTACTCAGCAATGTGCTTGTGAAAAGCAATCTTAAAGCAAGATGATGTGCAAAATGCTCTTAGGAGAAAGACTGTACTCACAATGTATCTTTTCTCTTTATGCATAGTCATTCTTTTCCTGCTTTCCTTTTAGAAATACCTACCTCCTTTAGTCTTCACAAAATGTGCTTGATGTTGGACCCTCATTTCACTTGTGTCTTCATTTGTCTGTTGCCTTTAACAGAAAAGTCTGCAATTCAGACCTTGCTCATTCAACCACTCATCAGTCAATACCACTTGTCATTCTAAAAGACAAATTTGTCTAAAAGACAAATAAAAACAAAATAATTTAATAACTTTGGTCTGCACTTAACAGTAAAAATTACAGCTGAATAAATTACACTGAAAAGGTTGAAATGTCAGAAGTAAGCAACGTTTTTGTTCTGAACACAACAAAGCATATCATATGAGGAGCTATTTAATTTCATTCAAAGAAAAGTTTGAGTTTATAGTGCCACAAAATGTTTCCTCATTGTTATACACCACTGCTGCTAAAAGGTGCCTGTCTACCCCAACCAGAATTCAGCCACAGTAAACAATGTTTGCGAGGCGCTAAAAATGCCTTTCTAGTTATTCAGCCTCTTCAGATCTGATTACTCACTCACTGTTCAGTAGGATTGGGTTCCCCAGGCGAAGTCTGCAAAACCTTCTGTCGCTATACGTATCACCAATGTGACTGATAGTGCGGCTAGCACATCAGGCTACAGCTGGCTGTGGCCGCAAAACTAACCTCAGGGCATAGCCCCAAAATAGCAGTGCCAGTGGTAGTCTTGCGATTTCCTCAGATAAGAATTGCTTTGGTTTCTTGGCAAATTGTGTCATTCCAACAGGTTTCACATTCCCGAGTGCTGATGTGCAGTCATTCATCTCGGAGTTTATGTGCAGTACCCATGTGGAACTGGACAATTTTGGCTGAGATTTTTCTGTGCCCCCTGCCCGCCCCCCCTCCTTTTTTTTTTTTTTTTTTTCCCACATTTCAGGAGCATGAGCTCGGTAGGTAAAACCTGTGAATGCAAATACACAACCAGAGTTCAATGTATATAGTATTTGTAAAAAATATTATTGTCTCTATGCTCCTGTATTCCCATATATAATGTTTAGATTAAATGGGACTTCACTGCAAACTTGTTTTTGCACAGATTTATGACACTTTCCACTGAGCATCTATCTCACGCTCCCTTCTCCACAACTAGGATCATTTAAAATATCTTTAATGGTAAGAGTCCTCCTTTTTGAGGAGGTCAGTAACACCTGAATAAGGCAGATTGCCGTGGCATCTTGTAAGATAAGCTTCTTGACTTGTTTTAGGAATGTTAGTATAAATATTTCAGTGCTGTTTGCTTGGCCATGACCATAATTAGAGCAGATCACATATATTTAGTTAGTAAACCCCACATTTTATACTGGAACCATGTGAACATTTTGATTTCAAAATCTAGATTCAAAAGAAAATTGTTTCATAGTTTTTACTAGGGAAATGGGGCTTCAGAGTGCAGAATTGACTGTTTCTCAGTGAGGAATGTGCTCTTTGACTGGCTGTGGTGATAACCTTAGTCTAGGCTAAAATGTTTTAGCTACTGGATTTCAATTTTTTTTTATACAGTGTGGGGAATTTAGCTCATAAGCAGAAAACATCTTCAAGTAGCATCCAAATGGTTTTGAATACTTGAACTTAATTCACACATCAAGTCTACTGCTTTTTCATTTTATTTTTTTCCTTTCTTTTGGTACATCCTTCTTGTTTGGTTGGTTCCTGGATTGGTTATTTTGGTTGTGTTCAATGATCATTTATTCTGAGCTTTTTTGCATTAACACCTTATCTCTATCTCTAAGATGTTATTGATTCAGCGCTGATCCAAACCCCACTAAAATAGCTGGAAGGTACCAATTTTGGATCGTGCTTCTATATCTATTCATCTTGTGTATCTGGTTTTCATTTTTTAGGAGTTCCTGTTTTCTTTAGCATCTTTATCATCTTCCTCTAACAGTTCTTTGCTTTTATCATTAGAAAAGTAGCAGGAAAAATATTTTAAAAAAATACTTTCCTAGTTTCTGTGTAAAAAAGCTACCTGCTTTGTAGGGGGTGGGGGGGGGTGTTTTGGGCTAAGCTTTATGTTTATAGGGGAGGTGAAGTATAGACACTAGCATTGTGCTTCCCCTCAATTCTTCTTTCAAACATGATTCTTTCTAACCTGTGTAAATATCGATAAAAACTCAGAAACTGGAGGCTGTTTATGAAATGTATCAGAAGTCTGTGAAGCATCACAGTCTAGCCTGCCCTTGCAATCTGGAGAGAACATTGCACAATGTTTTAGCAGACATGTGGTTATACATTTGCTTTAAGTATAGTTTTACTGTATGCAGTTCTCAGTAAGTAAGAAGTATGTTAGTTGTCATTAGGAGAGAACCTAAGATACGATTTTTCCTGAAGATGCTAACAAATGATTGTTATCTGGAGATCTGGAATTTGAGCCAGTAACTATTTCAATAAGAAAAACAAAAAATGTCTGCTGACATCCCATGTAATGTTTAGGTGTATTGTCACTGACGTTTTACGGTTTCTGTGGGAAAAGACTCAGTATTTCACTGTAAGCGATTTGTACCTGAATGTCTTAACCTGACAAATGACATGCATGCTTGTCTTCAAGGAAATAGATAGTGCCAGTGAAGTCAATGGGACTTCTTATGCTTGCAGTGAAGCGTGTATCCATGCACTTGAGGAGTGAGGTCCTGTCTGGCTTCATCTTTGTTGTATTTCCTTGCTGATATCTCCCTCTAGACTGATGGGCTGATCCTTTTCCTCATAAGTGGTCTTATTCAGGTGCTATTGAAAATACTTGAGTATGAAGATAGTGGTATAATGAATGGCAGTGCTTTTCCGTTGCTTTACCCCATAGCCCCTACAAGGTGAGAACAACCTATATGTAGCAAAAAGTAGGTAGCTAGAGCCTACAGTGTGTGTGAACAGAAATGTCTGCAAGGGCAATGTTCTCTCCAAATTGTAAAGCATAATGTGATTGCCTCGTTTAATGATTGATTATTTGCTGCTTGCTTATGTGGATTAGTACCATTTATTTCATTTGAGTCAGCTGGAGAAAGAGCACAAATACGGTGTTTTAAATTTGCCAATCAGGAGACATTTGCAAATATGTCAGACTCTGCTATCTTATTATACTTTAATATTAGACACAAAGTCTTAGGGTTAATATTTCTGATGATGGAGCTTCTTTCCCATATTGTCATTCAGTCCTCTGCAGAAGTGATTTGCACATATTTTGTATGCAATGTATCTGGGTTTGGCTTCATTTATTTTTAAAGAAAAAGCATCCTTTATTAGGAATTGGGTTTAGCAGAGATTATATAATTCTAAAAGTATTTATAGTCTGTCTTAATGAGATTTTGATTATGCTTAACCAGGTAGCTCACCCAGTAAGCTTGTTGGGATCCTTTATCTTGCAATCTGTGCAACTCTGCTGAAGCCAGCAGAGCAGCATGGGCTACAGGATGGGATCTGGAAGAGCAGGTCAGACCTCTTCTGTGATGGTCTATTTAATTTTCTGGGAAAGAATAGCTGCATTAATTTCTAAATAATTTTATTTATTAGTATCTTTTGGTAGTAATATGTCTCAGCATTGAGTTCTTTTGCAGGCAGATTCCCTCTGAGTCCCAGATAGCTCCCTGGATTACATTACATTGTACTGTTTGTCTTTGTCTATTTTTTGGCTGAATTCAACTGATGTCTGTGCATTTTCTCATACAAGGCTATGAAAAATCTCGAAGCTTAAACAACATAGCTGGCTTGACAGGCAATGCTCTGCGACTGTCTCCAGTAACATCACCCTACAGCTCACCTTGTCCTCTAAGGCGCTCTCGGTCTCCCATCCCTTCCATCTTGTAAACCAGATGGCATCAATCGGCTACATAGTATTAATTCAAATATTGTTTACCACATACTGGAAATAAATGTAGCATTAACCATAGGCTCCACAAATATGGTATAACTCTTGCATGATATAACTGTCAGTAGTAAGAAATGCCACTTGGGTAGCTTTTAAAGATTACCTAAGGTAGTGCTTCTCCTTTTATCTACTATATTGTCCTACTTTCCTGTGGCAATAAAAGGACAGTGGATGCCGTTGGCCAGTATATTCAATAAATAAGCATATTTTCAGGGAGATTTACTTAAAATAACGTGCTTCCAACTAATTGTCAGTCACTCCATTGAACCTCCATTTCTTGTGACTCTAATCCATTCTGAAGATGTCTGCTCTGAAGGGTCTGCTCATTTGCATGGACCATCCTGTCTCCATCACCTGACAAGCAGTGTTGCTGATCACGGAGACCACAGAGGGCTCTGGATGTGTGTTTTCACATTGTACCATCCTGCTGAAATGAAAGCACTGATAAACTGGTCTGCATGTGGGATTGTTTTCCTTTGTTTAACCTTTTCCTTTATTTTTAATGATCTACTTGTTTATAAATGGTTTTATTTTGTGATTAACTTACTTTGGTACTGGATTGCTGTATCAGAGTTCTGAATGTCTCCGGTTGTTTGCACACAGATAACTGCAAAGAGGTTGTCATTACTGGTTACACGCAAGCAGAAGCCAGATCTCTTTCTTAATGGCTTGGGGAAGGCACAAAACATGCAAGAAAGGTAAACGCCATCCAGACTTGCAATTTTAAGCTAGCAAGTGCTGCTTGGTACTGTAGTAATTTCTCTACTCCAGGGTTCTTCCACATTTTCAAAGGCTGAGTACCAAGTAAAATTGAGAAGATTATTGGGGGCTTTTTTTACCACTGTAAGAGGGTAGTAGTTCTCAAGTCGGGTTTTTGACCAGCCTTATACCTCTGGCTCATGAGCTTCAAAAATTTCTTCAATGTTTTTTGAGGTGCTTTGTCCTATATGTTGTTTGTCTGTCTGTTTTGCAACCTGTCTACTGTATTCTCCATCTGTCTCCATAAAGCACAGAGATACTGTTAAAATGCCCCCTCTTTTAAGCTTAACTAAGGATATTTTTCTCCTTTTCTCTTTTTTTCATATGGACTATACTTATGTGTATAGATACAAGTACATATATTTTTCAAGTGCAAGTTAGTATCATCTAGACTAACTCATGTGAGCACTCTGAAGATTTTTCAAGTGGGTTTTCGTAGTGGCTTTACAGTCCTGACCTGTTGCCTATTGCATCAATCTTCTTAGCAACCAACTTTCATTACAGTTCTGAAACTGTATTTCCTCTAGTGGCTTTTTCATTCAATATTAACCTCTGTTTATGCGACAGGACAAATGCAATGGCAGATTTGATGTTCTGGGCTGGTGAGGAAAAATTTCCCTAAACCATAGAGTTTTAGAACTACATGGGGAAGAACATAACAACTGAAATCTTAAGAGATCCTTGAGATTGTTGAATAATACCCAATTGTCATGTTTTATTTTTTGTTAGGAAAAGAAATACAACTTATTGTTGACCATGTAACATGTTCTTCTGTATATAGCCTAGCCCAACAGCATGATCTGCATGTCAGAATTCTTGTACAATAATGTATTTATCAAAGTATACATTTCTGATATTTAGAGATGTACATTAATTTAGTTTTGGTAAAACGTTGTCAATAGAGAGATAATTGCAAACAGCTTTTAGCAAAAGGATTAATATAATATCTGGTGCTGCTGTTATATTAACTACAGTGTTGTACAGAATTTATCATGGATTTTTGACTGCTGAAAAAGGGACAATGGAATTTAGCCATACCAAGGACTGTACTGGAAAAAGACTGCTGCTGCTGAATGGGCCCTGATAAACAACTCACGCCTTGAGGAGGTCACTGAGACTTTACATGCGAAGTAGAGCTTGCTAAAGAAGATTAAAGAATGCTTATGATCACTGCTGCCAGAGGAAGGGGTGACTAGTCATTGTTGATGAGTCAGCTGTAAATAAAACGTGTGCATGGAATATCAGTTTTTATCTATAGCAAGGAAAGCTGAATTCAAGTCATCACTGCTAAGGCTCCATGCAAAGACCCTCACCCCTGTGTGTATTCCTGGTTCCTGCAGTAAGCTGTGCTGTGGATCATAAACAGACACACACTTAATAATGATAGTGGTGTAAACTACATCTGTCTTGACTTCTGTCATAATAATGGTATATTTTGCAAACACAAATATGAACAGAGTAGGTTTGCATACGTCCTTGCTTTCTCAGTTTGCCATGACCTATATTTGTATGAATTCTAGTGTACATGCCAAGTCTTAAGTTTACTTTTCACTTTGATAACAGAAATGTGACTGCAGGCAAACATCACTGACTTTGTTCACAGCACACAGTCTTCTTTCATTGTTACCTCAAACTATAAGTATTATGGGAAAAAAAATTCTGGCAGCAAGATTATTTTGGGTTTGTTTGTTTGTTTGTTTTTTGTAACTCAAAGTGTTGCAAACCCAATATCAGTAAGTATAAAAGATGTATTAAAATTATATCCTACAAATGTATATTTTACATAAAAGATATATTCTTTGATGAGTTACTTTCTGTGATTTTTGTGGTAAATGGATCTAGTCTATTCTATGTTTATGAGGCATTGTAGTGCTACGATGTGGTAATTATGTTCTCTCCATCCTATTCAGTGGGAAATTCTCCAGAATCTGTTTTGTCACCCTGGTGTCCCGATTGTAGGGACCTGTCCCAGTTGTGAAACTCTGTATTGTGGAACTTCTGTGAACATGTCAAGGTGCATGCACAACCCTGGTGGAAACCAGTGGAAATGTAATAACCTGAATTGGAGAATAAAAGGCAAAAGACCTGGGGAGGAACTTGGAACATATCTTCTGAAGTGGCTCATGCGCTTTCTTTAGCTGTATCAGTCCCCTGCCTGCCACTGGCCATGCCAATTCTCAAACCAGTTTCCTGGGGTACATAAGGAGCTTATTCAAAAGCTAGCATGATCTGGCTTCTAAAACAATTTAAAATCTTTCTGCTTGTTAATGACCCCATGGCTCCTGTGGAAGTTGTAGCTGGGCTAGATACTGTCAGACTCAAGGCAGGTTTATTGTATCCTGGTGTGAAGGCAACCTAAAAAGAGGTGGCAAATGGTTGCTTAAAACTCCTAGTCCAGTACTGTATTTGGGGCAACCAGTGAAATCCCTGTATACATGAGCAGAGTGTCTTAGAGGGGTGAGGGAGCTAGTACAGCTGTACACCTGATCTGAGAGACTGTTACCACAGTATTTTGGAAAAGGTACTGGACTGTAAGAAAGATTCCAGCAAACATGATCAAGAAGTGTTCAAGTTTTGGAATATGTGTTATAGTGATATACCACAAAAGCTCTATGTGCTCAGTTTGCCCAAAGGTTAAAAGTTGCTTTTACTGTGACCTGTGAGGAGTACCCACATGAAGAAGAGGGGTAGTGGTTAGCCAGGACAAGGCTCACAGCTGGCTCCAGTCACACAGGTCTGATGTCTGCCCCTAAGCACCCAGAGAGAGGTATCTGGCTTTCCTCAGTGCTGCATGGGGACAATGAAGAGCCCCAGATGTGATGCAGAAAAGGTGGTGTGTCATTTTGGGCAAGACTGTAGAAACCACTGATGGACAGATGATGTCTGACACCTGCTGTCTTTGGATGGTAAGGAGTGTAAACCTGGATGGACCTCCACCGACACAGGACCTTGAGTCCAGAATATCCTGATTGCAGCTACTTATTTTTCCCGTAGAGAACCAAACCCGTGTTTAAATGCTGTCTTTTAAAACACACCTGGAGCTTATGCTCCAGGTGAGCCCATTAACTATTCAAGTGTCTTGAGACTACAACCCAAATCTGACTGTTCTAAGAGGAAGAGTTGGTTTAACCACCAGCCTCAAAGGCTAGCTCCCTCCTGTTCTTCCTCTGCTTCTGGCCCAAGAAGGGCTGCAAGTGCATTTTCACGGGAGGCAGGCCACCAAGGTTTAACTTTCCTAGACTGAGGAAGCCTTCGAACCTAGATTTCACTCTTCAGGGTAATGCAGTTGTTATGTCTCAGATACTGTGTAAAGGATGGGCAGCACATGTACATTCACTTCCTCTTTTGGCCATCCCTTAAAAATGAGTGGGTACAATGATCTTTTGTAAAGGGGGTTCTCACAGTGTGATGTGCTTACGCCAAACAGATCTCTCTGACCTCCCCCCAGAAGCCTTCAGCCCTGCAGAAGAAAACTGCACCTGGAGGAAGGAGGTTTGGATGAAGCAGGAAGATGCTGTGTGAGTGTGGGTATCCTGGGGATCAATTACTCACCAAGGGGCAGTTGTGGGCATTTCTGGGCCTGCTTTAAAAGTCAAAAAAACCTATTTAATCCTTGTATAAATAAGACTTGAGGGTTAGAATTCAAAACTAGATAAACAAGCAATGAATTTAGAAGCAATGCATCCATTAAGACAATTTACCAAACGCTGTTCCTTCTTTGCCTTTCAAAGCTGTAAAGTCAAAATGCCAAAAATGCGCATCTTTCTGAAAGGTAAACTAGTGCAACAGCAAGGTTGGTGCAGAGATCAAAAGCTGTGATGTACTGTGGAGATGAGCAGATTATAAGACCTTCAGACTTAGAACGCAGTTATTTTCTTTATGGGGCCCCATTCAGCACTGAAAAAATGTTGCTGTTCCAGCAGATTTTGAGACACTATTACAAATGTTGTAGGTGTGTGCTGTAAACTGGTGCCAGAATTGCTAAGATGTATGCAGCTAATGATAATTAATATAATGCTCTGTGTCAGGGGCCTTTTTAATCTGTGAACCAATTACTGTTCCTAAAAGTTCTCATACAAAAAGGTCTAGATTAAATTAAAACTGTTAAAAGAGAAAAAAAAATTAAAGAAGCCTCTGTTCAGATGGGTTACTGAAAACTAGAGGGGGAAGGGACTAATCTGACATGAACAAACTTGCAAGCATATTTAATGTGAAGATATGAATTTTAAAAATCATGAATGAATTAACTATATGAAAGAGGAGGGCATTTTATCATCAGAATAAATCATGCAGAAGTCAGATAAAGGAAATTGGAATGGAAAACTCCTACTAGAAAGAGAAAATTAATATATTAATATGCTGTATTACAAGCAGTGGTTTGAACGATTCCATAATAGAACCTTTGAATACTAAGTGAGAAGAAATTACAAAAAAAGCAAAGGTTTCTGTAAGGCTAAAGTTATCAGAAATATTAATATTTTATAATACATTATTTTCCCCTTGGAAATACTTGTTCTTTATTTAATTTCTAAAGAGACAAGTTATTTAAAAAATGGTGGGTTTTGAAGTTGAGAGTCGGCGCATGAGCAAATCCTGAGATGTTAGCGTTGGGTCTTGGGTACCTAGCCAGCGTGCCATTACCAGCATTTTCTTCCTACTTTACTGAATAACCCTGGGACATGTTGAAATTGCAGAGGTGTCTTGATTCCTGTCCCCAGAGATGGGACCAGTTACACGCCGGCTCTGTGGGAGCGCCGGGGCGCGCTCCAGCCAGGTGTGAGCAGCACAGAGCTCCCTGCTCTGTAGCACAGCCTGTGGGAGCACCCCAAGCCATGGTCCACGTGCAACTTTGCATTCCCTTTTGGCAAAATATGCGTGCTTCCCCCACCCTCTGCAACCTCCTCCCCAAAACTCAGCCTTCTGTTGCTTGCATTTTTTTCTCATAAGCATGTTGATGCACAGCTGACAGATTTCAGATTCATACTTTCACAGCTTCATATTCACAGATGGCGATATTCTAGCATATTTAAAAAAAAAGACATTGGAGGTGGACACTTTTTGAAAATTTGGCACCAAAATGTTATGCATTTTATTTAACATCTCCTGTATTATTTGCAGGTGGAAGGTTGGAGATCAGTTTAAAACCAGGGCCACAGTTAGGCCATACTGAAACTTTCAGAATGTGTTCATTTTATATGCTGCAGGTTAGAGCATTGCTGCATTTTACTGTTATATGGAGCTCCCAGTTTTCTCCCCAAATGGGATTTGGAGATAAGATGCTAGTACTATTTTAAGTAAAATGTTTTCTCTAAAGAATGGTTGTGACTCGTGTAGGACTGCCAACATGAACTGTAATACAAAGAAAAAGATACTGCTTGGGAAATACTGAGGCTGCAATAGATGGCTGTAATCCATCTTTGTCTTGCAGAATAGTACAGGCACCCTTTCTTTAAAACACGGAAAGCAGATGATTTTGTGTCAGTGTCCTGAGAGCAGCATTAGACCTGTATAAGATAATGAACTACCAAAAGAATAAAGTGGAAGTTGTTTCCCTTGACCTTAAGACAGCTTATTTGCAGAAGCAGCAAGATCACACTTATTTAAGAAGCTTGGGCTTTGCAGTGAAACAATGCAAAACTCCATCAATCTGAAGAATAGTAAACCGTAGCCACGTTATCCTATTAGGCTGATGCTAAATATAGAATGGATTTTCAGTTTTGTACAGGGATTTCCTTGCTTTGTGATTAAATGCAGCACCAAGGTTTTATGAAAATCTTATTATCTTTATGCCTATGAATATTTTTGGTACAGTGCAGTGTTTGTCACTCTGAAAGTCTTAAAATGATGCCATTGTTTAGTAGTACTTTTTGCATTTTACCAGCATGAAAAATCAGGTTTCTTCTCAACTGGAACACTGGAAAGGGGGGTAGAGGGAGTGCTGCAGGACATGGTTTTCTTGAAATATCAGGGAATCTGCTGTATGTAGCTGCGACCACACAGAAGTCAAAATACGCAGCGTTCCCTATGTCAGTGTCTTGACATTGACTGTAACTTTTCCAGTTCTGAAACTCCTTCTTTTAGTTTTGGTTGGAAATCACAACAAAATTTATTTATTTACTACATATACTGTTCATAACCTCTACCTAACCCTTGGCAAGTTTGCTTTGAATCTGTGAATAATGGAGCAATTATAGTACTTAATGATTCATGGTACTAGAACTGAGCTCAGAGAAGAACTTACGCACAAACTTAATAGGTCCATCTGTAGTTATTGAAGAGTTTCCTCAGTTCAGGGCATTATCTGAACAAGTCCTGAGTGTGAAATGGCCTCACTGAAATGAATGCGAAAGCTGTTGGTTTACTTAAGCCAAAGTCTTGGGAAGCAACAGGTTTATGTCATGGACATTTCCAAGACATTTATCACTAGCATCCTAGTATTCAAGCATATTTCAGCTGAAATGATAATGGTGATGATAACAACAACAACAATAATAATAAACAATAATAATAAATCAAAATGTTATTTATCATGGTGTGATTTAATGTGGTCACCGATTCTGGTTTGAGTACAAGCAGCCACTAGGATATGCAGCTGCAGCTTTTATTTGTGCCCCGTTCCCCTTTTCTCCATCCTCCACCAGCTGCAGCTGCAGCAGCGGAACACCCTGTGCGAGTGCCCAGGGCTTCACACTCCAGCTGGAAGGTCCAGTCTCCCCACCGCTGGGGCAGGGGTGAGGAGGAGAGGGCAACTGTCACCTCTGCACCTAACTCACCCACAGGGTGTGTGGCAATACCTCTGTCCTGTGCATGCCTGGTGCCTACTCCAGACAAGCTGCCTGGCTTCTCCAGAGCTAAAGAAGATGGATCAAGCATGTCCAGAAAGTGATTTTATCCATACCTCAGGTACCTCTTTCAGTATGTGTCAAATTGATCTCTGCGAGTGCCCAGGGATCTGTGCAGAGGCTCAGTGCAGAGGCAATGTGCTCCTGCTCCGTCCAGTGCCTGCCCCTTCCAGTGCTTTGCCCACTCTTGCAGACGTGCGGTGCCAAGGCCACTTCATGAACATTTCCCCTCCACTGCTGCAGAAATAGTTTCTTCTTCAGCACTTGCATTCTTCTCAGAAGAGGAAGGGAGTGTGCAACCAGAGCCTGTCCAGGAGGTGGCTTATGCTCAGGCGTGCATGGGACTGACATGTCCCCACGCCGACTCCCAAGCTTTCTTCTCTTTTCTTCTGTTGCAAGAAATACGTCTCTGGCTGAAACCATCCTATCATGTGAGCTCCAGGTGTACTTCAAAACACTTCTTAGAAGAGCATCTGGCTATTTGAGCAGCTTTAAGCAGAGTCCATGGTACTTGTTTGTGTTTTTTCCCTTCTGCAGTCTCCTGAACCCACTATGTAGATTATTCCCTTGTTTTCTTTGCACATGCCTTCACTGCTTTCTGCCTCCTGCAGCTTTCCTAGCTTTAACTTTGCTCATCCTGTATTCAGGACTTAACCACGTGCCTCTTTTGCCTGTCTGCTTATTACAGCGCAGCTGTAGCCTGAATGAGAGCTCCTGGAAAGGAAAAAGGTAAGTGAATTTGGACCTTAATCACAAGGGTAGAGGAGTACAGGACTGAGTCTCCTTGTGAAGATGACTAAAACTTGTTGGAGATGTCGCCTTATGCAGTCTGGTCCAGCCCACCTTGGAATGGATTTGCAATTCTCGGCAGATCCTTTTGTATGGCCACCACGGTTGGGAACATTAAATTTTGGAACCACAGCTGTCAGTGAAGAGAAGTTTGCAACTAGAATATGGCCAGTGCCAGGGACACTGCAGAAGGACATGCCAAAAAACATAGAGACGATTGCTTAGAAACCAAAGTCAGAAATTAGATTTTCCAACCACATATTCACTGAACTATTGATTTACCAATCAATATAATAGTACTGAGCAGAATGATTGGAGTGCTGAATATATCATAATTTATCAAAAATAATGACAAATACTGACATGGTTCTTTCCGTCCTTTTTTAAGGCTTACTGTAATACTGAATTTCTTTCAGACCCAAAGATAAATACAATGAAAATAAGTGCATTAGCTAAATTAATGTCAGGGAATAAACATCCCTCAAAGGTAACTTTAAGACTTTACCTTAAGAAATGCTTTTATATTATAGTCCTAGACGAAAGCTGTTCATTAAGTTTTATTCATAGTCCTCAGTACCCTTCAAGTAGGGCATCATTTCTAGATTTCTACTGTCCTTATTACTGGGAAGCCTGTTTCACTTATCTGTGAATCTGTAGGCAGTAGCTGGTAAGTTTTTGATTCAGTCATTCCTGCATTGCCTGCGTCTATTTAAAAATACTAGACAGACTGTGTCATGTGCTTCCACAAATTTTCAGGTGAGATGTTTTGTAACAACTGGCAGGGCAGGCAGACATAAGATTAGCAGCAGAGATGCTCCAGATTAATAGTCTGTAGTTCACAGGAGGTCCTCGGGGTGATTTTTGGGGCTGGCTTTGCCTCAGTGGGGCTCTTGGTACCATGTGTAGGCTAAGGGAAGAGCCTGGGACTGCAGCTGTCTGACTCCCCATAAAGGTTTCACATGCAGAGCTGAGCGGTGCCAGGGTCTGACTATGACTGGCAGTGGGATTTAATTCCCTGTTGTCCTAAAAAGCCTGTCCCAACCACTGGGCAGCATGGACATCCTCTGCAGGGCAGAGCTCTGGTGTTACCTGCATTGCCAACAGCCCTTCGAGTCCTGGATCTGATTGCACCCCTGCAGCTGTCTGCTTTGTTTGGGACCCATCGCGTTGGTGCGTGGGGTAGGTGTAATGGCATTCAAACCGTAACACTAAACTGCAACTCCTGGCAGAAGTTTTGGCCAGTCAGCTAAAATGTGCTGTCTGCCCAAGAAGCAGTGTTTTGTGACAGCGACAATGCTGCTGCAGCGTGTGTCTGTGTCCTCTTGTCCTGAGGATTTAACAAGGGTGTTTTCCCCTGTGCAGTGGTCTTCATTTGCGGAGCTGCTGGCAGCGCAGCAGAGCTGTGTGGCGAGCGCGGAACACGTTGCAGCCCTCTTCCTCTTCCCCTTTGCCTCCACGGTTTCACAGACTAGTCACATCATCACAAAAATGTTTGAATAATGCCACATCTTGGTGTTTTACAATATCATGCGCTTGGTATAAACTGTAAACTGTACCGCATGGCACAAGGCAGTAGGAGGCAGGGGTTCTTCTGCCAGGAGTACACCTTTGGGAATTCAGCTGTAAGGTTTTTTTTCCAGAGATGGAGAAGAAGTTCGTGTTCTTTCCCATTGGGTAGGTGGGCCTGAGAGGGGAACAGATATGCAATGAATGGTCCCTGTGTCTACAAGCTGGCCTGCCTGCATCAAGATCCAAGCAATCTGTTGGATGTGGACTAGGCTGTGAGGGCTAGAGACAGTACATCCCAAATCAGTCTCAGTGACCAAATCCTGGTGGTCCCCATCCACCGGCGCTCTGGGTGTGGGCAGGAGGTGAGCAAGCTGTGCTGCACAAGGAGCTAGGTCGGGTGGAGAGCTGCTGCCAGGACCTGGGCACAGGTATGGGGTGGCCCAGGAGGGTGTAGCGTCATTGCCCACTGCATGTCCCCTCCTGCTCACAGCCAGAGGCATTGGGCCCTTTGCCACAAAGCTGTACTTCCCTCCTCCCCAGTACCCTTGTTTTCTCTTTTAGGGTTTGGTTGGGCTCCTACAGACCAAGGGAAAGCACAGAGCATGCCCCAGGGTGGGGACACAGAGCAACATTTGCTCCTTGGCTGCCCTGGTTATGGGGAGACCCTCCTCTCCCAGGCATCACTGCAGCCACCAGCTCCTCTCCTTCCTGTCTCATCTTGCCCCCCGTCTGTCCCCAACAGCTGGAAAATGAGAAACCACAGTGCACTTCTGGTTCTAATGAGGTTCTTTCTTCCTTCCCTGCTTCTGCATGTAGCGCAGTGTTACCATGAAGGTGTCACCCAGTACATTTGTCACCACAAGCAGCTCAAAATAATGTGGTCAAACATAAGGCAAGGTTTGTTAAATAGCCTAGGTGTGGACTCTAGACCCCTTACAATGCAGTTATGCATTTTGCGCAGGGGATTGTACTGCTTTTGACTGGGATAGAGTTAATTTTCTTCACAGCAGCTCATATGGGCTATTTTTTGCATCTGTGAAAAAAACAGTGTTGATCTCTCTTTCTCTGGAGACATTCAAACCCTGCCTGGACACGATTGTGCAGCCTGATGTAGATGACCCTGCTGTAGCAGGGGGTCAGACTAGATGATCTCCAGAGGTCCCTTCCAACCCTGTGAATAAGACCCCTGTGTTTTAGCTATTGCTGAATGATGCTTATGGAGGGTCAGTGCCTTTTCTGCTTCCTCAGGCTGCCCCACCAGCGAGCAGGCTGGGGGTACACAAGAAGTTGTGAGGGCACACAGCTGGGACAGCTGACCCCAGCTGACCAAAGGGATGTCCCAGACTGCCATATGACATCATACTAAGCAGCAAAAGTTTGCAGGGGGCGGGCAGAATTTGCCAGGACTGCTCTTGCCTGGGGACTGGCTAGGCATCGGTCAGCCGGTAGTGAGAAATTTTGGTGATATTTTTTTTCACTACTTTGTTTTTGGGAGTTTGTTTTGCTACTTTGTTAATTTTTATTTTACTTATTAAACTGTTGTTATCTCAAACCATGAGTTTTTCCACTTTTAAATATTCTCCCACAACCTGCTTTTGGTTGTGTTTAAGGTGATAACAGGGCTTGTTTGTTTGCTTAGATGTTTTTGCCTCAAATTACTCAGGCTTAAATATTTAATTTAGCTTTTACATAGGCAATTCCTTTTTTTCCTTTTTTTTGCAACACTATTTTCTCTTTCAAGACCAACTTGAGGCATTTTCAAGGAGACATCAAAAGCATAGCAGCTGACGTTGAAATGCAAATGCTGGCTCACAGTTTCACAGCTGCATGTGGTCTTTAACCTCATCAGGATTACAAGGCCACCAGTGTTTCTGAATTAATGCTGCATAACTTCAAATGGGTTACAATACTAAAATAATAAAAGTGTCCACCTACCCCCTTAAAGGATTCAAACAAAAAATAAATAAGGGAGAAATTCTGTCCTTTCATTGGCACTGTGGATCTCCAGTAATGGGATTTATGGACAACAGAGTTATTGTCAAACGTGCAAGAGAGGATCCCAGGAGCTCTCCCTCCTGCCAGTGTTTGACTTCATGTTTCCTCTGCCTCAGAAGTCCTGGCTCCCCAGAGAAAGGTGGTTCCTGGCTATAACGTGGTCTTGAGCATGGGTGCTCTGGTCCTACAAGCTTCTGCCCCATTGCTGGGCCACACAAGCTCACTTGGGTAAAAATATCAGGCTATTCTGTTCTTTAGCCAGGGAAAAAGAAACAACAGGGACCAATGGGTAAAAGCCAAGAGGCTAGTATTTAGGACCCCGGGGTTCACTGACTTCAATGGGCTATAGGCCTCTAAATGCTTCTGGATCTGAAAGATTGAATGTATCTGCTCCAGACATGGGAATGAGCTCTCTTAGTCCAACCTTGATCATTAAATTATTGCATTGTCTTAGCTTAAATGCTGGGTGACTGGGCTTCTGTTTTCTTCTTAAAAAAACCCAAACAAACAAACAAAAAAAAAACAGAAAAGAAAAAAAAAAACCAAACCAAAACAAATGGGGAAAACACTACTTATCCACTTCTGGAAGGTGCTTTGTGTATAAGGTATTCTGCAGGGGGAAGCTGGGACTCAGGTAAATGGTACTCTGCCTGGCACTGACACTGGGGGTAAAAGAGGGAAAGACGTAGTTTGAGAAGCCCACCCTCATATGTATGTACGACAAACACGACTGGTGTGGGAAGCTGTTGGTCTCTTTGGTCACAGTCACTTGGGAGGGTGGCTGATAACCTCGCCAATGTTGCCACACTCCAAGCTGCAGATGAGAAGGCTGCAGAGGGACCATGAGCGTTGAGGCACTGTCAGGGCTTGGGAGCTCCAGAGATCTCAAATTCTTCCGTCATGCTGCGCTAGCATGCAATAAAACAGAACTCTCCCCTGCAAAAAGGGAATTTTATCCTTCTCACCAAACAATGCAGCAAGTAGTGCTTGTGACTGTGAATGCAGTGAGCAATACGTATGCCAATGGACTGTGCATTTCAGAGCTTAGCACTAGATTTTTAGAACTGTCTTGGCTAGCTTGTTGTGCCAGTTTTCCATTGCGTCATACACAGCTGCCTGGCAAGTACAGGGAAGCCACAACTCTGCCTGGCAGCTGGCACCACTGGATTAGACTGCTTGGTGCCCTAGGCCAGAGAAGCCATGGGAGGAGACATCCCCCCTCCCTGGGGAAAGGTGTTTGCAGTTCAGGACATGCTCTCTCAATGTGTTGGCCCTTGGGCAGGTCCACACAGACTCCATTCCCTTGGCATATGGGCACTTCACAACCTGCCACCAGCTTTAATTTGGACAAATTTATTCTTCTGCCTTTGGAAGACCTCCTCTGTGAACCTGGATTACAAATGAATTTACCAGCACTTTATTTTTTTCTGGAGAAAAAGGAGCAAGGGTGATGAAAAACTATACTTGCAAAGCAGTACTGTATAGTTTTGGAACACTGTTTAATACAGTGAATGTCCAAAAATTATGTTGACAAGGAAATCTCAGAAAAAATATGTTAAGGAAGCAAATTTCATGTGATCTAATGGATGTCCATTAGTGCACTTCCTTGGTTTTTGCCTCCTGAGTCTTTCCTATTTATAGATTCCTATAGGTATAGATTCCTATCTAATGTTTATAAAGAATCAAACCACAATAATAACAAAACTAAGCCATTTCAGTAACCATCCCAAATGCCTGACATTGTATTTTTGTCATCTTGATCACACAGAGTTAATATTTTCCCTGTCTAAATAAACACTGGAAAAAGAATTATGTTTTACTCTCTTTTAATATTTGACACTGTCAAAATATATGTCTGTCTTTTGTGGAGTACAGAGACTGCTGTATGCTGGAGAGGTACAGATGTTCCCAACACGGCTGTTTAACTGCTAGTATGTAAGGAAACGAGAACATGGTGTATTACTGGGCAATAATGAAAGAGGCTATGGTAGCAACCGTGTTGTGTGGGTGGTGTTCAGAGTTAAGGGTTCTTAACCTTCTTGGTTTCCTCCCTCGTGTATCAAACACTTAGTGAAAGCCATTATAAGGTGATATTAACATGAACTGTTTTTAACAAGTAATGATGGCAAACTGAAAGCAGTACATTGCATAAAAGATCTTCATCAAACTTCCATTTCAACAAAGTCATTTTCAGATGCCATATGTATTAACCCTTTCCATTGAGACTGCATTCAGCTGACATTAATCACTAAACATTTGCTAAATCTGTTTTAGCTTCTGGATAAGCTGTTTCCAACATGGTAGCCTTGACTCATCAGTTGGAACATGTGTACCTGTGTTCTGAAGAGGAACAGCACAGCCCCCCATGCATCGGTCCTGCTGTAACCATGCAGAGGTTACATGCTCCTGCTTGTCACTCCGGCTCTGCACGGGCTGAAACCGAGCAGGCAATGACTGCTGCAAAGGTGAGCTCTTCTGCTGCAAATGTGTGACATGCACAAATATTTTTGAACACACACACACACACCCCCCCCCCCCCGCCCCAGTAGCCATTAAAATATTCAAACAGCCCTAACTGGTATAAACACTGTTCAAACACTTCTAATTGACACGAATACCAAATGTCTCCTATGTTCTATTCACATCATAGCCCATCCTTTTTTTAGGGAAGACATTTCTTCTTGCCGTGTAGGATTAGGAGCACACTTTCAAACTAAGGAACTGAACTTTGCTAATGAAAGCAGTTCAGTGAGCACTATGAAAGCACATGGTGTTTGCCCACCGTATAGTGGCAGGAGGGTTGACAGGAGAGTGTGGCACTTGGCAGGACAGAACAAAGAGCCCAAATGAGCCATACATGGTGCTGCTCCCCAGTCAGGTCATTATGAAGCAGTATCAACAAAACTGCAAATGTACTTGGGGTGGGGGGGGGGGAACCCAAAAACCAAAAAAGAAAGATGCTAGCCCTTCACCTATGAAAAAGATGAGAAAGATTTGCCTTTCTGTTGACCTTGCTCAAACCTCAGTGCAGCCTGTTCTCAGAACTTTATTAAAAATATATCATGCATATTTGCTACATCAAAAGTTAATTTACAACTTGATGAAAGAAAAGCTGGTGGTTCATGGCCAGTTGAGGGCTAGTATAACATACATCAGATCAAGGTCTACCCAGACAGCATCCACGCCTTTAATGTGGGATGCCCATGGCTGGCTCCCTCTTTGGCTTCTAACTGCAGATGTGAGAAGATCCAGATTGGTGCCACCACACTCATGGTCAGAGCAAAGTTGAATTGCATAAGAAACAACTAAGAAATGAAGAGAAGTACAAGCACAATAACACTTCTTCAGTTTATGTGGTTTTATGTGTCTCTCTGCCTCTCAGTATGGAGACCTTATACAAACATAACTCTCCTGGGCACCAGGAGAAGGATGTAAATGACTTTGATAGAATCAGTCAGACTGAGGGGCTGCAATTGCTGCATATTGCTTTATAGTCAGCCTGTGAGCTTCTGCCCACGTTTCATGTATTCCTCACCAGCAGCAAGGTAAGTTTAGAAATGTGACTTTTGCAGAAAATCTGCATGAAAGTGCACACCAGCTTGAAGGTTGGCCTCAAGCATGTTTCTGTTTCATTTGGTGCCGAGTGCCACCCTCGCCTTTCAACCCTCCTGCCACTGTGCAGCAGGCAAACACTACGTGCTCTCATAGTGCTCATACTGCTTTCATCAGCAAAGTTCAGTTACTTAGTTTGAAAGTGTGCTCCTAATCCCACATGGCAGGAAGAAATGTCTTCCCTAAAAAAAGGATGGGCTATGATGTGAATAGAACATAGGAGACATTTGGTATTTGTGTCAATTAGGAGTGTTTGAGGAAAGCAGCTGCTTTCATGTATTCAAACCAGAGTGGCCCAGTGAAATTTTCTTTTGAAACTGCAAAGACATGAAGAGCACTAATACAAGACAAAGTAAATTACCTATTACTCATAATAGAAGACTGGAGTTGAAGATTAAGAAAAATAGAATTGCAGGGGAAGGAAAATGCTGTCATGTGCAGACAACAGAAACCACCAGTTAACACGTGGTGTGCCAAGAGCAGGTAGGTACCTTTGAAGTATGAACATAACTTTTGTGCAGAGCAAGAAAAAAACCAGCAAAGACACCAGAGAAAAATAACATGCTGAGTCTCAAAAAGTCTGCCCTTGCAGAGATTAATGTTGTAGAAATGTAGCTATGAAAGAAAATCTAGGTTGCTTATCCAATTCTGAAAGTGAAAAACATTAAAGGAGTAAATTAAAAGCTAATAATTCGGGACTAAAAATTCAGCTTGGAAGTTTACCTTTCCTTCCACTTTTGAGAATATAAACAGATATCAAAAATGATTTCCTGGAATGGATCTGGGGACAAAATTATAGATATAGATTTTTTAATGTATTTAAAGTCTATGGATGAAAACCTAGGCATATTATTCTGGACCAAATTCTTATTCCTCTCTTATTTCAGGGTTGCTCCTGCTCCAAAAAATCTTCATATTGATAGCATTTGGGAATACTGTCTAACATAAGAGAACAGATCTACCTGTCGCTTATTGTGAGTGTGGAGTCCAGGGGGTCTACGAGTGTTCCACGTTTCACCTGCCTGTAGTTATCTGTGATTCATTCTATTACATCCCTCGGTGGACTAGCATTTCTGGAATAACATTACTATGTGTGAATTAATTGTTTTTCACAGTCATGTGCATTCACAACATTGCATTTTGCTTCAAAGGCCAGTGCATTAAATATTCACTATACTAAAACTTGCTTGTTCTTACTGTGATAATTGAAATAGTCTGCACAAAGGTGGGCTTCACTCAAATTAAATGAGGCACCAGTAAATAACAGAAGTGTTTGTTTAAAGCAAATAAAAACCCCACCTCTAATGACTCTAATAAATGCATTAAAAAATAAATCATGATTTATGTAAAATAGTTGACAGCATACATTCAGATCTAGAAAGGAGATTCTGCTAGTTTTAAAAAATATATATTTAAATATATATTTAAAAAATACAGCTAAACAGGAAAGTCTGGGGGTTTTTACACCAGGTTAAAACAAACCCAGGCTTACTTTGCTGCAGGCAGAAAATTTTCCCATTTTCTGTACCACCAACATGGGCTATTTCACTTGACTTGTCTTGTATATCGGCACATGTGACAAACCATAATGCCACAGTTCATCTGAGGTCAATCTAAAATGTCTCTGGTTCCCCTCTGAAATTTTTCAATCCTTGAGTGACCCTCACACAGTCTTTTAAATGTATTTTTCTGTAAACATTTAGGAATTATGTATCATTCTGTTTCTAGAAAAAAAAAAACCAACAAAAAATTCCACTACTGAGAGCTCTGTCTCTCACTGATGCAAGGGGCTGGGACCATGCCCAAGGTAGCATTTAATGGAGGTGGTAATTGCTTTAATTTCCTTCTGCCATGCCTTGTCCTTAGCTGCATTCACTTTTTGTCTGAGCTCTGCACACTTTTCATTGGACAGCACTGACAGAGTCTTGTACTGGTCCTTGTTTTGCTGCTCTTGAAATATGGGTGGGTGTCTGTGACCACTGAGCCCCTCTTGGGCTTCCTACTCACACCTGTCTGGAGGCGCAGGAGTTGCTCCTACCCTTTGGAAGCAGCAATGCTTTGGTCATTCCCTGGTAATACTGGTCTCCTAGAAAGTGCCTCAACATTTTTAATATGATCAGCGAAGGCCTTTGTGTATTTATGTACTCGGGAGGATGCCGATCTCCAATTTTACTCACAGTGTTATGAAAGTGGCTCAGTTCTCCATGGAGTACGTTTACAAAGCATATACCAGTGTTAAAGGGTTTGCCTGGTAGTCACAAGATCTGATATAATCAGACAGCATGGGCTCATTAGCTTATTCAGGGGACTAGCATAACACAGTTGCACTTCCTCCAGCACCCAATAGAATTTTTGAAGCCTCTTACTATCATTTCTTGTGCCATCATCATTGTCTTCTGCTGTCATAAAACTTCAGGACTCCTTCAGCTTCTTGAGCTCTTGCTTGGATTTTCATCTTAAGTCCACTGAAAGCCTCTGCCTAGAAATTGCTCTTAGGCTGGGGGTCCGGGCAAAATCACCCCCAAAAGACTCAGTTCTCTATTTAGAGTCTTTGGCATCCTCCCTTACCTGAGCAATACCCACTCTAGTGAAGGCATCAGAGATTTTAATCTTTTAGGGCAATTTTAGCCTCTACCTTTTTCTGCTAAGGATTTTGTCTTTGTCTACGGCACTCGTGACACTATGTTTTTCATCGGTTACTCACACCAAAAGCATCTGGAAGCTGTCTGCTTCATCCCTAATCTTAAAATTTTGGCATGCCCATCATGTAACTAACTCTGACTTGAGGCAAACTGTTTCTGAGATTGAATGTGTATGTCCTTTGCACAGTGCCTGTTTCTGCCAGAAACACTTGGTCATGATTGCAGACCACCCAGATGAATGTCAGGGCTAGTATCTAAAATCTTCATTCTGAGAAATTATTCCTTTCCAGCAGAGTAATTAGGTATACTTGAATGCATCCCTTATGCAAGACCCATTGACTTTAGATGCTTAAAACACATCTTTAAGTGTCTTAGTGAATCACTGTTATGACCAAAACCTAGAGTACAAAATAATGCCCTTTGAGCATATAAAGATCTTGTAAGGTATTTCTGTGAATTATTGCTTGAAGATTGCTTCCTTTTCTAATTCTTCAATAAGGTGACTCAGCACCTTCTGATCATTTGCAAAAATCTGCTGGAAATGCTCAAACAGTTCAGGAGAGTTCTGGCAGCTTCAAACTGAATCTCTCTTTCAAGGGTGACTGTCTCTTCTGCTTACCAATAATCAGACAGCAGAAAAAAAAAAACAAAACAAAAAACACCCAAGCATAAATTAACCTGGAAATAGCAGCATTAAATGTTTAATGGCTTTGGAGACTGCACATCTTTAGGTTATTCATTAACATAATTATAGGTACTGTTTTGTCCAACAAAATGTTTCCTTAGGGAAATCTCATACCTTAATCCGTGGATTATAACCCCCACTGCTCTGGGGTGCTATTCCATGCCCCTTTCTGGTCTTGCCTTTAGCTCAGCACACAAAAGGACTTGGGTACTCACCTGACTTGCCCCCTCCACCATCAGCACTTACATCCAACACCCAGAGCCTCCAAGACACTGCTTAGTGGTGCCTACCTCCAAAGGGCTCTGATTTTCCAGCGCCAGCAGTGAACCCTCACAGCTGCCTGCACAGCTGCCTCGGGCATGCCAGCTGCTTTCCCTGTCTTGGGTGGATCAGCTGTTGGGAGGTTGAAGCCCTTCCCCCGTTTTGCAATAATGGCTCCATGTGCTCAGATTTGGGGATGGAGGTGTGTTTGTCAGATCTCGAGGGCAATAACATGTTTCTGTGCACATGGAAGTGGGCCACCCATGTCCTTGAGCCCCCATCCCCTCAGCCTTCCCTCAGCTTCCTTGTCCCCAGATTACACTCTCTAAAGCAGGGCCTTGCAACCTCCATATACTTTGATCTTAAGCCCTTGATAAGGGTGTAGCATAGCGAAAAGCTGATAAGGTAATATTTTAGCAACGACATTAATCAAATATTTATAAACCACAGTATAATTCTTAAGAATACCATAGAGCTATTTCACATAAATGGAGCATCGGTAAATTTTTAAAACACTCACACCACTCTGAACTACAAATTTAATAGGAACACCTGAGTGACAGCTGGCTTTCATGAACCGAAATTCAGTTCTAAGAAAAGAAGTGATCAGAAGGCTGACCTATTTTGGGGAATGGCTGGCTGGCTGGCACAGGGGATTCACAGGTGTGGAAAGCCTGTGAACTCGCAGACAGGCATAAGGGAAACTCATACAGTCTCAGGCTTGCTGCTGTGATCACTGATCCATCTCTTTCCTTATAAACTTCATATTTACAACAGCTAAAATGCTGCTGCTGTGCTTTCTCCACCTTGTACAGAGTACACTTCTGAATTAAACCCTGTTTGTGGAATACAATCTCCTAAAATTTACTCTTTTTCTAGCATTTATCAAATATGTGTTGACCAAGACGAGCTTTCCTGCATACGCCTTCTCAATCCACTGCGGTAAATATATCATCATCTTACTGGTGGCATTTTCTCCTTGTTTCCTCCCTTCTCAGCTTGACTTCCTATCTTTTCTTGATGCCTTGCCTCAGGTGAGATCTTGGCTCAGGTTAAGCAGTCAGGGACGTGGTCCTGGGAGGTGTCCGTCCTGCGGGCAGATACAACCTGGCTGCCCTTCAGTGAGCTCACCTACGCAGGCAGCGATACACGCGCCTCAAGGCAGGATCAGGCTCCTTACAGTGCGAACTGCCATTGGATCCTCTCTGGTTTCTGGGGCTTGCAGCATGCCCTGGGACACCTGGGGATGTACCGTGGAGATGGCAACACAGGCTGCTAGAAGGGGAGATGTGGCCTGATGTACAGGAAGTCTGCAAGCCAGAGTACTTGAATTGTCTTCCTAGGTTTGCTTCTGACTTTCTAGGAGACGTTAGGCTCAGCCAGTTCCCTAGTTCTTATGACTGCATTAATATTTTAATATGTGCTGACGTCTTTATTAAAGTGAGTTTTATGAATGTCAGAATGATGATTATTTGGCTGAGCTGCATTCTTCTGAAATGCTTACTCACATGAAAGATATTTTTTTCTTTTCAGCAGTTTGAAAGATAATTTGGCTAGATTGTTCCTTTCAAGTAAAGCAATCTCACATTTGCCATGGTTGGATGCGAAGTTGTTCAGTAGTATCATTGCATTACTAGCTTGCCATTCATGTTCTCAAAGAACTTCAAAAGGGATGCTTTGATGTACTTATGGACTTCTTCCAGCTGGTGTATAGCACATAGTGTTGTGCTTTTGTAGCAAATCATATCTTGACTTGTGGGATTTTTAGTATTTTACTGACTGCCTGAGGAAATATTCTGAGGGGTGCCTTCTGAACAACATACAGGAACTGGGTAACAAGATGACAGTCATAAATGGAATATTTACATTGACAGCAAAATATCTTATGCTGCTGGAAAGAGATAACCACTTCTAAAATCCATACTTTCTTGTAGCACCTTAGATTTCTGCAAAGGGAAATGACAGTTTGTGGCATTTTAGTTGCTTCTGGCTTCATTTTCCCCTGTTTCTCAGGTTTCCAAAGAGGCTTGTTGAAATCCCAGTGATCAGCATGTGGGTCTGAGCTTAATGGTCTTGCCCAGTGGCACAGTCCTTATCCTCACCAGGTGGTAACAGGGCTATCAAAACTCCTCTCCCTGGGAACAAATGTTTTTTGCTGGGAAGGGTGTCAAGGAGCTTTAGAAACAGTTTTGCCTGTAAGAAAGCTTAACTTTCCAGCCAAAACTGTCTGATGATGGCGGATCAGATGACAGACACTCAGACACTTGAGGACTGCTATTAGCCTGGTTCAGTTCAGCAGTTGTTGTGTCCCTGTGAGATGGTGCTCCGCTGTTTGAAAGAGGGATGCATGCAAGGCGCTGACAAAGCCCTGCATCTCTCCTGGGCCGTATATGGAGTGATCAGATTTAGGACACAGTCATCACTGCAGGATCCCTCACCTGTGGATTTGCCCCAGTATCTCCTGGCTGCTGGGTAACCTAAGGCTAAATGCTAACAAGTGAACAGCACACAGTTGACTCTCTGCTCCATCAGTCATGCACCGCAGCCAGGCACAGGGTACCACTGCCACAGCTCGGCATACAGATGAGATTAGGTCATAGGACTTGTAGCTGATTGCTAGACTTTAATCTTTATTTTGAACCTGGGCCCAGAATATCTACAAAACATCCTGACATGCTAGGATCGAGACCAAAGCTTATACCTGTCAAGTGACGACTAGCACTTCATTGCAGAAGTGAAGCTTGTCTGTTTTGGGCATGGACCTTTCTTGATGGCTGAGCCCAGAACATGGAACTAATTTTGCAGGAACTAAGGACCATCAGTAACCTGGTCATCACACCCTCTGATGGTAAGATCCATTGATTTGACTGGCTCAAATACAAATATGTTAAAAGAAAACATGCATCAGACCAAACTAAATAAAAACCCTAAAAAACCTGAATCTTCCACATGGTCCAGACTTCTACCTCTGGGGCAAAGCTGAGAAACTAAACAGTGTGTGACTGATTTTTAAGTCTGTTGCTTAATGCACTGTGGGTCTGTTGCTCAGATGCTGTCTGTGGTGATGAACATGTTATAAGAGCTGACACAGAATAGAACGAGTATGAAAAAATTCAGACATCATGTTGAATTTGCGATTCAGATTGAAGTGCATTAATAATAAATTGAACACATGTATTATATATGGAAGTTTCTGCCGAAACATTTCTTGAGGGCAGCCATAGCAAAATGATAATAGTTTTAGAGGAAAAGTAGATTACTTTCATTTCTCTTGTAAATTGTGTTGAGCAATAATTATGAACAATGACAGGGCTGACACAGGGTATGTCACAGGAAGTCAGCCTACTGTTAAACTCTGCATTCCCACCTCTGGCCAGAGTCATATCTTACTGATCCCTTTGGTGAAGGAAGAACAAAAATTATGCTGCAGGTTACAGGTCCAAGAATCACAAGGAGTATGTCCAATCATTTTAAAGGAAAATCTCTTGATGCTGCAAAGGCTTCTAACTGAAGTCACATTGCTCCCAGAAACCCATCCTAGTCATGTAAAAAATACATGAAGTAGCGGAAGCTCTCTACATACTCATTTGTGAGCTTAAGGCTGATGGGTTGCAAGTCATGTCCAGAGGGATTTCTCAAAATCACTCCCTCCTCTATGAGAAGGCAGGAAGAAGCAGAGCAGGGGCATAGTCACAATAGCACTTGCCATGATCCCCTCTGACCCTTCAGGTCTCCCTCTGTCCAAAACCCTACATACAACCCCTTTCCTGTTACAGTGACAGAGGTGGTTTTAACGTGCTCTGTCTTTCCCCTGGAAACAGGAGAATTGGTAGGAGGGGACATCACATCTGGTGCTCAGAAGGGAAAGGGAAGATTTGCTTATGCTGGAGGGCAAGCGCTGCTAGCTTCTTAGCTAACTAAAATCTTCTTCTAAGTACAAAATCTCTTTGTTCCTCCCCAGACCCTGTAATTCATCTCAGAAGCAAGCCAAGTGGCCCTAGGGGCTCTGGGCAGCAGAGTTGCCACTTCTGATATAACTGCTTTCTGATATAATTACTTTAAAGAAATATGTTGATATCCATAATGAAAAACAAGAGCTCAAAAGAATTTGAAAAACAAAGGATGTTAATTAACCCTTACAAATAGTTAACAAGACATGGCCTTGGGAGAAGGAATAGACACCATAAGTATGTCAAGCTAAGCTCGAGGAGAACCAAATGGTTAATGAGACCAAACAGAAAATTACTTGAACTATGTGTGAACTATCGTAATTACCATACTAAAAGATCCACCCCCGAGCAAAGAAAGCCCCCTACTAACAAAGCCTTCTCCTCACAGAATGTGCTTGGTGAAAAGAAAACACTGTACCTTTAGGTGGAGATGAAGCTTCTAAGAACCAATGAGAATTGTGTGACTAATCATAATTGTAAACGATTGTTCAAAGTATATAAAATGTTTTACCTTGTGTTAAGAGGGGTAATTGCTTTGTGGATTTACCACCTAGCACCCATCTCTGCAAAGACATGCAATAAACAAATGCCTCAGCTCTGTGCTTAGATCAGCTTTTGCATACCAGGTGAAGAACCCAGATGTGGGATAAAACTTCCAGAGATAAATGTGCCTGTTTCCCTCGTGAAAAATATAGTAGAGCTCCTCTCTCCCTACAAAGCGACAGAAGCAGCTTTGCAGTGCCTTTTAGAAGTGAACCCAAACTCTGGTCATTTTCTTTTCACATATAGACTTTCCTGCTGGGAGAGTGCTTGGGGACCCCCAAGGATGGTGTTTGGCCTTGAACATCCCTTCTGCCAAGTGTGAATACCTGATGCTGGCAGGACATCTCTTTCATACCTCCTGCCTGGACCATGCTGGTGGATTTGGGTCTTTAGAAATGACTGGGATGCCTGCCCACAGTTCAGTGCCTTTCTACTTCCCTAAATTTAGAGCAGACAACAACAGCCAAGGGAAGGGCAGCTCCCTGTCACTCAAAGGGTCCCTTGGATTACTGAGCACAAGGAGCTTCACCAGCCTCAGACAAGACATCCTCATTCAGCTACGGGTTTCCCTTCCTCTGCTGCTGCTGTTGCTACTATAAGAATTTTGCCCCCTCTTTCTTAGGCACTTCCCCCTGCCTTAGTGTTGCTGGCTATCTGCATCTGGGGCTTTCACTGCAGAGCTGAAAAGGTTGAGCAGAGAGGATGCTTTCCCAAGTATCAGGGTCAATTCTCGTTTCCAGAAATGCTACCCATATGCAGGAGCTGGATGCAGGAGGAGAGGCAGGATGATGCTTCCTCCTCTTCTTTTGGTGCTCTCTCTAGCTGGAAGTTCTACGGCCTCTGCCCTCACTTGGATTCCTGCATTGATTACACCAGGATTATGTGTCCAAACTCTTTCCCTTGAACCTGACTTGGCTAAGCTACTTTTTCTTTTTGTGTATTTGCCTTTTTTTTTTTTTTTTTTCCCGGTAATGAAAGCTATGAGCCTGATGTAATCTCAGGATTCAGAATCAGATCAAGAACTGATCATGAATCCTGGATTCACAGATATGCTTAGGTATACACATTCTTAGCGAGCCTGGGACATAGCACCTATGCCAATAACAGGCTCATCTGTTTCCAGGTCTTCTACTGCTAACAGACAGTAAGGACAATCAGGGAAGAAAACATTGCTTCCAAATTAAGGAAAGTAAATGACTTAGTTGAAAACCAAACAAAAAACTTGATGAACCTTTGCAGTTTGTCAGGAGAAAACTGCTCAGCCTAGAGGTGGGAGAGATGGCCAACGTCAGCAACTCCTGGGCCTGCACCAGACCTGGCTGTCCAACTGCAGTGAAACAGCCCCAGTTCCTGTGTTTACTACTCTGACATGGAGTTAAGCCTTCATGTCAGGATAGGCAAAAATGGTGATATGGGTCCCATGCCACTTGTCCTTCCATGTTTAGAAGACTTAGACACTGGTTTAGGTGTAACATCCTGACCTGGGAACAGGGAATGGAAAGAAGCCACATAAACTTACTGAATGAGAAACAGGAAAAACCCAACTTCCTATAGACACTACAGAGATTTTTATTATTATTTTTTTTTCATTTGGAAAAGAAAAGGTGGGAGATAAAAGCATTAGGTTTGGAAAGCAGACTTCTATAGCTCAGCAGAAGATGTAGACCTCTTGAACCAAGAAACCATCAGAGAAAGCCTTTATCTGAGAAGAAAACTTGGAGACTTTGTAAGTGAAGTTCTAGCAAGCTATCAGCACAGCTTCTAATAACTTCTAACAGGTCCGATTAACCTTTGGAAGAATAAATTAAACAAAACCCAAGTACCTGGCTCAGTAAAGATAACAGAGCAGTGAGAGTTAGACAAGGTAGAAGAAAGCTGTGTTTCATGTGTCATTTGCATATGAGCAGGGTGCTGGGACTCCCACATTAGTTGATTGAGTTAGTCAACAGTTAGCGGAGCCTAGGGGATGATTCAGTTCTCTCCAAAGAAAACATGAGGGCATGATTCAGATGTCATTTACAATACCTTTCAGGAGCCTAGACATCTCCATTGGACTGTCAAATATGTCACAGGATCTACAGGGGACCTCAGGTCAGCTGTAGTGGCTGCTGGAGGCAAGGCAGATACCCGAGGGCATCTCAGATGGCACCAGAAGGCTAAGTTGAAGCAGTCAAATCCATCTGAAAAGGTGTCCTGTAGCCTAGTCTCCACTGACTGTCTTGTCTTTGCTGGCTATATTGGGAGCTAAGGCACCCAGCTTAACTGTAGATACCTGCATTTATGCGGCTGGAGATGAACCTTGCCAGAAAAGCCTGGCTAGGAAAGGGAGGGGATGTGTCCTTACTCAGGGGGTTGCCTAGAACCTAAAACATGCACCAGAACTTGCAGTGTTAATAGAAAAATATGCCAGGGAGCTGGAGGTGCACTGTGCTATCTGTACCAGGGCAGGGCTGGGGGTAGGTGGTACGCTGGGTGCATGCTGAAACCATGGGGCATCTGGGACACAGGAAGACCGAGGAGTCTCAGGTCATGGAGTTACTGATTTTAATCAAGCTTCTGCCTTCTCACCTGGACTTTATGATTCTCCCAGCCCCAGCCATCCTCAGTGCCAGCTGGTCAAGGTGTTTTATCAGGTATGGCAGCGGTCTGTGGGCAGAGTATGGACAGAGACAGTGCACCAGGTGAGAGGTGTGGATTTCCAGGCAAGGGGTGGTAATTTGTAACATTGCTAACTCTGTTCTTCAGGTTTGGCTAACCAGATCTTGAATGCTCAGGAAGCTTGGGTCAGCCTCGGGCTGCTCAGTTACACAGCCCAGGTAGCTTATGCCTTAATTTTCTCTATCTGTAAAAATAGAGATATTGATCCTGGTCGCCTTTGTAAATTGCTTTGAGGTGTCATGAAGAAAACTTATTCAGTGGGAAAAAAGCACATTCCAGTTAGTGCTAGGTCAAATGCAAACTTGCAAAAAATCTGCAAAAGTTTGGTGAGCTACTACCTTGTAAGAGCACCACCAGGAGTCCTCAGCTTCGCTATCTTCCAGATGTCAGCACTGGGACACCCTAGATAACAGCATAACTTCTGTAGCCATTTGATTTAGGAAAGCATAAATTAATGTTATTTGAATTTCTTTGCAAGTAGAGGAAGTTGAACTTAAAATTGAACTTCTTACTAGGTCTATAGTTTCTAATTTCACAGCAAGACTATAGGGACCACTTAAAGAGGCAAAGTCACAGAAACCCCTCAGTTTTTTCATGTTTAAATGGGGAGACCTCTCTCATATGGGTTCCATTAGGTAGAAGACAGACTGTATTGATAAAAAAGGCATGTTAAAGTTTTATGTTGAGAAGGAGTATCACACATTATTTCATTGGCAAGTCACAAATCAGCAGGTTTTCTGGTTGAAAACATACTAACTGAACTTTTCAAAGCTAGTATCTTTCAAGATGGAATCATAACTATAAAACAAAAAGGGCAAAACTAGACTTAGTAAAATGAATGATTTTTAACTTCTGAAAAACACAACATGTTTAATTTTATAGCTGACAGCAACTATTGATTTCCAAGCACATATCACAGAGACCACTGTTGGAGAGGTCACAAACCATATGAAGGGTCATAGCTGATTTCTACACATTTTGATTACCCTATTTAGGGAACACGGAGATGTAATGGATATATTTGTATTTCAGGAAGTTATTTTTCCACGAAGGTTATCTGTCCAGTGAAAATCCAACTGGGAGAATTTGTTCTCTTGCACCAAATTCCAACCATGTGCCCAGTTTTCAACTAAGTATCATTATCCACAACTGGGAGCTGTTTCAGCATGAAGAGAAGCCAAGCCACAGCCTGTCTGGGCTAAGGTTTGTAGGATGGAGAACCCACATGTTGTGGTCTAACCCCAGCCAGCAGCTAAGCCCCACACAGCTCCTTGCTCCTCGCCTTTGCAGCAGGATGGGGAAGAGAATCAGAAGAGTAAACATGAGAAAAATCATGGGTTGAAATAAACACAGTTTAATGGGATGGAAAAGGAAGAAAATGGTAAAATAATAATAATAATAATAATAATAATAATGATAATAATAATGATAAAATAATTAGAATATAGGAAACAAGTGATATACTATACAATTGATCACCACTCGCTGACCAATGTTCAGCCAATTCCTGAGCAGCAGCAGCATGATGTCATATGGTATGCAATATCTCTTTGGTCAGTTTGGGTCACCTGTCCATGCCGCATCCCCTCCCAACTTCTTGTGCCCCTGCAGCCCTGTCTGTGGCAGAGCATGTGAAGCTGAAAAGTCCTTGACTTAGTATAACACTACCTCGCAACAACTAAAAGCATCAGTGTGTTACCAACATTATTCTCATACTAAATCCAAAGCACAACACTATACCAGCTACTAGGAAAAGAAAACCCAAACCTCTATCCCAGCTGAAACCAAGACACCATGAGATGTGGGCAAGCAGAGCCATAGTCACTGTGATGGTTGCTGTGCTGGCCAACTGTCCTGGCCAGAGGGCTGTTCTCTGCTTAGGGACTGCAGGGCTCTCTTCTCGCAGCCTCCTTCTTATCATAAAGAGGGCACAGACAAAGATATTCACTGGTACTTCTGTACTTATCCAGCTGCTGACATTTTTGCCAGCTTTGCTAAACACGCACATAAGTTGTAGCAATTTATCTGGGTTTGCTAGGGTGAAAAGAAGCATTTGTGAGGGCTAAAGAGAAGGTAAGGAGAGAGTTGTGGGTGTTTCTTGTACAGTTTATACTTGCAACCTACTGAAAACGCACTGGTTTGGAGAACGTACTAAGTCAAGTCTGAATTGGAGTAGCTGCAAAGTAAATCTTCCCCTTCATTACTCGTCAAGCATTCATCATCCTTATGAAGTCCCAGCAAAAACATCTATGACAAGAAGGAATATGACAGACTGCTTCTGCAGTTTACCAGATTTCAAGTCATGCTGTGAAATAATGCCTCTGCATTTTAAACCTGTGTCAGACTTGGGCAGGTTTCTCGTGGCTGAGTTATGCTTCTTGAAACATCGAGTGTTGCAGAACTATTCTGTATGATAGAATATGAGAGTTTTCAATTCTTATTTTTGGACTTTCTAACCCTAATTTTTGTACTACTTTTCATCTCATTGTTAAGCTGATTGTTATAGTCAAGCATTCCTTTCACCTGTTTCCTCATTCCCTTAGTAAGTTTTGTTTAGCCTTGATATAAAATCAAAATAATAATACATAGATAAAAATTGTGTTCACACAGCAATGAAGTTCAACTAGTTACAGCCATTTTTCAGTCCCTGTATTTTCTGAAGCCTCTTCAGTTACATTTCGTTGCTATCTATTAGAGAAAGTGTTTCCCATTACTGAAGGAACATCTTTGTATTCAATTTCAGCAAAATTTAACCATGAATTACCAAATCGAAGGCCACTGTAAACATATTCCTTTCAAAAAAAAAAAACCCAAACCCAAAAAACCACAAACCCAAAGCAAGTCAGCAAGCTTGAGCATTTACAACCAAGCAAATAAACCAATCCATAATCATGAATTAAATAATACTAGAAGAATGAGAAAGAAAGTGTAATGTCTAGCCCACTTACCAAGACTTTCCTTAGAGGCTATGGAGAAAGAGATCCCTCCTGGTGGCAATTCATGACATCCCTAAAGAAAGAGTCTGAGCGAAATGGATTGACCTGCTTTCACATGTAATTTTATTGAATTTAAACAGCAGAAATGCCGACTTTAGGCCAGATGTCTGACTTTTAGATGGTGATAGTTAGGTGTCCAACCTTATGAACTATCACTACCATTAATTACATTAATGGGAAACACTTCAAAGCAGTCAGCCACTGACAGCTTACAGCAGTGATGCTGAAGACACACAGATGTTGGCAAAGAGTTTCTCCTGCTCCCTGCATGCGACTGTTTGATCCTATCATGGATGTCCATCTGTCTGTATTGATGAGCTCTTCACACCTTTCAGTCACTTATTTTCAGCTCCTACAGAGCGCTTATTAAAGCAAAATGTCTCTTATCCTGCTGCACTGGGATATCAGTCTTACCAAGCTGACTGAAAAGGACAATATAAATACCTAAGGAGGTATTAAATGTTTTTTAATAGACTTTTTCAAATCATGCAGTCAATGATTTTTTGAGACAAGAGAAAGATGCCTTTCCGGTAGCAGAAGCAGCTCTGTTGTCCACCACTGAAGTGCACCTTAGAGCAGTGAAATTGCTCAGCACAGGTTCAGATGCTAAAATTTCCAGTTTCCTTTACCAGCATTCAGAGATGCACACTTCTTTACCACCATGTTATGATGGTACAGTACATAGCATTAAACAAGAATCTCATTAGCTGGAGGAGCATATATAACCACTTGTTCTCAGAAATTATCTGCCTTCTGAGTATTGTTTTCTGTACACTTAAGCAAGCTAATGATGAGCAGGTCAGCACCAGGATAAAGAAACCTCATGCAAATTCTGGTACCCTGCTTTTATTTCTGTGCATGCTTTCATGCTTCTCTTTGGGCTTTGGACCACATCAACACAGCAAAGGGAAGAGGTGCCTTCTGACACTTGTACCCTGCAGTCTCTTGTTCCTGTCCCTCTGATGGCAGTTATTGTGCCTGCAGTATGGTCTATGGCCATTCAAGCATTTGTCAATCATTTCTCTGCAAAGTCTGGCGGCCTGAGATGTCCTCTGAGGTGTCTGACTTTGCTAAAGGAGTGATCATATATCTTTTCTACTGCCTACTGTCCTGCTGGAATAAAACATATGGCAGAGAGGAGTGATAACATTTTAAATCATTGCTGTCTATTGCTAAGTGAAGATACATCGAAGCCCTGGGGTTAACTCAGACAGATATTCAGAATTTATTGATGAGGCTCCCAACCATTTTAAGGATGTATTAAAAGTGAGGGCTTAAAAATAATAAATGCATTAATTTCTAATTGTTCCCTAGCTATATAAGCACTTAGGGATTTTCCAGGTTTTCTTTGTAACTAGGAAGGCTAGACGATAAAATGGAGATTTTAGTTATTCACATGATTTCAGAAGCAGGAGTTACCAGAAACCAGCCACAATATTAAGACATAATATGCTGCAACAAAGAGACATGGTTGGTATATTTACCTATGATTAGGTTAATAAATAGTAATTGATAACATGTCAGAGGTTTGGGGTTTTTTTGTGAGCTGAAGTGTTTTTCCTTACAGGATAGTATTTTAAGCTTGAATTCCTGAAATATAGCATTTTCTCACATCTTTTATATGCCAATCAGGAAAACTTTTTCCTGAAGTTCAATATGTTCCAGGGTGGTCTGCAATTATTTAACTATTGGTTGCCTGTTTTTTTATTGAAGGTGCTTCTAAAATGCTTTGGTGAACGTTCTTTTTTCTTCAAGGATACCTAAAAACTTGAGATTGTGGAAGAACATTTCCAAATAAGTCCTTCTTTCTTGAAAAGTGATTTGAGCAGTTTGTTTCATATTGTATATTTGTTCAATGTGCAAGAGTGTCATCACCCTAGGGTTCAGTTTCCATTTTCTTTCTCTTTTCTGGAACCAAAGTGTTCAACCAGAGCACTCTCCACCAAGTTAGCTGTCTTAGCTGCCAGCATCAAAATGATTTCTAGTAACACAAGAGGGTTCTCATATGCCTCATCTGTCAGAAACAAGATGAGTGTCAACCTTAGCAGTAGTCTCTAGAGGAACAGCTTCAAAAGCCATCATTGAATCTGTTTTTAACTCCAGTATACATATTCATTGAGTGTTGATCCATGACATTTAAGTTACTGTTTTTCCTATGTTCATAATTGAAGCCTTTCTTATAAATACAAATTGCTTTCTTACTCCTTTAACTCAAAACACTTCCGTACTGGCAGAACCACCACACACGAGAGGATTGTCATTGGGTTGTACAAGGGCATCTTGATAGGGTAGGTCTTGAGAGTGGTGTAAAAAACCCACGTTAGGCATACAGTTTTTAAATGCAGGGCTAACCCAAATTATTTAAATATTTTTTTTTCCTGAGAGACATGTGGACTGGTGAAACTGAGAACAAATGAAGGTTTTTTCCTCACTCTGAAACACCTTGAATTCATATAATGCTCCAGGTTTATCAGTGTTCAAGAAGAGGATTAGGTGCTTTATAATAGGTTATTGCAGATGTTATTTTAATATTAATATTCATAGAATATTGATACAATAAAACAAATGTAAAGCGTCAATCTGCACCATTTATCCATTTGATGAAAATAATAATCTAAAATGGCCTTACTGATGGTGACTAAAAGCCAATATTATTAACACAAGGCTGATGTCTGGTGTTCACATGCAGCAATTAACTTCAGTTAATTGCAGCTACTTTGAAAGGTTTTTTCAATTTTATTCTCTATTTTTTTATCTCCTCAGGTCATGCATCATTGTTTTCTGTTATGGCATTATTTTTTCTCCACTATTTTCTTTTCACCTCTGCCTCATTTCTATGGCAAGCTGGAAATGTGCATTCCCCAGTAAGTGACAGAACCTGTGTTAACCCATGAATGGAAATTGACTGCAGGCTGCCCTTGCAGGACGGCACAGGTTAATACTCCTGCATTTTTTGAGGAGTAAAACTCTTTCTAGTGTTGAAACAAATGGCAGAAGCAGCTTTTATTTTGTTAAAGTAAAGCCTTGGACTGTAGGGCTTCTAAATGCAAATGCTTACTTTGGATCCTAGCAGATAAGTCTAATTGAGGAAGGAGGAATTTAAACAAATCCCCCACTTCTTTTCTCTTGAGTGAACTGTATTTTCTGTTCTCTTCCTGAAAAGTGAACCCTGGGCTGTACTAGGGTGGTATAGCCCTCACCTCAGCAAGTGGATCAGAGAGAGCCTCTGTTACGGATTCACAATTACCCACAACTGCAGGGGGAAACAAAACCTAGAGAATCAACAATGTCAAAAATAAAGTGCACCAATATAGCATCTGCTGAACAATGGCAAGCTGTTGAGAAGACTGACCTACAGAGTAAAAAAAAACCATGGGGAGAGAAAAGGAAATAATGCAAGACAAAAAAGGGAGAAGAAAACAAAAAGAAGAGTTCTAAGTGATATGGAACTGTGGTAAAGTTCCTGTGGAGTTTGATGAGAGTAGATGGCTTTTCCCAGAGACACACATGGAGGACAGTGGTCTTGAAGATGAACAGATAATTGCTTCAAAATAAATAAAATAAAAAAGATTGAGATAATTCAAAGAAAAAAAGCCTACACAGGCAAAAACCCAAGACAGTGTCAGGAAAAAATCAGCTTTCTACTGAAATCCAGTGTTCATATTTAAAAGCCTGTGTTTTCAAAACTGAAAATAAAGTTTCTTCTGAATACTACTAAATAAGTGACATCTTTATGCCTGGGTGCTCAAGAGTTCTCAATTGGAAATTTTTATTTTAGCAGCAAAATTGAAGTGAATACGTTGAGAAAAAGCCTTTTTATTTTATTGCTTTCCACAATTGTCATCTCTTGTGAGATTTCTGTTCCTCTGTAAAAGGAAATAAAAAAGACTTGAAAAGTGTAGATTTTTTCGTCAATATAATATCAGTTATGATGATGACGACAACGATGATGATGATGATGATGATGATTATTATATGGGAGTAGTTGATTCTGCAATCTCATGTAGGACATCCAGCAGAAACTGGACGATAATAAAGATTATTGTAGCAGATGTAACATTTCTGTACATTAATTAATAAATCGCTGCAGTGCAGCATAAGGACCACATTGTTATATGCATGATGAGATGTGTCAGACCTTTGATATTTTGTCATTATGCCCTGTCTCTATACAGAATTGATTCTTCTGTGGAATTTAATGTTGCATGTCAGCTAATAAAACACAATTATATGGTTTCCTTTATGGGTATCAAATGCATTGCTTTAATTAAAATGTGACCTCCATGGAAAAGTTTTGCAAAGTGCATTTTAATGTCAGGTAGAATGGCAATGCCCTAGTCAGAAAGAATTTTAAATAAAATATAAAAGTGTATTTTATTTATTCTATGATTGTTCTCTGCACCAAAGTGTGTGGAGTTTGGTAATCTACAGTGATTTTTCTTCATTTACTTGATTAATGGGATAGTTAGAATAGTTGTTATCAAACCTTCCTACAAATTCCCACATCCAGCTCGCTTCCTGCCAGGAGGCTACTGATTTCTGCTACCTGCACACACAATTAGACTTGCCAGAAAACAAGTCCCATTAGCAGAGAATTGCCTGATTATTCAGTACAGCTGATGTGGTAGGAGAAGGCAGTAAGCAGGCTTGAAATATCATCCTACTGCTTGAGCACCTGCTTTGTTCAACAGCTTTGGAATCCTGAACCCTTTGAGGTCCCAAAATCTTTGTGTTGCACAATGTTGACAGACTGTTGCCCCCATTAGAGTTTTGAAGTTGGCTACAGAAATTCTTGGAACTTTCTAAACCATATAGAGAGCAGGAAAATAGACCCAGAGGGTGCATGGCCATTTAATTAAGCGGTAATAATGAATGGGTAATTTCTAGATTATTTTTTAGATTCTTTAACTATACCAAATTTTTCTGGTTTATGTTTGTTTTGCCCCATCCAAAACAAGAATACTCTGCCTGTGTAGTGGGGGATATCTGTGTTCAGCCAGCCCACAAATACATGTTTTGTCTGGTGCTGGGAGAGGGCCCATGGTGTTGGCTGGAGAACCTCAAGAATGGTCTACATGGGTCTCTTTGCCAAAAGTTTTTAATCAAAGAAAAGCTTCCCGGATTCCATACTGTGGATTCAGACACAGCAGGTGTTTTAACAAGTGGAAGTTTATAATCACTGTAACCATCAGTGTTTTCAGACCCTAACTGTGCTGAGGATAAGTGCTTCAGAAAAGAAATGGCAAAATAAGGCGATTCAAGCAGAACACTGAAATAGTTTGCATTGCTGTTCCACCTGGCCAGTGACAATACAGAATCGTATCATTAAATTAGAATGGGCATGTATCTTTTGATATTTTGCAACATTACCAAAAATATCTTTCCTTTCAAAAAAGAACCTTGTACAAAATTACGCAGCCTCTTTACAGCCAGACGACATCAAATATTATGTTGCTTCAGGTAGCAACAGCAAGATAAGAGCCCTGTTTCTTTAACTATACCAAATGAAAGTACCCTAATGTAAATGGGGAAAATCTTTCCTTTTGACAGAGAACGGAATGGAATTATTTTGATTTAATGAAGAAATGTCATTTAATTGCTGTATCTGGGCTTTTTCCCTCTATAATGTTAAGTATGTTGTCTTGAACGTACTTAATTCTAACTAAAATAGAGCGCTTTGATTTGAAATGCTGTTAAATGAACTTGCCACCTAACCAAGCTTTTAAAACCAAATAAAATAACCCATAAGTTTAATAACACTTGACATAGAAGGAGTTGGTATTATTCTACTGCCAAAAGCTTTTGCTTGGTTAATTTTAAGTGGTTTTAAGTAGATAAATTGTAATGAAGAAAAAAAAGATGTCTAGATGAAACTAATGTTATTAGAAACTTTAGGTTTAGTATTTTTACTGAAAGAAAGGAGGAAATCAAGTACTGCTGAAGTATTTGAAACAGGTTGTTGGTGCCAGTTTACAAACCCAAGCTGAAATGCCAAGGGAGAGGTAGTTAAATTTGTGTATGTGGTTTGTGTAGTTCTAAATGCTCATGAATCTATTTGAATTGCAAGTTTCTTATTAAGATCCAGTAGTTAAAAAAATCCCAACAAAACCTCAGATGATGCGTTTAGTAATTATTTGCAGTGCTAGAATAGAGTTAAAAGTGTGGGAAGAAGCCTGTTATGTAGGATTTATGACTTTTTTTCAGTCTTCACTGAGTCAGTTAAATCCAGACTGTTGTGTCAGTTTACCTTAAAGATGGATAGGACTGTAATGGAGCATTAATGAATGAAGACACCAGCTGTGATGGATGCTCTTGACCCCTTAGCCAAACTTGCAGTAGTTTGGTACAGGTTCCAAAGGAGGTAAAGGCCTGAGCTGTACTCAGGCAAGGAACTCCTTTAGGAAACCCACAAAGGAGCAGTGACACTGAGCATTGGTGCATATGAGCTTGCAACACCCATCATGCGATGAACACGTGAATAGTGGGTGGCTTTCCCAAGACTCATTTATAAAGGAACAAATAAAGTGGGTAGGAGTCTCAAGCATATCTTCCCTTTGGATGCAACTTGACTATGAGCCAACTGCTTTATTCCATAAGTATGACAGATGAAGAAAGCCACCTTTGAGCTCTCCCTGCTAGGTGGAGTGGCTGCATGGTGGTGGTCTCCCTTTGAGCTGGGACACCTCTCACGGTTTCTCCTTGAGGCTGAGACAACTTGTACGAATGATGGGTCTGTGGTTTGAGTTCTCCTTAAACTGCAACTGGACTGCATGCCAGATGACTCTGCCCTTGAGCAGGGATACCTCTCAAGGTTTGAGATTCTTTACCTGAAACAAAGAGATCCTTCCTTACCCAAGGCAGAGAAACCCCTTACTCGCAACAGATCCTTGGTAAGTGACTGATAGCATGCTCAATTAATACTGATAAAACATTATTAATCCATGTAGTTAATATTAATTATTACAGAGTTTGCATATGTAATCCTTTAGACATAAACCATTGACCAAGTCTGGGACTAAGTCTGGATCCAGCTGCACCCAGATTCCTCTCTAAGAAAGAGTTTAGAAAGCAAGAGAGAGCCATTCTAAACTTCATGGCTCAAGGGGAGGGTCTTCCTTACTCTTTTGTGTCTCTGGTGTCTGTGTAAATATTCCTAGCTGAATTCTATCTCGATTTGCCTTTGTATGTTTCTTCCATGTAGTAAGTAATAGAGTGAGCCCTGCCTTTGAGTGTTGTTAAGCTGTGCTTTTATAACATCATACTAAAACCACTTTCACTAATACCTTTGATGGTGATCCTTTCAGCAATCTAAATCACTCATCCACAACAAATCGACACAGTCGGCAGGGTCCTAAATCAGGGATTGTAAGAAATTGGCATGGTTGGCAGGATCCCAAATCAGGATTCACACCACCAGCAGACACGGGCAATGTAAATGAAGTGATGAGAAGGAAAATTTAAATTTGCCAGGCAGATCAAAACAGCGCTGAATGAATCTTCTGCACTGTTGTTCTGTCTCCTGGAAATTAAGGTCAGTGTCTAACAAGCTGCAATAGTAATTGTTCTGGAGAACTGCAGAGTGAAGCTGCTTGGTTCCAGCCATATTCTCTAACTCTGAATGAAGTACTTTCTTCTCCCAGGAGTAGCAGACATCAGGACAGATTAAAAGTTTCTTTTGATGTGTCTGTGCTTCTACCAGCAATCTGGAAAATTATGTATTTTTTTTTCTTTGAGACCTTGAGCTGAGGTAGCAGCACTAGGGAGCCAGTGTACCAGAGACCAGACTAGTAGGCTGAAACCGCTGTCATAATGCAACCTGGGGCCTCACTTCTCCTTCATATTTCAAACATGTTCCATAATATTTAATACCCTCACCAAAGTGATGGACTTCTTCAGATGGTCACACCTGCTCCCTCTATCTTTCCCTGGAAATCTGGAGGCTTTTTAGTCAGACAATTCTGGGTTGTTTTGCATAAAATGTTCAGGAAAAGGGTACTTTTAATTCTACCAAAAGTTGCAGCAGTGGTGTTATGAAGTAGATGGAATTTGGGTGAAGCTTTTTAGTCATCAGTTGTTTATCGTTCCAGGGTTGTTTAAGTGTTGGGTTAAGTGTTGTGTGCGGGTGGAGGGAGGGGGTAGATATGTTGTGCTGAAGTCCTGTGGAGATTATGTGCAAAGGCAAAAATCAAGATGTAATTGCCAGTGCTGGATGGAAAACAACTTTCATCTTTTATAAAATGATGTAATCAATGCTTTGATTTCTTTTGCCCTACATATTCAGAGAATCACTGAATAGTTGAGGTTGGAAGAGACTTCTGAAGATCATCTTGTCCAGCCCCCTGCTCAAGCAGGGCCACCTAGAGCTGATTGCCCAGGACCATCTCCTTCTGAATGGCTTCTGAATATCTCCAGGGACTGAGACTCCACAATCTCTGGGAACCTGTGCCAGTGCTCTGCCACTCTAACACTAAAAATGTGTTTCCTGATGTTCAGAGGGAACCTCCTGTATTTCAGTTTGTTCCCATTGCCTCTTGCCTTGTCACTGGGCACCTGAGAGCCTGAATTGGTCTTCTTTACACCCTACTTTCAGGTATTTGATATATATCATTATAAAATATAAGGGTAGGATATAATTATACTAATATATATTATATGTATAATTTTGTATATTTTTATATACTGTATTATTTTTATACTAATAGAATACAAGGGTATAATAATATACCTTTCAGGTATTATATGTGTTGATAAGACCCCCTGAGCCTTCTCTTCTCCAGGCTTAACAGTCCTAGCTCTCTCAGCCCTTCCTCATGGGAAAGATGCTTCAGTCCCTTAATTTTCTTTGTGCCCCTCTGCTGGATCTCTCCAGTAGCTCTATGTCTCTCATGTACTGAGGAGTCCAGAACCGAAGTCAGCACTCCAGGTTTGGCCTCATCAGTGCTGAGTAGAGGGGAGCAATCTCCTTCCTCAACCTGTGGGCAACACTCCTCCTAATGAAGTCAGGACACTATCAACCACCTTTGCAGGAAGGGAATGCTGCTGGCTCATGTTCAACTCGATGTCCACCGTGACCTCCCAGTCTTTTTCTGCAAAGCTGCTTTCCTTAAAAGAAGCACATTGTGCAGAAATCCAAATACTTCCTCAGCAAAAAGACACGGCTGGCTTATATTATTCCAGAGGAAAATGCCAACAGACCCACTACTGCCTGCTCTCCCTGAGAGTGCCTTCCCGGAAGCAACACCTTGCAGTTGTCTGTGACAGAAGGGCAGTGTGCCATGGAAAGCCCTTTCAGCCCTCTACCAATACATTTCCACAAAAGCAACATCAATAACAGAACTTTTCCTTGATGATTAATGGTTGCAGCCTTTTTCTACTGAGTGAGGGTTTCTCCTGGTCTCTTCTTGGATAAGTAGCAGCCCTGAGATCAAGCTGAACACAGGCTTGCTTTTGCTTCTAGCTCTTGAGTGCTTTACAATAATCTCTTTTCTTAGTACAACTCCTGTGCTCTTCCACTTGCACACATACTTGCAGCCTGTGACACACAGCACCCCTCCTGACGGTATCTCCCCTTACCAGTCCTTCAGAATATAGAATTTCTTCATTAACGCTTTCAGTGTCTAACACTAACAAACAGTACCAAGGCTCATATAGTGAAGTATGTTTAACCATTCTACCTATGTTTCCAGGATCTGTCTCTAAATTCGTACATAGTACCTTTAATCCCTATACTACAAAACTCTTTTGAAAGGGAGGCAGGCACTGCTGCCCACCCTGGTGCCCCATCCTTGGACAGTTCTGCCTCCCTGATCACTTAGTACTGTACTATAGCAGTCAGAGGGTTTACACACATCAAAGTGAAATCCTTACATGACCATGAGAATGCCATTTGGGGTGGGGGGTTGGGGGAAGAAAAGAAAAAAACCCTGAAACCTGAAGGATTTAAGAAAGAACACGTAACAACATGCAGGTCCAATGGAAAAATACTGCATCCTATGCCTCATCTTCTAAGACCTACTGTTTTTACCACCTTATTTTAATTGTATTTTGGAAGAACTCTTTGAAAAATAGCTTTTAGCTGCTTGGATAAGTTATTCAAACATGTGGAGAAAGAATTTCTAAGTCCTTTTGTTCAAGCATCAGGCTCATGTGCAGAATGCCCTCCCTGACCACATCTCTCCTGGAGGCCAAATTCATGTGTGTCTCGCCTTGCCCCCAAACAAATGCTTTTGTATGAGTCATAGACTGTGGAACTATTAACCCTAATTGAAATGCACATCTAAACTGACACATAACCCTCATTTTTTTAAGCAGAACATGCGGTTGTGGGTGATACTGTCTTATTTGGATAGCACCAGCTAAAGCACCAGGTTTTCAAAGTGCTTTATTTACAGAATGGTTCATTTATTTTGTAAGAATTACACTCTCACGATCACTGCTATGATCTTCTTTGGCATAGAAAATATCCAGCAGCTGTTTATCAGCTTACGGAAATGCTGTGTAATAAGAAATAAAAAGAGATTGTGCATCTCACTGAAACCATGGAGTGAATCAAGAAGGAACACCATCAGGAAAAAAAAAAAAGGAAGAAAAAACAGTCACTGGGCTTCTACCCTTCATTTCTACAGTCCAGCAGGTCACTGGTAGACACAGAATCAGATGGGAAAAAAAGTGGACACGAAGCCTCCACCCATGATTTGTACAGTTCTGTGGGTCACCACCAGGCACAGGGAGCTAAGGCACAGGAACCACCCTGGGCAATCTCTGTGGGGAACAGTATTTTACATAACCTGAAAAAAACAAATGCATGGGCAAAGATTTTCAGAAGTAACAGATTCTTCAGCTGCTAATAGAAGGTATTTTTAAAAGGGGTAGGGTCTGCGGTTTCTTTTCAAAAACAGATACCTGTGAGGGAACACTAATTTTACCACTTGGGATAGCCAGTGACAACCACAGGAGAGTACAGACAATGATTTGCAGGAGATAAACTGCACAAACCTTTTGAATTTACATCGCTGCTGAAGTGGTTTTAATTTTTTATTGTTTAAAATAGTCTGATCAATATTCTTGTTTGCATTTGAGCAGGATAAGAGCATGGGAGAAACATCAAAAGTTATTAGCTGGGGCCACTAGGTGGGCAAAGCTTATTATAGTTTAAATTTGTTTGATTACTTCAGTTGTATACCGGGAGAGATATTTATAGAACAACAGAGAAAATACTGCTGGTATCTTACAGGTGGGAGAATATTTATGTGCAGAGCAAAGCAATACAATTTGCATTGTGAAAATTATAGCTCTTGCTAATTGTAAGAGACAGAAGTTACAAAACGTAATATTAAAGCTGATGGGAAGAATGGGAACTTTACTAAAAAGTAATACATTTTTCAAGATACAGTGTAAGTAAACACCTTGAAAACCAATTTGTGTGAATGTGCCTTGAAATACAGAAAAGAGTGAAAGTTAACTGAGCAGTAGCTGGGATGACAGGCTTTGTGAATTTATCTCTTCAGAAAGAATGGAGCATTTGGAAATAAGTACATTGTCATTTATCATTATCAACTATAATTGAAATTAAGGCAACTCAACACTTTGCTCTGAAACTGCAAAAGCTGTGTCATCAGGTATTGGTCTAACACAACAGAGGGCCTTAATGTTCACTGACAAGAAAGCTTTGGAGTATTGAACGCCCTCCCTCAACAAAACTCTGGTTATTAAATACTGCAGTAGAATATGTATACAAGGGGAGAAAAAGCCTCAGACATAGATTTTACATCTTTTTAAGCAGTGAATTCCTTGCAAAGGACTTCCAGGTCTCTTGTTGTCACTGATACACATCAGTAATTTTTTTAGGGATTGTGTATCATTCCAGCATCAGTCAAGTACATTCAGCTGACTGCAAGAGAATGATAGAATATCTAAATACTAGGCTGCCAAATGAATCTGTTACATATAAAGACTAGTGATTAAGGAAACACAGAACGATAATTCACAAATTATTCAGGTTTTTCAGGCTAAAGTTTTGCGTTCAGCAAAAAACCTCAGGTCTGAAGGAGAAGAGTGTCTGCTCTCATCCATATTTCTTGCCTGATGGCAGGCAATTGCAGGAGGGCAGGATGGCTTGCTGTGTCTATAGCCTGCAGACTACAAGCTATTTAGCTGGCTTGCCTTTTGTGATATTTTTTCTGTTAAATACTTTTATTCTTTGCTTGTCTGACTCTTCTGTAAATAACAGTATTCAGGTACAGCTACAAAGACTGATGTAAAAAGAGAGCTGTGCAGTAATTTCAGCATGTGGTTTTGAAGGTTAAGGTTGAGCTATCTGAAGAAAAGATGTTTAGTCACGTCAGTCACCAAGATTTCCTCTACAGACAAGAGAAAGAGATCATACTTCAGGAGGATGATGCCTTCCATCTGAAGACAATGGTTTAAAGTCGGTAGGTTGCATTGCCCTTCAAGGTGCCTGACTCGCCTCCATCAGCCATCAAGGAGGTCAGATTGCAAGCCTCCATTATGTGTCTGAGCTTTTGATGGCTAAAAATAATTCCCCAGCTTCAATGAGACAATTCCCACTTTTGGAGGCCAGGACTGCTCTTCATATGTTCTCTCCTGGTGAGAAGGAGAGCCTGGACAGCCAGCTGCAATGAGGGAGGGCTTTTTTCTCAACCTCAGTGGTTTCTTCATCTGGAGAGACAGGAAGCTCCAAAGGATGGGCTGTACCACCCTGAAACACTTCAGAAAGATGGGACAGATTGTCCACTGAAAATGTTGTCTTCATCATAGAGAAAACCATCTTTAGACAAACTTCTAAATGGTGAAAGTTAAGTGAGCTGAATCTTACTGATAGGACAGCTCAGACTGAAATGAGGCACTGTACTGGGTGCCGGTGTCCAAGTGTTTGAACCAGGGGGGCCTGCAGAGGTGGCCTCTGTGAGAAGGGACCAGGGGTTACCCCATGCCAGACACAGCTCTTTCCAGCTGGCTCCAGCAGACCTGCTGGTGAGATTTGGCTGAGTCTCTCAGCCCAAGCTTGTGGTGCCTCTGGGAAAACACATTTAGAAAGGTCAGAACACCACAGAGAGAGGAGGAGGGAACAAAAATATAAGACAAAGCAGAGGGAACACTGAAGGTCATAGGAGCATGAGAAGAAGGAGGTGCTCCAGGTTTCAGAGCAGACATCCCTTGCAGCCTACAGAAGACCTGTGCTGGAGCAGAGGAAGAGTATGAGAAGGGAGAAGCAGCAGAGTCTACTGCCTAGTGATCAAAATACCCCAGCCCCATGCTCCTTGCGATGGGGGAAGGGAGGGTAGAGTGAACCTAAGTCTGAAAAAGGGGGAAGGAAAGGTGTTTTTTTAATGTCTGGCTTTTTGCTTTGCACTACCTGAATTATAATTACGGTTTTATTTCTGCTGGGATCAAACTGAATTAATTTTCCCCAAGTTGAATCTATTTTGACGGCAATTGGTAAGTGAACTCCATGTTTTCGTCCCGATCGATGACTTTTCTGCTCCTGTTCTTCCTATTTTCACCCCCTCCTCACTAAGGGGATGGAGTGATCATGTGCCTGGGCGGGTGTTCGGGTATTAGCCAAGGCTAACCCACTGCAGGCCAATTTACTCTTTACTATTATAAATTAACTTAATGTCACTTTTCTAGGAAAAACAGAGAGCCTGAGAGCACACAGTTGCTTTGGAAAGTACAGTGAAATTCCATATGTGGTAAATAATACTTGGGACATACAGTTAATGAGAAAATTCAGGCAATGACTTAATATTTCCTTTTCCCAGATAATTCAGGAAGGAAGATTAGAATAGTCTATCAGAAGGTGGAATGGCTTTAGCAATATCAAAATATTTCCAGATCTACGTGCGGAATATGTGCAAACCTATGCTAATGTATGCACAAACCCAAGTGGCTGTCAGATTTGCTTTGTAAGCTGAATAATTGAATTTGGAATGTATTTTCCATTCAAAATTTTAATTTTCTGAGTGCTTCACTTGCTCTGAAGCAGGAGAAGAGCAACAGCCATTCCAAAAAAACTGTATTAAATTAGCTGGATTGTTTGGTTTTGATTTGGAGAGACAAAACATTTAATTTCAAATTTCACCTTTTCATGAAAGTATGATTATATTAATTTTTACTTTAAACCAGATTTTCAATACTGCCTTTCAAAAATGTTAAAACTGGGCTTTTCTATATCACAGCATTTTTTTCCTAAATGAAAGGCTGTCAATACTAACACATACTAAAAACTTTTCATTGTGGGTGTGAATACTGCTTACCCAGGGAAAGAATTCCAACTAAAATATTCTGACTGGCAGACCATTTATCTCAGGCCATCCTTTTCTTTAACTCCTCTTTGCCGTCGGTGGTGGAGCAGTTTTTCTGTTCAGAAACAGATGCCGTAGCCTTCTGGGTTGGTGTCACAGCAGTCACCTTCTCTGTCATCACTATGGTAACATGGCAAAAGCAGCGTTCATCCTTTGTGCTCGCTGTTCAGCTGTCCCTGTTCCACTTTCTACCAGGACCGCCATCATACTGGCAGGGATGCATGGCTTGTGAGCTCCCTCATCCTTTTCTCACTGGAAACGAGCAATTCCCCTCACTCTGCCTTGCTCTTAAGTGTTAACCATGGTATGTGGTTTTGAGAATAGCGGTGTCTTGCAGAGAGCGCTCACTGATGGCTGTCAGGTGCAAAGGAGACAGTGTGGGGGACTGCAGCTCAATAATGGGGTCTTGCAAACGGGATCTGAGAACATATCGTTCAAGGCCTGGGATGCATTAGGTTAGTTTTAGTTGTAGCTGGGTACTTCTGGGGGCAGAAAGCAATTCTGTAGACATTAGGGTAGAGTAAAACGGACGAAACCATCTGAATAGGATACGCAGGATGATCGTATAAGACCCAGCTCAATAACTTGTTTCAAAGGTAAATCAAACCGAAGTCAGGCTTCTTCTAAAACAAGCTTTTACATTTTTGCCATGGCTTTTCGTTCCTTGTTTTAGGCCACGACCAACAGAACTTTTCTGTAGTGCCTCAGCAAGCATATGGTGCGTGTGCTGTTTCCATCATTAACTACCCAGGCGGCAGGGAACTGAGTGCCTGCTTGAAAACATTGTGGGAATGGGATTTGTGCTTCTTGAAGTGCAGGAGTTTATGACTCAGACTGTGGATATGCCTCTTTGCCAGCTAATATCTGGACAGAGTCAGAAATGGAATATTTTAAGGCTGAAGTATCATTTTGACACACATTATCCACCGATTCTCTTCACAACTGGTTATATTTTCACTTGTTAGAGATACCTATTCACAACAAATGTTCATAGTAGGCTCTTCAACTGCGGATTAAAGTGGTGCTGTCATTACAGAGCTGACACATTGTGTACACCCTGCCAACTTGTTGACAAAAAGAGGGAAACGTAATTTAATACAGCTGTTTTACTGCAAAAAGTATCAACAACACTTCAGCCTTTTTATTTCAGTCCTGTCAATCAAAAATACCCACTCCACCAAATAAGTTAACATGCCCTGGAAGAACGCCTGTTTTTGACAGGCATTCAGAAGATGGTGTGACTCTTTTTTTTTTTTTTTTTTTTTCTTTTTTACTCTCTCTTCCTTTGGCCTATTCACATGTCTATTTGTTCAGAAGACTACAGCCCTCCTTATTGACTCCAGTGATGAATTCAGAGAAAGATTTGGTCACACCCCTAGAGCTTTGCGATCTACGCATGTAAATGAGTAGTTTCAGCTGCACAGCAAATCACTATGTATGTATGAGATCAGTTTGCTTTTGAGTGTGAACATGACAGATAGGTACAGTTGTTGAATTTGGTCCTTTTAGAAATTTGTTCCTTCTCTTACAAGTAAGATCAGGCTTCATTAAAGATGAGGTCATATTTATTGATTCTTCTTGGATTGTTATCTGTCCATCCTTATGTATTTCTTTGACTAACTTCTTGTGCTTGCTCAGCATTTCCAAAAGTTTGATATCAAACTCTTGTTTTATAAACCCCCCTCTTTTTTTTTTTTTTTTTTAGTGAAACTTGGCAAGATGTAGTCTTCACGGCAAATTCTGACAGGACCCCCTCCAGCCTTTACGTTTCCCCTCTTCTTGTTAACAGTCCTCGTCTATTTATAGTTCCCTCACCCCTTATGTGCTTATGTAAAACAGCCCATTTGAAGTAGTGAATGAACCTGTCCTTGGATGGACATTAGACTTCTGTGTCCTGAACAAGAAACCAATGTGGAAATGCACATTACCTGGACCAACAGCAGCTTAGACTTTTTACATGACTTTTGTTACTTCCATATAGCTAAATTTTATTCTTGAAATAGGAGGAAAATTCTGTCTGAAAACTACCTGATGATGCCGTGAGTTTCTAGCTGGTGAGATTTCTGTAGCACTAATTCCTGAATTAGTAATATCCTAAAGCAATAAAGCAAATCCTGCCTAGGCTACCTGTCAGCAGGTACATAGTGTATTTATGAGACTTATAATCCAATTTCTAATTTGTAATGATTTTCAAAAAAGGAACCGGAAGTCAGCTAAAGTTTGACCTTGCTTATACTGAGTGTTTGTAAGTATAGAGAATCTGAGATCTTCCTGGTGAGCAGGAAGATTTATGATCTGTTCAGAGAGAATTCATAGGCTGCTATCTCTCTGCCAATACATCTTGATATTTGTCTTGCCTAATTCTCTGTGAAGTTAATGTAGAAAATTCTTAAAGCAAAAAAGATGGTTTGCCTCAATGAAAGATTTTACTGAGTGTTATAGGATGAATCAATTCAGCAGAAAGAAGCCATTCTGCCCTATGCTGTTTTTCATGGATTCTGTGACAAAGGAATGAAGTGGCATGGTGGGCTCTGGCAAGGTGTGTATCTTTGGCAAGGGACAATGAATTCTACATTCCACTTCAGACAGATCTGTCCAGATGTGAAATTTACCATTTCAGCAATGTATTTCAGCATCGACAACAGCGCTAAAAATATAGCTGCTGGTGTGTGCAGAAGGCTTGTTAGGGCTAAATTTAGTTGGCCAAGCATGGCTGGGGATGTGTCCAAGAGACTCTCCGGACCCCACAGCTCTTCCCAGAACTAGGAGCCAGAACCATTTTATATACAAAAGATCTATTTGAACAAGATAAATATGAGACAAAAGATGCAACTGGCACTGGAAACCATGGCAACAGGTAGGTACATCTCAAAAGAGCAGGGAATCCAGAAGGAGGGTTTAAGACTAAATATATTCTCTCTTCTCTATGAACTCCCTGTGGTCTGGGGAATTGCCTTGTTGCAGCATGCAAGATTTCACACTGTGGAACATTTTCAGAATGTGTTCATTTCTTTGAAATATTTCAGATACATAATCATGAGCCAGGTATCTACATGAAGTAACTGCAATGAGGTGTAGATACACAGGCAGGGTAATGGTGCCCCAAATGTACTTTACAAAATTCCAGCCCAGTAAATCATAAGAATGCCAGATCCATCCCTGAAATGAGAATTCAGAATCCTCTAGGACGTGGTAGCTGTCTCTCTCGATCGGTAGTGGGGAAGTTGTCTGTCTGTCCATGCCAGGCTGAGGTGCAACAGGGCACATGGTCACCCAATTTGTGCACAGGCTGGTTTCTCTGCACTGTAAGTGACTTCAGAAGCGGTTGCCAATGGGTGGAAGCTTAAGTGCCTGCCTGAGACTTCTCAAGTGTAGGGAAATTGATTCTTAATCATGCACTTAATTCCACTCATCACCATCATTATTCTAGCAAGGCAAAATTATCGTGTTTTAATTTATGGAGCTGTGCATAACATTTGTCAGTGTCTTGCTACTTTTTGCTTTCAGAAATATGACACAACAGTCTTATTTGGTGTTAATATTTTGATACAATATTGCACATCAGAATTAATCACAAAGTCTCTATACTTTTTACTGACATCAATGATCTCTCTTGGAATTTTTTGTATCAAGATGATGAGACATGTTTCTCAAAACATCTGAACACCAAAGCACTAGATCTCTGGTCTGTCTGATCTGAAGGATTTAACAATGTGTGCTTTGCACAGATCCAGGTAGATGATTTATTATTATTATTATTATTATTATTATTATTATTATTATTATTATTATTATTATTATTATTATTATTACTATTATTACTATTATTATTATTTACTACTACTACTATTTTTGTTTATTCTTTTTCTAGTAATATTCAAGCTGATAGATTACCTAAAGACTCCACTCAGTTTAGGAGGGTCAGAAAATGATCTTTTTACTTAAAATAATTTAAATGTCTTCCTCTGGATATTTTGTTTCTCTTCCATGTAGGTTCCTGAAGATCTCAACTACTCCATCAACAAACCTGTGTTCATCCTGAAATGATAACTGATACCCTGTTACGTACCTATCATTATTCTAGCAGCATTGCTGTCCTCCAGAGTATCTGAACATGCCTTCTCGCTGAAGAAATCTGACTGGAATTTTTTGAACAAGTTGCCATTCCTGCTCAGTGTATTGTTCCTGGAGATCTTTGTAGTGCTGCCGTGTCCCTCCAACCTAGCTTTTGTTCTTTGCAATAGATATCCTTTTTGTCTTTGTGCTGATGGCAGAGAAACATGTCTATCAAGCAGAATGCTTTCTTTCACCATTTAATTATCTTTGAATTTATGTCATGATCATCAATTCTTCCATTGACTGCCTCCTCCAAGACTGACTGAGAAAATGAAATGTCCCGGTTCACAGCCTACTCTCTAAAAATAACAACATGAAAAAGTGTGAAAGGCTTGTCCTAAACCCTGTTAAGGAGTCTTGCTCAGCCTGCAGTTTAAGAGAAATTCTGTCACGGGACATCTGGAAGTTGAGTTAAATGATACTTTTACAACAGTAAAAGGGAAGTATTTTTTCTGGTAAGTTCTGACTAAATAACAGGTAAAATGTTGGCTCCTTTTGAAATCATTGGGAGTTTCACAACAGAGGTCAGTGTCAGGATTTCATTCCAGGGCAAACTCTATACCGAGATGTGTAACTTTGTGTCTTCAGGATGCTGAACTGATACATGGTGTAGATCACTCACGGTCTCTTGATTCATTTCAGTGAATTGAAAGTAATTAACTACTTAACAAAACCCCACTCCAATATATTTTGTAAAAAAAAAAAAAAAAAAAAAAAAAAAAAAAAAAAAAGGAATAAATAAATATGTTTATTTCCCAAACTAAACTACTTCTCATAACTGTGGGAGACAGAGGCTGCCTCCTGCCCACCTACAAAAAACTCCCTTCGGGTTATGCAACATGAGTTCTGAACCTAGACCACTAATCTGCTCTTCTCCTGGCTTAGGTGAGTCTGGAGAGTTGGTCCTTACCCTGGCCCCACGGATCCCCATGTCCCAGGCGTGTGGGTGCCAGCAGGCGCGCGTGACCATGGGGACCTGCGTCCCGGGATCAGGCAGGGGCACAGCACGGGGAGACCCCGCAGCTCTCCCAGGAGCCAAATGCATCAGCCACCTCCGGCAGCTGCCACAGGGTGGTTAGGAGACAGAGGGGAACTAGTTGACTGTGCCTTCGGAGAAGGGTTTCTGCCGTCAGTGTGCAACAGGATTGCTGGCAAAACACACCCAGTGTCTGACTAATTCATAAAGCCTACTATAACTGATCAGGTGACCAATCCAATGCCGAAAAAGAAACATTAAAAATTGGGAGAAAACACTTAAAATAGGAAGTATGAACACATGTCTGCATGTAGCTAGACAGATGGCATCTCTTTAAGCAGGGCTTATCCATATGGCAAGCTAGTAGATTGTCTGAATGCTGTATAGGATCCCAGTGGAGCAAAATTTGGATTTTTTGACTCAGAGAGTATACGCTATATATCTCACACATCAGATGACAACATAACCAGTTTTATGCCATCAGCTTCGGGTAGTAGGTGAAAATAATCAGAGAGGGAAAGAGATGAAGACACATGAACTTATCAGGGAGTCAGGAAACTCTCTGAGTGAGGGTTTGAAACAATGAAAAAGAATAGGAAAAAAGAGACATTCAAACCCCAGTAAAGCAGCTTTCATAAACAGCCAAATTTGATAGGTCACTAAGAGAAATCTGCAGTTACTGTAGCTGCCCAGCCACCCAGCAATAACTTGTTCTCTGAACAGGCTCGTTCCCCTAGCTCGCTGGTCGGCAATGGAGTCCTGAAGTACCAAAAGGTCTGTGCCAGTCTGGGAGAAGGCTGCTGAGGAGACGAAATTTCTCTGATATGGTAGGAAAACTGTCCACGCACAGAAGATTTCTGAATCAGAATAAGTACTTCCCTCACCTTTTATCCCTCCCAGGAGCTTAAAGCATTCAGCTCATGTACTGGGTACTGCTCTGGACCTGTAATCTCTTCTCAACGGAGATGCTACAGGCATAAAGGAAGGGTTGTAGCAGAGAATGTCTTACCTGCGGTGGCACAGGGATTACACTGCTCGCGCAGGAGGAATCCTGCTTGCCAGTCTTGCAGTATGGGATAACTGGGAAGAAGCCAATTTTATCCGTGAAGAAAACTCAAAAGATTGTTACACCATTCCTTTCAAACCAGAAAATCTCCAAACCCTTTGAAGCAAAGCACAGCAAGCTACGATGTTTGAAAACAAAGTGAATGCATCAATGTGAAATGTCTTCATTTTAATGGAAGTTTAATTGCAAGAGGCTGCTGAGAAGTTCAATCAATCTCATTTACTTTTTGACTTATGAAGTGTTGAAAAATATTTCGCTTTTTTTTAATATAACAAACACAAAGAAAATGCAATAATAGAAAAAGCTCAGTTTAAGTATTTCTGAGGTAAATAAACATGTGTATCTGCTCATTTTGTGGAATTTTTAATTAAATATAAATAGTTTATATATTAACGCTTCTGTGAATATCCACATTTTCAATTCAGTTTATCAAACCCTTATTGATCTCTTTTATGGAAAATGGAATCTCTGGAATTTGGAAAAGACAAAGGGTTGAATATGACATTAAAGAACTTTTCAAGAAAAAATCATACCTGTGCTTACCTGCAAAAACATAGGAAAGGCTGATGATTTGATAAACTGCTGTGCTTTTATTGCTACGTACCATAACTGATTGAATCAGTTAAAGTAGGACTGGAACACCAAACAAATTGAGAACCAACAGCACTTTATTTTCAGGATTAAGTTTGCACTTTCAAATGAAACATGATGTCCAAACAGATTTCTCATTATTTGCAACCATCCTGTACTGCAGTAAGACCTGAATACACAGACAGCTGTACCTGTATGCTGTCTTGCAGAATTCAGTGGCACCTTGAGGGCCACAAGATGTCAATGCAAATTATGGTGCAAGACAATAGTGAAGGCCTGTCTTCAAAACATTATTAAATTGTTTCTGAGTCCCATACAAGAGCAGCATGCATGCAGTGGATGAGATTTCAGTTGTTTGCCATCTAGGTACTAAATCCCACAAAGTCCAATGAATTTCAGGTACCATCTATCCCAATTGTTATAATTTTTCACATCTATTTCTTTTTTTTTTTTTTTTTTTTTGGGGGGGGATAATTTTGTGTTCTTTAGCATGAACAGGTGCTATTGCTAACCGTAATTACCAAAAATTATATATTAGTAGTTGTCAGTGTATTGTTAATTTTTTCTCTAAAGTTCTTGTTCACCAGACACAGAAAGCATCTTTGATCTTTCAGTCTGGAAGATGAGGCTTAGCAAACCATTCAGCTCTTCAGCTCAGGGAAGGTTGAGGACTGACAGTTCCTCCCTTCCCTCATTTATTATCTATAGAAAAAGGATGTAAACTTGTGAATGTATATTAGGCTGGTGAGTCATGCTGATTAGCAGATATTTAGCCAGGCTCATTTGCTTAACCTTAACGCTTGTCATGTCATGCAACAAACTCCACTGTGCTTTATGAAGGATTTGACATCATGGAAGCAATTATTCCAAAATTATTCTGATAGAAAAAAAAAAAAAGAAAAAAAAAAGAGGCAATTTGGCCCTAAACCCAACATTCTTTAATGAGAATATTTCTGGGTCTGCAAATCCATAGTCATGTCTTATTTATAGCCCGGCCTATGATTCATCATTACTGTTTCTTTTAGATTTTGGAAGAAAAATTGTTCTGCCATGCACGAGTGTTTTTAGATAACCACAGCTGTTTCTCACTAGCTGCTGTTTCAATAGCAGAAAGCCTAACACTAGCATTCTTACGCATCTTTGCTCCTATCTGCTCACATTCAAGCACTTTTCACTAACACACAATCAACCCCATTGTAAGGGCTTCAGGCAGCAGCCACTGCAGCCATCATTTGGCTTGTCAGCAAACCATCTTTATTTTGTTTCAAAGAACAGCTGATGGGATGAAACTTTGCTGCTGGCTAGAAATCTTTGAAAGGTTGGTGCTGCCCCAGCCCTGCTCTCAGCTTCTCCCACAAAAACACTGCCTGTGCCAAAAGGCCTCTGAAACATTTTAAGGCAATTGTCAGCAGCTCTGCTGGGTAGGCAGCAAAGGACAGCAGGGTACTACCCAGCCCTTCTGCTTCTTTGGCATCAAGGGCTGCAACGTGAATTTTTCTGTGTATTGCTTGCTGGGTGATAAAAGAAGGAATGGTCTAAAGTGATTTGTCACTGAGAAAATTATTTTTGGAGCTTTGGTGATTACAGCTAACATTTCTGCTCTCTCGCATGAAGAGGCTTCTCTGCAAATGGGCAGGTTTACAGGTTATTTAAAAAGCAGAGCTTGAGCCAAACTTTTCTGGTAATCCTGTTCCTAACTAAATTTTGGTTGTCTCTGCACACACATATCTCTCCCTATACCTAATAAGGTAGTTTTTTTCCACTAAGATAAAACCCTGTTGAATTGTTTGGGCTACAGGGCTACTGTTTAGCAACAGATGCTTCTGAGCTTTCATATACTGTACCAGGTTATTATTATCCTCATGCTTGCTCTTTCAGGACCTGATCAGACTTGAACTGAGACCAGAAGCTGTGCCTTGTTAACAACCAGCTCACCGAATCTGGCATCGCTGAGTACCCCTACAGACAACGCTGGAGAAATGAGGCCACAGATTCACACAAATGCCTGGTGTAGTAATACCAAATGGAACTGTGTTGCTCTCTCCTCTCCGTTCATCTTTATGTTGGAGATGGGTATGAATAAAATGTTGATCGATGCTGGTGGGGACACAGAGGTGGATGAGTGGCAGAGCAGCGCTTGCTGCACTTGCAGCGTTTTGTGAGTTGAAAACAACTGAAGCTTTGTGACTGTAATCGGCGTGTCTGGGGAACTTGCAGGATAAGTTTGTAATCTTGGCTTAAGGTTGAGGAAGTGAATGCTCTTGTCACTTATCCTACTGGTAGTTTACTGTTGTCTGTCAGCTTGGAGAAGGCAGAAAATACTGTAGGGAGTAGCTAACTGGAGGGCTTTTGACTCTCTGTAAATAGAAAAGGAAAAATTAAAGCCTTTGAACAGTCCTATAGCTCCAGTATAAGGAATTTGTACATCTGCTGTCAATTTCATTCCTCTGGGAAGCCAGAACTCTTGTCCTGTTGTATTGTCTCTTCAACAGTATTGTGGTCATAGGAACCTACAGTGCAAACTGCCTCGTGCTGCGTGAGTACTTTGTTTAGTTCCAATAAAAAAAATAACATACACCCCCATCAAAGTAAAGCATCTTCACATGAATTCTGCTTTTCTCCTTAAGGACTACATGATCATACATATTCACTAAATACAGATTTGAACAAAACCCAACAGTTGTCACAACAACAAAAAAATATTTCTATGAGAAAAGAAATTACAGAAGAAATATTTATACTCGGATCTGTTTTCTGCTGTTGGTAAACCTGTATTCAATGTTTGGTAAACAGCTGCATGCCCTTTCCCAATTGTTCTGTATGTTCTCAGTGCAAAATATAAGCATGGTATCTGTGCCTCTTCCAGTCTGACTTCAGCATAAACCGTTCATTGCACAATGTTACTTCCTGTGCCAAATTTGTATGGAGATTACCTCTGAAGTATGCTAAGCAGAGAGGTCAGAGCTCTCTCTACTTGGTAAAAAAATCAGTGTCAGTGGTCCTGAACAATTCCAAGGTAGAAAAGACAAGAAAGACAGTGACGGAGAGAGCCATTTTGAAAAGCACAGTGAAAAGTATTTTGTATGTCAAAACCTATAGCTGCTAAGAAGCTCAGCTTTGCCAAAACCCTCTTCTTTAAAATGTGACTTTGAAAATGTGAACCTGGTAACTGGCATAACTGGGGAACTACTGAGGAACCCCAACCTCTGTTTAGTTTGGGTGAAGTTCCATACTTATTTATCTACACAGCTGAAATGCGTCTTTGCCTGATTCATCCCATCTATGCGTTCCGTCCTTTCCATCTCACAATACAGCCTTTGGGCTATCTTGCTTCTTCCAAGGGGCAGTCAAGGATTTTAACATACAGACTACCTCCAACCCTCTCCTCCTTAGTTCCCAGATCATCTCCGGTCATGTGCAGGTCTCCCCTTTAGTAGCACTAATGCTACTGCGTGACCAAGCATATATCCAGGACTCCATGAAAAACTCTGATCAACATTCAGTTTACCAAGATATCCAGGGGTTTACAGCCAGGGTAGTTTCTGCCTGCAAATTTATGACTTTTAAAGAAAGTCAGGCAGAGAGGGTAGCTGTCATGCTCATTGCATAAGGAAGCCCTGCCGTAATATTAAACTTAGATGAATAAGAGCGATGACAAAATGGGGATCAGCCTTATATGAAAAAATGGAAATCTGTTTGAAAGAGAGGAAACAGGTGAAGGATGTAGAGGGGAAGAATTGCTGATTGATCAGCCATCATGGGAGAAAAACAGGAAGGAGGAAAAAAAAAAAGAAAAAAAGAATCAACGGTCATTTAGAAGGAATAGCAAAATTAAAAAAGGAAGAAAGACCAAAGGAAAAAGGTGTAAGGCTTCTGATTGCTCTTTTTGCAGTAGTTCTTCTTTTATTAAAGGCATCAATACAATATGTTTACTCATCAAGCAGCTGTGGTGGTTTAAAACCTTGCTGCCTGGGGGCTGCTTGTTACCAGCTTCTGTTGGAGTTTACCCAGCCCAGCTGCCCCCAGCAGAGCAGAGCAGAGAGAATAGCAATGGGGCCCCTTCTCCACTTTGGCCAGCAGCAGCCTGGGTTTGACTGCCAGTGATGAAAAGCTGAAGCCTGACTTCTTAGCAAACATAGAGGATCCATGCACACAGCAACTAAAGCAAAAGTGGTTCATGCACACAATCAATGAAACAGACGGGGTCCATGCACAGTCACTAAGGTTGTGGGTCCAGCAGATAGGGTCCATGTACACAGTCCCATCAGCTGCACAGTGAGAACCTCTGGCAGAGGACTGAGAGGCGGTAAAATGTTCTTGCACTGTCACAGCTTGCTCTCAAAAGCCACAACAGCTCAGAAATTTTTGAGGGAGCCATGTGTCTGTTGGGTCAGGTAGAGGCGTTCCAGCTAAATAAATAAGGTGTTTCTTTACTGGGACCCCTTTTTAGGAAGCCACCATACTTTGTATTCATTTATTAAGAAAATATCAAGAAAAAGTTTTGATTTTTTCCTCTGTTTTTAAAGCACAGGAGAACCAAATGAAAATTGTACTGCAGCACAGCTGACTCATTTAATGAAGGGTGACCCTCTTTCGGTGTCTTTATATGAAATCTCAGTGAAGCTGCAGGGGTGAAGAAACGGGTCTCAACAATTCAGTTGGATTATTGTATTAAAAATATTCTCCAAAGTATAATACAATTAAGGTATCAGGGGAAAAAATAAAAGGATAATTAGATTGAACACATGTATCACTGTATGATTGGTACCATAACTTCTGGAAAAGAAAAATCATAATGACACATTTCGTTTTTGAAAGCTAATGAGTATGTTTCCACTGCCTGGAGCTCTGGTCAAACTTTCATTCTCCAGAAAATAAAATAAAACTTTCTGAAATCAAACCTAGGGAAATAAAAGCTTGTGTGCTGGATTTTTTTTCCTTAATATAACCAGTATATATGGTTAAAGTTAGTTCAAATGCACTGGTTCAGATGCTACAACTATTTTAAGAAGTCATCAAAGAGATATTTGCAATCTTTTGAGAATAAAAATAAAATCTCACTAGTTGTTCATAATATTCTTATTTTCATCAAAATTTTGCTGCAAGTGATGGAAAAAAGAATTGATATGGAATATCAGGGTCAAAATTCTCAAATTTAAGCATCTAAAATTAGGTTCCTAACTCCATATTTAAATATCTAAATATAAGTAGCCTGATTTTCAGAGCTGCTGAGCAATCCCAGCTGCCACCGAAATCAGTGGGAGCTTTGGGTAAATACCAGATTGCCTGTTTAGGCTCATTGTCATGTAAAGACTAAATAGGGATTGGGACATTTTAGCCAATGTTATTAATAAAGGTCATTGCGGTAGGACTGGGGTCTGTAGAAGCGCATAGCAAACTTTCAGTGACTTTCAGAGGCCAGAGTTCATGCAGTCTGCTGCTCACATCGCCACAAATCCTTCTTGAGCTCTCTCGCCTATTACTTTGAACCGTACGAAAATGACCCCATGCCACTTTCGAATGGTCTCTTAGTGACTAGGCTGCAGTTGCTCTCCTAGAAAAATTATTGCACCAGTCGTTAGTGTCATTGCATCATTGCACCAGTCACTATTGTTGAAAGGCTTTTCCTGATGTATAGATTTAACCTAACCTTTTTCAGCTTCCTCCTATTCCTGCTCTTTCAAATGCAAGGTGGCTGTTTCACTGCTCCCTGTCCTGTTCCTGCTGCCTACTCTCAAACAGCACTGTCCCCCTGTGCGTGGGCACCAGCACCTCACCCAAGCCTGCTGCCAGGGGCCTGCAGGAACAGCCCCGCGGCATTCCCTGGTCCTGGCTGCTGCCCATGTGCCCTGCAGGTTGCCAGACCTGGGAAGAGCCGGCGTGTGGCTCTATGTCCCTCCTGGCTGTAGCGCTGTCCCTCCTGGGGAGCCCCTGGGTACACCCCGGCAAGGGCAGCTGGGGCTCACAGCCTTGCATTTCTTCTGTGAAAGGTGGTATGAGACGATAGCACAGCTTCTGCGGTGCTTGCACACCCTGGAACAAAAGTGGCTTTTTCATACGGGTGCTGCAGTGGATGCTGCAATTTCAGTTTGCATTTTTTGAAGTAGCACTGTCTTATGTTGTTTTTTCTCCATAATCTCCTCCAGCCTTTTTCTGTACAATAAGAGTTGCATAATGTTTATCTTCAGTTCGCATGGCTACGGCAGCCTCAGAGCTTTCCTGAGCTCTCTGCAGAGCCCAGGAGGAGCAGGTGCCCAGCTGCTGGCTCTGCTCTCTCCCTCTCCACCGAGCCCTGCAGCGACTGGGTACCGCTGATTGTAAAATGAAATGAAACAAAAGAGAAGCGGCTTCCATTTAACATGCAATTGATGCAAAGATCAAAGCAGAAGCTTGAAAGAGAACAGTTCAAGGAATCAAGCAGATGCTTTTTTTCCTGCCTTGTGGTGCAGATGCAGAGTGAAGTCTCAAGTCACTGAAGTCAATATCCAACCTGACAGGAGCCAGGATTTCACCTCCAGTTTTTAATCCCTGGTTTATGTCAGAACTGCAACATTCCTTGCATGTTTATTTCTCTCATTCCACATTATTTTCACAGCCAAGGGAACTCTACTTTTTAATACAGTTCCCAGTCTTTCCTGAGAGTAAGATGGATCTTCTGTGTGTAAGCCCATCAGGCTTGTGATCTCCAAGGGCTGTATTTGTTTCCCTTCTAAAAGCTCATTTAGCCATCATGGTCTTATTTGAGGCTATGATTGGCTCTGGCAAAATCTGATTTATACTTTAAGTTGCTAATGTTCTTCTTGATGGTTTATAATTTCACCAGGATTTAACAGTTTGTATTCAAAACTTCCATGTAAAATGTCTGCTATTTAAAGGGGGGTTTTTTTATTATTATTTTTTTTAATTAAAATCTTAAAGTTTTTTTAAAAAAATCCTGCTTGGTGAAAGCTCAGAGAAGTACCGTTAATATTTCATGAGGGGAAAAATGGGATATTTTTTTTTAATGTAAAAAAAAATGAAAATTAAATTGGTATCCATCGAACTGAGAAGTTTAAGTGCCTCCATGCCTGGGAGCAGGCAGTTCTTGAGGGAAGTGGGAAGACAGGCTCCTCTTTTTTGTATCCATGTAATTTTCTGTGTTTAAAGGAAGTCAAGTTTATACCTAAAGTCAGTGGACAAATGGCTGTCCTTAAAGACATCGAATTACAAAGAAAAGAGAACTGAGTGTTTTCAGAAGGATTTACAAGCATCACAGTGTGAATATTGATTGGCAAAGATGAAGACATTAGATTTTCTGAAGTGCCTGAGTGAATTATAAGCCTAAGCACTGCTGCACTTGGGTGATGATTTGGGATGCCTGCCTGGTGCAAGGCAGCACTGGGCAGTCACCCCTGAGCGAGCATCGGGTGGCTTGTCTCAGGCAGGGGATGTGCTGCCCTAAGCCCTGGTGCAGTGCCATGCTCAGCGGATGATTCTGTCCCCAGGGCCTGAGGTTGTTCCCTGAACAGAGCTGCCCAGTTAGGAATGCATTTATCAGATCAGCTTCACCTGGGTAAGGGTGGCATGCCTCCATGCCACAGCAAGTTGCTTGGGACAGACATGCCCATTCGATTAAATGCAGAAAAGTAGGTTATGACATTGTCAAAATCACCCGGTCATCCGCTAACATCCTAATATGACCAGGAGTTCTTATCCCACTGAACCACGGCTGGACCTGTGTATAGACATAGGGACTGTATTACTTGTTGTTCCTACCAACAAAATGTCTACAGCAAAGTTAATCCATCTTGCTTGTGTTTCACCATAGTCAGAGAATTTCTTCACCCCTAGAGGTACTTCACATCGGAGGAGGATTACTCAGGAGATAATTCAGGCTTGTGTGTGACAATTTAGCCTGGAAGATGGTATGTCTGTACTCGGGAAGCCAAGGTCCTGCAGAGCACTAGGAAGACTTGGAGGAGGTTTCTGTGTTTCAGGAGGTTTGTTTTGCCGAGGAAGAAGCCCCAAGAGCAGGTAACAAGGAGGAAAGGGAGCCAGGCTTCATTTGCAGTGAAAGGGCTGCTGCTTGGTCAGTGCTATCACCCTGACAGTGACATGCTTTCTCAGGCTGCTCCTCAGTACCATGATGCGTGGACGACTGACTGAAACTCCATGAAATCCTCCACAGCACATTCCTCCTTTGAAGTCATAGCCTTGACCTGGGACCATAGAACATTTGATGACAATCAATGATTTTGGATGTGGTAACTCCAGATAAGCATCTACTTTTTCTCTTCTTCCTCCCCCGAAGTCATTACACAGTGCTGCCTGAAAATCCACCTCCTTCTTTAAAAGAAAACCCACATTTTTCCCAAATGAAGTAGTAGTTATTTTGAAAATTCTGGGTTTGGAATGTGGCTATGAATACCTTCAACCTATTTTTCTGTAAGACCTTTCAAAAGCAGTTTCATTTAATGGACTTTCTGTCATAATTTTTACTTATGGAGGGAAAAAACCTCTTAGACTTTCTTCTGCCCCTCCTTTGCCACAATCCATTCTGATGCACAGGCCATAATGACCTTTACGGTCTATATGATCCTTTCCCCTTTTCTGATTGCAGCTGCCCCTTCCCCTTCTTGGAAGTAAAATTTAATACTGAAATGACATTTTCTAGTGTACCAACTGGAGAAGGAGAATTATTCTAAAAAATATCTGCAAGTGTTGGCAGTCAAGCAGTAATTTTTGTATTTCAGTTAGTTTCATTCTTTCCAAATGGCAGGAAAACTTTGCAATTCATTGTGTAGGTAAATGTCTTGAGGCAAGCATTCTTGAAGAATGGATTTGATTATCAGATATTAAGAGGTAAATTGTTTTCTGATGTTATTTCTAATGATGATGAAAGAGATTTTATTTCGATACTGTAAGTAATGAGAAAATATCTTGTCTGACCAGAGTCACGCCGTATTGTTTTCATTGACAATAGTCCCATCATTGCTGCTAGACTGTATTGCCTCCCCTTCGTACTTCTTCATCATCTCTTACAAAAATGAGTCCAGCTAGAGTTTCTGTCCGTCCCCACCCTTTTGCTGCCCCATCACTAATGTCCCTTTCCCTGTCACAGCCTGTTTCCAGTTCTGAGGTCTGAGGACTATCATCTGCCTCATCCCTTCAGTCGCTGCTATCTCAGGCTTCCTTTCCTCCTTTATTTCTGTTCTCGTTATCTCAGCGTCACCTTCAACCCTGTTGGCTCCTGTCCCACTGCCTGCAAGCGTGCTCTTGCATATTCTACATCAAAATAAGGCTTTATTCAACTTGCCTACTTACAGTCCCATCTCCTTCCTCACCTTTGTTTTCAGCACTCTAGGGTCCAGATCCAAAGATCTATTTAAGCTCTTGACTTGTCCTTGAATGCCTAAAAGTATTCTGGATGCAGTTCTGCCTCCGTTTTCTTTCCTTAGTTCTCAACATGCCCTTTCAAATGTCTCTTGCACCTTTCCTGCTCTTTAGTGACAGCTGAATTCCTTTTTTGGGAAACAAAATGTTTATATGTTTTGGTTCTTTATGGAAGGGACATTGTAATAGCTGAGCAGGTTGTACTGTGGTCCTGTAGCACCAGCATTGCTTCCCTGAAGATACTTCCAGGATGGAGCTGAGAGGGAACTTCTTACTAAGTCCATATTGGACCAGGCAACGCGAACTAGTTGAGAAAAATAAAAGGAGAAATTAAGAGTAATTCCCATGTTCATTATATTCTTTCCCCATCAACAAGAAATCTTCCCATATTAACAAGACATATTATGGCCTATTCAACCCTGCTGTGATTCTGCAGTCAGACAGACTCCTAAGCTGAACTAATAGGATGATGACATACATGACCGTTTCACAATAAACACATCTTAAGGTTGTTAATAACTCTAGTTGTGCAGAAACAGTGCCCAGACCAGAGACAGGAGCAACTTTACACAGAGAACAGAGGCTGATGGAGGGAACTCTGCCAGCAAGCATAGAAAGACATTCCTTGGCTGGGGGTTTTCTGTGCACAGGTAGAGCTGTTGAACCACTTGAAGTCTGCGACAAAAGTTGCAAAGGATCATAGAATCATAGAATTCTTCAGATTGGAAAAGACCTTCAAGATCATCCAGTCCAACTGTTAACCTAGCACTGCCAAGTCCAGCAGCAATCCCAAAGCACAACACCTACACATCTTTTAAATACCTCCAGGGATGATCTGTAGAGAGGACCTGGGTGCTGCAATGTGTCATATCACAGCATCTTTTAGCTTGGGAACCACCTAGCAGGACTCACAATACGATGCTTAGAAACCTGACTATAAGCGTCTGAACAGGGATTCATAAAACCCAGCTGTTGGACAAGGCAACTGGCAAGTGCTATGGAGATATCAGAGCATTTGAATGCTTTCCCTGGTCTTTAGCCTTTCCAGTCACAAGCACTTGCAGAAAATTGTATCATCTTCTTCATTCCTTTGGGACTAAAAATGCTGAACTATTTGTTGTAGTTAAAAAAAAAATAATTATGAAATCCCTCTGTTTTAAAAAAAACTGACAAGGAATTAGTTTATTTTTTCTAAAGCTGGCTGAGAGGAACATTAAGACACTTAGCAATACCACATAAACAGTGTTTTCCTTAACATCTCCCTGGTGAACACATGCGCTTCTGGCTTGTCAGAAGCTGGCAGAGGTGCTATAAAGGTCTGAGTTCTGTGTTTAAATGTCCAGGGTTAGGCAGCCAAGGTCCCTTGTTTGGATTCAGTTCACAGGTGTTATCCTTTCAGTTGTGCCTGACAGTATTTTATATTTCTTAGCTTTGAATATGAGTGGTAAATGGCCTGTAACAAATTTTGGAAGGACACCTAAACCGCAGCAAAACTGTAGAATGATTATTGCTCTCGGTACATTTGTACATGCAGCAGGGGCCTGATTTTCTCATTTAGGCTTCAGGAGCTAGAACATTCCCAGTATTGCCTTCCAATGCTCACTCTTTGCTATGTTGTACGCAGAGGCTAACAGTGAGTCTGTACCTTTACAGTGTTCTGTGTCTAAGTTGACCTTGTTAGTATAAGATTAGTTCGAGTGTTCTATCTTTTATTTCATAGCTGGTTGGAAATGACATCCTGTACAAGTAGGGGAATCAAAACCACTCATTGCTTTAATAGTTATCCACACACAGTGGTTGATTATCGTGTTTTGGAGCCTCTTTACATTTTAGGGGAATGGAAAGCTATGCTAGCTTGCTTCAGTAGAGCATAAACATGACTTCCTCTCATAGAAATGAAACATAGTAACAGATAACATTTTAAGTGATGTTAATAGTTACATTTTTCTTTTAATAATTTAGAATGCATAATGATTTGTTTAGCTAGATCACTTCCTGCCTGTGTATCATCTTATATCAACCACAGAACAACAGATTTTATTAATATGACAGAAGAATGTAAAACTTAAATCACTCCTCAAAAATGCCGTTATAGTACCACTAGGTTCAGCTGTCTTTGACAGTGTGAATATTTGACCCCTTTCCTACTAAATGCATGATCATTAGCTAAAATCCAATGGCATACAGAATAGAGGTGGGAGAAAGGAGATCCCATGGTGACATGATGTAAGATATGATGGTCGCAACAGAGGGCATGCTGGAATATTTTGTGAACTTAGGGGCAAAGACAACACTGCAGTTTTCATTCACAAAGTTCAGCAGAACTCAACTGAATTTTGTAGAACTGCACTCATGTATTCTAGAAGAGGATTATCAGAGAAAGATAAATTTCCTTGGTTATTTCTCTTTTGATGGTTCTTAGGCTCACTTGCTCCAGACAATAAAGAACTGGAGGGAAAACAAAGTAAAATTAAGTGCAATAACTTAGATTCTAATAAACCACTGCAGAAAAAATGGGAACAGAAGCAACAGATGGAAGCTAAGCACTAAAGGAATTACTAGTTTACCTCTTAGTATGTCTATGAATACTGAGTATTGTTGACTTCTTTTTTTTTTTTTATTACAAGTCATGATTTTCATTAATTTTTGAGACAAAAAAGAAAGCATGCTACTAGAAATACTTTGTATTCCTTTCCCTGTGAAGCTCTATCCTTTGGTTATTACAAGGGCTAGTAATACCCCTCTCAGAATGAGAAACAAACTTGGTTCAGAAACCTACACCAGCAACCTTTCAGTGATGTAGCAACAAAAGCTGCCCACCTTGCCCATCAAGTTTAATTTGGGAAGCAAAAAGAAGACAGGGAAAAATGAGAAACAGATCTGAGATGAAAGAATGGAAAATCAAACATTCTTCTTTTCCTTTCTTGCTGTCCTCTGGAGTGTTGCAAGAGTTGAGAGGAGGTGGCGGGCTGGTGCCACACTTCACCCCGTTGAGGCTGGGGTTGGAGCTGCCCTTAAGACACCCGTCTTGCTGCAGGGTGAGCAGAGTTGGGCTTGCTGTTACTGAGAGGTCTTTGCTGTGATCTTGCATTTGCTTGAATTACAGGGTCAGTCCTTTCTTTGGTTTGGCTGCTGGGCAGGACTCGTGCAAATACTTGACAGTTATATACCACTCTCCAGAGCTGGTCTGGAGTGTGGAAGAAACTGGAAGCTTCACAGACATGCTGGGACCCCCACTCTGAAGAAGGGACACTGTTCTCACATAGATTTAGTAACCCAATTTTGATGAAGTCTGGAGAGCAAAACAGTCTAAGGAAACGTGTGTTTCCTTTGCTTAACCTGGCACACAACCATCATTCTTATCTGGATGGACAGAGAATGTTGCCAAGATCAAACATCACTTCTGCTTCTAAATATTGACTGATATATAACACTCAATGTGACTATGTGCATTTATTACTTGAACATTAACAGTATAACTATGCATACAAATATACAAAATAGATATGCCTGCATCTTTAGATCTCTTCAAAGACACAAATGTACTGAAGACAGGAAAAAGATGCCTGTTCAAATAATTTTCTTCTATGCTTTTTTCAGATAATTTCCCCCCAAATCATATTATAAACAATAATAAAATGCCTAATATAGTACAACAGTGATGGACAAGTCAGGTCATGGAAAGAAAAAATAATTTTGTCATTCCATAGTGTTATTAAATAAAAAAATGTCTCAAAGTCTGGATTTTATTTTCTTTCTCTTGTGATGAAAACTGATAAATGTCAATGAGCTTTCCAAGAAACTTCAGTTTCTTTGGAGCCAATAATATGAAATAACAAATGTGGAAAGTCATTTATTTGTAAGATTGAAGTCTTAGGTTGCAGGGGTAGCAGCACTGAAGGCTCTCACTTTACATGTTCTCCCTGAAAATGGAAAATTTAGTCTGTGACTAAGCATTTTTGATCTCTATTGAAAACCCTAAAATCAAGGTTTTGAAATACAAAGCCACTTACTCTAGGGTAACAGGTTGCCACTAACACTTATCGTGCCCTCACTCTTTTTATGTGACACCCCCCAATAAATATGAGGCAACTTATGTCTTTCCCTGAAGAGAAATTCCTGTACAATTGCAGCACTAGTGCCAATGCTCAAAAGTACTTCTGGAATCGTCAAGGTGCTGAAATATCTGGGGATCTGGGATCTGTGCCTGAAAGCTCCAGCCATTAAGCAGAATGGAGCCAGCAGTACTTTGTGTTGTAGCATCTGCATTTTAGGCACTTGGTCCTGCAGCAGTACTTATGGTCCCCACTGAGCCGGGGTGCCTGCCCCATGCAGCACACCCAAAGCCAGGGAGGAGCTCAGGGGAGCCCGCACAGCGGTCAGAGCTGTGTTAGCCAGAAAGGAGGAAATGTGTGAGGAGAATTGGTGCTTAGTACCATATATGGGCCTTTATTCTGACACTTGCCATCACTTGAGGTTCATAAGACATCGCAAAATCAGGTTCCTATGGCTTTTTCTCCAAACTGATTATGCCTCTTTATGAGCTAATAGGTCAGGCATGGCAGTGGGACACAGGAGACTGAATTTTCCTTAATTCTTTTGTGCATTAGGATATAATCTCATGTTTACTGCCTTCCAACAGCATTCTGTAACAGCAGCATTGCAGCCATCTCTCTGGCCCCCCTTCCTGCTAAACTGCTTCATCTACGGTGGATTACTATACATCATGTGTGTGGATGCACAGGAGCCAAAAAGCAAGGGGAACAGTCCTTTATCCTTGTGGTCCGGGCACTCATTTGGAAGTGATGAGATCTGGGCTTTAGTGCCTGATCCTGTTAACATTTATGAGCTTTATGTTTACTGATCACTGAGTAAATGTATTTTTTCAGTGCTTCAAAGACAAAATAATCCAGCACAGAGGCGCTTCTGGGCATGCTTAGGCCTTTGGACACCTAAGGATTTATTTTTTGGAAAAGATAGGTATCTAAAGCTCCCAAGAACCTTTTTGCTGAGAAATAAATTCATAATGTGTAATGTTTTGAGCTTTTGGAGGTAAGCTTTGACCTGCTCATCCAAAAATCGAATTTGGATTTCTTGCAGCTGACAGTCAACACTCACTAGTGTTTATACCGTTTCCTGTGAGAGAAAACCAAATAGATAAAATATAGATAAAATAACCTTTTGAGCAGGAAGGATTCCCTTTCTGATACTGTTATTCATTGCATTTTCTGGGTACTGGATCAAAAGAAAATGGTCATTTATCATATCAGTCACCAAAATGCTTAGTTGTGTTCAGTGCTTAGTAAATGTTGTCTCTGATTCAGAAGATGTGCTATTTTTGGTGTTTTATTATGTTATTTGATATCCAGAGTTGGTAAAGTACTTGAAAAAGATGAAGTTTTCACAGAAGTACTCTCCGTCCCATAGCATCCAAGGTCACGCAGAAAGAGAGGAGCTGGCATGTGTCCTGGAAAGATCCTGTTAGTGGATCAAAAGAACAGACTAAACCCCTAAGCAGTCACTTCCTACAGTCCAAAAACTAGGGGTAAATTGAGACTTGAGCTTTTGGTAAACTTTGTGTATGCGCGTGAGTGTGTAAAAGGTGAGACAGCAATGAATACTGACCTAGAGATACTGTCCTGTGTGTACAGTGGAGATGCACAGAGATGGAAGAATGAGAAAGAAATGGCAGAAAGGTAGACTTGTATCAAAGTATTCCCCCCCTTCTTCTAGTCTTCAAACCTGTTACTTCTCCTGGCCAGCTCTGGGACAAGAGCAGCTGTATGTAACACAAAGGACCATGCCAAGAATAATCTGCCTGCAGAGAGGAGCAGGACCTGTGACATTTGTGTTAATCCTAGCTTGTCACTATGGAAACTTCTAATTCACCAGCTGATGGCTGTGACTGCTGGGGAATACAGCAGCTTGAGCACCCTGGAGAGCCTCTTTGAAGGTGGTGGTGTCTGCTCCAGCTGCTGATGTTGCAGCCTGCCCTTCTGTAAAGCATCCAATAAAGCTGGCAGGAACCTACAAAATCTCCAGAGGATAACCTGAACCCATTATTTTTACATTTTCTTACACATTGTCATAAAAGTACCTTTTACAAAACATTTGTGAAGGCATGTTCTGCCTGAAACATAAGAATCCAAGCCTGTGCAAGAGAGCTTCTCCATTTCCCCATTCTGAGTGAGCTTTTTGTATCAAGATATAGAATAGCATCATAGGGAGAAACAAATCACCATTTTCGAAAGAATGGATTAAGAAGACCTTTTGGGCATATTAAAGATTTTTTCAAACAGAGTGCCTTGGACATTGCAACTTGCCTAATTTCTCAGCTGGAAAAGCCCTTAGTTTTCTTGTGGATGCTATTGCCCATTGTGGATAAATAAAAAACACACAGTGCTTGAAGCGTAATTGTCTCAGGAGCCAAATGTCATAGCTGTTCTGTACAACAGCAGACTTCAAGCCCTCCTGCAACGGTGGGAGGGATACACTGTACAGTGACGGTGTTCAAATCAGTATATTTATGCTGATACTAATGCTTTATCCATTACTTGCTCCATTTAATTTAAATCACCTGCGTGCGTTTGACCCAGGGTGATGTAAGAGGAGTAATGAAGGAATCCAATTACTACAGTTCTACTCAGCGAAAATTAGAAATAAAAAAGAAATAGAATTATGCGTCAGTTTTTATTTTTAAATAGTGCAGTGGTGACCTGCCTAATCTGAAAAGGCAGTTAGGAGTGACTCTCACTGTATTCCTGTTAGATAATAAACTGCTCAGAATAAGTAACATGACCCTGTATTAATTTTGGAGAATTGCTTATATTTATCAGTCATTTAATTGTGGTGCTAGGGGTCTAAATTGAACATGGAATAAAATGCTTGTCAGATGCTTGCTTTCTCTGCAGCAAAACTGATAAATGATTTGAATTCTTTTCATGCTTCAAGCAAAAGACACTGACTGAATACATCCAGAAGTGACTTAAGGTGTATTCTAATTCTCACAAAAACAGAACTGAAAATTGTATTGTGATGCCAACAAAACATGTTTTTCTTAAGTTGAAGATCCAAAAATGGTGCAGCTTCAAAGCTGAAGAGATGATAGTTAGAGCTAAAATTACTGTTAAAAAGAAACTAATAACTAGTAAGGTCCTGTGCATCCTAACACCTTGTGCAAAAGAAACACATACCTAGAGTGAACTCTAGTGAAGTCAGTATGTATGTTGAGTAGTGAGTGTGTTAACAGTCCGTTAGTGCCCAGTCTCACACTGCTGCTTTACCAGACCCAGGTTCCTTCTAGCTACCTAGCAATTGTGTCAGGATCCAACACGTGCTGCTGCACTATGCAATCGAAGTTTCATTTAGGGTGGCCCTGCAGCCCTTGCTGCCTCGAGTCTCTGAAGCACAGAAAAGGTCCTCATGTTTTTCATGCTGCTATGAGGGTATGTAAATACTCAGTTTCTGAGCCAGAGACAGCTTCAAGTTTGCTGTCCTCTTTTCTTCCAGCAGTTATCTGATGCTTTTGTGTTTGGTTCTGCATCTGTTGAAGGTGTAAATTCGCCTTGGTTGCTGACCTGGAGGTGCTCCTATTGCCTACCTGGACTTCTCAAAAGAAACCTCACTTTGTAGGCCTGAAGGTGCAAGAATGATGAAGAAGACCAAACCATAACCGTGTAGCAAAGCAAAATAGAGTTAAGGAGTCATCAGCTTTCCTGAAAATCAGGGAAAAAAAATTTCCTGAAATCAACTGCAAGACTGGATAAGGAGATGCTTTTTCCTGATACCAGTGTTGAGGACATTCCTAGACAATGAAGCAAAATCCATTGCACTAGCCCTTTCAGCAATGCTAAGAAACCATTACAAATTTTTTGGACAGTGGAAGAAATCAGATATTTCTTGATCACCAGACAAATTTGGGCACCAAATGAGTTAGTATTTTCTTCTTAATACTGTAAAAAACAAGGCTGGATGAAAGTGATTTCTCCAGTTGTAAAACCACCTATTTACTCTACACTTTGTTTTCAAGGTCTGCCTCTTTTACAGTTGAGGGAGCATGACCACTAAGTCACAAAGGTGAGTGTAAGAGTCGATCTAAAAAGAATGATATTGTCTCAACATTGCTAACAGAGACCTGGAGATGGAATGTGCTCCTCATGGACACTGAGACGCTAAGACCCTGAAGGAGAACTGCATGGTACGAGGAGTACTATGCCGATCCCTGATACCTGGCGCTGGAAGGAACAACTACAATAAGGTCGCATAACAACTGTTGTTGTGACGAACCATAACATGCGTGATAATCTTGCTCAAGAAGGCAGAGACTGACAACAATCCATGGGCCAGAAGAGGAACAACGTGTATTTCTCGGCATAAAAGAGGACTCTTTAGCAACTGAATTTTAGGAGATCTCCCCCACCAAGTATCACGACGATTGGAAGGACCGGCGGGATGCTGCCTGGACCTGGGACCATAGGGACGCCTTGAACCCGTGGTGGTAGCTATAATCCTCTTTCCCTTTTCTTTTTACTTTATCTTTTCCTTCACTTTCTGTCTTTTTACCTATCACATGCTGCTTTATGGGCAAACAATAAAATTGTGCTGTTTAATTGAAGCATGACCCCTTGGCATGGTCACCTTGATTTTTTGCGCTTCGAGATCATAGTAAATGAACCGTCACAAGTCCACTGAGTGGACCGTGACAGTGGGCTAACACTGAGAAATATTCTTCAGCTTGCTCTGCTCCAGCAGTATGCCAAGGTAACAGAGTATCAGCATATTGAGATCAGGTTAATTCCTGTTACCTGTTTTGTGTCCTGAGTTCAAAGACATCAAGGTTGCCTTTATGTTTGGTGATGCCCCACATTATAACTCACATTTGCCAAGTGGTGACATAACATGCTTGTGCCCTGCACTTGCACACAGTAATCATTGTCCCATTAACACTCTAGGTACATGTGTCTGCTAGCCAAGCTGGCAGCCAGCCTTGTTTTTAACATTCCCTTCTCAAATTATTCAAGCTCATTTGTAGTATCTGTATCAGCATTATCCATGGTTAGCTCACATCTGGCCCCTGTAGAATCAGGCTGCGTAACCCTCTTTGTGTTGACACAGGGAGAGTAACGATTCACAATCTGTCTTAATGAAAGATTTTCCACGGTGCTATAGACTGATAGAAAATTAAATAATATTTTCTTAGGAAAGAGAGAGCAAGAAAAGAGCTTGTCTTCTGCTGACAGAAAGATGTGTATCTAAATCTAGGTATGCCCTTTCTCCTGCCAGCAGCAAGCTGGAATGGTGTGTGCCTTGCTTCTCCATTAGGGACAAAAGTACCATCAGCTGAAGTCTTTTCCGGCCCCTGGCTAACCTTGCATAAGCCCTGGCAGCAAGTGTTATGCAAGGAGTAGGTAAAGGTAGTGTTCCCTACAGAAATAAGAAAAATAGCAGCATGTAGATGTAAGTATACAGACATGTTTTAATACAATGCATGTTTCCATCATGGCCTTAATTATAAACGAAATAATTTTGTTGTTATGTTAATGTTCTTATAAGGCACTAAATGTTCACATTGATTTAAATTTTCTTTTTCAGGACTATCATCCTTTTGCCTAAGGGTAAACTACTACTGAACATACTTGTGTAATTCTCCTGAGGGAAGGATTAAGTTACTGTTTTATTTAAACTATTAGGACATGTTACTCTGAAATGGGGCAGTTTCAGTTGGAGTAGAAGATGGGTGCTGAAGCATGGCACTGCAGTTTTCCCACTGGTACGTCACTCTCTAGACTCCCCTCTGACATATGCCTGGCTTGCAGGGTGTACGGTCTGGTCGGTGCAGTCCCATGGAGTATGTGAGTCCCTGGGAGTCATGGGATGCCCATCAACAGCCCTTTGGAGCGAGAGCTTCAGTGTAACTGTGACACTGGTTTGAAATGGTGGGAGAAGGAGATTGCAAAGAAGGCAGAAGAAAAATGAAGCTGCAAAAGAAAGATGAAAGATGGAAAATAATGTATTTTAGGTTCACATGTGCACATTCAACAGTTTGCCTTTCAGGAATCTGGCAGACTGCTTGCTTTCTTCATTACTTTTTCTTTTCTTGAAGACTTCATTACAAGATACAGTGGCAGGACAACTTTCCAGTAGCTTGATAATGACTATTTCCCCGACTAATGAATCTCTCTGTTGTGCTCCCTGGGGCTTATTTCACTGATTCACATATGGTCTTATAGGGAGTCAGTTGCCTCAGGTTATCATTTAATAAAAGATGCTCTCTTTTACTCCCCTTTGCTGTTATGTTTTTGATGCAGTTATGAAGCTTTTCCTGATCAACTTGTTTGTGATAATTTCAGATTCAAATTTCAATCTTAAATGAACATGGAGCGCCCAGGAAAAAAAGAACAAAACCTAAACCCCGAGCCAACAGTGCAGGCCTGATGTTGCATTCACACAGAGAGAAATGACCGTGGGAGCAGGATTCAGTGCGACTCCTCCCAGCCCTCCCACAGCTCACTGGCATTTTCTTGCTGCCTTCCTCTGCCAGCCCTCCCATTTGCTCTTATCCTTGCTCTGAAGAAAAGGTGAGTGGGGAGAAGAGCCCTTTCTGAGACAAGAAGAAATGTGACACTGAAAAAAATGGAAAGAAAAGGAAAGAAAATAATATACCATGGCAACAGCCATATTACTCTAAACCTGCTTCTTTCTGAGAGTGACAAGGACTCCCCTGGCCCTTCCTTCATCTGCCTTGTCTGCACGTTTCAGGCAGCTGTGCAGCACCTCTGCCTGCTGCTGCTGGCTCTTGCTGCAGAGGTGTGAAGGCACCATGGAGGGCCAGGGGCTGCACGTTTCATGCACTCAAGAAAGCTCTGCCTGAACCTGCCTCAGGGTCAGAGACCAGGACAGGAATGGAGACAGTTTACAAGTCACAGTTTTCACATAGGTGAGGTGTCATCAGCTCCGCTGGATGTCTTAGCTGTATTTTGTGCTTTTATGACAAACGTGCCTCAAGTGCATCCCAGAGGTGTGGCTGCTGACGAGCGGGACCCCAGTCAGCTTTTTTTGTTAAGATAGTTGTTCCTGGTCAAATATTCACGTGCTGGCCTGTTTTCCCCCTTAGCTTATGATGGAAGTGCACCACACGAGGCACTTGAAAGAAGACAATTTACCACCAACTATGCTACACAAGCCCTGAATTTCTCTTCCAGTCACAGGTGACTAGGCAGCAGATGTTCAGACCAAAAGCCCCCACAGAACATCACTCCCTCACTTCCCTGCTCAGCAGAGGCCACAAAACACTCCCAGTAGCCTGTGGCCAACTTAGACCTAAAATATAAGGTTAAAAACCACAGATTTTTGTTTTAGAGGAAAAAAAAAAACCCAAAAACCTAGAGGGAAGATCATGTGGTATTTGTAGGGTGAAATCAAGCAAGCCTTGGAAATGGGCCATACCTTTGTCTTTCTTTACAGAAAGGCAAAAATAGTTCCTGACAATTCTGACTCGGGGAAAATTCTCTTCTGACCCCAAATCTGACAATGGTAATAAACAAGACACACTGGGCAAATACTTATGAGGCCTTCATACTGAGGAGCAGCTGTGAGCTTTGTTTTCTTTATCCTGTCTCTGTCACCAATCTTCAGTAGCTCAGGAAAGGGCAAAAATCTACCCCAAAGCAAGGTTATCAACAAATAAAGGTCTAGCCTGGCTTCTTCCACCAGAAATACCAAATCTTCATTAAATAATTCATTAACACAGCCTAAACATGATGCACAGGTATGCACTATGGAAACAATATCAAACAGGGAGCTGTTACCTCAGCTAACATACAAGCAGGACCAGGGGGCCACATGAAACTGTCCTACAACTGCTGAGCACCCTGCTCAGAAACACCCTTTCCCTGTTTCCCAGCAGGATCTTAACTGATCTCATTGTGGTGCATGAAAACCTTCAGATGAAGATCTTGCAGAGGTTGTTCAGTCTATCATTTGAAATCCTGTGGGTGGATTCTGCTTTTGCAGGAGATGATCCTGATGGGTAGGTTTATGTTGACCAGTGCAGTAATACAATGAACCTCCCATATGGTGGCAGGTTGGGTGGCTGTATCCCACGGGCACTCCAAATCAAACTGCCCTGCAAGACCTTTAGGTGGGATTATAACTGCATCCACCTCTACAAAGGCACCTGGAACAACTCCAAATACCTTTGCACTGGAGTCACTTTGCCTGCTTTTGGGACCATAGCTGATGTGTTGGCACTGTGCTGCATAGGTACTTCAGCCCATTAGGAAGCATCTCCAATTATTCATATGGTGAAGAGATGTTTCCTTTCATAATATACACCTATCCTTCAGAAATGAGAGTATGCACATTTTCCAGTTGGTAGTACACTTTCTTTTAATCCAGAGCTGACATTTGAACATAATTAACTCGTGAAGAAAGCTTCAGATATGACTTTGAACTTCAGACCTTCTCATGTCTGTCTGACTTATAGGTTCTGATTTTCATTAGTCCCATAGCTGCAACAAAATCTTCAGTTGTATGTGCTATAACATAATATGTATATTATTCAAAAAACAAAGAATTGAGAGAAGCTGTTCTTCATAGGTCAGGACTACAGAGCATGTTATACAATGGAAAGGCCCTGTGTGAAGCTTAAAGGTGACGCCAGATACAGGAGTGCCTCAAAGCACATATGCATTTAAGCCAAACTTATGCAAAAAATCTGTATCGCTGTGATTTGCTTTTTTTCTGTATTGCAACTTGCAAGAAAATCAGTGTAGGACGTAGGCCACTTTTCAAGGCTGGAGGGTTTTAAATCAATTGGACACTTTTTCCTGACACATCACGTGAAGGAGAAAAGACCATGACCCAATTAGAAAAATTTGCTTTAGTAAAAAGTCACTATATCCTTTTTGACTGGTTAATCAGGTTGTGTGAAAGCACATGACTCATGCCTGCAGCCAATTCTGATAATTAGTCAGAAACTCAAGTAAGCAATGCAGGAAGTGAAAACACTAGATGGGGGCATAGCAGCAATGAATCCTTGGTTTAGTCCAGGGGTCCTCAAACTTTTTAACCAGGGGGCTGGAGCATGGATGAAGTGGCAGGCAGCCATCTGCGGCTGCTTGGTTTCCCCTCCCCCCCCAAACCCCGGCAGGGGGAGGGGGGGCAGTGAGGAGTTCTGTAAATACGGAGGGCTGGATTGAGGACCCCGAGGGGGTGTATCTGGCCCACAGGCCGTAGTTTGAGGACCCCTGGTTTAGTCCTAACATATAGGTTTCACCTGTGAACTTGTATCCACTGAAACTCCCTGTATGTATGGTGTAGTAGAAAGAAAGCCTCACCTTGCATTACCACCTACTTCTTGCAGTTCAGGAAACAGTAAGTAATACATAATTTCCTGTAGAAATCATGATCATGTGGTCCTATGAGAACTGGTAGGCTGCTGTCCTGGCAGTTTGTGCACCAGGGTTGTCACTATGGAAAGATGTGGCTGGCCAGGGGAGCAGTACAGACATCAAGTCCTGCTCCTAAGCAGGTTTTATATGGCCTTGCTGTAATGTCTCCCCACTCAGCACAGGACCACTGTTTTTGTATGCAGCAAAGCATACTGCTTATACTGCTGTTGGCCCTTTATGGCGATTGGTGAGAAGCATGGCAATGAATGAAGGGCTCAACAATAATGCTAAAATGGAGGACAGAGTGATGTTGCCAGCATCGATCTGAATAGCAGTACAGACAAACTCACCATGACTCCCTCTCTTCACCTGGGCTATTCCTACCTCAGGGCCTGGAAACACTAAATTCAGCTCAGAGAAGCTCTGCAGGTCCAGCTCCTTTGAACACGTTATTTTTATCCTGTCCTGCTTCAAGACTTGCTTTATTTACGACTCATTCCCCCTGATCTACCTTCTCTGTGTTTTTTATTCTTTTTGGTTCTCTTTGCTTTCTTTTTCACTTCATTCCTTTCGATGCTTTGACCTTTTGTTTTTTTCACACTCATCTCAGCCCTTCCTCTCAGGCACTGTCCCATTTTCTTCTTTCCTTCACTTGTCAGTCACAATCTCCTCACTCCTATCCAAGCCATTGTACTTCACCACAGCCTTGCTGCATCTACCCACCCAGTCCTCCAAACATCCTGCAATTAGTAAAAATTCCTGTGTTGATCTGTAGAAAGTATTGCAGCACTGCACACCAGCATTAGGTGGAGGGGGAAAGACTATTAACTAAAACAGACACCAAAATATTTAGTTGTATGGGTATGGATGGTACACAGCCTATGTTTAGTGTAATGAGACTGGGATAAAGCATGGACCAGTGTTAACCCATGACTGTCTGTGCTGTTTAACAGCTATCAGGTTCTCTGAAGTGGTTTTGGACTGTGCCAAAGACTGCTTAGCTAGTTGGTGCCTGGCACAGCCTGAGGAATAGCATCCCACAGGCAGTTGGGTTGCAGATATCCTGCCTGGGGGAGTACTCTGTGCTTGGGGAGAGCTGTGGAGTAAGTCCTCCCTTCAGGAGCTCATACCGCATTAGGCAGCTCCATGATAGTTACAGTCCTATGTATCTAATTTATTTCACTGCAAGAAAACAAAGAGTGTGTGTAAACCTTCTCAAAACCAAAAGCTGCAGGGACCTTTTCATCAGCATTTACACACCTCTCAGCAGAGGTTCAGGATAAGCATCTATTCCACAAAGACTTTGCGACGAAAAAGCTGATCACGCGGAGCAATCATCACCCGTGAAAACAAGCACAGCCACGAAGAGCTAGTTTTCCTTGACAGCTTGCTTTGGAACTGAAAGAGTAATAAAAGCATTCAGGACATGTTATGAATCGTGCACAATGCCCAGAAATGTACCTATCTCCTTTTTTATAATCCACTATCTTCTACTTAAGAGCAGGTGTTAGCTTGGAGAAGAGAAACCACTTGCTCTGTGTTTTGCAGTACAATCCCTTATACATTTGAGTGGTCTTGCAGGCATGCTACTTATTATGTATTTTAAAACTGGGAATAGGGAGAAAAATAAAAGAACTGTAATATATGTTGTTTGATTTTTTTTCTTGTCATTGATTCTCCCAGGACAATGGCTGGGAATCTTAGCTCCTGAATGTATCTTTGGAAAATACTGTGTGTCACCTTTGAATATAAGGAAGGAAGAGATTAATTAAAGAATGTGCAGACTGTAATAAATATAGCTCTGGTCTAAAGAGAAAGGGGGGCATTTCATTCATTACTCTACATTTAAGTCTCCTATATCTGGCTCTACATTTGATTTCAGCAAACAAAGTTATTTTAAGCTGGTTCAGCCATTTCTCTGAGTTTTAGAAAATAATGAATTTTACTGAAGTTCACAAAAGAATAGACAAGATTTTTAAGGCATGTTATGTAATGCAAGATTCAGTACAGCATTTTTATTTTCATATGCTTCAGTGCATTGTATTAGGAATTAGTCTAATGTTCTGTCTTTAAATGGTTGTCTTCCCAATTAATCAAAAATTATTAAATATATTTAAAAGATTTAAAGATGCCCCTCTCAGATGCAGCTATGAGAAGAGTATTTTCCCTCAGTATACAGATTATAATGGATTTCAGAAACTTTTTAAATATTGTTTTTTCATGCTTTCAAATTAATTTTATTGGTAGATGTAAAGAGTTTAATAAATTGGTGTTCAAAAACACAAGTAATGAAATATATAAAATCTGATACAAGTATCATTTTAACAAATAAATTGATTCATGATAATTGAGTTACATTTTCAAGAGAAGCAGCAACGTACTTTTGAGAACAGAGGGAAAAAAATTCTGTTAAAGGAAAGTGGTTTTCTGAAAAGATCTGAAAAGATGAGACAAAAACTTTTCCCTTATGTTTCTGTAGATAATTTCTTATGCCAGTGGAACAAAGCTGGTCATTCTCTTTAACTAAACTTGTTTACTTAATATTACCCACAGAATGGTTTAAATTCATGCGGAGCTGCTTAGTAAATCAAGCAAACTGATTCTTCTGTGTCTTTTTGTTTCTATAAATAGAAAGAGATACTAATGTATTTGCCTTTCACAGCTAATTTCACATTCATCTGATGTCATGTGTAAGATTTAGCATATCATTTCAATCTAATCTGTACAGAAAGACCATTGAGATCAACCAGGAGGCTTTGGGCTTAGATAACCAGATATAAAATTAGACAACATCCTTTACTTTGCAGTTTTGATGTCAGCGTGTAAGTACCAGAACAAAGCTTATGCTGATCACGTCACTGTCTTCCTGACATTTCAGAGCACACGTTTCCAGATTTAGCTTTTGTGTGCATGTGTTTTACAGTAGAAAACAATTAACAACACAATCTGAATAAAGTTGGCACACTTTACTTTTATCATGGGGACTTAAAATCTTTGTGCTTACAGAAAAATCCTTTTTCTGTAGGACAGTAGTAGAGCCTGGCCTGCATACATATGCCTGAGGTACAAGTGTCGTGTCACGGTGGCATAAACTCTCTAGAGAGCTTGGCAGTCCTGTGGCGAATGGGCACTTGTCCAGGGCAAAATGATGGATCGACAGCTCCAGGGTTGTTTTGGCAGATGGGGTCACCAGGACACAGACATGCCTTGATTAACCCCCTGCTCTGTGGATACTGAGGGTGAGGAGAACTGAAGACAGACTAGCATCAGGGGATGCATAAGCTCACATAGGAGCCTGCGCAGTGTGATGCATGTTTTCAATGTGATGCTCTGGAGGGCTGGTGCAGATCAGGCTTCTTAAGATGGAGAGGCAAGGTCATATTGTCTTTTTTTGTAGTTTGTGTGTGTTCAGTGATGAATTTGATTCTTGGTCGTGCTTGTACCAACAGTGCTCATAGAAACCATGTTACAAAACGGGCTCTGGCACTGGTCTCCCTGCTGCGACATGAAGACAAATGACGGTATCATGAAACCTCCTGGTAACAGATTTTGTGTTCAGTCATGTTTCCTTCTGGTCTCTACTCTGTCAGAGAAACAAAAGGTTTCAAGTGTAGCAGAGGCCTGAAGGGGTATCATCATTTTAAAAAACAGGACTGCTTCCAAAATCTTAACAAAAATGATACCAAATACTCCAGAAATAATTAACTGCTTTTTTTAAAGATGAGCAAATGTTATAATTGTGTTTTATCGAAGAAATGCATTTATTGAGGTAGAGAAAAAACCAAAAAACCAAACAATAAACCTTACTTGAATAAGTGTTGTGGCTGAATCCCGAACAGGGACTAAGCACTGCGCAGATGCTCGCTCACTCCCTGCACAGTGGGGTGGGGGAGAGGATCGGAAGAGTTAAAGTAATAAAACTCGTGGGTTGAGATAAAGTAATAATCTTAATAGGCAAAGCAGAAGCCGTGCACGCAAGCAAAGCAAAACAAGGAATTAATTCACCACTTCCCATGGGCAGGCAGGTGTTTGGCCATCCCCAGGAGAGCAGGGCTCCATCATGGGTCATGGCCATCATGGGTTATGTTTTCGTGGGACAACAAATGCCATAACACCTAATGTCCCTCCCTTCCTTCTTCTTCCCCCAGCTTATATATACACTCAGCATGACATTCTGTGGTATGGGATATCCCTTTGGCAGTCCCGTGCCCCTCCAGCCCTCTCGCTGGCAGGAACTGAGAAACTGAAAAGTCCTTGACTTATTATAAATATTGCCTAGCAACAACCAAACCCATCAGTGTGCCGTCAACATTGTTCTCATAAGAAATCCCAAACACAGCACTGCACCGGCTACTAACATGGAAGTTAACTCTACCCCAGGGTGAAACCAGGGCAATAACTTAATCAGACTCTGGTGGAGGTTCTTTCTGTGCTATCATATCAAATTTTCTTATTACAAAAAACCAAAAAAACCCCAACTCAACCAAAACAAAGGAACCAAATGTCCTAAAGGAAAATGTTGTAGAGCTAAAGGAAAGCAATTGAAAATAAATAAAACATATCTAGTTTTACATTGTTTCATGGTTTATTGGTAAATCGTAAGTTCATTTGAAAACCTAAGACAAAAATGACTAAGAGGTTAACGGGTAGCTCACAATAACACCCATGAAGCAAACTGAGGGAAAACCTGCTTGGTATTTTCTCTCCCTTTGCTTTTTCCTGAGAAAGTGAAGCAATCTACTTGATGGTTGGTACTTACAGGTTTTGCAAGGCTATGGAGCATCTATGTTTTAAAGAGAGCAGAGAGTATTGTATTCCATTCATAAACGAAGCATATTTGCCAGAACTCAACTCATAGAGGAATAGGCTACGGGGCAATGTGGCAGCCAGGAAACAAGCCTGTCAGCCTTTTGCAGAATGTTATTCTCTGATCTTATTGATGAACAAATTGTAACTTGAGACATAACTACTCAACCATTTTTTCCAAATTACCTGCACTATTTCAATAGCTTTAGCAACTGCCAAACAGTTCCATAGGCCCTGTTCATCTGGACCCATTTGAGTGACAAATTACTGGATTCTGTTAATGCCATGAAAATTTATGACTACTTTCAATACTTGAGGAGATATCGATCCAATAGAAGTTTTATTACAGCTTTGAGTCATGCTGCAGAAAGAAATTACCTTTGTAATGATCTTACTCCCTAACCAATGGTTCCAATATGTATTGCACTAGAAGCATGCAGACGGGGTGGGCAAGCGGAAAGTCTCTCTTAAAGGAGTGATTTTTATGCAAACCAGCAAGAAACTATCCATCCAATGGATTTCTAGTGATGTTTATATCTGTAGAAAGCTGGCAGTACAGACTCTTGAAGCTTATTAACACCTCAATTTCTAACGCAGAGGAAGACCTGTGCGACTGTCGATGGTGGTTTAGTTTTCTTTGCTGAAGGCCTGGAAAATCTGCTGTGACTTCAGGAGATTCAGCGGTGTTTCTGAAACCTGTGAAGTGGCACAAACAATAAACTGTCATCAGTCCTGTTCTGGCTGGATTTTTCATGTATACCCTCAGAGGTACCGACGACCACATCATATACTGCACTTCAGAAATGTACCTGTATAACTGCCTGTCTTTTTTCCCTTTTGTCTTGTTTTGAACTAAAAGGCTTTTAAAGAAAAAACATATGGCCAGTTGGACTGAAAAAACCCAGGAACCCTTAAGTGGGTTTATTTTCTTGGGGGTCAGTTTTAGCCTCTTCTTAACAGTTTTATGATGAAGTACTATCACATTGAAATACTTCTGCAAAGCTGCATGCTATCCTAAATTTGAGATCTACCCCTAGACCTTAAAAAATAACAAAATTGTAAGAGGCAGCATCATTGTGCTTGCAAGGTTCAATTATATCAATAGACATTTGTGATAATAGGGCTAAGCTGCTATTTTCCTTTGACCTGGGCTAAAGAAATTGCAGCAAGAGCAAGAAATACAATGGAACAATTAGTAAAAGCAAATAGCTATGAGTTGCTCCCAAACTCAAAAGAATGTAAACTTTCCTTTCTCCAGTATTGGAGGTCAAGAGAGAAAGCTTGCAGGAGGTACGTTATTCTGTAATTGCAGATAGCAGAAATGGTATCACTGGGTACTGCGGCAGAGGAAGGGCTGGCATGAAGGTCCTATTAGCAGTCTCTTAAGCCAGCCTTTTTCCATTCCATTACACTGCTATATGCTTAAGACTATTAAATATAGATATTCTAAGTAGTGGATTTCTTAGACACAGAAGTATTACTGACAACCTTTGTTCCCTGAATTTGCAGATTCATTTCTGCAATATTTTACCCTGTGTCCTTCTTACTATAAATCCATGGAATCCTTAAGAAAGCTGGACTTGCTCTAGGAAGATTTTTTAATAGCTTATTTCGTCCACATGCTACAGCTATGTGAACTCACCATTTGTACAGTTGCAATTAAGCTTTTTTTTGTCTAGCTTAAATGTAGCTGAGGCACAGCAATATTAGCGAAAAGGCTCTATGGGCTCCCTGTTATTAACTTATCTTTGGTACCAATAGCATGATTAACTTTGCATCTGCCATTAATAACACAGATAAAAATATGCATCTTTCTTACAAAACATTCTAATTTCACAGGCCCATGGGAATTTACTTGCTTATTATTGCTTTTGTTTCAGTAGTGTTTGCTGTCAGATCCATGGATTTAGTGTGGGAAAACACCCCTGGCTGTCAAATGTTTGTTATTTGTGCCCGAGTCAACTAAAAGACAAAGCAAGCTGATTTTCCTTAGGATGCAACTGAAGGGGAAACACTGTCAAACTCCATCTGTCTGCAGTTCAGCTGGAAAGAGCAGAAACACCTGCCTGGAGGGATGGAGCTGTGCAGCTCTCTGAATCCACAGGATCAGATTGCTCTTACTTGGATGCCTGAAACCTGTCAGGTGTAATTTGAAGAGACCTTTTCAAGCCTTCAGAACATGACATCATGGTAGATATTTCTCAAAGCTGATCAGAGAATTATGCTCAGGAATACCACAAAATAAAATTGCTTCATATCTAAGCATGCATGCTGTCTGGATCCAATTTTCCAGAGCAGGATGCTTCATTTTGAAGGGAGCCCAACCTCATTTTGTGGGTGAGGTTGCAGCTCATGACATTTGCCATTCCTTTTTGATTTTCCCTGTTTCTGTGACAAACTGAATCTCTTTATCTTGCATTTGAAGTTTGATATATAATTTTCACAGTTAGATGAAGCAAAAGCAATGTATTCCTACTTGATCAAATCTTCATCTTACTGCCAGCATGCATCTCTGTATTTTTAGAGGAATTTACCTCACCGTGCAGGTAGTATTTCAAGAGGTAGCACCTGGGATCTGTTTGTTTTAAGGTGTGAACTTGCTGTAAGGGAGTTGTGTGCACAGAAACCTCCTGTGGGTCTCCCAGCCACGGGGGAGTTCCCAGTAAGTTGCTCTGCTCTGTGTCCTGCCCTGCAGCTGAGGGCAAGGGTCTTTCAAGAGCAGGGAAGGGATACGGCCCAAGTCCAAGGCTGTGTTCCCAGCTGATTTGTTAATGGAGATGGACAGCTATTTCTCATCCCACGAATTACATAAGGCCTCAACACAATTTTTTCTCCTGAAATCTGCTGCCTTACATATTTTGATAAGGTGAGAATGGCTTATGGTGAGCAGAACTGAAGCTTCCTTCAGCTGGGGAAATGTGTGAGTGTCTGTGGCTGCCTTGCCCCAAGGACCATTCCACAGGCCTGAACTTGGCATGCATGTCGAGAGGCAAAGTGACAAAAATTGAAGGTACAGTGAAAGGTAACAGTCACAGAACACTTTAAAAATATGAAGAAAATTAGGGTATGCTGTGGTTGGTTGGCAGACAGGTCAAATAAATACAAAGTGGTGCAGGCTGAGACTGCTCTCCTTCAAACTGAAGGGTTTGCACAGAGCAAACAGGAGTCTTCTCTCTCCTCCAAAGCAAGACACTCAGAAGCAACTGAGAAATTGCTGTGCAGGATGATGATGACAAACCAAATAATGTCTCCCCACACATATCCGATAAGCAACAGGCATAAATTGAAAAATGGAATGAAACTATTCTGCATATTATTACAAAGCTACAAAACCCGTCACTCTTTCCCACACCACTAACAGAAAGCAGACCACCTCATTTTCTTAGTATTTGTCCATTGTAAAGTAGTGCTTCTACATTTCTTTAACCACAGTCCACCAGCAGGGCTGGACTAATAGCATGAGACAACATGGGCAAACTATGTATTTGTGTTCTAAACAACTGAAGACATTTGAAAAATTCTCTATGTGTTTGTATCTTTCTTCTAATTCTTTCTGAACACAGACAGATCTGTTCAATTTTTCTTTGTGCAAAAAATGCCTTGTCTCTTGCCAGAAACAAGTCAGTCTTTTCTCTTCCATGATAAACATCTTCAGCCTTTCTTCTTTTATGCACCAAATACTTTTGTATTTGGTTCTAGAACATCCTTCCCATCCCGAATGTGCCAAAAAATATGGATTTCTGACAAATTGCTCAGGAGGATGCATGAGGGAAGTCCCCAGAGAAGTGGATTTCACTCTCATGCCATGGAAGTTTCATGAACTGCTATCACATAAAAATTACTTGCTCTTGTACCTCTAATGTTAGGCTCAGATACTCACATGCATCTGAGCCTTCTTCCAGTGAGGTGCACCCACTCCATGGCTAGCAAAGCCACCTCTGTCATCTCCAGCTTTGCTCACAGCTCAAGGGGGAAAGACAGTGGTACCTGTGGGGCAAACGCATCAACCCTACAGTAGCCTATGCCCCAGAGCATGGGAGAGGTAAAGAGCCTGAATAAAAAGGCATGCAAACAGCACCAGGTGAGAAGCAGGAACAATTTCTTTACCCTCCTCAGGTGCAGGTGGTATACACAGTAGCACAGCTATGAGTCAAAGGCATCCGTTCACTTTGACTGGGCCAGGCATGATTCCTGTCCCTCCATTTGGAGGAGAGCTCATGGTCAGGCACCAAGGTCACCAAGCTGAACCACTTATTAACCTTGAGGTTTATAGTAACGTGGGATGGATCTGCCACCACAGGTTGTATGTCACAGGAAGCAGACACATTAGGAAACAGCTGTTCCACATCAGGATATACACTTCATTCCTTGCTGTGGGGAACAACCAATCTTTTCCCTTCCCCCATGGAAGACAATTGGAAGTAAATGCAGCTCTTTAGCACAAAAGTGGGGTTCTAGCAGGGTGAATGCCTTCCTGCAGAAAGGCCACTGCCATTGCTCTGCTTGTCTACGTGTCAGTGTTCAGCAGCCAAAAGAAAGCAAATTCCTTTCTGTGGAGGGTGGGCATTGCAACAAACAGAGAAGAAAAACAGCAGGGAAGGGAATCCAGGGAGGGACAGGGACACTATGGTATGAACATTTCTCAGGATGCCAATGCTGGGCTTTTGGAAGTAAGCCACTTAAAAGTTTCTGGAAGGAGAGGGAAAATATAATGTAGATTTATATACCCAGAGACTTGAGCAAAGTCTCTGAGGAAACATGTTATTATAATTTGAAATTATGAGAATATTATAAATTACATTCTAAATCATTCATTTAAGTCAATATGTTTCTTTTACAGCTATGTGCAAATACATAGGAAGGCATTTTGAACAGCACTAAAAACAAGTAAGGGAGAAAGAGCGAGAAAGTGAAATGAATGTAATTCTACCACTGACATGGTCAATATTTTATTATGGCTTCATAAATCTAACTGTCCCAAACTGTCCTTGGTAAAAAAGTGAAACAAATTACTGTAGTCAAGTTCCCTGTAGGTGTTAATGTGTGACATTACTGTGGCCTCCACTCTCTGCACAGTACTGAACCATTCAACTGGAAATGCAACATTACTTTCTTACTTTGCAGCTGACAAAGATTATTGTTTTCCCAGTCAGAATCTGGCAAAATAAAAGGCTCAGAGAAACATCGTGTCTCAGTGCTGTTTCTGGAACAACATTCTGCAACAAACATTAAGAAACACCGGACTGAACCTGTTACATTAGAAAGTCTCAGTCCTAACACACTGATGTAAAGATTTTATTTGCTTTTCCAATTGTATTAATAGAAACACACCTCATTTTATTTTTTTTTACTCATTTTTCTCTCTTCCTATGCTAAGAATGTATGCCCTTAACAAAACAGTCAAGAGCCATAGCTTGGAAGTTCCTTGGCATATCATTGACGTTGTCCTTCTGGATGGTAATTCATTTTTCAGGAAAAGATCTTAGTTGTAAAACCAGTTAAGTATGTGAGCAATTTATTGCAAGTGAAGATGAGTAAACATTTGGGAATTAATTTTTTGCAGGAGCAGAAAGTACCTCATGGAACATGATGACAAATCCTAGCTGGAGACAATGGAAAACTTCGGAGGGGGCTGCAGTTTAATAAAAGCATATTATAGAGTTGCCCAAAATCATTCATAAAGACACAAAGATAGTTCTTAGGTTTACAGCAAGATTCAGAGTTCACTATTTGACTGCAGCTCTGGAACATCAGGGAGCCAAACTACCCTTTTTCACAAAATTAGTGAGGTCTTTTGTCAAGGCAATGTAATGCATATTGACATAAAGCAATTTAGAAGGTCAGCCTTGAATAGTGCCATAAGAAATTGTGCAAATATTGAGAGAAAAAAAATATTTGTCATTTATTTAAAAAAATCCATGAATGTCACTAATCTAAATGTCCTCTTTTACTTGTTTCCACAGCTCAGTGGTCATGCTAGTGTGTTCAGGACATATGCCTGTGCTCAGGGATTTGTACCACCTAAATCACAGTTGTAGGCTTGGGTTAGTTACTACCTTTTATTGATAGTCACCAAAAAAGGCAAAAAGTGAATCTCTGGATGGTGATCCAGATCCAGATCAGTCCTGATGTCACTTTCACTGGTTACTCCAGAGAAGGTTAAACCTAATGTTGGAGTGTGATGCAGAGCAATGTGCTGCTGTGGCAGCAGTTATAGCTGTAAGAGGAGATAAGCACCAGAGAAAAATCCCTAGGTCTATTAATCAAATTTCCTGAATGTTCTGAAAATACTCTCTTTCTTAAAAATTTCCTGAAACAGAAGTCAATAGAAAGAAAGCATCTCATGAGTCACTTTAAAAATAACCAGACTGTTCTTCTGTAGTGACACAGCAACATCAAGATCAGTCTGCCCTGGCAACATTTTATCTTTTAATTAAACAGGGCATCAGTTGAGAGTTCTTCCTCACTGAACACACTCTAACCGAAATTCTTTCTATAGACAGTAAATTTAACATGTTAAATGTCACTGTAACTAAGGCCTTCTGGTATGAGAGCCAGACTATGACAAAAGTCAGCATAACTCATATTGATGTTATCTTGTCATTTTATGCAATGGCTTTCTAAAGAGAATGAAGGACTTTCATTTAGCTGCCAAGAAAAAGCATTCCATCTTGGTAAGAACTGAGAAGAAAAGTGTCTTCAATTCATGAAGCTATGCTGAATATTAAAACTATTTTTCACTACAGTTTTAAATAATAAATAGTTTATTTGTTCTCAGATGCTTGTCACATTCTCCTTACGTTTTTAGCAGCTATTTGCTAAACTCCTGCAGCAATGAATGAGGGCTGATGATTATACTAGATTATACTACTTACATTGTATCTTTTACATACACACAGACACACATGTGCATACATGGAAAATGTTCCACAGACCCACTGTACTTGGCAGGAGGAAAGCTCTTACTTCCAGACCTGGGCTGAGAGAGCTTGCTCACTCCTGGCAGGCCATCTGTGGAAGCAGAGGATCTCTGAGTTCACAACAGGACAGAAAAGATGATGGTGGTGCCTGTTATTTTTTTCATTTAAATGCACAATGATTGGAGGTTACCTGCAGCTCTTCAGTGCCTGAATCAAAACTGGGTAAAATGAGACAACAAATAAAACCCCTTTAAACATTAAGTCATGCCAAAACACTTTTGCAATCAAGTGCTTTTGCTGCATGGATTCTGTAAAACACAGCATGCTGATGCCATCTTCACTATATATTCCTGGTGTATTTAAATATTCTCTGGAGAGTTTGAGACCCACCACTTCGCAGTGACTATAATGAAGAATGATAATCCACTAGTGAAAATAGCCGTGTCTCAGGCTGCACTGCAATAGGGAAGGGCATGTCAAGGGCAAAGCATCAGTGTGCTGTTTGCTGAGATTTTCTTTGGACTCAGTCTCTGCAATGTACCTGGTGATTTCGGGCATATTGTTGAATATCAGTTGTCCTCTCAATCAACAGCTAAGAATAGATTTGGCTATGAAAAGATAGGTTTTTGCCACTCAGTATTCTTAGTTTGCTTCAATATGGAAAGCTGCACTCACACAAGAAAAAGAAGGAAAAAAAAAAAAAAAAAAGTAGAGGAAAAAATCTATTGCTGTTGCTTGTAAAACTCACTAACAGGGATTACCCAGTCTGACCTGGAAGCCAATTGTCCCGACTTTCTTTGGGAGAGTTGGATGCTAAGCACCCCTTGATGTGAGATGGTGTGCCAGCCCCCTGATGACAGAGGCTGAGCTCCCCTGTGCTAAGGCCAAGGGGATCTGAGAACAACAGACATTTGTGCCAGTCACCCACAGAGACCTGGGCTCTGCTGTGCTGCTCTGCAACAGAGCTCAGCGGGGGCTTTCCTATAGGCACGTCACTGGACAGCCTGAACCCCCAGCAGAGCCTCAGAAACTTTTCAAAGCCAGGCTGCAAGAGTGCCCAACATCAGAAATGAGAACTAGGTCTCAGAGCTTTGAATTCACAGGACTTTTTGCTGCAAACTTAACTTTACATGAACCAAAGTGCACTGCTCTCCTCTTTCGACATGTTCCTTTGAAGATATCTGATAGTGCAAGGGGATGTAAATCATTCATGGGGAACTAAAAATATTGGTGATACGTTGTGATGTTTTCCCCTTGGTCTCAAATGCTTATCAGCTGTACAGTTCCCTTTGCTGCTCTGGAGGATTTTAAATTTGAAATAAGCAAGAGAAATCCAGTCAACATTTCCATAAGGACATACCTGCTTTTCCCAAACAAAAAGGTAACATCTGAAGCATGAATAATCTGTTTTACTAAATTACTATGCAGCAATGAGATCTAGGTTTGGGCTTTGACTTCATCTTAACTACCTGGTAGCATTTCAGAGATCATCTGCCCCACCAGCATCTCCTTTCCAGGCATTATATAACGGCATCTCAAGGATTGTGCATTCAAGTTAATACAGGGTACCTGAGAGCAATTTTCTTCACTGGCTTGATTCCTGATTCACCTCACTGTAGCACCAAAAATAAAATGAGGCTTCTATGGACATGATACTGATGTCTTTTCTTTCTCATATTTGGGAGATATAACACTTACAGAAATATCAAGTAGATATCTGGGGAATGGCTGGGGAGCTGTGTTGCCTGGGAGATATATATATATATATATATATATATATATATATGTATATGCACACACACAGATATATATATAAAAATAAAATAACTTGCAAGTGCCTTTTTTGCTGTATAACTCACTGGAAAATATGTTTATTTCATTCTAAGCTACTCTTGTCCAGGAAACTTTTCATAAAATAATTCATATGGCATATTTGTCAATGAAAATAGATGAGACAGCTTTGTAACACTGGTGGGTGGCTCAGTCAGTTATGAAAGGAAATTCACGCCCGCCTTGCCTTCACAAGGCACCTCCTCTGCTTTTACATCTGGCCCAACAGCCTGAGGAAGAGGAGTGGGAGAAGGGTTTCTCAGATGTTGATAACCTCCTTGGCTCCTGATGATACCACCCCAAAGGCAATTTGTGCAGCTATTCCTAGAGTTCGTTTGAGAAGGTGGTCTCTGAACAGCTTGGGCACTGCTGCAGTGAGTTGTTCAGTACTGTCCCCTGGTTGAGTGACAGCTGTCTGTCTGATGAATCTATATGGGTCTGGACAGGGAGCAGCCTATGATCATGGTATTCATCTCACACAGCCCTAGGTGCAGCCCACCTTTTTTTCAAATTTCATTGCTCAAACGTAAGCCCTACAGTATTGTGTCCTCATAGTCCTGCATTCCTGGTAGCACCCCACTGTTCGAAAGTATCTTCATGCACCCATTTTTCTCTTTTGTCAGTTTAGGCATATTGTCTGGCAATTTTACTCCTACAACACAGCTTTTTCCCTAGGAAAATCATGTGGCACTGGGTAAGTACAGCCAAACTTGTCACAGACCATGTGCAAACACTCCTGGGGATGTACCTGCCACATCATCCCATGAGGCTGGACTAATGCACGGCTTTTTAAACATCTGGAAAAACTGTCAGCTGCATGCAAGTACTTCGGTGCTCTAAGGCTCAGACTTCAGCCAATTCTTTCCCAGGACTCCCCAGCTGACTATTTAATCCTTCCCTAAGCAGAGTGGGCTCATCAAAGCTGAACTGTTGCAAAGGCTGCAGTATATTTCCTGGCCAAAACCTGACAGCTAGACATGCCTAAAAATCATAGCTCCATTTCTTGATATGCTTATTGATCTAAATATCTTCTGATTAGGAGGCAGAGGTGAATAAGTTTATAACAAGCAGTTCCTGTTATGACATTCCCCTTTTGAATACCATCTGAACTGGGCAGATGTGGAAGGGAGAAGGGACAACTTATACTCTGTGGTAGACTTACAAGTGTGGAGTTGGTGCCTCTGACAGCTGAAGGCATTATGCCTCTATGCTACCCTTGGGAAGATGTGTCTTCCCAGTGCATTTTCAATGGAAATTGTCTAAAAAGATGCTTTGGCAGGGAAGTGTTACCTTGCCTACATGACTGGCAAAAATGACCTAGAAGCTATAAACCCCTTTCTTATAATTTCCAGCCGAACATGGCACAGTGTTCAATCACACTGCTAGAAGTGTTTTAGAAATGGGCTCATCATGGGTGCCTTGGCAATGCTACTTCCTCGATAGAGAGTGGAGCAATTAGGAAATTTAGCCCACTGATGACCCACTGAATCACCTCCAGGAAGGCTTGTCCCTCCTTGTGACCTGCAGAGGAAGCCTGTGACAATGAAAACCTGTGTTTGAACATTCAGATTAAAGGACTAAATCAAGACAGGATGTTTTCCAGCATATTTGCTTTTTAGAAACAACAACAAAAACCCAGAAAGAAAAAGAGAAGTTGCATAGATAACATCCAAAAGAAGGTTTAAAACTTTACGTTCTGCAGAAATGTCTATGAACTCCAGGCAGCGCTAATCTCTGAGGATCTGGAGATCCCACAGTGCTCAGGGTACTGCTGGTGGTCAGTTCCCTCAAATAACACAAACTGGATTCTTATCTTTACAGCAAAGAAAAACTGCTGGGCAGAGTGCACAAAGTCTGACTTTTAGTTAGACAAGGAACTGAAGGCTAGTGCAGGAGAAAGAAAGGTATGTGTTAGTGTAACTCCAGGATTAAAAGCTCATTGAAGAACAGATACAGGGGTTACAGGAAATTGTTTCTGATTTCTGTGATGCTGTGTATTGCATCTGTAAACAAGCCTTCTCTTGGAAGGAAAAAAATCCCAAGCCATATTGTTCCTTAGAGAGGTTTTAAATACTTCAGCAATGTCATTGAAATGAACCCAGGGATAAGTCATGTCTCTCAGGAGACTGAGTTGTATCATAGCAGGAGAAACTCTATTGTCATTTATCTGGCAGTGGCATGGGAGCCAGCTCAGCTTAGACCCCTTGGGTCTTGTGTAGTCATCCTGGAGCTTGAGAAGCTGAGCCTGGCTTTGCAGGGAGTCCAGCAAACCAGTCTGCCTGAAGCTGGCCGCGCCCCACACGGAGACAGGTGGTGCTGGGCTGGCCAGGATGGTCCTAACTGGGTAAATCAATATCCTTGCTGCAAGTTGGCGTGCAGTGCTGCGCTGAGGAAAGACATGACTTTCCCTTTACCCAGATCCTGCCTGTGAGAGGGACTTGTGCCAAAGCAGTATGGAAAGGAGTTGAGTTTGTGCTTGAAGGCACAAACAGCATTTGAATTTAGTGCAGATGTGACCTAATGACCCTTTCCAGAAATATCATTTTTTTCAGAAGTTGGTTAGAGATTGACAGGACTAACCCTTCTTTTTCACTGCTCATGTACTGTTGGGTGTGTGGCATGCTGACAGGAAAAATGGGGTGCAGGAAGTTAGGGTTAGAATAAAACTTTATTAAGAAGCTCTTTAATATTTATCTACTCTGTAATCCTGGATGCAGAATAAGAAACTAGCAGGAGTCTAAGCATCAATTCTCTAAAACGGTCCCTCTTTCAGGAGGACTAACTAGCTTCACAAAAAGCTGGCAATACAAACACCTTTGGCTCAGTCCTCCAGAGCACTAAGCTGCCTCACTCTTAGGTCAGTGGTGGCCTCACTGGGCCCTGCAGGTTTTGGTGGGACTCCTTTAGATAACAAAGGCCCAAGTGCATTAATTTCTTTACAGGCTTTGAATCGCTTTCTGGGCTTTTATTGTCTTGGTTTTACATAATCAATCTATTTACTTCCACCTGCCCTTAGTATTTTCAGTAACATATTCACTGCTGGAACTGACTTGCATATTTTGATTTTTCTTAAGCAATGAAAGCTGAAATATTTTTTTATCGCCTTGTGGGAAACCAACTGAAAGTGTTTTAAATGAAAGCATTTACGGTAGTATCAGTTAAGAAGTTGTGGCTGCATACATTTATCTATATTTCATTTTTGAAGCCATTATTTCTGCTCCCCCTCATACCTAATAATTTAAAATGGCAGAGGTCAGACAATACCTCTTATTAAAAAGAAGAAAAGACCACACATAGAAATTACTTTTGTTAGCAAAACCAGCAGATTTCACCAATTTTCAGTATGTTGTACATTAGTGGAAAATGTTTCTGTCAGCTTTAACTGTCCCAAATTCCATTACAGCACAGTATATAACATTGGCAGAGTTCCGAAGGACTTCTCTGGATAGAAAACAGCAGCTATTTTCCACATGATGTAGCTGCTGCAAAACTGTTGGGATGAGTAAACTAAGAAGCAAGAGGGAAGGATGTGAGCACTCTTGCCTTGACTGTATAATGGAGGTTTTGGCTTTTGATCGATTTAGTGAAAAGGCTCCATCCCATGCCCATTTAATTTTAACTTTAGACATAGACATGCTCTTCCACAGAGATTACCCAAATCTACCAGGTGTTTTTTCCAGCAAAATCAATCCATGATCCAGACTATGGTTCTGAAAGAAACATGGACCTTTCTCTTCTTGAGTGGTTCCTGCCTCAGCTCTGCCCTCTGGCATCCTTAATAATGTCCTCTGCCTCCTGGTGCTGGTCTAGCCCAGGGATGGATGGGCCCCTGAAACTTCTTCAAATGTTTTGTGTGTATCTCCACAGGAAAAGAAGAGAAGATGAAGACAGAAATGAAGGGGAAGGACCAAATGAAAGAGAACACAGTATATTTTCTTTCATTGTCTGTAAGAGTTTTTTCTCCCCAAATGACCATTCTTCCTGCAGTCAAGGGTCGTGCTTAGATATATTCAGATAGAAAGAAGAGAGAGGAGAATAATGAACAACTTGGCAACCTAATCAGATACAGCTTCATCTTAGCAAAATGGTTGGAAAATCACTTAACATTTATAAGGAGTGGAAGGGGAAAGGGGGAGAAAAGGGGAATGAAGCCAGAGAACCAATGTCTCCAAAATACAAATGCTCTGCAGTGGACTAAACCCCGGTTTACTGATCTGATTAAATCAATACAAACAAAGTCCTCCCAAGCATGCACACATGAATTAAAATGCTAGTTTTCTTTCATAAAGGTAAGTGCTCTACTCCAATTAATCAAACTCTTCTGAAACTCTTGAGACACATCAGCTGCTTACTGATCTGATGCCAGGTTTGCTCATCCTGGGTCCAGCACATGGTGGGTAGAAACTCAACTGACCCATTGCCATGCTATTTGGGAGCTCTCAGAGCCATGGCAGTGAGCATTATAGAGTTTACAAAAGAGGCTCAGCAAAGTTCCAGTGCCAGCCACCTGTACATGATGGGAGACAAGTACTTACTGAATTCAGGAATTCTTTCTACCTTTCTGAATGATCAGCATTTGTGCTCAGATTAAAGGAATGATTACTGTAAAAGCATACTGTAAAAAAAAAATTATTGGAAGTCAAACTTTAAGAGAAGCCCATCACTTTAGCTTATGGAAGTTTGCCTTCTTTGTCATCTCTTTGATGGCCATTTCTTGCCTCTAGAGATTAGACTTTCACTGTACACTTTGTATATCACTGTCCTGTGATTAATATGTCATGTAAGAGCAGGTGATTTAATCTGTGCCATCTGGACTGAAAGTCTAAGCATTGTAGGATTTAAATTCCTTTGTTACATACTGAAGATGGATATTCAGCAGCCTGAGCAGTATTTCTAGTGTAAGATTCATGTAATGTTCGTAAGTAAAAACCACAATGATTTATTATGAGGGAAGTATAAGAAATAGTACATGGAAATAATCTAGTTTTGTTATCATGGTTCATTGTTCTTTTTGCTGTTTAGCTCACAACAGCACCCTGTCAAGAAAAATACCCTATTACTCTTGTGGATGGACAGACACCTACAGGTTGTAGATGTTCCTGGCCTACAGGTTCACAACACAGTCTGAATAAAATGCAGTAGGGTGAGTGTGAGGCTTTGCAATGTGCACCTTTTTAAGTATAACACAATTTGAAACCCAACTCATGCTTGCTCAGCTTGCTTCCTGGGACTGAGTCATGATCCCTCATAACTTTAACACTCACAATCAACAAAACAGAGGTTTCACAGCTGTGGGAACAGCAGTTTTGACATCTCTACCCATGAATCATTATCTGTGCTTTAACTACAGGACCCTTTCTGCTTCCCAATGTTATATTCCATCCATGTTATATTCAATCTATCCCATCCACGGAAGAATGAGCGAATATTTCCTGTGATGAAAATCTCACAAATCTTGTTTTTCCCAAAGAAGATGTATTATAACAACAGATTTTTTTGAACATTGGCTGTGGTGGTTGTGCTGAAAGATTCATGCTTGGAAAAGAGTCCTGTTTTTAAAGTTTGAATTGGTCAGTCACCTTTATCAAGGTCCCTTTACATCCAAAATCTCCTTGCTGTTCAAGCTGATAAAAAGTAATCAGATAGAGATGCTAGCCTTTATGTACTTCTTTTTATCTGGGGTATGATCCATGAAACTATGCACTTTATCTCATTTGACTTCTAAAACTGATTGAGAGAAATTCTTGAAATATCTTATCAGGCCAATGCTGTGCAGAAATAAACAGTGTCGTTTGTGTAAAAACTTTTCCTTTAAACTTTCCTACATTTTTTTTTTTGTGTGTATAAAAGGGTGAACAGAAGAAATGTGATGAAGTAAACCATTGCTGTGTCATTTTTTAAATAAAAGGCCATGCAGTGATGAGTAATATTACATCGCTTTGATGTTTCATGGTCTTGCAAGTCCCTGAAGTTCTCCTTTGAGACCTGAAGTCTGTCCAAATAATTAACATAAAACTGCTTTCTATCTTGTGAAGGTCCTTTTTGTTGGGATACATGAGTAGGACACAAATGGAATAAATGTATTAGATTCGCTTTGTAGACTATAGGACGTTGTACAGGTTGTACAATCTTCATTAATTAAGAGACAATTTTTACTTATAGACAAATTTGCTTTCATTGACTGATGACTACTTTTGGCATTTTGGAGCTGAGTAACTTCCAGATTAAGATGAAACAGGACCTTGGTTTCATTTTGGAGATGGTCTTCAGTTCTTTCAGAGATCATACTCCAACTGTCAGTCTCCATGAAAAAAAAATGTTTTTTTTCCCAATGGTAAATGAAATGTTAGTATTTTTATTTTTTTTTTAGATTTACATTTATGTTTGTCACTATCAGAAGGTCTGAAAGCAGGTTTACCTGGAAATGAAATTTGGTTAAAGCTGAAAACAGTCTATTACATGCATGAACATAAACCCCTCTCATTTTAACTTAACATACTGCCCAAAAGACTCGAGTGTCTTGAAGAAGAGGGAAAGCCTGGTCTCTGTTCTTATCCACTGATGGTCTGATAGCTATATATCCTATATGACTGGGTATGGGGATCTTGTTCTGCCCAGCTCAGCTGAATGTCATCCACAAGGCAGGAAAGAGTCTCCCTCTCATCAGCCTATGACCACCTCTCGTGGGCAGCTCTGCAGCTGTTGGGCTTCCCTTAGAAAGATGTGTAGGTAGCAAAACTTCTGTGAAAAATCTGGGCTCATCTCCTGACTTCTGGTTAAAGGCTCTATCTGAAAGTGCTGCACAAAATGCAACTCTGTCCAACTTGTCAAGTGTCTTTAGGGGGATATGGCAGAAGTTGGCTTGCCTACGCCTATGCCTGGATTGCAACAGTGAATTGTACCCATCATACTTACAGGGTTATTTCTAAGTTTCTATTTTGTTACCAAACATCACAAAATTTATAGGTATGGAGAACCCGAAGCTATGAAGGTACATTATCAGCCAATCTCTGATTTCATGGTGAAGTTTTGTTGTAAGTTAAATGTAGTTTTAAATATTTTCTGCTTAGCTAAACTGAAATATAGATCACAACATTTTCCTACTCTTTTATACAGGTTTTGTGGATTGAACTGGTATTCTGCATTATCATAAACAAATGTTCTAAGTTTTCACCTTTAATTGAGCTCAGAATCTGATGAGTGCTCACTGTAAATTTTCTGCATGAAAAGTATTATGAAGGAAGGAATCAAATGGGACATAGTGTTGGGATAGTATTGAGAGGTCAAACTTATCTTCTGTCATGAAGACTACACCTCCTAAAAAGCAGGGGAACATCTGTGGAATCTGATCTATTGTTTCATGAGATTTCTGTGTTGGGAGGGAAGGGCCCCAAAATGATGCAGGAGTGGGATGCCTGGCATTTATGAAGCTCAGCTCCACTGGCTATGAAAAGTCAGTTTAGAACAAATGGAAAGGACAAAACACAAGACTAAATTAGATTAATAGTCCCTGCATTTTTTAGAAGCAAGAGTGGTTTATGTGACCTGAGAAATCTAAGCAGAAATAATTAGAGTTCTGTTAAGAGCCAGTGTTTAATTATGGCTGACAAGAACTTAATTATTTAATCAAATAAGGTTTTATTACTAATGCATCTATCTTTAGAACACCGTGACAGAAAGAGAAGATTTTCAAAGATGCTTTTAGAAAAATATAGGCTGACAAGTTCCAAAAATGATAATCCAAGAAGCTTGATGTAAGCTGTTGGGTTTTTTTTTGTTGTTGTTGTTTTTTTTTCTTACTACAAAAGGATTTGTTCATGAAGCACTTGGCCTTTAGCAAAACTTTTTATTGTATCAACCTAAATAACTTTGGCTTCACTTTTCTTCTTAACAGTAGTGTTGGAACAAATTAAACATGATATTGCGTGAAGAGTGATGAGCAGGCAAATGGAGTCTGCAAACCTGACAATGGATGAAGAACAGGTTTGTGATTTTAAGAAATAGAACTCTTGGCACTTAAAGAATATTAGCTGACACACAAAATGAAGGAGTTAATAATATGCATGCTTAGAACAATCCATTAGTATAATAGGGGTTATGTGCTTATATCAAACAGAGAAATGACCCTAAAACTCTTTGGAGATAAAAAGGGTCAGCCTTGAACACCCATAACCCAATGGCTTGTGATATCTTGCTTCCAATGACAGTGAAACTATAGAAATGGGTATTCCACCGAAAGAAAATGATGAGTGCTCACAACCCCCCTCCCTTTAAGGAAAAAAAAAGTAACCAGCTGGATTAGAGGAAATGAATTTTACTGTGCTGTGATTGCTCCTTGAGGCACCAAAGCATCCAAGTTCTGAAAGAATCAGTTGTGTTTGCAAATTCACAGGTAAAAAGTCCAAACCAAACTCACACAAACATCAAGTGACTGGCAACCGCCCCAAGACTATTATGATTAGTTAGGTTTCAAATAAGAAAGACAGTAAGTTACGTCTTCTGGAGGGCTCAGGTAAGGACATCCATCCTACAGGAGAAGCTGTACTGCTGGACGAAAAGACAGGGTTCAACTGCAGATGGTGCTGATATGCTTTTTGTACTGGTTAATTTGAGTCTTTTCCCCCTTGTACAGTGGCTTCCTCCATTATGATTCTGAAATACCAAGAATAGAAATGAGAAGTTAGGAAATATTTTGGATATCTACAAAATGACAGTTTTGTGTCGTGGTTTAACCCCTGCCGGTGACTAAGCGCTGTGCAGACGCTCGCTCACTCCCCCCACAGTGGGGTGGGGGAGAAGGCTGGAAGAGCAAAAGTGAGAAAACTTGTGGATTGAGATAAAGACAGTTTAAAAGGTGAAGCAAAAGCTGCTCAAGCAAACAAAGCAAAAGGAATTCATTCATCACTTTCCATCTGCAGGCAGGGTTCGGCCATCCCCAGGGGAGCAGGGCTCCATTACATGTAACAGTTAACTTGGGACAACAAATGCTGTAACGCTGAATGTCCCTCCCTTCCTTCTTCTTCCCCCAGCTTATATATACTCAGCACGTCATTCTATGGTATGGAATATCCCTTTGGCCAGTTTGGGTCACCTGCCCTGGCTGTGTCCCCTCCCGGTTTCCAATGCCCTTCCAGCCCTCGCGCTGGCAGGGCCTGAGAAACTGAAAAGTCTGACTGAGTATAAGCATCACCCAGCAGCAGCCAAACCCATCCATGTGCCATCAGCACTGTTCTCACACCAAATCCCAAACACAGCACTGCACCAGCTACTAAGAAGAAAATTAACTATCCCAGCTGAAACCAGGACATTTTGTAAACTGAACAATCAGCTCACCTATTACCACATATCTCAAAAAAATAATAAAGCTGATCTTATATAAACTTTGCTGTAAATCCTGAACTTCTTGATGTCAAGGAAAATCAGGGTAATTTTAAGGTTGAACGTGTTCAGCTGTAAAAACGTAATGACTTCAGTAGAGCCTCTCCCAGTTGCACTGTTGCAGATGGGGAGACTGCCTCTTCCTTGTCTGCTGGGAGAGAGTTCTTTAGATTTCAAAAATGTAGATTAGGTGGCATGAACATTAACTTTCTAGTAGAAACATCCAGAGGAAAGAAGGGAAGCAGATGACTTCTGTCTACTCTCTGAAAAATGAAGGGAAAAGCAAGAGGAGAAATAAAGCTTGTCAAAGTATAAAGAGAACTAGATTATAGAAGAAAATGACAACCTTTATAAATTTATTGCATAATTAAACAAGTAGACTTTGCCAATTGTACTTAATTTTGTACAGAATTTTGATCTGGTTTTTAGATAAAATGTTGTCATCCAAAAGTGAGCAGTTTCTTCCAGTGCTATCAATTTATGACAAATTGTTCTCTTAGTTGCATTCAAGTTGTGGGAAGGTGTCTGAGTCTGACATGGATTTCTTCTATCTATAGAACACATGCAAGTCACTGCTGGACCAAAAAAACCCTATTCTCTATGAGATGCACACAAATTAAAGTAAAATGCAAGAATTAGCACTGACAAGAAGAAAAAATATCTCTCATATCAAAGTTTTTATTATATATATATATATATATATATACACACACACGTATGTGTGTGTGTCTGTCCTGGTTTTGGCTGGGATAGAATTAGTTTTTTTCTCAGTAGCTGGTATAATGTTGTGGTTTGGATTTAGTATGAGAATAACTTTGGTAACACATTGATATTTTTGGCTGCTGCTTGGTCATGTTTATACTAAGTCAAGGACTTCTCAGGTTTTTGGGCCCAGCCAGTGAGAGGGCTGGAGGGGCACGGGAGACTGGGAGGGGACACAGCCAGGACAGCTGACATGAACCAGCCAAAGGGATATTCCATACCATAGAACGTCATGCTGGGTATATAATTTGGGAGGGAGTTGTCCAGGGTCTGTGATCAGTGCTCAGGGACTGGCTGGAAATTGGTCAGTGGCTGGTGAGCAGTTGTATTGTGCATCACTTGGTGTTTTTTTCTTTTCGAGTTTATTCCTCCCTCCCTCTCATTACAATTGTTGTTATTATTAGTATTGTATTTTATCTTATTTCAGTTATTAAATTGTTCTTATCTCAACCCATGAGTTTTACTTTTTTCCTGATTCTCCTCCCCATCCTGCTGGGGGCAGATGGGGGAGTGAGCGAGTGGCTGCGTGGTGTTGAGTTGCTGGTTGGGATTGAACCACAACAGTGTCTTTTTCCTAAGAGCAATCTGACCATCATCACTGACAGGAGCAGCTGGTAATCCCTTGTCTTACTCTTCTTCTGCTATTAATTGAGACTGAAAGGTACAGTTTATCATTTTGTAAAGAATCCCATTGTTTATTTTCTTTGGAAATGGAAATTAAACAAAAATTTTCCAAACAGAGAAAAAAATATTAAAGAATATTGAAATGTCCGAATTACCACAACTGATTGAACAAACTTTACCTTGATTTGGGACACAGAGGCACAGTATGACAAGTATGAAAATGGAAAAATTAAGGTCTGCTACCTCTACAAAATGTTCTGAAAAACTTTACCTAAAGTGTTAACAAAAATGAAATACAAGTGTTGTAAAGCAGAAAACTCATCCTGAAATTCATAACAAGTCCTGGAGACGCAGTTTGCTCTGAGGCTGCAGGGACGTGCAGTCAGCCAAGTCTATCGCCTGACCCCCTGACTCGCACTGTGGGCGGGGGTCTGACGCCCAGCCTGACATGTGGGGTGATGGGCAGCCCCAGACCTTAGTGTATCTGCTTCCAGCTTCATGGAGCTCTACTGAAAGGATTCCCCTCTTTAGGCATATAACATGGCATAAGTTTCATAAATCAGCACTTTTCCATAAGGTCATTATAGAAATGCCAGATAACTTTCTAAAGGCTCTTCAGTACTTGGTCTGTATCTTTCATCATACCCTGTGGAGGGTTTCAATTTCGTCCAGCCTGCAGCAGACTGGTAGCCCAGTATAAATAACGACTTTGCTAGTAACAGCCATGGAATTTGTACTAACCCTGCAGGTGCTCAGGACTGAGGCTTACTTCATCAGACTGACTTTTCCTGAATTTGTCATGACTTGCCTTGAGCTTTGTTTTTGCTCAACAATTTTCTTATAACCAGGTGGCTATTTCTGATTTGTTTTACTTTTACATAGCCTTGTACAATTATGTGGTATATCATCATTCCTAACATAGAATCAGTGACAAGTACTTGTGCCGCGTAGAATGAAATGTTTATGACTCCAGCGTAACGTGTGGTGTGGAGGAGAAGTACAGCCATGGGACAGTAGCTGTGGCCTTGAAGGTGGAGACACAAGAAGCAGGAAGGTATAGGATGGTAACGGAGGGGGCACAGGATGACGCTGGCAAAAGCAGTTTCAGAGCTAACAACCGCAAGTGGGCAGCTAACATGTAAAACATAATGCATATGGTAAATGCAGATATTATGTGGAATGACAGACAAATAAAAAAACCCAAAACAACCAAGGTGTGTGTTTTGTTAGCAAGCATATAACAGAAGCACCAAGTGGCTGCAGGAATGAAGAGGAAGAAATCATCATCGTAGTCATGGCAAAGGACTGAAGACACTGATGACTCACCATAGCACCTCTGCCCCAAGCCAGCAACCTGGGGACGGGGACAGGGGGGGACAGGGCGAGGGCAGTAAAGGCTGAGTATAAAAGCAGAGGAAAATATAGATGCTAGGAAGTGTGTGTAACTATTGCCATTGTACTATTGTAGACTTTTTCTTTCTCTTTTGGGGTAATAACTATATAAAATGCTGATAGACAAAATGTGAATGACATTAACAAAAAAGTTCTCGTATTTGTTTATAAAGTATGTTCCTTTTGTCCATAACAAGATTTTTACATCTATAACCAAGTACCATTACCATTTTGGTATTTATTTGAGAGTAAGCACAACACATTAACAATTACAATGACGTATTAATGGCTTCCTGGCTTTCATAGTTTACAAGAAAACAAGCATTCATCCATAGTCTCTTATTTTGGCATTCCTAAAAGTTTTGATTTTGAGTAGAAACACTGTCTCTGTAGAGGCAAAACATGAAAATAGTAACTCTTTACGAGGGAAAAATCCTCTAGTTTATAAGCTTAACGAGTGATACGCAGGTGATCATTTAATGTATTTCTGTTGTTAAATGATTGTCATTAAAGGATGTGGAGTGAAGCACTGTTCCTCTCCGCTTACCTTTTAATCTTAGAAATGCTTAGTTGAGGGGGTGTGTTCAAGGCTGCTGAACAGTTTCTGCTGAACAGTTTCCTTCAGCAGAAAAACCATCACTGGGGACCAGTTGCTCTACAGATTTATTCAGAAATGTCCTACTGATAGTGAAGCATGACCCAGTGCATGTTACCTCAGGAGACAATAGATGTCAAAGCCATCCATGCAGTCAGAGTGTGCAACCCAGTGTTAGTTTCTGCCTATTTCAACCCAATGAATCAAGAACACTTTGCTACTGTTAAGAGCAATCAGCCCAGAGTGGCTCATGAAAGCTTCCTCCACACAAAAATGTGCCCAACCCCAGGGTCAGCCCAGCTGTTGCTCACCAAGCAAGCGTGCAGAAATCATTCCAGTTATGAACAGAGTTTAACCCGGAATTTAAAAATTGCTCATGACCACCAAGAATTGGTCACCCCTGCTTGGAAAACAAAACCGATATTGTAACAATTAGAAAAAATGCACTCAAACTGAAATGTTTGTGGCCACTAGCTGGCAGAAAGGGAAAGTAATTCTGAGACCTTGTGTTTATTCTGCCCCTGGTGAGCTGAAAAATCTGTGGGCAGGTTTTCAATATTTATTGCAATTTTAGTACCTCAACAAAGTACCTACTTTCTAAGTAAAGGAGGAAGCTGAAGGCCTTGGGAGATATTAAATGCTTCTAGAAAGAGATACTTATATTTTTGGATCTAAAATATAAAGTCAGTAGCATTTTGTTTTCCTGTAATTTTCTGGAACAGGGCCCTGTTTAGTTCATAAAACAGAATACATAAGTGTGATGGTTTTCAGCCTAAAATTTACTTTGAGCCTTTTACACAGAATCTTTTTGCAGCTCAAAGGCAAATGACAACAAACCTGCATGACTTTGTTTATATTATATGTAATAATACCCATAACATTTCAGTCTTTTCACTTCCATCTAATATTTCTCCTGCAGTAATTGAAACTGCTTGGACACAGCTTTGCACAGAAAATTGTGAACTGTGGATAAATGAACTACTGTGCGCTTTGTAACTACCTTTTAAAAAAGTATCAGGCAAGTGACTATAGTGTGTCTCTCGCTGTGTGTTAGGCTGGAGAATACTCACTTGATGGTGTTTGCTTTCATCTAGTATGGAGCTCTTGGGTTCTGTCACACCAACATTTCTCATTTCATGACTCACTGGTCTGAGGCACCACAAAAGCCCCTTTGGAGATGTTACAGTCGATCATTTCCATCTGCCTACCGTACATGCACAAACTCCACAGCTCCCACTTACTAAAATCTGTATGATATTTCAGATGAATACAACATCAGTTTAATACTACTGCAGGACATTTCTTTAATTTTATCTTTGTTTGTTGTACAATTTCTGACACTTTTGAGCCCTGCTGGGAATCAAATAACTAATTCTTCTTTAAAAGTTTTTCTTCTGTTCTGGTTAGTAGCAACTTCTGCAAGGACTGCACAATAGAAGGCACTGAAAGAAATGAAAAATTCAGGACCTTACACAATGACAAAGTAGTAGGTGATTTGCATCATGCAACACTTTGTCAGTGATGTATATTATATACTATCTAACAGTCCTGTCATCCTGATCAGTTTTAAAAACAATGACAGCATATTATTTTAATATGGGGATCCTTTCATTTCACCCATGCCTTTATAAATTGCAGATTCTACTGCCATGAATCAAACCCCAGACAGTTATTTTTTTCTAGAGCAGCTACGTACTGTCCCTTTGCAGTTAGAATTACTTTTATTTCTTGTTGACAAGCTGCATTTTGCAATATAGTATGCCAGACTTACAGGACATCCAACCACAACATTAGAAATGACCCGCATTAAAGGCACTGAACTCTGTGGGTAAAAAACATGTCAAATTGCACATCTGAACCACTTTGGAGCAGTGCTTTTCAGAGCAGTGGTGTAAACCAGCCTGCTACGTGGATCCTCTGTTGCAGCCATGAGGGGCATTTTGCCTGTCTGGCTTGTAGGATGGCTTCCAAATCCAGTGCGGGTTGATCCTCAGGGTCCTTCCTTGGTAAGTGGGATGCTGCGCCAGGACAGCAGGGCTGTGAGCTGCTGTTAAGAGCTAGTAAAGAAGAGGGAGGGAGGTCAAGGGTGTCTCCAGTCTGCCCCTGTCCTTGGGACTGCTGGGGCAGAGAGGCAGCTCTGCAGGAGCCCGGTCCTTTCTCCCCTTCCCCTCAGCAACTCCCTGCTACATTCTCTTAAAGATGATCATGGGTCTTTTTTTTTTTTTTTTTTTTTAATTAACATAGCCATAATAATGTTAGTGCCATTTCTCTCCTTGCAATAGGGTAATTCTTACCATCTTTATCTGTGATGTAAGAGAATAGGGGTCATTTCTATCCGTCAGAGATTTGCACCTTAGCTGATAAAACACCTGGCTCCTCAGAGACTTTCCCCATAGTGCCTGCTGTTTTGTGCATGGAAGCATGAAATTCCTGGAAGGAGTTTACCCGTGAGCATGATTATGCAGTTAAAGCACTCTCTGGGGACAAGCAAAGACCCAGGCTCTTGTCACTCTTCCCCAGTCTGTTCATGCATTTCACATGCACCAGCCTAAGCTGCAGTGCATAAACAGTCCTTGGAGGAGAGATCACACCTGAGGCCTCCTCCCACCCAGGGGAATACCCTAAAAATGGGCACAGAAGGCACGTTTCCTTTCATACTCTGATTAGCAGTGGCACAGACTGTTCTGCTCCCAGCTCTTGGTTAGGTGGAGTGGAGGGTTAGGGTACTTTCCTGGGATGCGGGGGATGTGAGTTTGCAAATTCTCAGGCAAAGGAGGGCAATGAAGCTGGCTTTCCTGAATCGTGACTAAGCCGGCTGTTACCAGGCTGGAATAGGAGCAGCTGGGGTGGCAGTGACCTTTGCCAAGGGGTGTAATCCACTCAGGCAGCACTGAACCTGCTCAGAGAATACTTAGAGAATTAAACCTCCTCAGGAGTGAGCTGAAGATTTCAGGAGCATAGTTTTGGACATAAATACTTAAAGTAAGACTTACCAAAAACTGAGTCTGTTTTGGGTTTAGTACCTGAGTAATTCTTTGAATTTAAACGTCATAACCTACTAGGGAATTCTTTATCACACTGTAAATACCTAAATAATTTGTCCCACTGTGTCCTAAGCAGCATTAAGTACGTGTACAATGATCAGCAGCAGTAATGGGAAGATTTCTTGAGAAATACAGATACATGGATGAATCAAGGGCAGGTTTCACATCACACTGTCTTTTTCTTGAGCTTCCCCCCCACCCTTCTGCGTTTTGCTGTTATACACAGGATTGGCCTTTCTCAAATTGGACAGTATGACTACATTATAGGCAAGCTGTTAGGGTTCCAGTGCTCTTTATCTTTTAAAGTTCTTCTTCTTCATACAGATTTCCATGTGTTAAATTCCTCACTGGTTTCATAAGTAGTGGAATAATTAAGCTTTTCATATATTAGTAATTTGGAGGTAGCTTAAAAATCTCCCTGCAGAAAATGTGCATTTACTGCTCCAGAGTAGAGTACTTCCAGATGACAGGAGTCACTGTCAGACCCAACCACATGCTAAAAGCCTCTTTACTGGGGTCACACAAATGGCTGACAAACAACACCTTGACATAAAAAATGTAAGGCAGACAATACAGATACATATTAAAGTGATAAATAAGTGCAGAATGAACAGAAACAAATTACTCTTTGATTAAAGACAATATTGCCATACATGGATGTATGCCTTCTGAGAAAATAATTGCGAGCTTGAAAACGTATAAGAGGTATAATTTTAGTGACACAGTCCTCAGAAGAATGAGCAGGGTCCTTGCAAGCAAAGGGACCCATCTTAAATGATCCTGTGCTTGTTACTAGGGGACACAAGCTGAGAAGACAGAAGTTCCTAGATGAGAAAGCCATTCAGAGCCATTAGATACAGAAAAAACCAGGCTGACAGCATTTGGAGGCTGGAACAGCAACAGGGAGAAGCAGTATATATGCTTGCTGTCTTCTTCCATAGGCATGCCTTTATGCCTACTGATGGAGAAGCACAGTCTGAGTCTGTGGCTGGTCTTCTGTGAGAATCACAGACACTGCTGAGAATTTTGATTATACTGACTAATTGCTAAAAGTCACAAAAATTACCAGCAGCACAAGCTTTAACTAATCTAGAAATTATTATCCTAGTGGCTAAAGAAAAGGTAGACTGATTTGATCTAGATCAGTCAGAGCCCTCTGGCCTGATGTGATTTATAAATAACCTGAGGGTATGTTTGCATTCTTCAGAGGCAATCAATGGTTCAGCGTGAGAATAACTTACATCTGTAATTTCATCTTTAACCTCTTTTTCTTTTTCCAATTTCACCTGAAGTTATTTTGTCTGTATTTTATATTTCACCTATGGACTTATCTTCAACTTTGGATGAATCATTTAAAAACTGTATGTATGTGGCATGCCAGGGACTTATGATTTGTGCCTTAAAAGATAAAGATTTTTACACACAAAGTAGAGGCAGAAGGGGCCAAATTTGTAAAATTTTGAAGATGGTGGTAGTTATTCAAGTAAAGTAAGCAAAATGTCACTGTACCATCCAAAATACATTCCAAAGTCAAAGGGGACCCTGTTCCAGCTCTATTAGATAAAATGGAATTATTTATTTGTCTCCTCTTAGAGCTCTGGTTTAGTGCCAGACTTTACTTAGAAGGGATGCTTTCTGGAAAGGGTGAATTTAAATTGATAGAACAATAGTTGGGCCTGTACTCTTGCTGGGACAAGAGCTATCTTTACCTTCACCTTGACACGAGCCATTGGAATCTCGACAGAAGTGGTTAGGCTGCAGAAGTGAATTCATTGTATTTTCTGTATTACTATTTTTTTTTAACATTGTATAAAACCAAAGAGAAACAGCTTCAGAACACCAGTACTCAGACTACTGGGATGCTGTGAATGCATGATTAATTCTCCCGGTTATTTTTTCTCCCAAGTAGGCTGGACTTCCTGGAGTCCTTTAGAAGTACCCACCTCTTTCCGCATTACAGGGCAATGGGAAACTTAGTTTAGGAAACCTCATTCAGTCCTTTTCCCAAATGTAGGAGCCTAAAGATGAGGCACACTCAAAGCTGAATGTGAGGTGCCCTGAAAGTTGTTTTTACTGAGGAATAAAAAGGGAGGGGAGTATGGCAGCACTCATTGTTAAAATGTTCCAAATGAGTATGTTGCACGGCACAGCACAAATATTGTTGCTGTAAATTTGTTATTGCTGGCAATAAGTGGGAGAAAATAACATCTCAGCTGTTTACTTTTATGCCTGGCCTCTTTATCCAAAACCTTACCTGTCTGGCATGGAATTATAGATGAGTGCTAAATAAGTAATAAGTATATATTTCATCTGAATAAACTGTTATCATTATAAGAAGACACAATAAACTTTCCAGAGGCGTAACAGTGACTGTTCAAGCTTCCATCCTCAAATGGAAGTGGTAAATACATCAAATACACCTGGAGATATATTGTGTTGATGCAAACATCGATAGGTATTATATATTATATATTATATATCACACTTTACTGAGAGTCAGTGGCTTTCTAACACCTCTAAACCCATCAGGAAATAAATGACAATGGAGAAAGACAAAACAAGGTAAAATAGGACACAGCAAGAAATGAACCATTTTGTTGGTGGAACAAATTGATATTTTGCAGGAGATGCCCCCACAGAAGGTGTGACCAGTTCCTGCTGAGCTGTCTAATAGCATCACTGTACACCCTGCAGATGGTTGTAGGCCAAGGGCTAGATCAGAAAAGGAAATGACATTCATGAAGGAAGCAGACAGATTTAAGAGACAGAATAAAGTCACCTAGATTTTTCCTGGTAAGTTCACAGATGACTGTTTGCTTTTCACAACAAAACAGGAATTAACACCTCTATGTTATTTTGATTCATTCTTCTGTTTTTGTTAGTATCCATTAGCCATAAGGACATTTTGAGGACTCTCAATTTAATAGATGTATCCTGCCTAATGCAAACAAGTGTGAAAATTTTCATATCTTAGTTGGGATTTTTTTTAAAATATGACTATCAGAAATCTGTCACAAAACAGCTATGGATTTTTATTCTTTTTTCTTTTATATAAGCAGTGGATTAGGTTTGGGAAAGAACTTGAAGTCTCCCTTCTTCAGCTTTTGATCAGCATGAACAACTGTTGGGGTGGAGGAGCACGGTCAACCTCACTCGGTTCTCTGAAGTGTGGCCAGCATTAAATCTTGCTTGGAATGCAGAGCCATCACTATAAAGTTCAAACACGAGTGCAAATTATGCCTATTTCTGATATGCACAAATGATCAGTTCAGTGTAATAGTTCCTCTTGTTTAGACATCATAACTCAGGTGCACAAGGGGCAGAGCTAAGCAGAAGCTGGTCTGACACATCATTTGCATGGGGCGAACTAAAGGAGTTCTAATTATTTTGATCAAAGTAAAAATTTCATGTAACCTTGTTTCTTTATCTGATTTAAGCTAGGATAAAGTGATTAAAATTAGGACTCCCTGCTTATCATGAAGGTTTTCAATGTTTTACGATTCCAGTTTGGCTCACCAGAGCTTGAATGTGCGTTCATGTGTTAGGCCAGGGAAAACAGTAAGAATTCAGCTGGCTTCAGCTTCTAGCCTTTTCCTTTTCACATTTCACATTTGCTTCAATGTTGCTGGGAAAAAGTGTTCCATACAAATGATCCCTAAGGGTCCTTATTAGAAACACATCTATTCAATAATAGTAAAACTGTTTGCAATTACTCTGATACCTATTCAGTTAACTAGTTTTGAATCCTTCGAAAGTATGCAATGTTGATTTTCTAATCTTTTCATTTCGGTGAAAACACCATATGTAATAAAGCCAAAACCTTTCTGAACACTATGAAGCAGACAGTAACTGTATTAAATTAACAACAATGTCATTCTCAGCTAAGCCTTAGATTCTCAGGGAAAAAAAAGCCATTAATACACTTTGAGAGTTTTTTTCCTTAAATCAAAGCTAATTTGATTTGTTCCTTTCCTTAATTCTGTATGAACAGAATACTGTATCAGTTCTTCATTATTTGTCTGGGCTTATACCAACATGATTAAACTTTAAATACTTTAAAAAATGTTAATAGCTTTTCTTTTATATCAGTCAGAAATTTCCGATTATCCAAGAGTATTAAAACTCAGCATTGATGTTGACACATCTCCTCAGCTTATTAAGACTCATAAACAAAAGCTGTTTGGGCATGCTTAATTTTAAAACGTTTAACATTATTGCCTTCCTTGGTTGTTGTTGTTGGGGGTTATATAACCCTCTCTCTCTCTCTCTGGCTTTCTCTCTCTATATATATATACATATATCTATATATTCCCTCATGCGCGGATCGAGAATATTTGTTGAATGCAGGCTCCTGCATTATTGACCTCCTATCATTTCTGCCCAACAGATGACCACAGCTGGCACTAAGGCTGCTTCTGCTCCTGGCTCCTTGACTACTTCTTATTTCTTCACATTCTGTAGGCTTTGACCTGCTCTTTTCTTACTCCATCTATTTCTTCTGATTCCATATAACTTCTACTAATTATTCTCACCATCCAAGGCTCTTCTTAACCTTTACTGTTTTCACTCTTTTGTTAGATGAAGCTGAATTATTAAATGCTCTGTCCTTCTCTCCATGTGTGATCTTATGAATTTATTAAGCATTTTTAACCTCATTTCAATTATCACACTTTCTTTTCCTATTAAAATTATCTTTCCCAACTGACTTAGTTTATGATTACTTTTAGTTTGGTGAAACTGAGTCCTCTGAAGCATGAAAGATTCCTGCTGAGGGTTCATTCTGCTGACAGATGACAAGTATAATAAAGTCATGATCACTTAGCTCAGAAAGGATAGTTTCATTCTGCTATCAAGTCCTCTTTAGCTAGTGAGATGAGATGTAACATAGGACTCCCTCAAGTGAGATCAGAAAACTGTCAAAAAAGATTTTTAGGCATATCAAGGGCATTTTAGCACAGGCAGAAAAAGACTTTCATCCTCCTCTGTTTTTAGCTGAAATTCCACATGGTAATCCAGTTGCTTTTCAATATTTTATAGCAGGTAGAATTGGTTAAATGTTTTTGAATTGAAAAGGTTGGTTGGCAAATTTCAGTTGAATGAAATAAGTTTTTAAAAGCAGCTGAATGAAAAAGTTTTCAACATTGTTTTCTTAAAATTAAAAGAACTCTCTTTGCTCTGTTTGGATTCTGACCTTTAGTCACACATGCAAAAGGAAAAAAGTTTTGACTTCTAAACTGCAGGATATTAAATAATAACATCTAATATAAATACTTTATGCTTATGGCTTCAGGAAAATAAGTAAGCACTCCTCTCTAAGAGAGCAAACCAGACCAAACACACTTTGAAATCCTCCTGATGGTCCTATACATGTTTTTGTCTTCCTCAGGACACCATGTTGTGGTAAGTGGGAAAGTCGGGAATACTCAAAGTCAAAGCAGCAAACGGCCTCATCCAAGTATATGGATCCTCACACAGAGCAGATTTGTTGAGGTGGCACTAGGGATGAGATGGTTAAGGGCACTGAGAAAAACTCCCTGGTTTTTCCCTTCCATTAGCACTTTCTGGTGTCGCACAAGCCCTACTTCACATATGGAGGAACATATGCCCTATTGCATAGATGGTAGCTGCAGTGCCAATGGGTCCTGCAAGACCTCTTTGCCCCTTATACAGATCATAATTAAGCTTACCTTGATTTATATATTTAACATGATAACTATTTGGCTATGAACAAATAATAGATACTGATAGGACCACTTTTTAAGTAGTCAAAAGGTATGATATCAAATAGCAGCAAATAAAACGCAAAATACTGTTCCTCTGAAGAAAAAAAATTAAGACATATGCCTTTCATTAAAAGAGTGATGAGCATACAAAGAAAAAGAAACTATAAAAAAGTTTCAGAAGGCTTTAGGTTACCCTCCATTCAAGTATGGTTTTTCAGAGCAATCCATACCAATGGTGTCTCACAGCACTGCTACTTCTACTCACTGAAAAGTTCACTGAGCTAAAAGAGCAGCGTGAGAAGCCACCTGTGGGAAAAAGCAGAGAAGACAGTCACCTCATCCTGGTCCTGCTGGAGCAAGAGCAATGCTACTGCAGAATTTCCAAGTCCCCACAGAGAGCAGCAGGGTGCTGTTTTTAGCAGCCATTTGATCTACTGCAAATTGCTATGTTGTTGATGTGGTAATCAATGGTAACAATATAATTCTACAGTCATGGAGGTTACCTGGAGTGAGAGGGCAGAATGAGAAGTTTCCATTTAGAAATTACTTGCTAATTTCCAGTGGTTATGTATACATAGCAGCAGTTTGTGTTCTCAGGTAATTCATTGTTGAAAACAGACCAGATTTCACACAAGACTTATATTAAGAGTCCAAATGCTTATAATGTCTGGAAAGCATTTCACATTTAGATTTAAGTGGCAGAGAAATAATATATTTCCATGGTAACATACAGGTTTTGGCCCTATGGAATTTAACCCAGGTTCTGGCAATCTAAAGAGAGCTGTCATATAACCTTAGTAAAGACAGAACACATCACTGAATGATTTAGTTCTCTGAAAGGAATAGAAAGGTATTGCTTTTTGTACACATAAATTCAGTAGCATGCTCACCTCAGAAAACTCAGCTTCTCTGTGCACAGGATGAGATTTATTATTGCAATGGCATGAGGCACTTAACTCAGGAAATATTAATTACTAAACACAGAAGAAACTCGTTACAGTAAATCAACAATATAAACCTAGCTCCATGCCAATGTCATGTGCTGTTGGTCACTTTTAAGCTGAGCAGTTACATATTCCTTGTAGTTTCATTAAATAATGTCAGTGATATCATCTCTCTGGCAGATACATCAAATTAAAATAACCACAACAGACAAGTTTAGAAAAGATTCTTCTACTGGGTCATGGAAAGCTGACAATTATTATACTCTCCAGGTGCCAAAAAAAAAAAAAAAAAAAAAAAAAAAATCTGGGGAAAGCTGAGGTGAAGTCTTACCCTCCTTGCTTTTTTCTATTATTCTTTTCCTGACAGTTAATGCACTCGTCTGCTATTCCTTTTGCTGGTGTTGTGTGGTTGCTTCAGCAAAGAAGCACTAAGTACTTCAAATGTCCCCCAGTATATTTAGAAGCAAATAGACAAGAAAAATAAGCAGGAACAAACAAGAAATGCCCATTGATACAGAGCTTAATTTGGATTCATCATGCGGGTTGGTTGCTTTTAATTCACAAATTTAAGCAAAGCCATTTAGGATCATGGGGGCAATCTACATGGAAAGAGAATTAACTGTAAGCTCCAGACCAAGAGTAGACTCCTGCAAATATTTGGAGTGTTATTATTTAGGTTCCCAAACCTATTCAAATCAAGTATGAATGTGCTGTGTGGACTCTGGGTTTTGCCAAATCAGTATGCAGCATTTTATATACTGGTTTCATTCTAATGATTTCAATATTTAACTTTTAATTTTGTCTTTCAAATGCATTTCTAAATCAAATGCATAGTAACAGTACTCTGTCCTCTGCTGTATGTTGCTTCCCCATGTTTTGTATTATTACTAGAATTGCCACATTAATGAAACACTTGCATATTGTTGCCATATGACAGGATTGTTGTAACACAAATTTCAATCAAAATAATCTGTAAAGCATTATTATTAATAACAAATTATATGCATATTTCACATTTCAATTATTTAAAATGGCAATTATTTAAACCAGTAGTACATAAAGTACCACTTTTTTCAATATTATCTCAGAGTATTTTAAATGTTAACAAACTTTTAAATACCTATACAAGCTAAAGGACCCTGGCATTTTTAACAAACTGGTACTGTCTGTAAAATGAAGATTATACATTCAACATCAATATTTAATGAACCCTAAAACTACAGTCTGAAAGCAAGACTTTAGATTAATTTTCATAGAAAATGGGTCAGAATCTAAAAAAGAAGTTGACCATGCCTTCCAAAACTAAATGCCCAAAAAGAAATGCCAAGATGATTTGCAGATCCTCCTCAAGGTTGAGCCTCTGCCTTCAGTCTTCCCTTATGTTGGTAAAAAATGAACTGGTTTCCACTGCATGAGAAAATACCTGCAGGTGATACCTTAGAAAAAATATTTATACAAGAAGTTATTTAAACAAGTCCTTATCTTACAGTACTGCTGATCAATACTCTTGGTTGATACTCCTTTTTAAGAGGGAAACAGATAACTGCATTGTTGAAAACCATGGTGACTACAACACCTCACTGTGACAGAGAAGGTGGTCTTAATGGACAAGCTTTCATAGTGCCACTGGGGAGCAGTTCAGCAGAAAAGCTCCCGTATTAATATTTCAGGGATTGATATGTAAATGAACTGCTATACTGAAATTTTAGTCCTGATGTCCTTCATGAGACATCTGTCTTGTTGGCGCAGTGGAGCCAGCACAGTATTTCCTGGGGGTGGCAAAGACTTTTTGAAAAGAATATTTCAGCAAAGCACCACAAGGAACCCTCTATCTACAGTAAAGTGCTGTGTGCTTTTATTGCTTTTGTTGTGTTTTGAAAAAGCAGCAATTTGGAAAAGCACAGAAATAAGTGACTCAGGCCTGTCACTAGTTTTGAGCAGCCCTACTGTCCAACTGATTGCTAGACAAGTTGTCAAACATCTCCCTTCACTTCTGCTGATGGTAAAAGAAGGATGCTGTTGTTTTTGTAGAGCTGCTGCAGTGGGAGTGTGAATTATGAATGCAGTGTTACACCTGCTTTACGTTAAAAAACAACAGCACAGCCTTGGCATTCTGAGCTTTGAAAATCATCAGTGACTTTCTCCTGAAGACTGAATTCCCTTCAGAGTGTGAAATACTGCGTAGTGTGTGTTCGTATTTTGTCAACAAATGGTTTATTTTTTACTTAACAGCATTACCAGATGCCACACTTTTCCACTGGGAATGATAAGTTATTTACAGAGCTATCAGGGTATATGAAATTCATGCATGTATAGAACTTGCATGATCCTTCTGCAAGTTACCTAAAATTGTAACTAACACATTTGCTGGTTTTTTTTGGGAGGGTGGAAGTGTGAAAGGTTCAAACTGATACTCAGAATACCAGCAGCAGAAAGCTGACCAAAGTCCTGGAAAGCTTTGATTGCTCTTCCATTGGACCCCCTGGGTTACACTTGCTTTTCTTCTATATCATCTGGTCATCTAAAAGCATCACCGTTACAAAGCACTAACCGACCTCTTCCTGCTTTGCCACATGCTGACTAGGGGAAGACAGACCCAGGGTGCCTTTACAGCAAGGTACTCTGATACCTACCAGGGCATTCATTCCTGCTGCAGCATGTGATGCTCAAGGTGTTTGAACCTGTGGTATAAATGGGTGATTTCAAAGCATTGCATCTTTTGGAAAGCTGTTTTCCAGCCCTTTCTCCTGCCATTGCCCTGTTTATTACAACGAACGTGTGCTGGAACACATTTCCATATTTTAACACCAGCAGCTTGTTAGTCAGGGTGTTTCAGGTCGTTGCTTGGATTTCTGACCTCATCTGCATCAGTCCAGCAACATACAGATGAGGAATCTGCCACAGAGAAGAGTGCACTAATTAACTCAATCAGATAGATTCAGCAACAGAGAATAAATAAATAAATAAATAAATAAATAACCAACACATAAAAGTAATTTGCAATCTTGGATTCTTTATCTCACAGGGATATTTTATTTACTGGTTAGTGAATCTTCTCTTGCTAGGTCTCAAAGTGCTTAATAAATAAATAAATAAATAAGATAAATTAAATGCTTAATAAGTTAGGAAGTCAAGTTGAGAAAGGGATGTATCCTGCATCAAGTCTTTCTGGCAGTAGTTCAGCTCGGGAGGCACTGAAACTTTCAGCTCCTGAAGTCCAAAGCCTGGGCAGGTTTGCCTCATGTGGATGCAGGTCACGTAACATACATACAGTGTAAATCCAAAGCACTAAATATTTATAATCTCTGTGCCAGAAGTCCTTCATAAATTACATATATAAAGTTCTGTCTCTTTCTGAAGAGCAGCCCCTGTCACATAGATTTGTGCACAAGAGGATGTATTTACTGAAGACGACAAAGTGAATTCTTTATTTTTACTAAGGGAAACCTGAGAGAGGTTCTGGATGCTGGTGAAGGGCACTAGTATCTTAGCAACCCATGAGCAATTGGCTACAGGAAACTTCCAGTACACCCACCCTCCCCCTTGTGCAGGGGGTCTGGAATAGAGGTAATCAATTATCCCAGGTAGTCTTTTTTTCTACAAAATGCTGGCTGAAAACCAGGAAATATGTACTGCATCCACATGTGCTGAGTGTAAGAGAAACCCGGAGGCAGACTGTGACTTACGACTCAATCTCTTTCCAATTTGCTGATGGGACCATTCAGCTGTGTATTTCCTCATATGTGTAATTCATGAAATTGTTGCAATTTTTGTTCTGAAGTACTGTTGTGAAGGTTTCTGCTCTCCAACAGAGCGCTGTGGATATAAATGATGTCAGGTAACTTGTTGACCGATACACACAACAACAGAACTTCATTTCAACGAGATCACTAGTAACCATGAAAGGGAAGAACAGGACATACAAAAGGGAGTTGTAAAGAGAAAGAATAAGAATGTGCATTACATGAGTGTGTGTGTATGTGGCAAACAGAGAAATACAATGCTTGAGAAACAGATTTAATCCTCTAAGCCACTACTAAAAGTTGTGATTTACACATTTGAAAGGGCTCCAAACAAATCTATCACAGCCATACATGCCAAGCGTTTCTGATTTTTAAGTCAAGTTGATTAATTGTTAGCAAATTAGCTAAATCTTATGCAAAATACATATTGTGGGATTGGATTTGGAAAAAGCAAATTGGATTTGGGGATGTTAAATATGGTTCTTATAGGGAAGAAGTTTTGGTAATGAGACAGAAAAAAACCCCAAAATAAAAATTAAATTATTTTCTACACCCTAATAAAAGTATTATCTGCATACTGTATCTGTTTATACATCTGTTTTCTGCAGCTAACAAAATCAGATATTTCACTGGAGAATTATAGTTAATATTTGCACTCAGAATATTTGAGTTAGCAGTTTCAGCTTTTGGATTCTCTGAGAATTCCCAGCTACGTTTGCATAGATACTCTATTCCACTATTTGCAAAAACTTCCTTTCTCCAGGAATAAGGTGAAGTAGACCTATGAGTACAATGTGGACAAAGATGACTTTTTTTTTCAGGTACAGCATGATGATGCACTTTGATGATCTAATCAGGATTATAATTACGTTGGATGTTCTTTAGGACAGGAATGATATGAAATGCGTTTGCAGTGCAATGTATCCATCCTGATTATGATAAAAAGTGATTAATTAATTACAGAGGAAGCTGGTACAGATGTCAGTCTGGCCTTCACTGCATTTTGGAGTTTTCCTCCTATAAAAGCGAGACCCACCCAGTTGTTTCTGTTTTAGAGCTGACTCTCAGGTTGGGTGTCTTTCAACCTAGCAAAATTTAAGTAAGGACAGCAAATTTTTGACTTGTGATAGATTCAGTCAGCATTGCACATTCACTCTGAGCTAGACCCTCATATTCTTCAGCAGCTCATGGTGTGTTGGTTACAGAGCACCTTTGCCTCACCTTAACACAAAGCAAAGCTTGTCCTTTGCTCCAGGTACCTGGTGATTTCTTAAAGGTTTATGTCAATCAGAAGCAAGCACCCTTCAGACTGGACAAGATGGGCCTGGGCAGTGGTCACTGCCAGGTCTGCAGTCTCTGCTGACACATGGGGTGAGTCATGAGTCTAGCCCAACTGGAGGTGACCCTCACTAAGTCATGGACTGGGACAGGTGAGTAAGTCTTGCCTCTGCCAACACTGCTCCTACAAAATGGTGTCAGGAACAGCTGGGGCCACAGCTTGGTCTTATATCTAGCAACCCTTTACCTTGACTAGGACTCACAGAGTTGCTGCAGACAGCCCAAGGAGAGCTTTGGGAGCCCAAGGCACAATATAACAGTGGTACGTTAACACGGATTAAACACTTGGGCACTCTGGAATTCTTCTCTTCCAGATGATGCCCTGGAATTCCCCAACTGGGAGTTGTTTTCAGATTTGCTGTCTGTTTGAAAAAAATAGCTGATCTTGAGAAATGCCTCAAAGGGGCGATTTAAGAATGCCCACTGGAGCCATTAGAAAGCTCTGGGAAAAATCTGAAACTGTGAGACAGCAGGAGTGAAACCTATCTATCCATCCTGTGAAACAAAACAGGAATTCAACCCAATTTGCTTTAATGTCAGTGATTGCAGTGATCTTTTAATTAAGAAAATATATGTGAAGTAACACAGTCCTCTCCTGAAGTATTTCAGCGTCTTCTGCATTTGATACTATCCCAGGAAAATCCTTTTTTCATTTCATCTGGTAGATGAAACCATTAATCAAACTACTCATACATTTTTAAACAAGAAACAGAGTGCCGCAGGTTTCCTGCTGCATTCAAGCTGTTTATGATGAAAGGGAAGATCAAAAATGTGTTTTTGATGGAGTTCTCCAGAATGCTGTATCTTTTTCACTAAGCAAATTCTGCAGTGTTTAATGTACACTGTGCTTTGATTAAGCAAATTGCTATACGACAGAGCAGCAACCTGTGAAAAACCCAACCTGCATTATTAGTGCATATGTTGCTCTTGGTGAGGATCCATAAAAAGTTATTGCTTTTCAATTATCACTTCCTAGCTAATCTTTGAGAAAGCAAAGCTATTTATTGCTCACAGGAATGTTAGTATAACTGTATAAATAAACTGGGTGGTTTAGTCCGGCTTTACCATAGGCAAGTAGCAGGAATTGCCATTTTTGTGCTAGCAGTCTTGCAACAAAGACCAAATGCATTAGAAAAATGTGGTGAGATGTTCTATTTGGTTTTGTACTGTATCTTACAAATGACATCCCTCCTTGTGTGGAAGAAGCTGGGATAGACAGTGATTTTGAGTGTGATGTGACACCCCTTGAACTGACAAGTGGTTATCTAATGTCCTCTCTTCCCTTTTTCTTCTGGGGCATGTATCTAACAGTCAGACACTGAAGTTACTCCAAAGATCTCCTTTTACTCTAAAGATCTCTTTGGTGTGGGCTTTCTCATACTGCCCATTAGAGTTGTATTGCTTATCAAAAAGCAGAACTGGCATCTCCATTGGCATGAGCTGTTCAGTTCTACAATTTTCCTTTCTGTGTGCTGGAAGCATTGGTTTACCTAGGGAGGTAAAAGATCTTTTGGGAAAACATGTCTCAGCCCACCTCTAGAGTCTGTGATTTCCTTTATCTGAACATTCACTGGAAGTAGAAGTCCCCAGTTATATCTTTTGATGTGGACTACTTTGTGTATTTAGTGAGGGAGTAAGGTTCGCTATCAGCTCTAGACAAGCATAGATGAATGTGGACTCTTCCACCACCAGGACACATCCAACTATCCCATCTGGAGCTGGACAAATGGACGCAGTATTGGCAGAGAATCAAGCGATTATCAAGTACTAGGAAGACTCATCAGATAACATCATCTGGTCCTTGGATGAAATGGGAAAACTTTTCCAAAAAGGGCAATAGTTTTTGGTAGGCATGAAGCTCATCTCCAAAAAATTATGTCCGAGCATTTGTCCTGGAAAGCAAGACTGGGAAAGGTGTAGGGTTTTTTTTTTTTTCCACTTTCTTCTTCTGCTTTCGATTTTCATTTTTAGAGCAGGAGAAGGCTAAAATTGTATGTGCAGTGAAGGTGTTCAGTACTACCTTGATACACAAAAGCACCTGCCATTGCCAATTAAACTTGCTTTCACTGATACTCCTGTGCCTCACACCTCCTGCATCTGCACTTTTGTGAATAAGGAGAGGTCTTTGTAGAGGACTTCGTCTCCTCTTTCAGACATATTTTTATAACTGTAACACTATAGGAACACATTTATCAGTGTTCAAACATGTTTTTAAACCCACACTGCTGATATACCTGGTATTTGTAAAAAGTCACAAGGTTTGAATTAACTCTGAGGCTTACTTAATCGGGTCTAAATTATGATACAGAATTAATCACTGCGACTAGTTTCCAGAAACTAGAAGGGAGTCAGCTTTTCCATCACATGAAGTTTCTGAGTTCTTTTAAGGACAGCAGTGAGCACAAATGCCATTTCTAAACATGTTACCTCTCCAGAGGGAGGCTGAATTTTACTGTGCACCAATTTAATACCCTGTCAAGGTATATTTAGGGCTTCCATTGTCATCAGGTCAGACAGCATTCTCTCTTCAAAATCTGTCCTCCACTATTGTCAGTCTGCGATCCACATAAGGCTAGAAAGCCCAGATAGGACATTTTGCAGATGTAAAATGGAAACAAACATATATTAAAGTTATTCCTGCAATGCTATGTCATGCACAGCTAGCTCTGAATGAGCTCCACAGTGTACAGGAGCAAGCAGAACTGCATAAATGCAAAGCTGAGCTAGCCCAGCTGAAAAGCTGCAGTGTTCCTGTATTTTGCCTATATTGCTGTTCTGCCTTGACCAGTTATACCTTACAGTAATATCCTCAAAACCACTTTGTTACAGCTCAAATGTTCAGTGATGTGTTGCCACCTTTCAGTGCTCATAACCTTAGGCTAGGTATTCAGGGTCTTATTCTAAGAGCTGCATTGCAAACTGCCCAAATGTTTACACAGGCAGGTTTTTAAAACCCATGTTGAGCTTCAGGGTATATGACAAGACAACTTTGGATTATTAACAGTTTTGTGCAGGAATATCACACCACGAGCTATTTTGAAAAAAAAGGATGGTACCCTAACGCCCCCCCTTCTCAGAGACACAGGCAATTACTGTGACTGCAAGAGAAATACCTCCTTCCAGCTAGAATTCATCATAGCCAGTAACCATGTTCAGGAGCTGATTGCTTGACTCACATACTAATGTGAGATGCCACTGATGCTGGGGCATTTTCGTCCACACTCAGTGATTAGCTTGGATGGAGAAATTTAGATTGTTTATGCAGCATGTTGGAGACTACATATGAAAGCACCTTCTTATGAAGGCTCTCACCATGAAAATACAGTTCACCTGGGACAGGGTATTTTAGCTGTTCTGGCTAAAGACTGAGATTTTGGGGGTATGGCATTTAATCCACTCAAGATGCAGGCACTAATGTCCTAAAGCTGAATAGGAAAATAGAGAAAAGAATTTCCAAAGAACTATTTTTTTTTTCCTCCGTGCCATTATCGTGCTAGAACTGTATTGCAGCCTATGGCTCAGCTGTGCAATGTGCTGCACATGCATGAAATGTCAGATACACATCTCACAATCCGATCTGCAAGACAGATGTATACAGACAAAGAGGAGTATAAATTGGAATGCTGTTTATGTCAGAAAATCAAGATCATTTTTTCTTATGGACTGAGAGAACTTTGAGTGAAACGAGAAAATTCTGGAGCTGTTATGAGGCAAAAGCATGGATATAGCAGGTGTTGCTCCTTTTTCTTCTATTCATAGTTTTCCTGCCGCTGTGGTCACCAGGACATCACAGAGCTCAGTGCTTCTAGGGCAACCACTGCAACAGAGCTGAGAAAGTGAGGGACAAAGACTTTCTTAAGTCTGAACGGCTCTCCGAGGGCAACGCAGTGTGGTAAAACTGCAAAGCACCAGAGATGTGTAGCACAGCCCTAGCTCTACCATGGACTTCCTGTATGAACTTGGCCAAGTCAGTTTGTTGGTTTTGTTTCTTTTTCTTTGAGGTCTCTTTTTCTCTTCTGAAAGTAACGCCTTTAAAACATGTTTTCTTTCAAAACAGTTTGTTTCTTACTGGACACCGTATGGGAGTCTAGTATTAGCTGAGGCATCTAATCACCCGTAATACAAATTTCAATTACAGATGCCTTCCTTAGGGGGGAAATATATCTAGAAATGTTCCAGCCTTTCTATTGACTACTTGGGAATGACAGTATAAATCAGCAGTGGGATGGTAGCCAAGGAATAGCTTATAAAGTATTGTTGACTTTCTTAGGAAACTTCTGATACGATCTTGAGAAACTTGGCCTTTCCATTTTCCATAAACTTGTACCAAAAGATCTCCAGAAGACAGAGAGGTCAATTAAGCCGTTTATGTAAGATGTTAAAACCTCAGCCAAACTGAAGGCGGTATATTACTCTGAATGGGATGTTTAACTAACAATGTTGTGATGTGTGGTCATGGTTTAAATCAACTGCAATGAACTAAGAATGGGAAGAAATTGTTAGGTTATTATCTTTGCTGTTGTTTTTTGGCTGGTTAGTACACACAGAACAAGTCAGCTACTGCTGTTGGGACACTCACTCCCCAAAAGTCAGGCATGATGACCAATGTGGTATTATAATTGTGGATAGTGTCCTCACTATCCTTTTGAGTCGTAGATCCTCCAAGATGCTCTTGATGTCACAATCAGATCCAAACAGTGCAAAGTAGGTGAGCCCAGGAACAGGGAATAGGTCACTCTTATATCCCTTCCTTTCTAGCTAAATCCTGAACATCTGGGATGGGAGGCTTTTGATCCCTCTGCCCTTCCTCCTTGTGACTCACTCCCGATTATTCTTTTTTCTTTCTGCTTAAAGTGACACTCAAGGTTAGAGAGGCTACTCAACACATCTGCCCCCTCTGTAACACCTCTATGGACTTGTAAGCGAGGTAGATGAGAAGTGTCCTGCTCAGCCTGAGGCTTGCATGTTTTTGCCAGGTCTCAGAGTAGCTGATAAAGCAAGTGGCTGAGAGCTTCTCCAGTACAGACGTTGCAAAAAAACAGTTCAGGAACAGAGCTGACACTTTCCTAGCTCTGTTTGCAGCTCTCTCTTGCCCTTCTGGGTTTGCTTATTGTATCCAAGGGAAAAAGAATGAAAATTGGTAGGAGCACATGAACTACCACGACTTCTATGTAAATTAAAAAAGTTATCGTTATCTCTAATATGGCATAAAAGACTCAGAAGTAGTAGATTCATCCTTAAAAGCTTTGCTGCTGAAGAGAAAGTACAGACAGCTAGTATTGTTAATATGGAAGCTTAGCTTAATATAAAAAATATTGAGAGTTGTAGAGATAGTTTTCTTTCTCACATTGTTTTCCTTTCAAATCCCACAGGATTATCTCCCCATGAAGAGCTCTCCTCAGCAAACATAGCTTTTCTGCGCTACCAGAATAGTGAACAAAAAAAGGCAGCCTAGAAAGAGAAACGTTACTCAACTCATGAAGGAACATTTTGCAGATACTCGGTTAGGTGTTGTTAAGTTGTGCTGAGGTGTGAGATGTCTGTATCAGGGGCTGTTGGGGCAGAGTTCTTTGACTGTACAAAGCTGGGATTAATGACGAGCAGCAGGGAGGTGACATTTTACCTCTGCGTGATGCTGCTGAGATCAATAACAGAACAACACATTCACTCTGGGTGACCACTGATCCAACATGTTGAGAAACTGGAAAGCACACAGAAAATAGCTGCAAACTAACTAGAAGCAGAGAAAAAAAAAAAAAGCTTCTCTTTTTTTCCCCCCCACCTGACAGATTTAATGTTCAGCCTTCTTCATTTAATTAAAAAGAATTAATAACTCACTCTCATAAAAGTACTTATATTGCATCATAAAGAGCTTTTCAGTCCAGTAGTGAAACACAGTAAGACTCAGTGGCTGGAACTATTTGTTATCAGAAAAGCTCATGTAGGAAACTGTGGATAACTGGCTAGCTGAAAAGGGTCACATAGACATAGTCCAGCTGGCTGAACAAAAATGCACATCGCTCTCAGCTTATCTGAAGTAAAGCAAAATACACTGTCTTTGGCTGTCCTTGTTACACAATAACAGGAAGATTTTGGTGGGAAAAGAATGTTGCAGGTGGGAACAGATAACTACAGAAGAGAAACAAGGGGCGGGCTTGGTATTTAGGCAACTAACCAATAATGAGCTTAACTTTTGTAATATGTATGAGCTAATTATAAGAAGGCATAAAAGGTGACTGTAAGAGACAATAAACGGAGTCTGCTGATCACTCATATTGAGTGACTGTGTCTTCCCTCCGTCGCAACAGGAAACAAAGCGTGATTTTGAGAATGACAAGGCTTTAACTGCTGTAAAGGTATTAGGCAAGATGCAAGATGCTGGACCTACCAGTTTTTTAGTATTTTCTGACCAGTACAGGATATTCCCTTGTAAGTATGCTATTGGGCTCAGCTCAGCTCAGCCCCCTGCCGTGGTGAGTTCAGGCTCCGTGCCCCCTCCCTGCGCCGCAGGGAACTCCAGAGGAGCCCCCAGCACCACCCTGCACAGAGCAGAGGGATAACCAGCGCATCTTGGAGTTTTTGCTGTCACACCACACTGGGACAGGGCAGCCCCGGGTGGGGTGGGGGGGGGGGGTGGAAGCACCCGTTTGAAAACGGAGACTTAGCGGGGACCAGCTGTGGTAACCATAAGGACAACTTTCTTCTTGAGCCCCACAGTGCCGGCACGTTAAGGCCAACAAGGGTTTCCTCGCTCCGTTTGTAAGCAGTAGTCCAGCACACTTTGTAGCCACCTCCCCACAGCGCACGGCGTCTGTTCGGCTGCAGAGGCAGCGGTTTTACCGCCCCGCAGCGCGCCCCCCGGACTGTACCTCCCGCAGACCCCTCCGTCCAAAAGCCGCAGGAGAGCTCGGAGCTACCCAGTGCCGGCCCGCCCGGGCCAAATGAGCGCTAGAAGGCTGCCACCTTGTGCCGGCCTGGCGGCGGGGCCGTGCGGGGCCGGGGGCGCAGGCGCAGCCCGGGGCGGAGCGCGCAGCCTGCGCGCTCCGCCCCGGGCTGCGCCTGCGCCCCCGGTCCCGCACGGCCCCGCCGCCCCGCCCCGGGCACAGCCGGGATGTGCCGCCCCGCACGGCACCTGCCGCCAGCCTCCCCTCGGCCTCCATCCTCGATCACACGGCTTTTTCCTGGCCCAAGTAGCGGAGAAGGAGGCTGAAAGCTCCCTCGGCTTCGGGCTTCAGCTCGCGGTCCCAGCTTACAAGCGAGAAACCCTGATACAAGCCAGGAGGACTTTATCTAATAAAGTTAGAGAGGCACAGCTCGTCCCTGCTGCTTCTCCTTTTGTGACCTTCATACCACAAATAGTGAAGGAATCTGCTTTCTTCATGTTGGCAGGAACCTTCCAAGGTGCGAGATAGGTCACACAGCAGCCTAACTCACTGCTTGTGTTTTAGTGTTGGGTTTTTTTTTGTTTGTTTGGGTTTTGTTTTTTGTTGTTTTGGTTTTTTTGTTGTTGTTGTTGTTTGTTTGGGGTTTTGTTTGTTTTTTTCTTGTTTCGTTGTTTTTTAAAAAAAAAAACAAACAAACAAACAGGGCAAAACTTAACTCCTAAGGAGGTGCCTGAATTTCAAGAGGGCAACCAAAGCTTCCCAGAGAAAGGATGATTTACCTTACCTTAGTCTTTAGAATTAGCACTCCTCATTAAGGTGCTTGTCCTTCCTTATCCCCATTTTCCTTCAAAGCCTATAACACCCTCTCTAAAACATGCTTCACTCTGCTGTGAGCTGCATTTATTTCATATAGAGCCCATAAGCCAATCCGTGCCAGCATCCTCTCTAATAATTAATGGTTAATCAGTTCCAGCTGCCGAGTTTCTTCTCCTTTGTAATATTTTACTTTGATGTTCTTATTTAAGCTGAAAATAAAGTTCAGAGTAACCTGGAGAGATTTCCTAGTATCTGATCAGCAGATCAGCCATGAATTAGCATTGGAATGTTTTGTGTGTGAAATGTGAAGTGCTGTGTTACGATGAGCTAAAAGCTATTTCATCATTCTGTTAGTCTAAAAGTTACAGACCTTATTTCCTTTGAGCCATGAGGGAAATTGATCACCAGGGGACTGTTATGGTCTAGCACTTTATAAGATTTAGGTCCCAGGCATAAAAAGTATAAATTTTTACTGTCACTGCTCTGGCTGTCGCCCCTTGGCACTGACACTGTTTTGGACATCAGAGCTCAAAGCTGGTTGACAGGCTGTGGGTGTCTCAGCTACCTGCTCACGGACTCTTTCTCCGTGTCCAAGTAACAGAGGAGGGCTGAGCTGCAGAGATGCCGAGTACCTACCATGAAGCTGCTGGAAGCTGCGAGAGCTGGGTACTTCCAAGGCGGACTATGGGAAGGTTGATAAGGAAGTCAAAGCAGATGTTACAGAGTTTATCCTGGTGAAACATAATATACTTCAGTGGGAATCATCCAAAAGATCACATTTTTTCTCCCCTTATTTCTTGCTCAACAGAATTTTAATTAACCAAGCAAAGCACACACAGAAACAAGCAAGCACAGAGATATCTCCTGATTTGAGTAAAGGTCAGCAACTGACATTAATATTCCTTTTCCTGTTTCATACCATGCTAATCAACTGAAACAGAAGTTACTTCCAGACAATTTTGCTAACTTTAGGTGGAATGATTACATTAGTTATCGCTCTCTTGTTTGCAAAGCTGATTTTGCTAGGATGCAAGCAAATTGAAACACTCAGTGTTCAGCTCAGGTAACCTTCTTTGCATAGTGAAAGCACACTTGTGTGTATAAGCATGCTAGTCTGTGTCTGAAAGAGATTCAGACAGCAAGGGGAACTGTACTGCCAGGGGTCTGTGGCTCAGAATGCCTGGCTGGTGGTCACAGCTGGGACCAACACAGCCTATTTGGCATCTCCAGTCTTTTGCCACCACTTTTACCAGTGGAATTACAGGAGCGGAGAGGACATCAGGGAGGAGAAAGGAGCAGGTTCCTTTTCACTAGAAAGAGAAGCAGGGGGAGAGAGAGCAAAGCTGCACTGGATTTTCAGTCTCTTTGTTCCTCTTTGCTCCTAGGAAGGATGTGTGTTACCTGCTCCCACCACCTTTCCTTTCCTTAGCTCCATAGAGGGGGGTTGCGACAGAAGAGAGCTGTGCCAGGCGCCCGCAGTGCTGTGTTTGGCTGCCCACTCCATTTGATTTCTAGAGAAGGGCTATCATTGAGTTGCTCTCGTTGCTCTTGTCTGCTTCATGCCATTTGCTTCTCCTGCAGCCTCTCCATCCATGCTAAACTCCCAGCTGTCACTGAAAAACACTGAAAGCTGGACTTCCCCAACTATTCTAATTCCTTCAGGTGTACAGTGATCTCCCAAGCACTGGCACCCAGTTCTGAGATTCCCTTCCTTCCTTTTGCTCGTCAGACATCCATCTCACCCTTTCACTGTGAGCCTTATGGCTCCTGCTGGTTTCTGTACACCCTGGCTTCTAAAGTGACTGGCAAAGGATCTGTAACATGGCCAGTCACATGTAGGGATGGGGTAGGCATCTGCCCTGCCATCCACACACCTCTCCAGATACAACAATGTTCAAGCACCCCAGGTGTATGAGAGGAAAACCATGACAACTAAACATTTTGAGGGGAGGAAAGCTGTGTCCTCCCCTGATTTTAAAGCCTTTAAGGTTTTATGCTTTTTTTCTCTGTCTAGACAGTCTCAACGTGGAGGCTTTACTCTTTGCATTTAATAAGTAGAGGGAGGGCTCTGAAACAGCACAGGTATTACGAGGGTTAGCAACTCTGGGACATCTGACACTGGCCCCTTTGCTCAGAGCGTGGAAAGTAGCCAGCAGTCCGTCTTACACAACGATAATTTACTTATCTCCATAAATAATACCAGCAGGTGTCCAGGAGCATTTGTGCAGATGGACCGTTTACCCCTCTCAGGCTGTGAGGTGAAGATCTTTGCCCTAGGCTTTTGGTCAGACACACTCAGGACATTTCTCAGGCTGTCAGTTGCCTGTTTATCATAGCTGTGATGCTGCAACCAGAAAAATGAGATAAGCCAGGCAGAACACGGAGGCATTGCCTGATTTTTCATACCATCTCTGTTTACCTAGTTCAAGTGTTACATGACCCATAATTTTTTTTCACATGCTGAAGGGAAATCCTGAGCTAAGAAGTCAAAGAGCAGAAAAGAACAAAAAATGTTCTAACCTCCTGTTATAGGTAGCACTGGGTGGTGTAGCTGTGGCTTCTAAAATATGATAGTGGTAAAAGAAATAGTTTGTGGGAAGGGGTAAGGAGATGGATTCCAAGTATGTATGAGTATCAAACTGCATTTGGCATTGGGCTGAACAATTGGTTCATCATACCTATCACATCAAGTAAAAAAATTGCTGGTAGTTACTTTATTTTCTGTTTGCTGAATAGAACTCTGGTTTTATGTGTTTTTTTCAAGTATCAAAAGGCAATCTATTGTCATTCCAGTGAAACACAATAGAAATAGGCAACGAGATTATTCATTTAAAACATGGGTCCTATAAATATTTTGGTAAAGCATGTTTGTATGTGCACTCTCATTTTGCTTAACACTTTTATTAATTTGTAGATATTTATTTTATTCATTTTTTATATATAACAGATACGTTTACATCGCCTGTGTCAAGAAAAGACAGTGCCAGGAAAAAGGGAATCAGCTGGAGGAACTTTTCTTTAATGAGGCTGTTGAAGTTGTTTGACCTGTTCATCTGCGTTGCTCAGCTCTGGCTGGTCAGTCTGACCCGCTATCCTGTTTCTTGCCCCAAATAGTGAAGGAACTTGCAAAGAGGTTTATAGCAACAGCACAATACAATCAGGTGGAACATACCTAGGCATGTTATCATGAAATCCAGAAAATTTCAGGTGTTACTGAGAGGCTGTAAATTTTTACAGATGCAAGCCTCAATCTGGTAAAATCGAAGTAGCTTAACTCACATGGAAAAGATAAATGTATTTAAAAGAATTATTCTTTATACTGGGTATTTCTGCCTGCAAAGTGAACTCTCCTGTCTTTCCCTGGAAAAGTATGCATCGTCTACAAAGGATTACATGAGAGCTGCAGGGTGAGCAAGCCTGGGGTTCTCCAGGGCAGAAGCTCCAAGGCATGGGACCCTGACTGACAACAAGTGACCCAGGTGTGTCAAGTGATATACAATTTAATGGACAGTATTTACAACTATTTTCAAGTTAATGCATTTTTCAGTCCAGGTCTTTTTAGAAGCAACTGGGCTTTGAAAGATGCGGAGAGCTTTTGTGGCCATAAAAGCTGTGCTAATAGGATGTAATTGCCAATTTGGAAATCAGCTATTGCTGCCGAGGGCTGTCAGGTTTAAAAAACACCCCTGCACTCCTGTCTTCATGGAAAGCTTTCAGACAAAAATGTTGATTCTTACTTGAACATTATAGCTGTAGTGACTTCTGTTGCTGCTGTTTTCTGATTTTTCATTGGGCTGCAGTATCTTTGATTAAGTCATTTTTCTTTCATGTATCTGCAGTATTTGTAACTCAAGCAATGCTGTAATCTCTTCTCTTCCTCTTTCCCCTCTCCCACATTAAAATCTTTTTTTGTGGTAATTCTTTCTTCTAAAAAACCATATTTTTCTCATTTTTTGAATGCTAAACTTACAAATTATGAAAAATTATCAAACCCAAGTACTAACTGTACAAATGCTATCCTGTCTGGCTCACTGCTAATGCATTGGAGCTGTGTTACAAGTAAGTCAGTGATTTTTAGCAGAGGGAGTTGCTGTCTGGAATCAAAAGAGGAAAAAGCACAGCATTTGGATGGGGATGGCAAGAAGCTTAAACTTCTTGAGGTCATCAAAGGTGTTGAAAGGAGGCAGCTGACAAAGGCACACATCGCTTACATGTTCTCCGAGGCTTCACTTGCCTTTCACAGAGAGTTCATATAACTGACTGAAAACGTGTTAGATCCCAAGCGATCATCCCTCAGCCCTGCCTGGAAACAAAGGCAGCATTGCTCCTTGTGCAGATTAACTCAGAAAGACTCTGACAGTAAATGTGCTCAAGGAGACATGCTGAGGGTAGGGGAGGTAGTGTCCTGAGGTGCTCATGGGTCTGCAAGACTCACCAAAACGCAGGCTCTTCTGTAAGCGACCCTGAGGTCTGGTGGCACCAGCACATGGAGAAGCTCTTTGTGCCTCACTGGAAACAGCACCCCCCGCTATTTCCGAGTGATAGCGCTCATGCTCTTACATCCCTACCGTCCGTTTCTCAGGTGACACCTTGAAGAAACAGCAAGTGGTATGTTGAGAGGAATGGGGAACTACAGCAACAGTAGCCCGCTTGTGCCTGAAAGACATGTCAGTGTCTTTCTAGGTGCCCCAAAGTCAGAAATGGGCAGTTATGAAAGGCATCTATGTAAGTAAAGAAAACTTCCTCTCTGCAGTCACTTCTCTTAGAAAACTTACAAGAGCTGCAAATGCAATGTACCCAGAAAAGAGGCAGAAGAGTTGCAACAGTTTCACCAGCAGCTCCCTTCAATGAAAAGAGAGCATTGCTCTGTCTCCATGACCTTGCATCTGCAGCTGCACTGCATGAATCTGGTTTTTGATGCTTCAGTTTTCCTAATCACTGGAATTGTTCTCCCTACTGCTTATGATGCATTTAGAGTGCTGGCAAGACTTTACAAATGTGACTAATCATTACTAATGTGGGGACGTTACACACAAAGGAGACAAACCTGGATGATAGAAGGAATTTGATATATCCAGTCAAACATGATCTATCTCCTTTTCTCTAGATTAATAACTGGAGAATAAAATTAACACCCTCAAGCAGCTGAAGACTAAAATTTAACTTGCCTTAAAATTGCTAGAGGCTAGAGGAATACATACTCAGCACTTCATATGTTATTGCATTTATTTTCCTTTTGGTGAAATATAACATTTTCTTTACAAAACTTCAGGAAATAGTTTTCAAGTTTTTGTCTTTTCTAAAATAAATTTTACTGTTCTGATCCTCTCTCCCCCATCCCTCTGTGGGGGGAGCGAGCGAGTGGCTGTGTGTTGCTCAGTAATTAGCTGGGGTTAAACCATGGAGCTCCTCCCCAGGAACGAGCAAAGGGAGAAAAAGGAAATAAAACTCCCTAAGGAAATAAAGACCGCCACTTTGGTAGTGTAAGTGTAGGATGGGCAACCACCCCAAGCATTCAATTTCTCCTTATTTCCCCTACCACCAGATTTTCGGCTTTCCTGAGGAGATCATGTTGCTGCTGGTTTTCATGACTGAAGGATTACCCTTGCTAGGTTTGTTGCTTTCATATCTGAAACTCTGGTAGGTCTCTAGTGAGATGTCAAAGGAGTAGTTTGCACATTGAAGACTTCATGTCCTAGCTTACCTGTGAATGCTCTGAAAAATCTAGTTCTAGAGATGTCCCATCAGCAGCACCACAAGAATGCCAGGGGCTGGTCGTTGACGCTCAACTCATGGCAATGCCAGTGAGCACTGAACCTTTGTGTGTCATGCTCTTTTCCTACCAAAAGTTGTCACCTGACTCTTCCCCATCCAGTGCTGTAATTTAATATTTTGAATATTAAATGAAAAATAGCAGCCAACATGTAAAAGCAGACATTCCGTGTCTGTCTACATACAAGTTACTGCTCATTCATAAATCGCTAGCAAGACCAGGGGACTGCACAGGTTAGATTTTAAAATGAGAACATGTTCCTAAAACCAAAGAACTGGTTTTTTAGAAGGGGCAAAACATCCACAATCTGAAAATCAGCATCTCCAAGGCACCCTATGATAGGTACCCCACAATGTAGTTTTCCAAAATCGTGAGTCTTAGTCAAGTCAATAGCACTCTGATCAGAGCTTAAAAATCATAGTTCCTGTCAGCCCTTGAGCAATGCTGTCTATACAGGACAGCAGATAAAGGTGTATGACATTGACACAGCAGCACAAATTAAGTTAAATATTTGATTAGTTGTAAAACCAATTTAAAAATCAAAATAGAAGGAAAAAGTTTAGTTTTTAGTGAAACTAATCTTGTGTGGGTAAAAGACATGTAAAAAGAAGTGTTATAGACATCATAAAAACATCTGAGAGAAAGAAACTGCCATGCAGCAGAAGTATCACAGGTAGAGGGCAGAAATGGTTATCAGAACTCTACAGAAGTAGCGTTGATATTGGCAGTAGAGCTAGAGAAAAATCTCACTCCAGTCTGTATTACTTCAGAAATCACTGAGTGATTTATACCTCAATTGCCTTATTCAGTTGGCATGTTTATGGACAAGTCAAAACCAGGCTGACCTTAAAACCAAACAGTCTCCAGATCGGGGGGGGAATGAATCGTACTACATCACAGATTTGTAGCAGCTCTCATATTGATGGATTACAAAGCCACCTTGCAGATTATGTGTGCATTAGTCACTTCAACCAACCTTATTTTTTATTCCTACAGTGTGACAGAAAGCAAGAACAGAGTGATCTGCTCACCATTCAAAAATGCAGATGGAACTGTTCTCATAACCGTGAAGTGTGACGTGGGACTGTTAATTAACGTATGTGATTAGGCCATCCGCAATGGCTATGCTCCAGCAGTGACTAAAGGAATGCAAAAATGCTCCCTAGCATAGTGGAAGAAGGTGCTGCAGTGTTTTTGTAACGAAGAGCTTTCCTACTTGGAGCTTCTGCCTACAGTGCTGCAAGGCAGCTGGATCTGCCTTTGGGGTTTGTGCTCCTGAAAACATTGCAAAGTCAGTGATAGCTGTGTTCTTATAAGTTTATGAAGCAGAAGTTAACAGGCGACAGCAAGTTTGATAAACCTGCAAGTCTAAATTAGGTTGCTACATATTATGGTTCACATCAGCCTCTTAAGGAATGAGGTCTGAGTCAGAAATAGGACCTTCGCTAAAAGAATCTGTTTCAAAAGAAAATCAGAGGAATGCAGCAAGATGAATGACCAGTCATCTTGACTACATAACAAAAGGAACATTTTATAATTTTAGTGAAAATGAAAGAAAATAATAAAGGGAAATAAAAGATGACAAGTGAGGGAAGAACAGTTCTCTGAAATCCAGTTTTCTGACAGGTGTCCTCATACTCTCATAAATGTGAAACTGATAACACAACCTCATCAATTACATATAAAGGACAAATGATACAGAGCTTCAGGACTTTTTAATCATTTTGTTGACTCATCCTTGCGATGGACTCATTTTGTTCCTCACAGTCCAGTTGTGGTTAACCTGCAAGAAAGTAAAACCCACTAGGCAGAGACATATATAAGAAAAACACAGCTGAAATCAGTGCATATCGTCTATCTGACTACAATGGTTATCTGCTAGTGTCCTCTTCTATGGATCCCCATTAAAATTCTAAAGCCTTTTTGTTCTCTTCTTTTGAAAGTCAGCCAAAATTTTCATTTTGTACCATTTTTTTGCCATTATTTTTAAGCTATTCATTTCTGGAGTTTCGAAAAAGAAAATGACACAGATGTGAGGGCATTAAGCCCTGAGGCACAATCCCCTGTTGCCAAATTCTCTCTCATTCTGTGCTTTGCATTTGTTCCTTCTCAGGAGCCAGCTCTGTTGGATTTCAGCACAAAGCTCTTTTGAACACCCTCTCAGGACAGCATTCTGCAACTCAATACAGAACACAGTGCATGTAGGATCGGTTTGTGCGTGGCAATACACTGAGAGGACTATGGTAACCCAGCAGAGCTGCATATTAACACAGGCAGACAGCTTTTCCTACCAGAACCAGCCAGCTTAGAGCGAACCTTGCCCTGAACAAGGCTGTACCAGACACTAACATTCAATTGTGCGCTTTCTGTGGTTTGCACAGGTTGTTCTCTCATCAGGACCTAAAGAACCATTCCTCATGCACTCTCAGAAGTGCTTCTTCATAAACCAAGAATTTGTCTTGCCCATGTCTATGTTCTTGAACATGCTTGTGAGGGTGATGGAGGTGTACGCACTCAAAACAAAGAGACAAGCAGCAATCTAAAGCTGTATGTGGTCAATGCAGCTGTGAGTGAGAAGCTCGTTGTTTAAAGGCAACCAGAGATGATGTGTTCAAGATCAGATTAGACAGGGATTTCATCAGCCTCATCTGTCCTGACCAGATTTGTCCTATAAGGAGCAGCTAAGGACTTTTGGTTTATCTAGTTTGGAGAAAAGGAGGCTGAAGGGCAACCCCATTGCTCTCTGCAGCTTCCTGGGGAGGGGAACCAAACATGAGGGTGCTGATCTCTTCTCCCTGTGATCCAATGGTAGGAGGTGGGAACAGCTCAAAGCGGTACCAGGGGAGGTATAGACTGGACATTAGGAAGCATTTCTTTACCAAAAGGGTGGTTAAACCATGGAACAGCCTTCCTAGAGGGGTGGTCAATGCCCCAAGCCTGTCAGTGTTTAGAAGGCATTTAGACAATGCCCTTAATAACACGCATTAACATTTGTTTAGCTCTGAATTGGTCAGCCAGTTGAACTAGACGATCATTATAGGTCCCTTTCAACTGAAATATTCTATTCTATTCTATTCTATTCTATTCTATTATTCTATTCTATTCTATTCTATTCTATTCTATTCTATTCTATTCTATTCTATTCTATTCTATTCTATTCTATTCTATTCTATTCTATTCTACTCTATTCTATTCTACTCTACTCTATTCTGTTCTGTTCTGTTCTGTTCTGTTTCCTCCCCTACCATGGCAGGGTGCTTAGAGTAGATGATCTTTAAAGGTCCTTTCTGACCCAAACCATTCTGTCATACTGTGATTGATTCTGTGATTCTGTGTTCTGTGATGCTGGCTACGGAACATCTTTGCATGCTATTTGCCAAGGTGCTGTGCCCTAATCTCAGCTGCCTGATGGGCCATCAGGGCTGGGAAAACCTTTGGCACTGAGCAAAAGTATCTGTCACTGAGGAAGTGTGTGTGGTAACCATGAGCTTTTCTTCTAGAGAGAGAGGATTATCAGCTTCATGAAAGACAGACATATTGGCTGTGCAGGATGTAATTAGAAAAGGGAAATGCATTGTGAACATTGCAGACTTTGTAATGATGATATGAGACATCAGCCTCCTTTGCACATTGCCCCTGCTGCTCCTTCTGTGGTGCTGTGTAATGGCAGCCCTGCTAAAGAGGAGGACAGCGTATTACAAACCATTATGCACAGGGAACTGGCAGCTTCTAGGGTTTTCTTGGAAAAAGCTCTGCTTAGCCAAAGAAGTTTTTTCTGCCTATCAGCAAATGCTTTGACAGCCAATCCTAAACCAAAATCCATAGAAAGTACTAATGGGGAGATAGGTACCATTTGGAAGCAGGTATCTGGGAGAAATATTTATAGTAGCTGGTATAAGAGTGGATTTATAGAGAAAAACAGCTGGTGTTGATGACCTGACCCCTACTTCCATCCCTGGTATTATTTCTTTTTATTTTGGATTTGTTCTAGTCTGGTCCTATGGTCTATATGCCCATTTACAGCTGGAGTATACTATGTGAACTCCTGAAGATTTTCTTCCTGTTTGTTTTGGGTTTTCTTTTTTTTTTTTTCTTTTTTTTTTTCCCCAAAAGCACTCCAGTTCATGCACTCTAAATATTACCTGGTAATGAGAAAAGAAGCAGAGTAAGTGGAGCCGCTGGGTTAGTTACTTCAGAAGTGTATTTCTGTATGCAACTAAAAAAATTGTGTGGATAAGCTACAGTGTATAGGAAGATGTATGTGTATAAAGTCTATCAAAAGCAGACAGTTGAGCAAAATCACTGAAGCTAAGGACAGAAAATGTTGCACTGAGAGGTGTGTCTTAAATCTTACAATAATTGGAATGTTTTAGCTTAGTCTTAAGAAGTAATTTCCCATCATTTGGAATCACAGTGCATTATTTCCTGTAAATACAGGTGTGCTCTCAAATACCTAGTGAACTGTTTTAGTAACCCTATAGAAAAGAATATACATTTAACAATATTTATTCGTATATGAATGAAAAACTTAACTACAATTCACAAGAACAGTTACAAAGGAAAGCAACAAGAAGGTCAATTATATGAGCAAGGATCTACAGGATGGAGGAGGCAAGTTGACGTCTTACTTGGCTAGTTTGCGTTGAGGCTCTGAGGGCCATACCGGGCTGGACTAGCCCTGACACCCCTCTATTATGAAACACAAGTATTTTTTCTTGCTTATTTGTGTTTTCTACTATTTTTTAAGTTGTAGAAAGGGTGATAAAACATGTGTTCTATCATCCTAATCTGATAGGCCATAAATTTTAAACCAGAGGTTTATACCTTTAATCCACTGCTTACAGATCTGAAGGCACTGACTATTTAGTATGGGGCTCGTGCTTTTGTTGCTGGCTTGCTGCAAGGCACTGAGGGCATTTCTGTACTCCCAGCACTTGCTCAAAATCATATTGAAAGTCCATTTGCAAGTTTCCTCTCTCGCTCTGATGTTATTAGCCATTAGCTCTTCAAAACAGATTGTGATACTCAGGTTCCAAGGAAGGTCCAGTCACAGGAGAAGAACCCACTCCCACTGCCTTTTGCAGTGCAGCAGCTTCTGAGCTAAAGGAGTTTCCCTTTAGAGCTGTAAGACACTTGCATGCCTCTTTCGAGCACGTTGTCAAAAAATCCAGGCCTTTTTGCAAAGTGCATGAAATGCTGCCTGTTTCTTCTTTGCTTATTTTCCTAGGGACACTTTTTGTACTTGGGGGTTCTTTAGATGGCATTTTCTCCCTCACTGGCAAAACACACTGTTTAGTCCACATCTCATTTCATGCACAATGGACAGACAGACCTTCATGAAGTGAACATTGCTTACTTTACATGTAGCATAGTTATTTGCATATGTGCAAGGCCAGGTTTAGACCTTCTTAAGTGACCTATTTTGAAATACTGGGAAGTGCCAAAATCTTCTAACCAGCTACTTTTACATTTAACGTATTTCAGAAATCATGGTAAAGAGAGCACATTCTGTACTGTGCTGCCAGGAGCTGGAAAAATCAGAATTGCTGTTGTATGAGAACCAAACAGAAGCTTGAAATAATTTGTTAGACTTAGTCAATACAGTGAGAATTTCTGTGTCTATAAACAAACTTATAAAGCCCATGGGCTGGGTGAGACTTGGAAGAACTGTATTCTAATCCTGACAGCTCCTTGTGTTAACCATGGAAACATGGCTTTCATTCTCTTTTCTTCCCATTTGAGATATCTGTTTTGTCAGAATACAGCTTTAGCTGTCTAACAGCAAAGGCATATTGGAGCTGTCTCAGAACCTTTAAGTCCTATATAGCGCTGCAGCAACAGAAAGGTAAAAGCAACAAGGACAGCATCTGTGTTTGTGAAGTGAAAACCTGGATTTCATCTTTTCCTTCTTTTTATGAGCATGTGTTAGTTGCTATGTTCAAGTAAAATCATGAAGTGGAAAATTAAATTAGGGATACAATCTGCACTTGGGATTTGGCAATAAGTTAGTGTAGAAAATAATTTACAGACTGCAGTCAAACTTCATTTAAGAATGAACATATTTTAAAGAAAATCATGAAGATTGTTTAGGAATATTTTGTCCCCTAGCCTGTCTTAAACTCTACAGTTTAAGTCATTATTCTGCTATCTTTAAGATGACATGGATCTTTCAGTCCTCTGAATGAAGACTTATCCCCTGACAATATGAAACACTGCCCTGATTAATTACGATGTTTGTCCAGACCTCATGTGATCAAACCATGGTGAAACTTGTGGGCTGTCTGTAGTAGAGCTCTCTAGTACTATTTTAAAGTAGACAGTTAAGCTTTCTCTAGAATGTTGGTATTCATTTCTGCACACTGTGCTTGTTACGTCCTTCATTATTACCTTACCTTGTGTATCCTTGGAGTTCAGCGTGTGATTCAACAAAAAAGTCTTAAGGTAAGAATTTTACTTAAACTGTTAATGGGGACTGCTTCAGTTTGTTTGTAGTCATAAACATTTTAACAAGCAAAACCAGACTCACTACTTTAGTACTCACAGTTTCTTCCTATTGTAAACTTGGTTTGTCTTCACAGCTTCTGGCTTTATGGGTTAGCTATCACATGCCCACCAATGTCATCAATGCACCTCATGATAAGGAGAAAACAAAGTGTAAAAAAGCATCACTGAAACTAACTGGATGAAACTGAGAAAAGGGGTCTGATGACAATGAGATAACTAAGCAACAGTGAAACATTTTAGAGGTGATGACTTCAGGGAAACAGGGAAGACCCAAGCACAGATTGATCCTCCTCTATTGCAAAAGCCTATCCAAGGGACATCTATTAGGTACCCAGTTTCTCAACAGCCCCCTTACAATCAGTCAGTGCAGGCAGACCACCAACATCCCCAGCAGTTGGGTCAGTGCCCTGAGACATGAACAGCTTCTCTGGGCCACCCAGAGCACACCATGGTGTGCTCAGTACTACAGCTTGCTCTCCAGAGTGTGATCAGTGGGAGGCAGTGAAAAAGACTATAAAACCATCAAAAAGGAACCTCTGAGGCTTTGGGAAGACGGAGGCTTCTGTTCTGTTTGATAGTCCATTGACAGATTGCTGGAAAACTCCACTTTTCTTGATCTGACAACATTTTTGCTTTGACTGTAGGGTCAAAATATTAATTAATCAGCTTGGAGATCTGTGAAGGTTCAGGGGCATTCTGATTTGGGCAAAAGGTTGAGGATGATCTGATTCACTAAGTGAATAAACCAACCCTATGATTGCAAACACCAGAAATAATCACCCAACAGACTTCAGATTTGTTCATTTTACAAACTGAGGAAATTACTCTCCTTCAGCCCCTTGACCATAAAATGAAACAAAAGATATTTCACAGGGGAAGCCTTATAATAGTTATTGTTTTTACCATCTTCCTTAGAAGAAGCTTTTTCAGCATATATGAAGTCATGTTTATTCTGATACTACTAAGATGAAAAAAGAAAGCAAGGAGGAAGATAAAAGGAAATCACTTGCTTTTAAATGAGAGAGGAGAAAAATACAAAAATAACCCTAGTCCCTAAAAGCGCTAAGAAGGTATTAACAGTGAGAATGAAGCTTCCACCGTTTGACATATTTTTTCCTATATGCCAGAGTTTCTTTGGAACGTAGGTAGCAGAAAAGAAGTATCTCCATCCTCAGTAGAAATGTAATGAGCTTTTCAGGCTTTCAGAAGCTCAAACCTGAAAAACTAGAATGAACTCAGTAATTTCACTCTCAAACTTTACTTTTGCTCACATAAAAACCCCTCCCCAAACCAAAAAAACCCTCCAACCCCAAAACCCCCACAACTCCCTAAGTAATTCTTACCAATATCTTATCAAAACATCTTATTTCTGGTATTGCAAAAGCCCACTGAAATTGCAGAGGAATTTCAGGTCAGAAATTTAGATTAGTTTTTTGTAATTGCAAGCTATTTTCCTGCATTATGCTACATCTAGCTCATTGTTTGCCTCAGTCTGTCACATTCACAGATGCTAGTTTGTCCTTCTCTTTTCTAAACAAAACATTTCAAAAGAGGGAAAAGAGACTACAGAACGTTTTTGATGACCTCATGCTAACAGAACTACTGACATTAATTAGTCACCAAACAATCATAAATGCTCTTCTTCCTTTTTGACCACATTTTTTGTGTTATATGAATGTACTTCTTCTACTGTGAAGAGTTTTGTGTAACTCTCACACAAATATAAAGCAGAGCTGGCTTTTTTTCTTTTTTCCTAACAGGTAAGCTGTACTTAGTGTGAATTTTGTTGATAGCATAGTAGGATCAAGGTTTAGATAAAATTACATCACAAAGGATGAAAAGCTTAATAGAGGTTAGAGATCAAACAAGTAAAGGAAAGCTGATATTTTTTGTGCTGAGCTACTTCAAATTCTCAGAAGCAAAGAAGAAAAGTGTGTGTCTGAGGAAAGAAAAATTAATTCTGGATAAAGTTTCCACAGAAATCTCTGATGTTCCAGAAATAGAACAAAATCTCCAAACATTTTGCAGACTAAACTCACCTGTAAACTTACACATCAGAGGGTTCACTCTGACATCCCTCCTCACTTTTTCATCTCCTATAACAAATATAATTCATTATGAGTAAGGGTGGTAGAATTAATTGTTTTAGTGGAATCACTTCTTCAGGAAAAAAGTGCTCCAGAATCATCCCGATATTACACAAAGCTTTTATTCCACCCTCACTGGTTCAAGCAAAAAATAGCAAATAAACTCAGGTTTATTAAGAGATAGCTCAAACATTCAAATAGCCCTTCCAACACTGCAAGGCTGACAAAGGTTGTCTTAACGTTTTGGACAGAGATACCTGAGCATGCTTACAATTGGAGCTTTTCTGGAAAGAAGTCAGAAAGTCAGTCAGGGAGAATTTCAGGACTATAAGCACGAGGACAGGTATAAGAAGAGCTGATGAGTCCTCTGCAGGAATACTACATGTTTTCTGTGCATGGGGAGGACAAAAGACAGGTATTGAACAAGGCTTAGGTTGCCCTTCAGAGCCAGAGGTCAAAAGCAACCCAACCTGGGCACACTTCATTAAACAAAAGAAGAGCCTAACACTGAGGACTTAACCAGTCTGGGTGATAGCAAGCACCTGTCCTCCATTAGCTGTGACACTATCTTTTTTTTTATTTGATACCTCAGGTAAGCATAATTAAATGCAGCCTGAAAGGATGCCAGTAATTGATTTGAGGCATTGTTGGGTAAGCTGCCTATTTTTAGTCTTTTTTGGGTGTGTGCAAAAAATCAATGCTTACTTTGGCTGTCTTTAAAGCTACTAACAAAAATCTGGAAGCTATATATAGATAGCCAGATTGCCTGCTGATTTAGACAATGTCTTGCTACTCCTTTAGTCCCAAATTAGAAATGCTGAGATCTGGTGGCTGTCCAGCTCCGTACATTCTTGAAGAGTGCCTGCAGTACAGTGCTGCAGGGTGTTGCTCCTTCCCTGCAGAGCACATCTCTGGGGGCACTGAGTTCCTGGAAAAGAGCCTGGGAGCAAGACACTATTCAGAAGGGGAGGGCAAATGCTCCAGAGACCTGTGTCATGTGGAGCAAAGTGGAAAAAATGCTTTACTGTGAGATTCAATCTTGGAACAGACTGACACCTGAAGGACAAGAGGACAGACTAGGCTATTTAGAAATCAACCCTGCCATAGTACAGAGGGCATGTAAGGCTGAGGCACAGTACCTGCTCTGTGTTAAGCCTTTCCTCCTCAGTTCTTCCCAAGACCCGTGCAGCATAAATTTAAGGGTCTTATATGCTTTTTGATCATAGCATCCTGTAGCAACCAGGACCCACTAGACACAGTCCCCCCGTGGTGTGCCAAAAGGTTGAAGGTAAACATTTAGTAAGGAAGAACAAAATAAGTTTGTACATCACAGCAGGGTTTATTTGCCAGTTAAAGGGGACATCTCTCATAACAGAAAATTACAATAAGAAGATATAAATGGCCTAAGTTTTTAAAAAGTAGTGAAAGGCCAAAGCTGAGATGTCAAAACTAACCTCAGTTCTTGTTTGGAGAGCTTCAGGGTATCCTACCTTCACACTGTTAAAGGTTAGAAAGAATCTTTGTGATCAAACTACAGAAGCATGTTCTGTTATTAAGACTTGTACCTTTTTTTTGGGGGGGTGTGTGTGATTATTGACCTTTGTCAGGCATAGGTATAGAAGTGCAATCACTTGTGCTTAATCTACTACTGTACAGAAGTCTTTGATTACAAGGATCATGTAATGTTTCTCAAATAACAGAACGGGTATTATGCAAGAGAATGAGCTTATTACTGTTAATCAGGACTGAAGAAGTCTATTCTTAAATGGGGTGCAGTGAAATATTTATGGGGAAATTTTGCTCAATGAGATGAGAAGAAAGAAAGCAAGACATTTGGAAGAATCTTACTTTGTTTTCTTCCTCTCGGTTGCCAGGAGTGGTTAGTCTAATGGAGCACATTTTAACCAGAGGATCAGCCTGCTTCAGTAGCTGTCCAAATATAGGAACAGAACAAATAATCTCATTGTTATAGTCTACTCTGACTAGGGGTGTGAAATGCTGACTAGGAAGTTTACATCTGAGCCTTTGCTAAATGTACTGACGAAAGCACAAAGTGGTGTCAGCTTGTGAGTGGCAGTAAACAGCAGCCTGTGTTCTGGTTTCTTTCTTAACAAGACATGAAAGTTGAAGATCTTTAGAATTCTATAAGGGATGTCAGGCTTAAACTGTTAAAACAAAGAAAAAATATATTTTTGCCAGGCCTTAAACCAGGGGTCCTCAAACTATGGCCTGCAGGCTGGATACGGCCCCCCAGGGTCCTCAATCTGGCCCCCGGTATTTACAGACCCCCCCAACCGGGGGTTGGGGGGGAAACCAAGCAGCCGCAGATGGCTGCCTGCCACTGCATCTGCGCGCCGGCCCCCTGGTTAAAAAGTTTGAGGACCCCTGCCTTAAAATTTCTGTGTTGATTGGCCACATCTGGCTATGCCATTCAGGCAGAAATATCTCTGAAAACACTCCTAATTGCCTGCTGGTCATATTTGAGAACATCTCTAAACCAGTAAAATGCTCTAGTGTTATGTTTTTTAATACCTGGTATCTCATAAAATATATTTGCTTTATCTTTGGCTAAATATACATAATGACCCAGTTAGACATCTCATACAAACTGATTCTTGCTGAGATTCTGTGAATCAGTCACCTTTCCTGAACCAGTAAATCTAATGATGGTTTGTGTTCTTCAGGCTGCTTCTGGGTTTCTGCTTTTGGTTAGGCTACTAGAAGATGTACTTGGCCACTGTTATTTTTACAAGTCTACAGTTATCTTCACCCCTCATGTATTCACAGCTTTACCCTTTGTCCTCTGTATGGCATTTTATGGCCACACCTCACAGCTCAGTGAAATGCAGCTATGTGCTGAGCTTTTCTTTATAACACGATACTACATTGGCCAACCCCAGTCCAGTAAAGGCCTGGTACAACTGCCTTCCTTAGTGGGAAAGGGCATGAGTGAGTTCATGATCCTATAGCATTTCCAGTGGTTTTGTCTCCTGTCTGTGACTGGGTTGCACTGGAAGACTTGATTCTGGCTGCTGACCTGAAATCTGTTGGTGTTCATTGTGAAATAGAACAGCCTTCGGGTGAGAACTCATGATGAGAGCTTTTACCCATGAATATAGCAAGTCATGTTCATTCCTTCAGGCCTAAGGAGACCAGGCTTTTACCGCAAGATGGAACATTTTCAACTTGCTGGGTGAAAAACACTTCATCTTGTTGTAGGTGTTGGGGGGGACAGGGGACATTGTCCTGGGACTTACCACATAGAATCATACAATCATAGAATCATTTTGGTTTGAAAGGACCTTTGAGCTCATCAAGTCCAACCACATCCTGCTTTGAGTGTACTAACTACTTGGTCATTATGGAAAAAAGATATCTGGAACTTGTACAGAGCACAGGTATGTAAGTCCAGATAAGCATTTCAGACTGTAAGTCTTAGTTGTAAATAATCGCTTCCTGCAACTTGAATCTCAAAACGTTGCAAAAAACCAGGACTTACCTGTTTACTTCACCTTTTGTCTAGCTTAAGAAGTTTTTCTAATCAGTGTTTGGACAACTGCATCCTGCTCTGAAGTACCTATTTCTCCTCATGTATGGAGGCCTTTGTGCTCAGCTAGTGGAGTGGGTTCAGATCTATGCATTGTCTAAAACAAAATGACTTAGATAATGAGATGCTTAAGAGCCTTTTTGGTAGTCTCAAATAATTCATCAAGATGACAAAGGCACTTTATGGCAGAGAACAACACCCTTTTCCATTAACAGTTCACCCTGTTCTCAGAGGAGCAGATGTCTTTGTGTTGTGTTGAGGCTAGGCTCCCACTAGATGGTGCTTGCCATGAAAAGCCTGGTCACAAAGGAGAAGTTCATTTAAGATGAACATGAAAGATGGAGGGGAGGAAACAGACCTTTAAAGCATTATACTGGTCCTTGTTGTGCCCTGGTGGATATGCAACACCAACAGGCTGCACGAATTGTTAAATCATTCTTGGGGATGGCAGGCACTGTACTTAAAAACTTCTGTTGCTGATTTACTACCAGGTAGGACGAACAAGGTCTAACTTTGTGAAATACTTGAAATAGCTCATTCAGCCACAGGAAACAAGTTAATGTGAGAGGAACGGAGATAGCAGGTTATCTGCTACAACCATACAAATATTTTTCAGAAGGCCAGTATGTGCTGAAGTCAGATACAGATGGGAGATTTAGATTTATCTTTTTATGGAAATTATATGGACCAACAAAGGCATGTGGTGTAAAGTGTTCCCTTAATTTAACTTTGGGTTGTAAAAACACAGCATTCTTTATCTTGAGCATTTCTGTTATTTGATAACATTAGAGCAGTTTCTTACTGTCACATTTCCAGGTTTTATTGAATGAGAGTTCTACATATTCTTTAGCTCTCATGGTAAAATTAAAAAATACAGCTGGTAATAGTAAAGTAAACACTAAGTTCTGTGCTTGATGAAATCCTTTTCTGGAGTACCTCAGTATGAAATAAGAACTTCAGTGGGAATCATTAATTTTTGGCAGGATTGTAGGATTTGATGTAATGAGTAGCGTGATTGTATTTACTTTGTGCTCTCATGTAAGCATGGCATATAAATTTGGGGTTCACAAAATGCTTTGTAAGCACCAGCCTAGCAACTTTAACAATACTTATATAAGATGCAAACTCTGATGGCTCTCAGATTTCCCTTGTTGCCTCTTGGGAGCTATTGAAAGAATGAAACTGGCTAATAGATTCATAGAATCATAGAAATATAAAATAGTTTAGATTGGAAAAGACCTTTAAAATCATCGAGTCCAACCATTAACTTAGTGCTGCCAAATCCACCACTGAACCATGTCCCCAAGTGCCACATCTACATACCTTTAAGTACCCCCAAGAATGGGGACTCAACCACCTCCCTGGGCAGCCTGCTCCAGTGCTTGACAATCCTTTCAAAATTTTTCCTAATACCCAATCTAAACCTTCCCTGGCACAACTTGAGGCCATTTTCTTTTGTCCTATCACTTGTCACTTGGGAGAAGAGACCGACCCCCACCTGGCTACAGCCTCCTGTCAGGCAGCTGTAGAGAGCGATAAGGTCTCCCCTGAGCCGCATTTTCTCTGGTCTAAACAACCCCAGTTCCCTCAGCTGCTCCTCATCAGACTTGTGCTCCGGACCCTTCACCAGCCTCGTTGCCTGGCTCTGGACACGCTCCAGCACCTCAGTGTCTTTGCCCAAAACTGGACATGGCCTCACCCACATTGAGTATGGGGAGACAACCAGTTCCCTACTCTTGCTGGCCACACTATTTCTCACAGAAATAGAGCAGTTCCCTCCACCACACATTTGCATAGCCTGGTTTTTAGTCCAAAGTGAAATATCTGATGGAATAAGAGAACTGCAGGATGGCTAGGGAGGAAGGATGAGAACAGATGAGAAATGCACTAACTTGAGTTTTCAAGGTCAGTCTTATATTACTAACCTGAAACCTCCAAACAGAAAAAAGTAAGCTCTTCAGGCAAATGAATTCTTTACAACAATGGGGAAGAAATGTTTATTAGAAAGACACATTATGACAGTGTGTCATAATCATATAACAAAGGTTAGTTCTGATATCACTCTGCTGGGGAGATCTGGGGAAGACCTGTCAGTATGCCTGTGACCCTTTTGTCTAGGCTCCTTGGAGTTCATCCCTTTTGCTTTTTACTAATTGAAGTAGCATTCTTGTACTCTGTACAGAACTGGCTACAGTTAAATATCTTTTATTTTGGTAAGCTGAGTTTTACAACCTATGGCTGAAATTGTGTTTCCTCCCTCTCAATCTTTTCTTTCAGACAGACAAGTATTTATGATCAGATATACCCATCAGTATTCCTGACAGTCTCTGCCTGTTGCAATGGCAATCATTCCCTCGCTTATGAAGATTAAATGGTGTTTACATATATCTGTTCAAAAGCCATTAATGGGAATAACCAAAATATAAAGATGTATGCGGACAAGGAAACTGAACAAAAGAAAGAAATGGAGAAGTGTGCAGGTTTCTGAAGATGTAACCCTTAGCCTTAAATACATAAGATATATTCCTCTTAGAAGGGGAAATAACCTGAGCTTTTTACACACCTAGTCTGGAGCTGTCAAAGTCTGGAGTTACAGCAATTTGGAGAAGGCTTGTAAAAAGTGCGCATTTTTGTATAGGCATATACCTCAAAATGGAAAGGTACGTGGCTCTGCTGAAGCAGTGCTGGTCGTGTAATTAAATGTATATATTCTCTTATCACGGGGAGCAGGAGTGGAACACATGGGCCTGCTTTTTGCTACAGGCATGGACAATTTAAAGCATATGCCTAACTTGCCCCAGGTCACTGCAGCGTGTGAGTAGTAGAGTAAGGAACAAGATCCATGTTTCTTCTCTCTTGCCTTGCTAGACCTTGTTTCCACCATGATGGAGCAGCCCTATGGCTCTACTCTGTCTTCTCTTTTTTACCTGCATTGCTTGCTAGAGACCAGTGCATATAGGAAGATGAAAACATAATTTTCTTCATAGTTATGCCATTCCAGTCCAAGTCTAAATTAGGTAGTGTTAAATAACAAGGACTGCTTTGTGGGTTGGTTTTTTTTTTCCAGTTTTATTCACTATAATTCACTAAATAGAGTTTTAATGGGGCATATGCATTTTGTAATTACTTCAATGGAAAGTGATAATAACAGAGATTTGCCAGCATTAAAGGAAAAGAATTCTTGCTGATCTCAGCCATGAATAGCAATTAAACCAACCGATAGTAGTTATGTCAGCCCTGTAACTGAGAAGCAGCTTCTTGCTGAGATGAGAACAAAAGCAACACCAGCAGCTGCTATTGACTATAGAAGTAGCCACTGACACTTCAAATAGACAATAGCTGAAAGCCATTAAGAACACAGGGATAACTGGTGAGTCTCCACAGCATTTATTTCCACACTCCCCTATAGTAAATAATTATTTAACAGATCTTGAGTCATAGGAATATATTATAGGATAGAGTATGCAAAGATGATCTAGTTGAGGACACTCCAGTGAGGTGTTCCCCATCTTAAACTGATGAGGTTTATAACTATTGAATCCATCTTAACTTGATCATGAACCGAGAAACAAGTTTCTCTCTTCTGTGGTCAAAAATTTCATAGAGTTTTGAAGTACTTTATATTAGTTAGAAAACACACCTTGTGTTTTTGTGAGACAGGAGTAAATACATTTTTCTTTGCTTTTAAGAGGGTGTGATTTTTTAAAATATTCTTAGTTGAGATAGGACATCAATCTTTGTTTAGCTGATGTGCAGAAAAAAAATCAAATTCAGTTTTGCTAATCTAGCAGTTCAGAAGCTGTAAAAACTGTTTTACTAAGAAATCAGTTTAAATTTAAAATGTACTCTTAAAAAAACCCAAACCATTTTGTGTCTTTTAATTGATGGACTGGCCAGTTATGAACTGCAATAGTGTTGACATTGAGACCAGAAGTTTCACTCAACTTTCAGGCTTAAAATAAAAACCGCTACCAGAAAAGACATTCTAAAAAAAGACAAATGGAAGGTTAATACTCTTCTTACACAAATTAGACAAGGGTGTATAAATAAAGTTCCCAAGACAATTTCATATTTCTTACCAATGCATTGGCTTTTGAAAGAAGAAACTGATTCTTTCTAAGGAGCCATGTGCAAACACACACACACACACACACACATTTTCATAGCTTTAAAAACTAGAGCTTCTATTAACACACTAACTTTGAAATAAATACTGATTCAGCTTGAGTGGAACTTGGAAGTGCAGTAAAGAGATGCCATAATACTGTCTATAGAGCTTGACCTCTGTGGAAGTCTGGCCAATGTCATAGAGGCCAAGCAGATGAGTGGCTTCTCATCACTGAACAGTTCTGCCACATCCTTGTAGATGACATACTGATGAAATGCCGTTTAAGCACGTGTTGTCATTGCTCCTGACTCAGGAAGGATAAACAACAGGTTTGGACCGTTTTCTTAATCCTCAGCTTCAGTATCAGGAAAATAGGCTTGTATACTTGCTCTTTCTTTGGTCACTATTAGCTATGAAAAGTGGAGAAGGATGAGATCCCTCTTCATTTACCATACAGCTGTAATTTGGCCCATCAAAGGAACAAAGAATACGACAGCCTGTCATATAATTAGGCTTTTCTGAGATTAGGAAGGAGAGACTGGAGAGAACAGCATGAGTCTTGTTTATAGCTGAAAGAAGAGAAGGAAGGAGCTTTTCCTATTCATCTTCCATTCAGGATCAATTAAGCATATTTTGATCTCTTGAAAGGTCTTTTGTGAAGCTGTCCTGCGTTTTTGTGACTTCAGATGAAATGTCTGTCCAATGTTATTGTTAAAACAGCTGAAGAGAAAGTAATGAGCAGCACAGCCAGCTGCTTCTTGGGAGTCACTTCTGTGGTGTTTTTTTTAGGATCATCTCGCTTACAGACTATATCTGCACTGCTGGGCTGGGTATGTTACAGTACCTCCCTGGAACAATAAGACTGGCCATTCTGTTGGGATAAAAGCTCAGCTGGGTACAGTAATACAGTTGGAGTAAAAACCAATTGACTAACTGGAGGCATAAAATTCAGTGCTAGAAAGGAGTGCGGATAGAGAGTGTTAGCAGAAACCAAACAGGTTTCTCCGTACCTGACTGACTCATTTAACTTCATCTGCAAGTGATGTAGAAAAGAGTTGAAAAGAGTCTGAAGAATTAGTGGAATTTGCAAGGGGTGGTCTAAAATCCTTGACTTGCTGTGCATTTGTATAGCCAGAACTGCTGTGATCTGACCTTTCCTCATGCTTTCAGCTTTCTAATTAAATAGACCCCATATGTCTGGAGTAAATGGAGTGGAGAAGAGGGGAAGAAGGAATGAGGAATTTGATCAAGAGAATCATGCTTTTAGGATTGTTTGCAATCCCTCTGATGTAGCTTATGCTGTGATATACTAGTTCCTTTATACTAGTTTACAGAGGCAAAAAACCAGCGAAACCAGGTGCAGTCCAGCACTTATGGTCAAGCACCTGTTCTCTGTGGCTCCCCACATACGCACTCTTCTAAGTGAAGTCTTGTTACTTAGATCAGGCAGAAATTAGTATCAGAGGCATAGCCACTCTAACCTTGTTTTGAAATACTTGTGGACTAATCTTGCTGAGTCTGCTGATGGGATGAATGCAGTCTGGATACAGGGCTCAGGTCCCCTAGAGGTCTCCTCCATCTGGGCAAGGTTTGGGACCTTTGAGCACTTCCCATCTCCTAAGCCTTTGTGTGCTCCCCAGCCAAGTTCTGGCTGTGGCTGGAGAAGACTCCAAAACATAAATTTTTCCTTTCTTCCTTTCATGTCAGGGAAACTGTGCACATGGGCTTGAAAGATATCATGGTACATTTCTTACCTGGATTACCAGGAATTTCAGTGTTTTGGGTATGTGTCTGGGATGAAGCAGCCTTTCAATTCATACATAGTCTCAACCTCATGTTGCTCCTCTGCTTTGCCCTGTCATAGGCTATGAGTCAGTCCTCTCTGTCACTGTAGATCATCTTTTGCAACAACAGGCTGCAACCTCTCCCAGTGTGCTGTGACTCAGAAACATCTGTTCCCTTCCAAGCCCATACCCTCCTATGGGCCATTGTTCCCATTTCTCTGCTGATAAGACCTAGATTTTCCTTGTTATTGTGATGAATAGCCACAGTCCCTATTGTTTAGATTGTTTCCTTGAAGGTCAAAGAGGGCAAAGAAAAAGTCTTTCCTTAGCAGCTAAATTGCCTTTTACAGAAGCAATTAAACAAGAGGGAGTTCTAAAGAAGGTACCTAGTTAGGGGAAAGCATCTTGTTATAGGTCATGTTCAAGATTATAAGTTATAATGACGTGAAATGAAATCATTAATGGAATGATATGGAGCTGCTCCACACGAAGTCAAATGTGGCCCTGAGAAGGGTAAATCTAGGCAGACTTCTAAGGACTGCAAGGATTCTCACTCCCTTACTGCAGCTTCTGGGTAAATGTCCTTCCTTTACACAGAAATTGGCAAGTGTGTTAATCTTCTTTCTATTTAACATTTCAGATAAATATTATACTTAAGGTAACACCAAGTTATAATATAAAAACAGCCCTTACTCTCATCCTGCAAAAAATCCTATTTATAAGGCACAAAAATAAGTAGAGGCATTTTTTATGAGGTTTTTCCAAAAAGGCAAGATTTTCAGATATCAGTTTTCTTTGTACAATTTTCTTGGCCTGCTATGTATAAAGTAAGCCTCTAAATTCCATTAAAATTATTTTCAAAATAATTTGGCTAATATTAAAATTGGTTAATACCCAACCAAGATGCACCCTCGCTTTCCTGTCAATAAAATTTGCTTTTTCTTCTTCTTCCTATTATTATTGTCATTAATATTATTACGTGTTCTTTAAAATCACTGGCAATGTAAACTTGGAAATATCTTGCAGCAAGAGAGGGAGAGAAATATCAGTTAGCTTTTGGTAATGTTTCATTTAATATTCACTTTTGCTGGCATCTGCTGCACCTCTTCTTCATTCTGCTAAAGGCAGGACCTTGCTGAAAGGTAAAAGACAGTAGGTTCGTCTTGCAAATTGAGGCCTTAAATTAATAACATATGTAAATAATTTATGAAAGTGTGTTTCTGCTAGAAAAATTCCATCTGAAATGAATCTCTAAGGAAGAATCAAGCAATCAGATTCAGTAGATTTTTCTTTTATTTTCTTTTTTTCTGCATTGTGTTGGGCTCCTGGGGAGGACTTCCCATGACGAGGCTGTTGTTTTCCCTGTTTATTGCTTTCTGCCTTAGATATTGATCATAAGCTGCCAATGTTCCTGCTGGTCATGTCATTTCAACCCAGTCTCTTTGGTTTTCCCCATATCTTATCCAGCTAGCAATTGTCACCTGGGCTACTAGTACAAGTGAGGCTGAGCAACTCCTTTTGCAACAGTGCCACACACGTGGCCAGTGCCGTTCTTGCTTGTCTTTTTTCCTTGATGCTTCTTCCTCAGCCACCTGCATACCTCTTAGCTCTCAGAGCAGCTGACATTGTACTTCAGTTCTCCATGGAGTTGTGACAAAAATAGCTCATGTAACCAGCCTCTAGGCTATTTTAGGGCAAGGAAGATTTAGTACATCCACAGAAGTAAAAAGAATCTTCAGATACTCAATGTCATAAAATAATGGGACAAATAGTTTAAAAACCAGGGGGTTCCTATGCCCACCTGTACAGAATGACAGGTGGAAAAGCGGCAGGAAGAACTGGTTATTCACTGGAATTCTCAAATTTCCAGACTGCTTTTTCTTCAGCACTTTGAGATGGTAATTCAGATCTGTTGTACCATGAAAGAGTGAGGATTCTTCAAGAGGATTAATATTCATATTTAGGACTCTTCTGATATCCAAGTATCATGCAATGGCATATGTCAGTTGGAGAGCTGAAGAAATACTTTACTGTTCATAAAACTGACTTTTTAACTGCATTTTCTGTCTTTGTTGGGGGGAGGAATGGAAAGTATTTCTATGAAATGCTATAATTTTTAACTTTGCAGATATCTTTTCATTACAGAATGAAACAATCAAAACAGGCATGTTAACATTCACCTGTCATGTGGAGTTAAGTCATATGAAGATCGAAGACAGTCAGGTTCAATCTAAAATACATGGGAATTTTGTTCTAAAAGAGCAGTTCTGGAGGAATCTTAGAATTTCTTATGAATGGGGAAAAAAAAAAAAAAGTACCCCATATGCCCCACATGTATAAGAAGCTGCTTTTGGCTTCATGGAAAAGGTGTGTTTCAAGAAACTTTCAAGTACAGTTTCTTTTGGAGGTTGGCTGAAAAGCGATGAATACCATCACGAAAATATCAGTTTTAAAGCTTACATTTTAAAAAGTGATAAATAGCTTTTTGCATGCACAATGAAGAAAATATTTATATTAGAAAAGTGTACTGTCTTAAGCTGTTAGGAAAACTAACATTTGAGAAAAAATTGGGGGAAAAAAGATAATTTTTTTTTTTAATTATTAATGAAGGTAAAATAAACAACTATTCATCAAGTTCTGGTAGGGCAGAAAGCATGCAGAGAAAACCTGACATTTGGACTTTAGGATATATTCTCTTATAATACAGGCCCTAGGGCCCAAGTTTTCTTATAATACAGGCCCTAGGGCCCCAGTTTTCTTGATGATTATAAGAAGTTGCCTGTGGCAAGGATTAAACTAAACACAAAGCCTTGAATTTATGCATGTAGTTAAGCACTTTGCTTATGAAGGACCACAGAACTATTCACACTGGCAATAACAAGTGATAAAGTATTGGTTAAAGCATCTAGAAGAGCCATTAAATAACGTATATTTTGTTGCACTCCCTTGCCAAGAAAAGCATAATTGGAGTTTACTCATAGACTTATGCACAAGCTTTACAGAAAGGTGAAAATCAATAATGAAGACTGTAGACATTTCTAGCAGCTGACACCAAACAGTTTCCTCCATCTCCAGCCCATGTGTGTGCCCCTGCGCTCCCGGTGCAGGACATGCAGCAGGTGACCCAGGGTGAAGATGCCCATGAGGAGATAGCTGGGGTTCAGGTGGGGCTGGGGGATGGGCTGGGAAGAGGCTGTGGCCATAGATGGGCAGTACAGAGAGGAGAAGTAGAAGGATGGGGTGCAGCTGGGAACAGAGGTGCTGTGGTGGCAGTGGGGTTGAGCAGCTGAGGGGCAGTAGCCCTTTTCAGGGCTTTCCAAAGTTATGGTCCTGTCCATGCCCTAGGGGTGTACTTTTTCTTCCCTTCCTCATCCCAGCCCTGTCCCCTGTCCCCTGTCCTTCTCCCCCAGCCTGGGAAGGGAACATGCATCCTCACACTTGATTTTGGCTGCCTGGAAAAATGGGGCACCAGCATCGCTGCTCTTCGAAGGTGGGACACTGTCCTACACCCCCAAGATTAATGTTTCTTACAGCAAGACCCATCATTGGAGCAGATACTGGTCAGCCTCTAGCTACGGCCGTGAGGTAGTGCAGGCTAAACCAGTCTACATTAAAAGTCATAGAGCTGAGCTGCCATGACCTCTGTGTGCCCTTGACTGGGCTGCTGCTGCCATGCAGGCTTGTTAAACGAAAGTTACTGGGGTGTTTCTTCACCATGCTGTAGCCAGTGGAGTGACACAAACATGGTTTAAAAGAACCCTTGGCAACGTGACTCTTGCCTGTCATATTGGGTTTCTGACCAGGCTGAGTCTGATGTGCACCTTCCACACACCGCACACGCCATGTTCATGCCTTTGTCACCTGCAAACCACCAGCTGGGCACCTGGATGTATTGGCTCATCTGAGAAAACCCTTAGGTTTTTCTTAGGAAAGAAAATGGAATGGAGAGTTTTTATGGACTGGTTCTGTAAAGACCGGTGGCCAGAAGCTGAATTCATACCAATTAACTTACTGTACCAGGTCAGTTTGGAGAGAAGCATGTTGGCTTGCAGCTGAAAACCCAAATAATTTTTCAGGTTGCTGAATTGATTTATAAAGCCAAGCACCGTATGGAACCTGAATGCATAGCTGAATTAGTATCCTCCAGAAATATAGGTAACATGCAGAAAAATATTTCATGTTTGGATGAAATACTACACATGAAGGGACATTCTAATTTATTTCACTCTCTTATAATAAAAAACAAAATGTTGGGTGGTTTTTTTTGGCAAGGTAATTGTCAGGTTGGTTTTTTAGATAACTTATTCCTCCTACTTGGCTAAGAAGAACAGCAAAAAAAAAGCACTAAGGTTGTTATTGTACAGTGTGTATAATGTGAGTGATAAAAATGCTTAGACTACCTTTTCTTAGATATTTCTTAATTTATTTAATTCTAGAATACATGGTGGGCCTTGCAAAGACTACAGCTTTAGTCACTAGACTTTGCACTAAAGTACAACAGAAAAGCACTTCAGCTAAAGATGATGATTCAGCAAGGCTGCAATTTTGTTTAAGACTAGAAGTATGAATACAGGTTCCCTCCCCAAAAAACCTTCAAATTAGTTACATGCCAAAGAAACTTAGAAACCCACTATAAGAGTATAAAACCACAAATTTTTTAGGGGCTCACTCCTCTGGGAATAACAATCTTTTTATTTTGCCATTTTAACTTTATTAAAATTGCTTTGTTTTTGTTTTTGGTTTTGGTTTTGTCATGACAATTTGTAAGTTTGAAGTACTTCTTTTTCATGGAATGAATTCTGTTTAGTTTTGATATTTTCATTTGTCACCCCTCCACATGGCTTGTGGTTTTTATTCTAATACAGAAATAAAACAATTTAATTGATGTTTTCATTTTAGCTTTCTAGTTCAGAGAAAGTGTCTCATGATTTTGATTAAATATTGCCATGAGGAAACAGCATGTCATAAAACACTGCTGTGATGACTCACAGGCCAATTTAACTTGCTCTCTAGTCACCTAGTACATTCTCCTGGTTGTTAAAATTCTGTTCCTGAATGTGCCCAAGGCTTGTTTTATCAAGGCTCACTGAAGCGATTCCCATCTCAAGCCTTAAGTCCATTGTCTCCACACCCTAGGTTTTTTTCATTGCATGTGTCCTCCACAGGCACAGCCTGTTTGCACTTCCAGAACCATGTTATCTGTCTTCATCACAGACAGCAGACTAGGAAAAACACCAGTGTTCATACATTCAGTGGGCTGTCACGAAGACTGATCTCTCTAATATTTGGGGGGGGTCTAAAATGTCTTGGTGGTCTTTTTCTGCCCTTAGAAAAGGTTGTTATCCTGTGTGGAGCAAAAGGATAATGATGAGTCTCTGATCCCTGAGGTTTTTGAGAGTGACTGCAAGGACAGTAAGGCCAGACTTGCAATGGAATTCATTTCCAGGCAGCTCCCATCATTCCCAGGACTCCTAATAGCCAGATCAGCCAATATTTATGTTCCTAACTCCTGCTTAGACAACATGAGCTTTCTCTTTCTTGAACTGAGGTTTGGTGCTACACTACTGTGTCTAACTTTATACTCAGCAGGCAGACAGAAGAGGTTTCCTCTGCCAGCAGTAGGTGCTTTGGTGCAGCCTGGGCCAGTGCATTGGTCAATACAGTTGGATTTCTTCTTAACTCTGTGTGCGCTGTCAGCATCTGAAGTAATCAGTGTTCCTTGTTATTGGTGAAGACACAGGTGTCAATCGTCAAAGTAGATGTGATAAATACATTGATGGGGATCTGGTTAGTGTAGCAGGTAGTGTTGTAGAGTGGAATTTGGTCCACCTAGAAATGGATGATTTCACACTCAAAAGTAACATTTTAAAGGTCTTGTAGAAAATTCTAAGTTAAAGATTCTTAAACATTTTAAAGGCAAGGTGGGGTTTTCTTTTCCTGCCCCTTTCCCAACTTGTCCTTGTGTGTCCAAATTTCACTTAACGTGGTACTTAAGAAGCTTAAAGTGGTGTTGAATTCCAGATGTTAAGGATATGAGATAAAAGTGCAAAGAATATTTTAATTTTTTAAAAATAACTCTGGGGGAAGGGTGCAGAATAAAGAAAGATCATTAATTATTTCAGAAGGGTTTAGTATTAAAGCAGCTTGTCTGTTTAAAGCAGATTAGAGGAATGTGTGACATAAGTGACAGACAGCAGATGGCTCCACCTCATTAGAAATCAGACTTTCCTGGAGTTTGAGCAGGAGTTACAAGGTGGACCTGTGATCAGACCCGAACTTCGAAGCAGGGTGGAATGGACTTGCAAAATTGATTTAGTAAATTTGCACTTCGTTTGATATATTTCAAATTATAGCTGAGGGGTACATAAAAAAACCCGAAGCATTGAAATTAAGTGAAGAATGTAATTTGATGGCCATACAGGATAAGAAACTCAATAAAGGAGCAGTCTGGAACTACAAGAGATATGCAAATTCCTGGTTTAGGAGCCAGATGGGACGTACTTGACCTATTAATCCTCCTTCACAGATAAAGGTTCTCCCAGATTTAATGTTTCATTATTATTATTATTATTAATTTACCTTTTACAGATCTGAAGGCATCTTCTGAATGCGAGGTACTCTTGTGCAATTTGATTGACTCTCAAGGAAAACAGTACAGAATACGAAAAAAGTAAAAGGTAAATTATTATTTTAATGCTGCAACAAAAGATCATGTTTTTTACACATTTTAATGTTAGGTACTAAACCAAACATTTGGCTATGTACCTGATATCTATTCTGTTTGCTTCTTCTCATGGTGTAAATGAAGGACAGAAGGGCAGCCACTGCAGCCCATTTTGCCATTGTTGTGTTACAGTCAGAGGTTTTGTAACACACAGAAACTGATACTCTAGTGAACCGCATTGAGACATTAGACTTGATAAAAGGACTTTCCACTGTGCATGAAAGGAATGAACAGTCCCAAGGAAATACTGTATCTACAAATATCAGGATGCTTCTTGGCTAAATGACTGAGTAGAGTGATGGAAGACATGTGTGGAAGAATAGATAAAGTACAAATTGAGTGTGAATGTTCCACAAGTGGTGAACTTCTATCATGATGAGTTCATACCTTTTGATTTTTAAGTACTAAACACCTGCTTAGATGTTTTTTATATATAGGGGAATTATGCTATACGTCTTATTAAATATTCCTTAGGGCACAGCTCATCCAAAACTAGAGTAATTAGTTAGTTCTTTGGAGAGGCATGTGGGAGAGAAAATGTCCTCACCTCGGAGCAGTGAAATAGATCTGAGCTAAGACAAAAAGATACTGGAGAAATCAACTGGATTATTAAATTTTGTCATTTTGAGTTCACTTAATTGAATCAGCTGGCAGTCCTCCTAAAACGACCCTGCTTACCATCACCCAGGGAGTTTACTTGTGAACTTGTGCTCCCTGTCTTGAGGGCAGTGGCTGGCATCTGGGGTTGAGTGCCCCGACCGCACAGCTGAACTGCACAAGTTTGTTTTGCTGGAAGTCCTTTGTACTCTTCTTTAATACCGATGCCAGAAGCTGAAATAATAAATGAATTATCATAATTTTGACAGACACATTACAAGAGAAGGTCTCTCAAGCAACCTGTCTGCATATGTAACTATTTCTGAGTTTAAGGGAGTTTGAGACTGACTGACAGGAGAAGTGATCATGGTGCATTTCAGTGGGTCAAACTGAGATCCATTATTCTCTGTCTATGTTGGTTTTTAAACTGCCTCTTCTGTCTGAGACGTGAAGAAGGGCACTTGTTCCTCCAAATGTTTCACCCCCTACAACTCTTTCAGTCACCTAGTAAGTTATTTCTGCCCTACAAATGTAATCTTACCTCCATCTCTAGGCTGTCATGGTCAGAACAGCACTGTCCCTAACCTCTCTGCTGCCAAACCCCAAGCTGCAGCAGATGCATCCATTTAAAAGGAACTGCAACAGTCTTCAGAAATCTGCTGAAAACACTGGGCAGGTTCCTACTGACCTCAGTGAACTTGCATTTTGTAAGAGCAATTTCATCTTCACATTCCTACATTTAAAATATATAATAAATATACTGTTGACTCTCTCTCTCTGGTTATAGGGTTGTGCATATTCTAGAATTCAGCAGTTGGGAGGGTGAACTGTGGACTTACTTCCTAACACAGAAAGGAAACCAGAAAAAGTAGCCGAAAAAAAAATTAACAAGCATATAGCACAAAATTAGTATAAATCACACTCCCCAGAAGGGTGCGTGAACAGGCAGATGCTGTAGAGGGTAGCTCCACTGGGCTTCTTATTACAGAATAAATGATAGCATCACAAAGTAATACCGCTCAAAGATACAGGTCATTGACTTAGACTTCTCTGCTGGGAATGATTAAAGTGGCATTTAGCACTTCTGTTTGACCCTCTAGGATGCTGAAAAACATCACATCAATACAAATCTGCTTAGCTGCTCACAGAAAGGATGACGTCATGGAAACATAAATAAGTTGCTGACTCCCAGCCTGAGGAATAACAGCAGCATTTTGGATTTCAGGAAATAATGAATAGCACAATGGAAGACAAAACAAACGAGCTAATCAGGCCACCTCTGATTTATATTGCATTCAAATATGATCTCTTGCCAATGGATCAGGGCAGTGGGGTCTCATTCTTATGCATGGCTGAGGAAGCAAAACTGCTGTTACTCAAAACATCAATTTTGAAAAAGCCATCTATAAAAAAGTAATATAAGAGATAATGCAGGAAATGCTGGAGGGGTCTCTGCAGATATCTCAGGTGCAGCAGGGAGCATTGTTAGAGCTTGTTTTGCCAGTAGATACGTAACTAGTGTATGCTGTATTTAATGGAACATTGTTTCATCATTTGCAGGAAAAATTACAGTATAATTATCAATAATCCTGAACAGGCTGTATCTCTTTAGGCAGGGGCAAGATCTAAGGTATTGCTCAGATGATGCATGATATCATTTCCAGTAACAAGATTTAGTGGGACTGGGAACTGATCAACCTCAGGCCTAATCAACTTTTTGTACAGGCAGATTTTTGATTAAGAAACACACTACTCTTTTTTTCATGTTAAAAATCTAAAATAAAAAAAATCATTGAAAGGTGTCCTTTTAGGTAATCAAATGGTTTTATTTTTGTCTGTTATTCATAGGGGCACAAAAAAAGAGTCTTTTTTTTAAAGTCTGAGTTGAAGAATACTGTTGGCTTCTATTATGTAACAGAACTATATTTCACAGAAGCACTGAGTGAAATTTGGTGAAATATACTTATACATGTACACCTATGCAACCTCAAAACATCAGTCACAATTTTTATAACCTGGGGGAGGGAACTTGGAAAATCACTGACTGTAGATTTTTTTTTCAGGACAAGTCCAAAGGCTGTCTTATCCCTTTCTTGTGGGATCAGAAGATTGAATGTTGTTGTTTTAAAGAAAAATTAAAACAAAATCTATTTGTATGTTACAGTTAAACACCCAGCTAATTATTCCTTTTGATAATAGAGCAAGATAATTTTTCCAAGAGGTATATACTGCTTTTGCAATTTCACTAATGGTACAGGGCAAAAATAGTAGCCAGCTGGCAAGTAACACCACCAAGGCATGGCAATTGTTGAATATAAGGAGGCAAGCAATAAGCATGAGTGAAGTTTAGAGAGTATGAGCTATCTACTGTGAGGTAGGAATTAAAGTTTCCTATACATAAAGATTTTTGCTGTCATTGCAACTTAATTAAGCTGTGAAAATGTGAATTCTTCTACACTTGAATAATATCAGATTAGAGGGATGACATCTATACATAGGTTTCTTCAGTACTGATCTTTGTAATCTTTCCGTGGGTTAATTTTGAAAACCAAAAGTAAGCCTCATTAGTGCAAGTAGTATTTTTAGATATTTTGAAGCAGGCAGTATCCTAGGATGAGATGAGGAAAAAACCCATACATCTACAGAGGAGTTCTGTCTACGCACAGGACCACCTATTCACTATAATCACTAGTGAGAATTCACCATTGCAGGGATCTTCTCTGAAATTGCATAGAGTTTCAGTCTGAAAATGAAAAAAACCCCAATGATCTTACTACCTATGTGATATAGCTGATATTTCATAAGGAAACTCTGAAGGCCTTTAAAAATGCTTATAATCTGGACTCCTCTAAATGATATGGACTATCATGTCAAAAGTAGTGAAAAAATGGTACTTTAGTATAGTTGATTTCTACTAAACAAACATTTTTCTTATGGAATATTACTTTTACTGTGCAAATTCTCTTTATTAATATGATGAACTTTTGTGCAAATGATAATGTGAGTGTGTATAAAATGCAACTGCCTTCTGCAGGAGAAATGTGTTTATTTGCCCTCACACAGAAAGTGTGGTCCTTCATGACTTGATGACATGGCTATCATTCTCTCAGTTCTTGTGTACAGAGGTGCAAGGCTACAAGTCATCTGTCTGTAGGCAGGAAAACTGTCATAGGTACCGGCTGTTGGATTGGGGTACAGTCTTAGAGATACCTCTTGCTCTACCCTACTGCTCTCTGAAGTGGAAAAGCTCTTCCTAGGGAAAATGAATCAATTTCAACCAGATGGGAGATGTGAACCAGCAGACATTACCTTCTCCACATGTATATGCATGGGCAATAACGGTTTTCACCTTAATGGGTAAGTGGGAAGAACAGGAGAAATCACTGCTAAGTGTGGACAGCATTACTTCAAGGAGAGGTAAAAACTAAGGATGGGAATGAAGCCTACTAGGTGTGGGGTTTTTATCACATATATATCAAGAATTGTTGACTTGCCTCTACTTGACCTCACCTCTTCCAGCTCAACCTCATTCTGAAGTGCAGTGTACTGTTGACTGCAAGTTCAGTCCATAAATCTTTAGGGGTAACATACAAGTAGTTGCAGAATTCATCGCTGCCAGCCCCAGCAAGTGTGCAGGAAAGTTGTTGCCTGTAAACCAAAATGAATTGCCACTACATTACCTTCAGTTGTAGTGGAGGGGTAATACTTTATCTTCTAACTGATAGCCACTGAGATGACAGCCAAATTAGTCCACAACAAAAGCGTATGGCACTTCATTGCTCTTGGGCCTATTGAAGGAGCTCAGTTATGCTGCAGTAAGGCCAAAGTTGAATTCTAATGACTGCTCTATAATAAGGGGATGTTTTGATTAAGTCTTTCACATACTCTTCTTCCAGTATATTTGGTCTAATAAAAGAGGGTTTTGGTCTGAATAAAGTAAGTGATCTGGAGCAAGCTTTCCTTGAACCCTGTGGACTGTGAGAGTGTTTCCTCTCTGTGAAGGTAAGGGTGAGGTAGGTCTGGAGGAGCTCAAGCCTGTTTGCTAACAGTATCCGTGCACTTGTTTGCCTAGCTTGTTTTACTTTGTAGCTGGAATGAGATAGAGCAAGGATAGTGAATTACTATGTCTCAACTGATGGGGACATAAATCCAGCTTTTATTCATATGGTATGCTGATGGTACAAAATTTGTAGCTAGAACAGCTACAAGAAAGCATTATTTGTGAAAATTCATAGCTGAACTGTTGTGATTGGGTTTCATCCAGATTCTGCTGGTATAACTCTACATGACTTTTCACACATCCATCTACCTGACTTGCTTTCCTATCTGCCAGGCTTCCTTGAAGCACCAGTTTACTAGGTTCCATTACTTTTCATTACATATCCTCAACTGTTTTCCCAGATTGAAATGAAGGCAAGTTTTAATTAGTGTTAAAATACAATTCCTTTCCTAAGCCAACTGTACCATTGAAAGCACAATACTTAATTTAATAAAAGAGGTACCTAGTGAGCAGAACTGATTGTCAAAAAATTACAGTATGGGAAGTGATACATTTCAGCCCAGATCTCAAATCGAAATATTCTAGAAAAAAAGAAGGCAGAAGAGAAGAATGACAAAATGAAGTTTTTAAAGGGTACCTTTAAAATGTTATTCCATGCTTATTTCATTCCCTAAGTTTCTTATCTGGCAAAGAATTGTGCATCTGATTAATTTTAAATATGAGTAAAGCTATTGGTGCCCTTGGCATTAAATCTAAGTGGAAGACTTCACAGGGCTTTTTTGACTATAGTTTAGGGCTGTTTAAAGTATATTTAGGAAGCTGCGGCGTATTTTTAGGATCTATAAACCTTTTATGGCTAAGAATGCACTACCTAATACAGCTTAACAGAATTTTAATATGTGTAACTGAATAACACCTCATCTTTAAAGATTCATTAAACCAGCAAGAAACCTGAACAGTAATTGCAATTAGACATTAGTTCTGTGTCTGCATCCTTATCAAGTACTTTATTACCTGCTTCTCTGTACTTTCTCCCAAGCAGGGAGAACTTATGCTCTCTGAGTAACAGAAGCGTTAGTTTCTGATTTGACAGACAGCCTCTCTGGTGTTTATTGTGAACATATTTCACTGAGGAATGAATAATCAATTCCAGCCAGGGAAATTAGGCGTTTATCCCTGATCTCTAATTTCCTATTAGTAAGGCATAACATTGACATATAAAAAGTCATAAGTCTTCAGGCATTTTTCTATCATTATATAGAATACAACCTCACCTCCAAAAGGCAATCATAGTAAAGAAATACAGAAATTCACCAGAGCATGCAAATGGTTCGAGAAAATACTTATAGAATGGAAAAACTGTGAGCAGATTCTTCTGCATCTGTGTTTATATCAAAGTGCTGTAAATAAATGCAGGATACATACATTCAAATATGCCAGTTTGGCAGCGTGCAGCTTGTAAAGCACTAGTTTTAAACTGAGTTTAGCTGACATTGCAAGGATTCAGTCACTGCATAAAGAAGGTTGTAACAATAGGAAGGCAATTAAAGAAATCTTTAGATATGATTTACAATCAGGTCAAATGGTAAAATAGAGAAGGGACAATTTTACTAAATCTTTCTTTAAAAGGGAGCTAGAAGATGCTGAGTTAATCCCTCTGTAGACTATGAAAGTCTCTGGATGCAAAGATCAGAAAATCCCGTTTCCAAAGGGGAGTAAACAGGAACCTCTGATGTCAGTGCAAAGAATTCACTTTCCTCCAGACTCAGTGTCGTGACAATCTTTCGAGAGCCAAGTGCATGAAGTTTGCCTGTGCTGAAAGGCAGCGCACCTGAGCTCTACCTCAGAACTTGGTGGTTACTGTGATGTTATTTTTTGCTTTACCAGTGCGTGGAAAGGACTAATGAGCATTGACTTTTGCTCTGTGAGACAGGTCGTCTTGTCCTGCTGCAGCACCCTGTCAGGTGCAGCAGGTTTGGGCCAGCTTCTTGGATTCATTTTGCTACTGGTGTGGAGTACCATGCCAAAGTAGGGGTTAGCTGCCGCAGGTTTAAAGTTATCTTAGATATGTCTTCATTAAGTGGTGGTCACAGTGACTGGAATTCATCCTTGACCAGATATTGACACCTGCATCCGAGCTAATCACTGGGCGCTCCCTGTGTTATTAGTCTCCATTATAGTCAGTGGAGAAAAATGGGCAGTTTTAGAGGACAATCTGTTTTATGCTAAAGAAGGCACTGGAGGTAGGTGAGATGAATCACATGCTGTGAATGCCTCTTTCAGTCTGTCAATTAAAGCAGCCTAGGTGTGAGCTGCAACTCTGAAGACTTCTTGAGACAGGCGAGATGAAACTTCCCTCCCAGGCTGCGGGATGAATGCGCTTAGGATGGAAGGGTGCCTCCTGAAATCTGTTTTCAGGTCCAGTGAAGGACCCCACTGTGTTTGTATAAAGAAAGTTAGTTTTCCTCAGTGGGCAAAGCACAAGATTGTCTGTTAGAACTTATAACCCACAGTGCATCAAATGCATTGACACTGGGAACTGAGAAGGCATCACTGAAGTTTAGTGTTTCGGTGAGGTACAGAGCAGTTCCAGTCACACTGGCTCCCTTAGAATCCTCCAAACACATTAACTGACACATTGGTGTAAAACAATTTTGTACTGTCAGGTATAGGCTGTACAGAAAGAGAAAAGAATGGATGTCAAAGATGAGCTTTGTGTTTAACTTTGTATTACACAACTTTTTATACCTTTTCCTGAGGCATCTGTTACCTTCTGCTACCGGAGACAGGATCCTGCACAACGATCCCAGACAGGCTCAGGGTGAGAAGTCCTTTTAGTCAGATCTTCAGCAGGATAGGACATGTTGGATGTTCCAGAGATGTTCCTCAGAAGGAACAGTTTGCTAAAAATAAAATAATGTTTTTTCTGGGTTCAGCCTTCACCTCCTACCCTGATCGCTACAGCTGAGCTAAGGTCACACGCATATCAAAAGGTCTGCACATGGGAATCTCATCTGCTTCCCTAGCCCTGTATAGACTGAATCTCATGAAAGATACTACCTCTTCCTCACTGCCTCTCCTGGCTGCTGAGGCATTGTCCCGTGTTTGCTGTTATGTATTTACAATCACACGAAGGCACTGCTCAGAATTCAATCAGTTAATCACATGTCAACCAGGCAAGGATTATCCCTGTTTGCAAAGGAAGCTGAGACAGTGTGAATGATAGACAAAGATGTAAATTTTTTTTCTGTTTTCCTTTTGACACCTTCATGAAAATTAGATGACATCTAATGCAAAAATTGCAGCCAGCACAATTCTAAATGTAGAAATCCTTATTTGTATGAAATTGGCTTCTTTTGTAGAAAGATGTATATGCATATATATATATATCAGAAGGAAAAAAAAATATTCAGTGGAAGTATTTTCATGTAAAAATGCAAAGTAGAAAGTTAAGTTCCAAATCTTAGCAAATGAGAAAGGCACTATCCACTTTACTTTCTAGCTGTAAAAAAATAAAATTGAATGAAGACTAAAAAACATAAATATTCTATTTTTACCTGCTCAGGAAGCAATTTAAATTGGACTTATTCCTAATGACTTTAAGTAGCTTTATCAAATGGTGTATTTTGGAGACGTTATGCCTCATGTTGTCTTTCCAGGCAGAAATAAGCAGGAAGATAAGCAAGACACTAAAAACTTGAATCAAACATAGTCTGAGACTAGGGCAACTCTTGGTGCTTAACCCTGCTTAGGGAAAAGAAAATAACATAGGAGAATTGTTTCTTGGTACTAAAAAATAACTCCCCCACAAATTTCTTTTTAGCAGTAAATATTTCTGGGCCTTTAATTCTACTTGGTCTCTGTAGATTTCAGCTTGCTTCAGTGTATTCAAAGGCTTCACTTCCATAAATTTCCAGCTGTGCAATTCCTGCCAAAATCTGCTCCTTATGCAAGAGCATGTGTCGCTGTGTGTGAAGGCGGGAGGATGCACTTTTCCTGTGGCTGAGCGGGGTGTCCCAGCCGTGCTCCCAGAGCCTTCATTCCTGTAACTCCATGCCCAAACCCACGTGGCTGTGCTGTACTGGCCCTGCAAGTGGTAAACCGGCATATCTGCCCTACTGATACTTTAATATCCTGATTTGCCTCAGAGGGTTAATGCTGCCATTACTTAAAAGAAACCTCCTTTTCCTGCCTCTCTCTCCTCCCTTTCTCCCACCTGCTTTCCCCACCCCACCAATGACTGCTTTGCCAGCAGCCAGCCATTCCTGCAGCCCTGTCGCATCTATTATCACCAGAAGGGTTTCCATGCATTTGAAATTAATCTGTCTTGGAGAATTATTTATGGAACAGCTGAAAATATAGTTTGCATTCAACAGGCCAGTTTCTGTTCCTTCCATACTGTTCCATTCTCCTTCCTCCACGCAGTTTGTTAAAAAGATAATGGAGGAAAATGATCTTCACCGGCTTGGTTTTGAGTCGCATACTTCATGCAGGCCGAGCCCAGGAGAGCAGCAATGAAACACACAAGCTGTTTTTGTTATTATTTTCATGAAATGGACAGAGATACGAAAAAGTGACAGCAAATTTCTGCTTTTCAGAATCAGTGATTCTCGCAAGGTTTCATACAAAAATGATAAATGTCCCTGTAACACATAAGTAAAAAATGACCGGCAGTTCTCAAAACAAGCCATTTTCATTTGCCCATGTTTAATTCAAAGGAAATGTTCTGATGTTATAAATCACCTTGTTTGTTATATATATTTATAGTGATTTATCTTAGAATGTTTTGATAATTTCTGAGAAAGGTCTGTATGTGTTCAGGGACTTGTTATGCTACCTCTAAATTCTGATCTGCACCTCTGCATGTAACCATATGCACTGTGTCTTAGAGTAATAGAAGCAGATACCAAATGGTCTCTTTTATCAGCTGAATCTTTAGTGGCCTGCATTCATCAGCAGCATTTAAGTGCCAAAGACTTCCTGCAGATGATTTTCAAAACCCTTTAGGCTAACTCTTATCCTTTTACATTCACAGCATGACATATGCCATGGGAACACAGCCCTGCAATTGTGCTTTTAAAATGATTTGAAATATTTTTTTTATTATTTTTTCTCAGCTGTAAAACTGAATGCCTTCATTACCACATGGCTAGTTCTGCAAAGACAGACATAAAGATTTCTTAAAAATAACCTAAAAGAGCTTGCTGTATACTAAAATAAGTGAAATATTCAGTCTCTTTGATCTTGTTACTTTGATGGACAAAAGTGATTGATGGGTCTCACTGGGAAGCTAAGAAAATCACTTCCCCAATAGTTTAAAGTTGCCATTTGAGATTTTACAGTTCTATGAGATATCAGTTTTGAAATTCAGATACTTAAAAAAATTATAAAAGGAATAACTGGTTCAAAATAGAACCTTATTATCCTATGTCTTGATTCACTGTAACCGTTCAGGGAAACTTCAGCAGTTTTCCTAAGAAAAGAGGGAAGAGCTTTGTATTTTAAATATAATAACAATTTTGTTAAAGCTTTGGAATTTCAATTAACTGCAGGGGAGGGGATCTGTGGGCAGAGGGCAGTGAGGATGGGTTTAACGGTAATGAGTTTACCCCAGGTTTTTGCAGGTTTTTTTCTTTCACATCTTCTATATAAAGACCAGAAAGCCCCCAAATAAAATTATATATTTCATAGTAGAATTATATCACTGAGAATTAGTCCAAAAAGTCCAAGGTGAAATGTCATGTTGGAATAGGAATTGGGACCATTTTAAAGGACAGAGCTGATTTTTCACTATATTAAATTAATAACTTATCCCGGGATTTTTTAAAAATGCTGAAGAATGTCTTAAGTCTTGTTGACTTAATGTATTCTGCAGTAAGTAACTTTAATGTTGTAACCCAAATTCATTCAAATCTCATCTGATTGCCTAACTGAAATAATTTAGATGGATAGATGCTTCAGATCTTTCCTGAAGGGACTAGTGTGGGTGATGTTCAGGAATGAACCAGAGGTGAAATATTGCATTCACATGAAGGATTGGCCCTGAAGGCTAGGCTGAAAGTCACTGTAAAGGCAATCGTGAGGACAAACATAGAGAAAAATACTTTTCTTTTTGGGTGTGTGTGGCTTTCTCTGATAGGGATGAGCGTGTACCTTCTGTAGTATAACTGTATTTTCCTATGACAGAAAAATTACGTTTCTATTAACAGCAAACTCATGCTTTTCATTTTTTGAAGAAGACTTTGAGAATAAAATTAATTTGGTCTAATGATACAAGATTTTAAATGCCACACTGAAAATGTAGCACCTGCCGCAATACCCAGGAAAAGTTGCCATACCTTTTGTGTGTCTGGTAGTCTGTTGCAGCTCTGGAGAGAAGCTACAGCATATTTCTATGGTAAGTGACTTTTGGTCCACAACATTTTGCTGAGTCATAGTCTACAGCTGTCTGCAAGAAAAATGTCATTTAAAACATCAAGAGATTCAAGAGGTGAACTATGAATGTCAGTGTACCCGCTTGCATGGCTGTATTGCGATGTCAAAGAGGTAAAGGGATTAGGTGGCTCCTTCGCACGTCAAGGTTCTTCTGAGCAAAACATAAAATAGCAGTGTAATTGCTTGATTATATTGCTGTCTCACACCAATTTGGATAAACTGTGTGCCTCCTCAGAGCAGAAGCTGGCATGAAGGGTTTTAGAAATATTGAACTATAATTTTACCAGTGTTGATAACATCAGTTATTTCTGGATGCTATCAAATTCCAAACTAAGACATATCTTACACTGTGGGACAGAGCAAGGTTGCTAGGCATCCCTGGGAATTTATTTTATTCATGTGTACATCACAGGAACATCTGAGTGCATTATTTCTGAAGAAAACAACAGATTAAACTCCACATCTGTCAGAGAGATTAAATTCCCAATGCTTCTTCACCCTTATTTTATCTGAGGAGAGAGTGAGTTTTAGTAAACATTGAGGGTGATTCAATACTGAGCTTTGGCTTTCTGAGCGAGTTACATTCTGAAACGAAAAAAAGGCTCCCCCTCAAGAGTATAGCCTTAAAATGAAATTTCAAAAATAACAAGAAGAGTGCAAGGTGAAGAAGCCCTTTTTGGTAGGGAAGCACAAATGAGCTGCAAGGGGAACTGTTACTTGAGTCATCCCTAACACAAGTTACTCACAGTGTGATGCAGCAAATGCAGTTCAGCATTGGCTCTGGCAGCAGTGATATTTCTGGCAGGGAGGAATTCTCTTAACTGAGCAACTGTTTCTGCACCACGTGCAGTGCTCGTGGGTTTTGGCTGGGGGGGATCTCAACATAAAATTTGCTAATATATATTCCCATAGTATTTTCTATTAATTTTCTTACTATGTGTGTGCTCACATGTGTGTGTATATGCCAAAGACACCAACAGAGGCTTAAAAGAGCAGAGCTAAACGAAATGAGCACAGTATACGTTATGCTGGGTAACATTTATTTGTAACGTGGGAAAGCAACAAAGGAAGGGCCACTACATTGCAATTGTAATTGACCTTCTAAGTTTCTTTGAAGGGTCCCTTCTCATGGCTCAAGCAAGCACGTTTCTGCAAGCTTGGGGATAATCAGTAGAACTCCTGCTGAGTGCTACTGAGCAGGCACGTGAATGCATGGGAACTCCTTGATGCACTAGAAAATTGTGCATATATGGGAAACCAATATATTTTGGAACAAATTGTTACCTTTCGTAACAGGCTTTTATGAAGTTTGTAGTTACCTTTGTAAGGCAGGGGTAAGCCACTTATATGTCATTATGCTCACTTATATGTCACCATCAAGACAGAAATACAAGGATTTTAAAGAGGTTTATATATTTCTGGTGGGGATGAACCTTACTGTCCTCAGGGTAAGAGTTGGTCTGTTTATAGCAGGCATCCTCAAACTTTTTAAACAGGGGGCCGGCGCGTGGATGCAGTGGCAGGCAGCCATCTGCAGCTGCTTGGTTTCCCCCCACAACCCCCGGCGGGGGGTTCTGTAAATACCGGGGGCCGGATTGAGGACCCTGGGGGGGCGTATCTGCCCCGCGGGCCGTAGTTTGAGGACCCCTGGTTTATAGCATGGGCTTTTCAAATTTTGTCAGTGCAAAGAGGCTTCTACTGCTTCCTGATCTTGGTCCCCTATGAAAATACAAAGACAAGAAAAAAGTTTAAGAGAACATTGTTTGTTATCTGTTCATCTGGGTTTTTTTTGCAGGAGAGGTGTCCTTCACACAAAGGACTATTTTTTACACTTTCAATAAGGCCTTTGGGAGCTTCACTGCAGTGCATGTAGTACGCACCTAGCTAGCGTATGAACAGTGCAAACAGCAGAGCCTAAAGAGAAGACTGGAGCTGGAAGTATTCAAGATTGCATCCCTGTTTGTTGCAGTATTTCCATGGCAACTGGGTGCTATGAAAAGATTATCTCTAAATATATTGCATGTGCTCTTTTCTTGCTGTGTATTTTTCTCTTCTAAGTTATCAATTACTATAAAAAATAGTCTGCCATGTTGTTTTATTTATTTACACTTATGCAGGCCATTTTGTATTTATTTTGTTACTATTAGAGCCATCAATTTTAACTGCTTACATTACCAGAGAAGACATAAAAGTAAATGATGAGTCACTGTGGCAAATAAAAATGTTAACTCTGCCAGTGAAAAAATAAAAAGTCAAGGTGAATATGTATATCAGTATCAGACACAGATGTTTTTGTCTATGCAGATTTCTTTTTCATGCCCAGTCCGCCATTTGCTGTTAGCTGCCCTATATGATCCTAGCTTAGCTTCTGTTCAGATACAGCAATACAAATCAGATGTGGCAGGGAGTTTTCCCTTTCAGTGCTCTGCACTGCATGTGAAAGCCTGGATGCTTCCAGGCAGGCAGAAAACAGTGGCAGTGTAAGCCAGAAATGACATGTCAGCTGACGTTCAAGGAGTGCCATTCAGTTGTGCTCTTCATCTGCTAACAAAACAGCTCCACTGGTGTGCCAAGGGTTAGCTAATGAACCACCACTGCTTAGCCAGGGAGCATCCGACTCTGGTCAACCATCAGACACCACCACATGCTGGGGATGAAAATTATTTAACACACACACACACAAAAAGAAGACTGGATTGCAGCTGGAGTCCCACTCTGCAATGGGTGGCAGCCAAACCCGCCACAGGCATGGACAGGATTCCCCTTTCTCTCATGCAAATCATCAGTGCCATGCTTGACTGAACTAGGTTGGTACACAGAGACTAGTAACAGGACCCATCACCTGACTTTCTGCTTCATATCACTGAATGTAGGATGCCAGTGACAAATTTCTTCTCCATGTTGTATGGAAAGGAGATGATGTACATGAATCAGCAAGACAGGCTCTGCTATCTGGGTTACCCTGCAGCTGAGTAATGATGCGGCACAGGCAGGGTGATGATACTACTAACATCAGCAAAATAAGACCACTCACCTGTCAGCAAAAAGACAAAAACTGGTCCCACTAGTACCAACAGTCAAACAGCAGCCAGAAAGGAAAAGGTCCAAACACTCTTGAGCAAAATAACATTAAATTAAGGACTGTTTTGTGAATGATTCAAGAAAATTAGCTTGAGAAAATTTTTGCCATTCTTCAGTCATGCTTGTCATTTGTAGGAGAAATGATGCTTGACCAAGATGTTGGACCTATGCATTTGTTCTGGTTTATAAATTTGATTGCATGTGTTCCCTTACTATTTTAAATGCCAGAAAACTACTACTCCCTTGCGTTGCTGGGGTTCTTCAAGAGCAATGTCTACCTTTTCAGGGACCTCCTGGGGCTCTATCCCGGACATAGAGCACAGCACTTTTCTGTTGGGTTTGCTATGCATATGAACTGTGCTTCTAGTAACCGTCCACAATGTTCAAACCCGCACTTCTCAGTATGTCACCGAATCAAGCCCAGCTCTTCAGCAGCTGTCATGTGTACTGAAATGCTTTTTGTCGGTGTGCAATGAGGATCTGTCAGACATCTCACTTCATTCAGCCACTGAAAGAGTCTATTCACTTGCATACACAGCTGAAAATGCGTATTGACGATCACTATGGAAAATGCAAAGTATGTTGTAAAATGTAGCAAGATTACTTTACCCTAAGGCCCTGATCCAGTAATACACTTCAGAACATGATTCAGAAATACCCACGCCAAGTGATTAATATAGGCATAAAGTTAGCCAGCCAAATGCTTAGGTAGTTTTTTCAATCAGTCTCAGAAAGTTTGTTTTCTGCTGACATATTTCAGCCAGGTGAAGTAATTAATTTTTAAACCTAGTATTGAAGCATTTCCAACCTAAATAATAGCTACATTTAACTCATGCATTTTGAATTTTAAATTGCTTCACTCCACACTAGCAGATAAAACCTAAAAAAATATTCCTAATAAAAGTCTCACTGGACATGAATGAGATGAAAGTCAGTGTCCATTAGTAGAAATAAAATCTTGCAGTCAACTGACTTAAAGTAATTAGTAAGCAGTGTGATCAAGTGTTCATCTAAATCTGTTTGTCATGGGACAAGATAATATACAAAGGTCTTTTTATTCTTGTTGCTTTAATTTAAAGGATAATATTATATAAAACCACAATTACATTATTGGAAAGAAAAATACATAAATTAATGTCCTGCAGTGAATGCTAGCAATAGTCAATGATAGGGATAAGAGATCTGAAGCACTGAGGTAACCCCTGCTCTAACAAAGGGAGCAGGGAAGGATATTGTGTACAGGCTTGTCCGCACAATGTCCTATAGATTTTGGAATACTATAAAGACGAGATGAGCTTTTCCTCATGCCCTGTGTTCTGCTTTCATGCTTGGCTTCCTAATATAACATTTACTTACTGTGCTAGAGTCCTAGCAGGCTTAGAGATTGCATTTAAGTGAAGAACTAATAAGGAATGTGGTCTCCGGGATAAAGTAGAACCCTGCCCTGGAAGTTCCTTGCCTTCCTGAAGCTGGGACATGCTATAGCACAGTATCAGAAACAGTGTGGCCAGCAGGACAAGGGCAGTGATTGTCCCCCTGTTCTTGGTACTGGTGAGGCTGCACCTCAAATACTGGGTTTAGTTTTGGGCCCTTAGTACAAGTCAGACACCGAGGTGCTGGAGCGTGTCCAGAGCCGGGCAATCAGGCTGGTGAGGGGTCTGGAGCACAAGTCTGATGAGGAGCAGCTGAGGGAGCTGGGGTTGTTTAGACCAGAGAAAAGGCGGCTCAGGGGAGACCTTATCGCTCTCTACAGCTGCCTGACAGGAGGCTGTAGGCAGGTGGGGGTCGGTCCCTTCTCCCAAGTAACAAGGGATAGGACAAAAGGAAATGGCCTCAAGTTGCACCAGGGGAGGTTTAGATTGGGTATTAGGGAAAATTTCTTCACCAAAAGGGTTGTAAAGCATTGGAACAGGCTGCCCAGGAGTCCCCATCCCTGGAGGTATTTATAAGACATGTAGTTGTGGCACTTGGGTACATGGCCTAATGGTGGACTTGGCAGTCCTAAATTAATGGTTGGGCTTGATCTTAAAGGTCTTTTCCAAACTGAACAATTCTATGAGTCTGTGAACACCCCAGACCCTTCTCATGTATGAAGAGAAAGGTATTGCAGCCCCACAGCAGCTCTGGGTAATAGTAGGAAGCCCTTCAGCTGGGGAGACCCCCTCAGGGCTACTCCCTTGCTGTCCCCTGCTGCCAGAATAGCAAAAATAAGCCAAAGCAGAAGATGTGGCCTTTTAAGGGTGCTGCTAGTTTTGGTGTCATATCCACCCAAACTGCCTTTCACAAAACAGAGTGCTGCTTTGTGTCTCTGAAATACATACAGTCTTAGTAGCAGTGCTACCGAATTAGCAGAAACAGACAAAGTGATTTTTACTGTAAATGACTTGTATTACATGTATTTTGCTGTCAAAAGAGAGTAATTTATCCTATTTTATGTTAAACAGAACAAACTGTGACTTTCTTCAGACTTCAGTGTTTCTAAACCAAATAGGTACTACACAACTAACCATGAATTTTCAGCAGATACTGACTGAGCAAGACTGAAGACTTTACACAACTGGAGTAAACTCCACACCAGTATAATCTTTACTTCCACAAATTAACTGTATGGTGAAAGACGTGCAGTAAGGCACACAAATCTAAACAGGAACTCAGCATTTTTTGATCAAGTGTGGGCAATAATAACATCCTGCAGAGAGGTGACACTGGGTCCTCCACTGTGTCAAGGGAGATGAGCCAGTTTGTTTCACCTGACAAGCAGGGCTTACTACAACATGTTGATGTTTAGATGAGAATTCTCTCAGCTTTAGTAACCCAAAGCTTAAATTTCCAACATAAATACATGGAGGAGAGAGAGAGATAGAGATATGCTTTCTCTAAGCCATTCATGCTACCTGAAACAAGTAGGATGAATTGCCCTTGGATGTGCTTCTCTTTCTCCTTGGCGATATATGGAGTCTTAAATGATATATGAAGATCAGCTCCCTGACCTTTAGGTGCACAACTGCACTGCTGTGCAATCAGGATCATAGCAATCATTCTGAGGGCTCTTTCAGACTTAATCACTCCAGGCTAGGACTGGAACTGGTTTATTTAGTTAATTTTTTAATACTATTATAATTTAGCAGCAAAGACCATATATTTGTGAAGTTAAGATTAACAGCATGATGTTTGTGCCTTTTCGATTAAAGTATTGACAAAACTTCAGTTAATGAAAGAATAACTCAGCAAGATTTGTTGTACTTCAGCTCCTATAAAAGCAGCATGTGCAGTGCAACAGCTCCATTAAAAAGTGCCAAGTGGAATCATTATGTTAATTATTACCATAACCTACTCACTCCCTGAGTGTAAAGGCATATTTAAGGCTATTTAGGCCAAGATAATAAAACATAGGAGTTGACCTCTGTTGAATCTTTAGTTGTGTTAGTTAATAACATGTTTTTAAAACACTAAAATTAAAACAAGCGTGATGAACTGGAAAATGGGCATTTTCTGTCTTGGCTTTTCCCTCAATTATACATTGCATGTATTCATTAAGAGTCATTTGTCTTGCTCAGCAACTGATCATATGGAGTGGCTTTACTGTAAAAGTGATTCTCCAACAATGTTATTAAAAAAATCCCAGTAATTAAAAGTGGTCCTCAATGATCACACAGTATTGGTGGCAAGCAGTTTTCAACAGTCACCACCACAATGGTATTCCGCATCAACTGGTTTATATCATTCTTCAGAGAGTCTGTGGGGTTGTGTAATCTGAAATTTATTCTATGTAAAATTAGAGCCTACTTAAATGCCCAGCTATCCCTTATCCCGTTTCCTTATTGGAAAAACAAATCCAGACATAAGTGCTGTCAAGCCTAACACAGGACCAAGGAGTGCCAGCTAAGGCTTTAACTTGTGCCCGAAACACCAACTCAGAAGTACTCATTTCAGCACACAGGGTTCTTTGGAGCAAGGGACACTCTAGGAAAGGATCCAGTAGGACAGGAGGTACAGAGACAGGACTGACCAGCCTTTGAGGAACAGAGGCATAGAGCAGCCTTCGCACAAGCTGGGACTTAAGCCAGGAAAATGAGAGACCAGGAGAGCCCTACAAAGGCAAAAACAGGGAGGAGGATGTGGATAGGGATTGCTTCCTCACTGGCAGTATGGGAATGATGAGGCATCAAGTAAGCTAGCAGGCAGCAAGTCCCTTTGGGGACTACTTACACTAACAGTTAAAAAGAGACTGCTAAATGTTCCCTAGTATGGTACCTTTATGGCTGTGTTTATGTTCTTTATTCTAACTTTCCAAGGTTTACCAGCAAATCCAGGCAGAGTCAGAATCTGTCCCTCTAGGTGCTGATGGACGTTAGCGTTTACATCAGAAAGGCTATGGGAGAGGTGGTAGGTCTGTGCTAGTGGCCCACGCAAAGATATTGCTGCTGAAGAGCAAAACCTAAAGGAAGAACATTAGAATAACATAATTTTGCCAGTGTTTTTTGATTACATTCAAATTTCTGTGTTGAATTTATTTATAATCCCTTTTTTAGAAAAGAAATAGAATAATGTATAATACCTTAGTTAGTAATTTATGATGTACACGGATACTTATGGTGTAAGCAGGACTTGATGCTCAGTATACATGAAGTCTGAATTTGAATATATCTTAGTGTCTCAGAGTTTGCAACTAGCAGTTCAGACAGGGACAGGATCTATTTATTATGGTAAAAGTGGTATTTATCCAGTTTTTCGCCAGATTTGCATGCTCCCATTTGGTCTTGGAAGAACCTTGAGTTACGTTTTTGGTTTGTAAAGGATGTTTAACCATTTCTGCAATATGTCTTGCACTGAACTAAGGAGCCTGTGGGAATTCTGTTCTGTTCACCCTCTGAATTTTTAAAACTAAGAATAAAAGGAGCCCCTGTCTACCATTAAAACTTTCAAACTGCCTCATGCCAGAGGCTCTGAAAAGGTGAAAACCTCCTTATTTCTTTTGCAGACAGACAAGAACAATAAGTTGACATTAACACAATGCACATTTTCAAATGCTTACAACTTAAAACTAAACCTGCTATATTCAATTAATGCAAGTTACAGAGTAGCTCCTGATGCTCCTAAAACTAGAGGGAGGGCAAGCCTTATTGCATCTATGGAGTGTTTGCACTGTTCTGGTGTTTTATTCAAAAGAGATACACAGCAAATCACATCTTGGTGGTGATGGGGAGCATGTTTTGGAAAAGCTCTGTCCGTCATCAGAAAAGTCGGAAACTATCCTCTGTTGCTTTCGTGTCCTCCCCCCGCCCCCCCAAAAAAAACACAGAAAAACAAAACCCAAAACAAAAAAACAACAAAACAAAAGCAAAACCAAAGCCAAACCCCAAAACACCACCAAAACCCCAAAACCAACAAACAACCAAAACCAAAACCCAAAACACTTGAGAGCTGATCGTTGTATTCTGTATTTCAAAACCTGCATATATCTGTGAAGGACTGGAATTCACCTGACATCTGCAAGATAAATGTGCCTGGATTTAGCACTTGAAGATAGTTTAAAGTCTCAAAACTTTTCTCAGTAAGAGTAAGAGCATTATTTTTTATTCTTATTCTTACACTTATTCTAAATACCTGATATCTTTCTGTGCATTCAAATTGCAAACACACACAATCATTTTATTGCTTCCAAAGGGTGTCTCTGCCTGGTGTTGGTAGGTCCATCACAGCACCAGAAACCTTTCTTTCACCTTTCAGGGCACTCTTGTCCCCGTGTTCACGGCGGGAGCAGGCCACCCCTCCCGGCCCGCCCGGCAGCATCGCGGAGCTGTGCCGCAGGCCGGGGCGCACAGCCGGCAGTGCTGCCGCAGCCGCGTTAGCAAGGTGCCACCTCCCGATTGCTTGAAGATGTGCATCCCACACTGCTGATTTCTGAAGTCCCCTGAACGGACAAACCACTGGCCAAATGCTGTTGTTTGCTCGTCTGGAAAAATTCACGGGACCTTCAGTGACAGGAGTATCTAGATTTGGACAGCGAGGAAACCTACTTTCTTTAGATGCGAGACTGCTCAGAAATAAAACCTAAGACAATTCTGAGTTATATTTAAAAGATTCCTGAGTACTTACAGGATCCTCAAGTTTCAGGACTATTTCCGAAGACCTGTACGAATTTATAGCTTTGTTATCTTTACTGAACTATCCTAAGTTTGTGACTATTTAATTTTTAATGTATGTTTCCTTTCTGACTTGTTTTCCATTATGATTTCGTTAAACAACAGTGGCTGAATAACAAATCTGTAGGACCACCCTCTACCAAAAGTGTTAAGATATTGTCTTCAGTGTGATCAGGGTGAAGGTGAAGGAGGGGTTCTTGCTGGATGGACATCATCTCTCATTTCTCAAGTAGAAGTTACTACATCCTGTTGCCCCTGTAGTTAAGTTTTTGATGGATGTTTTATGTAGTTAAGTTTTTGATGGTCATTTTATACGAATCCAGCTTCTACATCAAGCCTTTCATGGGCAAATTAACAAGAACAGGAAAACTTTTGCATCAGACTCTGTAGGCATGAGTAAGCCTTTAAAACAAGCCATGCCTAAGGGTTTATTTGGAGCAAATTATGTGGTGTTTTTGAGCTACTGATACATGCTGGAATTTGGTAAATTTTCAGGCGCATGGTGCTTACCTGAAAGTGCCAGTAGTACAAGCTAAATGTGATGCCATGTATAAGCATTCTGATGAAAAATTAACCCTCAGCTGCAAACGGACACCACACACTTCTAAATATAGCCAGTGTTTAAAGTCTGTTTTTGAGACTGGCAGTTTCCATGCCTCATTCCTTTCAAAGGCTGTCTTTTAAAATAACCTTGACAGGGAATTGCTTTTTTCTTTCCTTCTCCTCCTAGGAAAGAAGGTTGCAGCTACACACACCTCTGGAGGGCTGTTCCCCATGTGACTTGTGGCAAGGGGGAGGCTGTGTGACGGGGGCATTCGGAGTAACCCAGCTTTATCACTGTGGGAGAAAAGCTGTTCAGCTCAGCAGTGCCAGGCATTTTTCAATGCCTTCCTGTGTTCATCAAGAAAACAGTTGTCCTTCCTTGTTGTACCCAGAGCTTCGCCTCTTGGCTCTCCAGAGCTTCTGGTTTCTGCTTTGGTGCTCTTGGCCATGTGAAGACTTGGGGGGGGTTGGGCTGGTCAGCCCTGACAATACCCTCTGCCTTCATTTACCGTTCCCAAATATCTGCAGAATCAGATCTTTCTTTCTCAAGGTTATAGCTTATGGTACATTTGTGCATTTCGCCAGCTCTTTATTTGAATTGATAGGCTCTTCTATAGAGTGCAGTGCCACAGGCTAATGTTTGTCCAAAGTGACATTTCTCTGGTTTTCAGTTTAACCTTTAGACTCCTTGTGCGCATGCCAGTTACAGACACCCTCTCTGCTTATAGTTCTCTGCCTCATTATCCAGTCTATAAACAGGCTGCTCTTTGAGAGGCCCAAAAGCACCAGCGAATAGACACGCACCATCCTGTGGCCACAGGCAGCATCTGACATATTTAAAAAAAAGCCCATAGATGTGTCCTGTTGTTCTTCTGAAAGCACATACACACCCCCTCAATGGAAAGCAGTGTGCCCTTTGGACCTATGTCCATCCCAAAGACGTTGTCCATGGAATTCCTATTCTCTCATTCAATCAGTTAGCCCCCAAGTTCTTCCAGGTAAATTAATCGTGTGAAGACACGGTTTCTTAAAGCAGGGAGGTGTGCATAACACCATTCAGTGTCCTCTAACAGCACTTCCAGCAAGAGTCCTTCTGCCATTCTGTGCTTGCAGAGAATTTCTCTCTTATTTGCAGATATAGAAAGGCATTACAGTTGTATAAAGAAATCTGCATAGTTCTGAACATCTTTCAGTCTATCTTTCTGGGGAAGCTCTGGTGCCCTAAGAATGCGGAGGATCTACTTGGAATTGCTGTATACTAAACCAGAGCGTTTAATGGTTAACACTTTCTGTAAAAACTGATACTTTTCAACCAATAAAAAGGGAAATCATTTTCTTTTTAGAAAAGATTTATTTGACAGTGAATCTAATTCATGTTTCAGTAGTATCAGTGTGTCCAGTTCTGTGCTCCCCAGTACGAGAGAGACATCAAGTAGCCAGAGGGAGTCCAACCAAGAGCCATAAAGATGGATTAAGGGACTGGAGCACCTCACCTACGAGGAAAAGCTGAGAAAGCTGGGACAGACTGTTCAGCCTGGAGAAGAAAAGGCTCAGGGGGATCTTATCAATGTATGTAAATACCTGAAGGGAGGGTGCAAAGACGACAGAGCCACAATCTCTTCAGTGGTGCCAAGGACAAGGGGCAATGGGCACAAACTGAACACAGGAGGTTCCTTTTGAACATCAGGAAACACTTTTTTAGTGTTAGAGTGGCAGAGCACCGGCACAGGTTGCCAGAGATTGTGGAGTCTCAGTCCCTGGAGATATTCAGAAGCCATCTGGAGATGGTCCTGGGCAACCAGCTCTAGGTGGCCCTGCTTGAGCAGGGGGCTGGACGAGATGACCTTCAGAAGTCTCTTTCAACTTCAACTATTCAGAAACATTCTGAATATGTAAGGCAAAAGAAATCAAAGCATTGATTACATCATTTTATAAAAGACAAAGGTTGTTTTCCATCCAGCACTGGCAATTACATCTTGATTTTTGCCTTTGCACATAATCTCCACAGGACTTCAGCACAACATATCTACCCCCTCCCTCCACCCGCACACAATTCTGTTGCAAAACCTTAACCCAACACTTAAACAATCCTGGAACGATAAACAACTGACAACTAAATAGCTTCACCCAAATCCTGTCTAGTTCATAACACTACCACTACAACTTTTGGGAAAATTAAAAATACTCTTCTCCTTTACATTTTATGCAAAAATCCTAGCAACAACAAAATAGAATTGCCTGACTGAAAACCCTCCAGATTCCCATAGAAAGACAGAAGGAGCTAAGAGAGGCAGGTGTGATCATCTTATGGAGTCAATCATTTTGGCAAGGGTTGCCCAGAGAGGTTGGTGGAATCTCTATCACTGAAAGCATTCAAAAGCTGTGTGGATATGGTCCTGGGCAACTGGCTCTTGGTGGCCCTACTTGAGCAGGTGTGTTAGACCAGATGCCCTCCAAAGGTCTCTTCAAACCTCAACCATTCTGTGATTCTGTGATAAATTAAACAATTGTCTTTAATTTCAAAATATATACTGTAAGTCCTTTTTTACATAGCTTCTTATTGTCATTTTTCAGCCTTTATGGCCTGCCCCTTTAAAATTAACTTAAGAGGTGCGAGTGGAACATTTATTCAGACAGTCATTTTCTTTCAAGTATATAAAGAAATGTCATAGATCGCAAGAACCACTCTGTTTCTGGAAAAAAAGAGAATGCTCTATCATCAATTTACACAATATCTGGTTGTGTAAGGGTGACATCCAAATGATTGGTGCCTGCTTTTAATGTGCAAATTGCTGGAGCCAGGTGATGCCCATACGAGGACAGTGATCTTTGACACAGAGCTAAATTGTTTCAAAGAAGCAGGTGGGCTTTCCTCATGAAAACAAGGAAGGTTCTGATGTTCTCACATGTTTCAGAATAATGAGGTTTTGTCATGATCATGCTACTCTGACAAGAAAAATAAGTCATGACCTCCAGGAATAGTATTCTATTGTTTAGGCTAGCCAAAAACTAGAAAGTTCCAGATGTAGAAGAGAATGAACAGAGCACATTAAAATTAAGACTTCACTAATAAATATTGACATTTACAGTCTGACATGGGACATTGATTATTTTTGATCTGGCCAGTGTATCCTGATGATTTTCTTCATTGTCTTTTTTGCATGCCTTTTAAACAATTAGGCCTGCCCCAAGAACTCGCTTGCAAGTTCCTACTAAGTATTAAGGCAGTATTAAACTTTTCTGAGTAAATCTGGTGCTAGTTTGTTCTTTACTGCAATAGAATCAGTTTCAATAATTCCTGATTCTGTTTTTTTATAGGATTTTTAAGAAGCCCAAAGTAGTAAGGAATATTTGAGTCTTCATGTGAAGTAAAAGCTAAAAGAGTATAGCCAATGTTTGTGACTTATTTGTGATTACATTCAGCAACAAAACAGAAAGTATGAAAGCCACTTGGTATGCACATAATTAATGAATTTTTCTGTTTTCTAGGGATCTAGTTATTATCAGAGCACCTCCTTCATTCTATTATCTAGTACCTTAGCAATAGGCTAAAACATACATATACGTTACTGGTTGCTCTGTTGTAAGAGGGAAAGCTGCTAAGTTACCCAAAGAGAGTATTTCCCTTCAGAGCTTACTGTCTGCATTTGCTGCAAAAGGCTTGACTTAATCACCTTTCAATTGTACCTAAAATCTTAAGTGTTTATCATGCTTCTGGAAAATGTGGGCTTTGTATAGGTGTGATAAATTTTGGGAAAGTGAAAGTCAAATCAGGAGTCTTGGTCAAATGCTTTTCAAGTATACGTTGTTAATAAGTACACTTAAAAGCAAGTGACCCTTCTCAGCTACATGTGGTACTCCTAGCTTTATAACTTGCATGATGCCTCTGTGAGCAATTTGAAAAGAATCTTTTGGAAAAGGATTGAAAGAACATTTGGAAAAGCAATGGACCATATCTGTAAATTTTTCAGTTTTTCAGGCTTCTCAAAAACTTTGTGAAATGAGCAGGGCAGAACCAAGATTTTAATTTTATGAAAAATTGAAAAACAATCAATTTGTTTATATTAACAAGTCCCATTAAAATACTGAAACTTTAAAGAGCAATAGAAGTTTTAATGAAATGCTACGAATTTTCAACAGCTTCCTACATTTAAAACCCAATGTGCCGTGTACATGATTTTAATTAGAATCTGAGAACCACTAGTATTTTATTAATAAGAAGGAAGGTTTTGTTTTTTCATACTGAAATATTAGAATATAAATAGTTTCTGCCCTAAGTCACTCAACACATTGACACAGTGTTCATGAAGCAAATCATCATAATCTCTGAAAAATCTGAAAGTCATAATATTTTTAACATTTCACTGTGAATCTGCATTCATTTTTAAAGGTATTGTCTTAACTGTCTTTGACAGTGGTTACCATTTGGTGCTTAGCACACTGTGAAAAAGACAGTGTTGAAATTCCATGGCAGGGCAGACATGAGCTCTGCCTGGGACTTAGGGATGCCAGGAGGTGGTTTTATATTTGTATCATTACAAGACCAGCCTGGAACTTTTGGACTATCTCTGAAGTGGTTAGATGCTGTATAAGCAGGAGACAGTGAGCCAATCCTTCTTTCAGCATAATTATAAATCACATAGAATCTCCTGCACTTATCACTTATTTACTATGACTTCTAATAGAAATTGACCCAGACTAATTTTATTTTATTATAAGCTTGGGCTTTTCATCCATGTAATCATCACTTCTGCCTTTGCTACTTATTGCTAGGTGCAGGTATTGGATGTTTTATTGGGTAACCGTACTGTTACAGAGCAGTTTCTAAATTTTTAAAACAATTATAACATGCTCACCCAGTGGCAGCTGGTCAAGTCAGTGTCTTTGAAAGAATTACCTTCCCACTGGTTTAAAAAGACACCTCCTGCCCTCCCAGCTGCAAAGTGGTACCTGGCTGCCTTGTCAGGCCCACCATGATGCAAGGTTACAGAATTCAGTTGAAACTAAGGCACTTAACTGCAGAGTAGCATTCAGGTTGAGAGCTGTAACTTCTATAAAGTTGTTGCTGCTGTTGCTGGCAGCCATGTGGGCTTACCTGAAGTCACCATTCTTGACTGGGGTTTGCTTAAAAGCATTGCTGTGAAACATTTCCAGTTATGAAAACAAACAAACAAACAAACAAACAAAACCCCACCGTACATTTCTTTCGCTCCCTCTTTGAGATGCACAAACAAGATCAGGAAAGCAGCGAGACTTTAGTTTTTCCTGAATCTGTTACCCGATATAGCCCCAGGAAAATGTATTTTCAGTCCTTAGCTATGTGCTTACACTGAATTTTCTGTGGGTTGCACGGGACATGATGCAGATGAGAGAAAAACCTGCCCTGATTTTGCCTGTCCCAGCGCTGCCTGCGCAGGGACTGCAGAGCAGCTGCGGGTTTTGCACTGCTGGGTTAACCCAGCAGCGGGCTCCAGGTGGCAGCACGGGCACCGTTTGCAGACCAGGCAGAAAGGTTTGGCATTAAAAGATTCTGATTCAAATTATTTTGTCTTTTCTGTTCCCAGATGAAATTTACGATGAAAACACAGCTGAAATTTTAAATTTTAATCCTTTTCAGAATTTTCGTCATGAATATTATCGTTGGAATCATCATTTCTCAAAAACATGTTTTCTCACTGAAAAAGCTATAGCTACTGAACTAAACTGAGCTAAAACTTATGATAAAGCTACTGTGAAAAGTTTCTATATAAATAAGAAAATGAATGGGTTTAAAGCAATATATCAAAGTTTATTTGGTTAAATCATACCCTTATTTTTTCAGCAAGCTTTAGTCATTTTACTGCTAAGTATAGGACTTCTGCTTTTTGTAGAAACACGACTGGCAGGGGATCTTTGGGTCCTAAAATCCTCCAATCTGCAGTTCCAGGTACGATGGCATATATGCCTTTTCAATATGAAAAGCATTGGTCCAGCATCCCCTTAAACCAGCCTAAGCTAATAAGTCATGAAGACCAAAGAGCACTGAATGACAATGATCCTGGCTTCATGCACTGACCAAACAGTGAATCACGTTCAGATTGTTGGGGGCTGGGAAAGAGAATGACCAAACGAATCAACAGCAAGGAGGTAATATAAAGTATATATAAGGTAATGCAAGGTAATATAAAACTGCTGGGCATGGCTGCCCTTTAGATACAAAGAGGTACCTGTAAGATTACAGGCTTTAACAATGTTTTTGACACACTGAGAAAGGCACCCGGCATTTCAGATGCTCTTGTGCATCGGTTTGTACACTGTATGATCTCCCTCCTGAGCATAATTCTGCTTTTTACATCTTAGTGACTCCCTTTCAAACACTCTGCAGGAGTCTGTGCTCCTCCCTGAGGCAGAATTTGCTCTGAGTATCTCCTCTCATCCCCTTGCTATTACCACAAGCTAGCTCAGACACAGAAAGGCATGTTTTCCCAGGTGCATCTGTTCTTCCTCTTTAGGTGGATATAAAATCTGGATGACAGAATAATTATTGAAAAGCAATGTCACCTCTCTCTTGTTTCTGTTAACATCAGAAGAGACACATTTCATCCAGTTTTGTGCAAACAGAAAGTAAAACATTACGCAAAACCCCAAGAAGGCCGTTATGTCCACTCAGAAAAAGCAAGCAACTCAGTTCTCTTTTCAGTTACAGAAAGAGAAATAAGCATGAGAAGGCACAACAAATTAATTTCACTAACTAAAACACAGAGAAAATGCAGTCTTTCATGAGTAAAGATTTCAAAAGTAGTCTATAAAAGTAGTCTAAAACCAGTGAAGATAGTTAACAATAAACAACTTTCTTGTTAAAAAGTTGATTTCCAGTTCCTAATTCCAGGTGTCATGATACCAAAAAGTATATTTTTCTACAAAATAAGTAATGCAGATGTGAAATCCTTACAATTTCAAAGATTTTTTGGGGGAGAGGGAGTAGTATTAAGTCAGCCTGCAAGAGAATTAAGAATACAAAGGCTAAGCACAAGTAGTTTCATTTATTTTTCCAGAAAGGTAAAGTTTGCAGTCAAGCAGCTGTTGATTCAGGTTCATTAAATGAATCTGTGTTCCGTTCATTCATTAAATGAACTAATGTGCTCTGTTTCACATGGACCTTTGCCTACCTCTGTTTGGAGTAGTCCATTCTGTGGGCTGTTTTCTGAGCTAACATTGTGCACTGTTACGGGCTTTTTTCAGTTTCCAGCCCCAGGAAGATCTCTCTGGGTTGCTTCCAACTCTTGCAGCTCTCGCTTTGGAGAACGTTCCATCTTGGATTCTCTTTCTCAGCATTAGTACCCAAATAAAGCCCAGGAAATAGACCCTAATGATTGGCTTTGCCATCAGACTTCATTATATCAAAACAACTTTTGACTTTAGTAAGTGGATTCCCTGAACCTGAGCTGAAAGACTAAGCTTTGTATCTTAATTCTGAAACCCTTCATTAACTAACTTCATGGATCTGCAGATGAACTAATTTGTCTTACTAGCAGAGCAGAACATATAATAAAAATTTGCCTTTTTGTGCATGCATGCTCCCAGAGCCTCTCTATGTTTACTTTCAACAAAGAACCCCAGAATTAAAAAATCAAACCTTCTGTTGAAAATAGGTTTCTCTTTATTTCTCTCATTTGGTTCCCAAGCATATTGAATAGCAGATACATGCTTACAGTGGTTTTGGTGTAGATTCTAATCAAACCCCATGCATCACTTGAATGAAACACACAAGTTGAGGGCTTTTTGAAATCCTGTAATGAAACTGGGCAGAATGAAGGACAATAATCAATGAAACAGAAATGTTCAGTCCCTTTAAAGACATGACAAGCATAGCCTAATTTTCTGCATTTGTACTAAACTAGTCATCTGCCTTACCCACATCAGTAATTTTGCATGGATTACAAGCAGAGCTTTCAGATGATTACTGGCAAAGCACTCTTTCTCTTTTTGGATTGCAATAAAGTCGGAGAAAACAACAAATGAAAGTATATTTTAAAAGCTTTAAGATGGTCTTTGCACTCCAGAGCCTCAGGGAGCTGATTATTCTCCTATTTCATGTACTTCAGCAAAGGCACAGCCAGTAGTGGCTAAGGACTGAGGATTGCTGGGAGCCGCAGACAGACTCTTCTAATGAGCAAGTCTGGCCCCACAGCCTGGGTACGCACCTCATGCTGCCCCTGTTCCCATTCCCTCACTCTCCTACAGGGCAGCAGCACACCCCCGCTGCACATCCTTCTCAAAAAACACCAAGCAGTGAGCATTAACAAGGTGACAGCTACAACATCAGAAAATGATTGACAGCATGGATAAACCAGCTCTTTCAATCAATCCTATTTTGGGGAAGAAAAGAGATTGGGATTGGATTTGGATCGAGGTCATTGCAGAGATATTAAAAATATTACTAGGATTTGTATTATTTTGGAGTAGTGATTTCCCAGATGTATACAGAAGAACGAAGAGCTTGCACAAAAGGATTATAAGTCATGATGGTTTGCAGTAGCAGGGACTCAGTGACCTAGCATGGTCTAATAGTTCTGTCTTCCTAATGTGATCAAGAGTGAAATCAACCCAGTTTCCTTGTGTAGTGAAGACAGACTATGTGGATATACCCTCTGTACTGTAATCTGTATCCCACAGATGGCCAACCACTCTGTGAAATTTCTTAGGGGAGTTCTGGGATATTGCATGGTCATCAGCCAGGAGAAAATTCAGTTAACTTTTTCAAAAGCTGAATGTCTGGTGTACACTGTCACGTTACTGCCTTGCTGCATGAACAAGACTGTCCTGAGGAACGGCATCTGTGTGCCTGCTCTTGGTTTGAGCCAAATATCAGTGAAAACACATTTTCTTACAGGTTCAAGCCCATGCTTTGGGACCACTGTCAGGGTGGTGGCAGCTCCCTGGGGCCATGGGGACTCAGGCCTGAGGTGGCTGAGGCAGGACCCCAACCCCAAAGGCATTTGGGTGGTGGGACAGGACTCAGCAGGCAAGGTCCTGCCTCAAACCAGGCAGCTGTCCAGGTGACTTCTGTAGGTGAAATGTTGATACTTGCCTTTTAGAAAGACTTTCAATAAATTAGTTTGCAGCAAATCTTTATATCGGTCCCTGTGGCAGAAGTTAGTTCACAGTGTGGCTTCCATTTTGTTATATCTATGAATTTGTGGAACATGTTTAAACTTTACTCGGGTTTTTCTTCCAGTAGTTTTAGCCTGTATTCATCACCAAGTCACCAGGTGAACATGAAAACGGTGTGTTCAAAATGAAAGGTATTAATTTTCAAGTGTTAAGAAGGAAGACAGTGGTTTATGCCAGTGGAAAGACCAAAGAGGAACTAAGCAGTTGCTGTTTTTATTTTATATACAGGTATTAGGTTTTTGACCTCCCATTTTTTTCTTAATTCATTCATTTTCCACTCACTCAGTCTTTGCAGTTTTCCCTTCAATTATTTAAAAAACTATTTTACAGTGACATTTTTTACAGTGATATTCTTTCGGCTTCATCTTCCTTGGTTGTTTTGTTGGTGGTTTGTTGGGTTTTTTTGTTGTTTTTTTTTGTTGGTTTGTTTGTATGTTGTTTTTGTTGGTTTTTTTGTTTTGGTTTTTTTTTTCCCTTCCCAGCTCCTCTTTGTACATAATGCTTCTCAAATAGTTCACTCCTGGAATGCAGTCACTTTGGTAAAGTAGTAAAGCCACCAGTCTTCAGCCCTTCAAAGAGTAATAGGTGAAATATCTGTTGCTTGTTCTCTATGTAAATGAGCATGTAAAAGGTAAAGATGTCCCCTTATGCAAAACCTTGATTTTCAAATAGGATTTTGCCAGTTTCTTTCTGTTGTATGGAAAGTCGCCTCTCTTGAAAAATGCTCAGGTTGCTTAAATTTTCACATGGTAGATAGTATCTCTTACTGCCCTTCCTGAATCCTTGTATGTCTAACAAAATTATATCAGATTTTCTAACTTGTACCTTCTATTGCAATTATGTTAGAGAAATGGAGCCAAACTGAGAAGACCCTGAGGAATAAATTTATTAGAAAACTTCTTGTTTCCTTTTATGTTCCATGTAGGTCCAGGGTCAGGATATGTATGTTGGAGACTTTAAAGTCTACTATCTCCTTGCTCCTGGAGCTGAATGTCACAAGGCTGTTCCCTATGTCTATCAGCTCATGGGATAGATCTCCTGTATGGTCAGGGAAATGTTCTATCCGTGGACTCATAATACTGGAAAGCATCCACATGCCCTTCCAATGACTACAGAGATTCAGGCTGGTAATATGCAGGGGTAAAAAATTCAAGTTCAAATATTTCCTGAATTGTCAGTCTAAGTAAGAGAAAATCAACTGCTGATTTTCATACCAAAAGCTTGTCCAAGAAAATTAAGCTTTTTGTATTAACTTTCAGTTTCTTGATGCAGTACTGCCCAGATCCCTGATAGCATTACATAAAATTCTTGGCAATTAGTCTCTTCAGATTAGTTAAAGATTCAATGGCCTCTATTACTGTTTCAGCTTCTGTAGTCATCTTCTCTATTTACTTTCATGCAAAGCACAGACTGGAGAAACTCCTATACAAGCTCAGAACTTTTTTGTTGCCATAGTAAACGCTGGAAATATATTCCTTCCTGACTGCAGATGTCAAAAGATGGAGAGCCCAAGTATCCCTAGGTTCACTGGTTTAGTACTCTTCCATTGAAAAATGAGCCTTTTATTTCTACTCAAAATTGTCTAGCTTCAGCTTCCAACCACTTTTCCTGCCATCTTAATGAATATCAGCTCTTCTTACAGCTGTAGACAATACAAAAGACAGTTCTTAAGTGTCTCTTGGGCCTACTTTTGTTATACTCTCAAGTATAGTAGGGCATGTTTTCCAGGCATCAAATCCTTCTTTCAAACTTTTTTCTAAATGTGAATGCCAGAATATACAGCAAATTTCAGTAATGAACCCATTAATGTCATCCACAGAGAAAAAGTAAATAATCAAATCCTACTTGATATTTACTTTATTTCTGCATCCAAAGCCTTTATTTGCAGAGTTAAACTGAAAAGATAAGATTTCTTATTTATCATGACCTCAGAATCTCATCTACTGTTCTTCACTTGATGGTACAGTCCAGAACTGAACCTCATTTTCTTTTCTGAGATGTTCAGCATTACCTGTTTTTTATCTTGAGTCCAATGGGACCTAGATTAGCTTGTCCTTGCCATTATTTCTAGTTTAGCTGGGACCATATCAGCCACTCCCTGTTCCTTGGTAACCTCTGCTGTGCTTTATGGAGCTCTGTGTAGCACCTTATCCTTTATGTTCTTTACCTTCATCTCGACATTCAGTTTTGTTAATAGTAATATAAACTATTAGTAACTAAAAGCAAAAGACACTTCACTGTACAGTGCATGAGCTATACCTATTTCTAAAAATTATACCTATAACAGTATCACAACATTTTCCCCTCTTTTCTACTCAAGGTCTGTTTTATGAGAATTTAATATTCAACATTTATATTCAATGAAATAAAAATTTCCCTTAATGTTACTGGAAAAATAGAGTAAAACTTGGGCTTGGATGCAAATTAACTCCCCAGTTTTCCCTCCCATTCTTTATCAATAAGGTAAATACCTAAATATTGGCCACTTGATACCCACTGCTCTAGTTCCACTGCTGCTGGAGAGGGGCACTGTAAATACTATGACTTCAGGGAGACTGTCAGATGCAGATTATGAATGTTAGACTGAGACTGAGTCAGCCTTCTAATTATAATAGCTTTTGAGTTTTTCATAAAAGTGCATTAGTCTCTGCAAGTCTTGCAGGTGAAATATTGTGACATTAACTGGCAGGTTTTTTCACACCGAAAGTTATTTATCATAGTAGCAAAATTTAGAGAAATTACATGATTACATATAACTGAAAAATTATCATACCCCTGTGGTTCTGACTATCTGGGTACATCCTGTGCCTTGAGCTCTCCCAGGTGTGTGATTTATAATAATAATCAATTGTTTGCCTTATTGTTTCAGCACCATATGTCAAATTGCAATTGCAAGGGGAACAACAACGATGAGAAGAATTTATATCTAGAGGGAGAGATGTATGTGTACATATTTGAACTCTTTCTTATATTTATTGAAATATTCATTTGGAATTTCAATATGCATTTGCTTTTGAAAGCTTCTGAAGCTTAAAATGATTTAAAGAGCACAGAATTCAGTTTCCAAGGCCTGATGGTCTGATTTTGGTGGCAGTACCTTCAGTTCCTACTGATTCCAGATAATTGTTGAACACAGATCTCTTTTTTGTGGCCTGGCACTCATTTTTATAAGTTAGTATTACATATCTATGTATTAAAAATTTAGCTCAAAGCCTGTAAATCAAAGTTATAGAAAGAAGTAAAAGCTGGCTTGATGTCTCACATGGTAGAAATTCTACTCCCGTGGAATAAATTAATTTCAGTAGATCATTCTGATATGGGCATATAACAGGACATTCTAGGACACCCATTCTAGGAAATTCTGGTAATAATTTATAAAATAAAATAAATCGCACCTAAAATTAAAATCAAAAGGCCCAGCCTCATACATAGCTTCCAGCATGCTTCAGCTGTGGGGAAGAGTAGATTTTTGTAAAAAAAGCTGCAGGACAGAGCAACCCAGCCTTGCCTTTCCATCACAGAAAAGAGGGTGGTCATTTAAGTATGGAAGGGAATAAACAAATATCTGTAGGAATCTTCTTCACATGTTACCACAGGTGGTAGATGTGGAGTGTATACTCTTAGAAGTGCTGGAAAGAAGTGAAAAAGTTTGTGGCTAAGCCCACTGAATGTACTGAATGTCTTCAAGCAAAAAGGGGCCATAAGCATGAGTGCCACACTGGGTTTTTTTGCTGCCAGCCACGCTTTGAATCTTTCTGTAATGCAAAATATCTGAGAAAGAGAGTGAGTGAGAAATATTTCAAAATGGACATCCAAAACTGTGCGATATTTCAAAAATCCTAATAGGTTTGCCTGATCAGGGTATTTGTAAAATGGGGAAAGAATATCAACCTGTCATTTCACAAAATACGAAAATAATTATTTTGTGTAATATGCACATAACATAATGAAAAGTGCCACAGAAAAAAACCCATGAGGAAATCAGTATTTGTGTCTCAGAGAATGACATGAACAGAGTGAATTAAAATAAAGCATGGGACTGCTCGCCGAAAACAGACTGTAAAACCAAATGTTGAATGGGTGCTCATTTACTGAGCACCTTTCATTGTACGCTGCAAATGAAGCAGAATTACCAGAAAAACATAAACATAAAAGAACCTCAGCAGGCTCTTCTCTCTGTCCGTGTCCTCGTCAGGGCAGCAAACCAGAGACTGATTTGGCAGGAGACACAGCAAAGCAAGGAAAAGGTCTATAAAGATAAAGCTCTGAATTTTTCTTTCCTCTACAGTATTGTTCTCTGTTGCATACTTAATGCAACTGAATTCTATTTGCACAGATAATTTTAATTCTTCCATTTAATACTTATTGCATTCTTGACTTTGTATTCTCAATAATGCTGTGTGTGCATGAGCATACACCATAATATTATAGTGTAAATACCTGCAATGAACTGAGCAGCAGTTCATAAGCAAAACTTCATAACAAAATTAATCATGTTATATTCATTACATTGCAAAGCTGTGTAATCTCCTTAAAAAAAAAAAAAAAAAAGGATTTTTGGCTCTTCACTGTACAGCCTGTCATACTGTCATACATTTCTGGGCTTCAGCCTTCCATTATGAGACTATCAACTGGTTTATTACAACATTACTCATATTTTGAGAATTTAATGCACTCTGTGGTGAAAGTACCTTTTAGTATTTGACATACCAGTCCACAAAGGAGCTGAAGAAGTGAGACAGCCATTAGTATACAGTGCAATGTAAAAGAAAAAAAAAATCCCCCTAAAACAAGACAAAAGAAAGATAGGGAAGAGAGAATACTTCTCTTGTTGAGAAATTCTGCCATTGATGCAAATCTTAAGCACCTTTTATCTGCTTCCACAGCAAAGACATGACTGTGTGGCAATATTTGCACTCTGTAGTATCCTTCTCAGATTAATCAGGAATTGGCTGAATCATGGTTGAATTCCAATTCAGCTGTGAGACTTTCAAGTAACCCCTACTCCCAGTAATGCTACATGTTTTTACACATTTTTTATTTGAAGTGAGTGAGTTGAAAGCAATCAGGAATTCTTTGGTCACCATCACAACTAACTTACTGTTAATGCTCTATTTATCACAGTTTAATTAACACTTCCTTCTCTTCTCCGTGATCATACTCTGTGTCCTTAAATTAGACTGTGAACTCTTTGGGACAGAGAAATTACTTTTGTTTATTTTATCCTGCCTTGCAAAACACATACCAAGTGTGTAAATTCTAACCAAACTAACTTAAAAAAAAACCAAAAAAAAAACTGCCTGGGGCAAATCAGTTATGAAGCTGACATTCAATACTTACTTGTGTTAAGAAAGTACAGGAGATGGATGTGCTGTCTACAGTGAAGTGGCAACTGGGAGGAAAGAAAAAAAATTTCTGTGTTTCTTTCCAGTATTCTGTCTGAACTGTCTAAGAGCAGAGGCAGGCTTTGATTCACTCAGTTGTGTTAATGTTTGTGAACTCTTTTTTTTCTCTTGATCTTTGTTTTTGGCCTAATCACAGAATTATTTCACTTTACCCCCTTTGCCTCCCCCCCCCTTAAAAAAAACCAACACAAAACAACCAACCAAAACCCCTAAAAAAATATATTACTAGGGGCAAACACTCTTAACTTATTAAGTTGTTATTAATTTTGTATTTTCAGGGCAAACTGTCCTCTCCCCTTACGTTATGTGAGGGCATTTTTAACTGCAGGTATAATTCAACACAGAACACAAAAGGTTTCATTAATTGCTTTCTTTTGATACTGTAGTTTACCATATTGTTAAATTTGCTATAGATTTAGCCCCTCTTTTTCTTTTTTTTTTCTTTTTTTTTCTTTTTTTTCCCTTTTTTTTTTCTTTTTTTTAAATTTTTGGTGAGGAAATAAAACGCTTTCCCAAGTGTTAACAGTTTACAGTAGATTGAAGCAGCTTCATGCAAAATGGGTTTATATTGTCTAACTGGTATTTTAAAATCATTATGTTTCCTGGCACGAAGCGTCTGTGCATTTATGAGACCTTACATAAATGGGAACAGCTGAATTCACACAGAATCACAGCCTGGTCAGGGCTCCCGAGAATGTCTCCCGAGAAGGAGACTCCACAGCCTCTCTGGGCAGCCTGTTCCGATGCGCCGTCACCCTCAGGGTAAAGAATTTCTTCCTCATATTCAGATGGAACTGCCTGTGGTGCAGTTTGTGCCCGTTGCCCCTTGTCCTGTCGCTGGGCACCACTGAAAAGAGCCTGGCCCCGTCATCTTGTCACTTGCTGTTAAGATATTTGCATACATTGATAAGATCCCCTCTCAGTCTTCTCCAGGCTAAACAGCCCCAGCTCTCTCAACCTTTCCTCATCAGGGAGATGTTCCAGTCCCCCCATCATCTTTGCAGCCTCCACTGGACCCTCTGCAGTAGTTCCCTGTCTCTCTTGAACTGGACCCAGCACTCCAGACGCGGCCTCACCAGGGCAGAGCAGAGGGGCAGGATCACCTCCCTCCACCTGCCGGCCACGCTCCCCCTAATGCCCCCCAGGATCCCGCTGGCCTTCGTGGCCACACGGGCACAGTGCTGGCTCATGGGCGGCTTGCTGCCCCTTACACTAGGTGTAGCCTATGTACCATCCATAGCCATACAACAAAATATTTTGGCGTCTGTTTTACTTAATAATCTTTCCGTTCCACCTTAATGATGGTGTGCAGAGCTGCTTTACTTCCTATGAGCAGTAGAGGAATTTCTTCTAATTGCAGGATGTTTGGAGGACTGGGAGGGTTGATGCAGCAAGGCTGTGGTGCAGCATAATAACTTGATTAGGAGTGACGAGATTATGACTGACAAAGAAAGGAAGAAAATGGAATAGTGCCTGAGAGTCCCTGGCTCATGGTTAACTTGTTGCCCATGAGGATTCCCAGGTCATTCTCCCCAGAGCTGCTTTCCAGTCAGCCAGCCCCCAGCCTGTGCTGGTGCCTGGGGCTGTCCCTCCCCAGGTGCAGGACCCTACACTTGCCTTTGTTGAACTTTATCAGGTTCCCCTCCACCCAGCTCTCCAGCCTGCCCAGGTCTCGCTGAATGGCAGCGCAGCCTTCGGGTGTATCAGCCGCTTCTCCCAGTTCTGTATCATCAGCAAACTTGCTGGGGGTACACTCCATCCCTTCATCCAGGTCACTGATGAACAAGTTGAACAGGACTGGACCCAGTACCGACCCCAGGGGCACACCGCTGGCTACAGGCCTGCAGCTGGACTCTGCCACTGATCACAACTCTGAGCTCTGCCCTTCAGCCAGTTCTTGATCCACCTCACTGTCCACCCATCTCACCCACACTGACTGAGCCTACTTATGAGGATGTTATGGGAGACTGTCAAAAGCCTTGCTGACACTAAGGTAGACAACATCCACCACTCTCCCCACATCTACTCAGCCAGTCATTCCATCACAGAAAGTTATTAAGTTGGTCAGGAGTGATTTCCCCTTGGTGAATCCATGCTGACTACTGATAACTTCCTTTTCCTCCACATGCTTCAAGATGACCTCCAGGATGAGCTGTTCCATCACCTTTGCAGGAAGGGAGGTGAGGCTGACTGGCCTGTAGTTTCCTGGGTGCTCCTTCTTGCCCTTTTTGAAGACTGGAGTGCCATTGGCTTTCCTCCAGTCCTTGGGCACTTCTGTTCTCCATGACCTTTCAAAGATGATGGAGAGTGGCTTAGCAATAATGTCTGCCAGCTTCATCAGCACTCAGGGGTGCATCCCATAGGGGTCTATGGATTTGTGCATGTCAGTTTTGCCTAAATAATCTCTAACCTGAACCTCCTTAACCAAGGGAAAGTCTTCCTTTCTCCAGACTTCCTCTATTGCCTCCAGGGTCTGGGATTCCTGAGAGCTGTTCTTAGCAGTAATGACTGAAGCAAAGAAGGTATTAAGTAACTCTGACTTCTCTGTGTCCTTCATCATCAGGGCACCCACTTCATTCAGAACAGGCCCACATTTTCCCTAGATTCCCTTTTGCTACTGATGTACTTGAAGGAGCCTTTTTGGTTGTCCTGGACATCCCTCACAAGATTTAATTCCAAATGAACCTTAGCCTCGTCGCATCCCTGCATACTCTGACAATGTTACTACATTCCACCCAAGTCACCTGTCCCTATTTCCGCATGCCGTAAACATCCTTCTCCTACTGTATCCTGTCAAATATTCTACATATACCTGTCTGTGTCTTATTTTGTATTTTTGTTATTTGTAATTACATAGTATTCGGCATGAGCCATTGAAATGAAAGAGAAGTTCTGCATTAAAGATGACCTGAAGGCATATTAACAAACAATATTTTTTTAAAAACCAGAATTTGAATATGAATATAGAAGGCACTGGACATTCAGCAAACACAGAAGTTGACAAAATGTATTACAGATTTCCAAAATACTGAGTAGCTAAGAAATACAAGTACCTATTTAAGAAAATTCAGAGGAAGTCCTATTGCTTTTTTGGTGAAACCAGCTTCTAAATTTGATTGTGTTAAATTAATGTTGAAAATGTTACCTTAGCTTACAGCTATATTAGCAAACTTACCTGTACAAGAGCAGAGAGCTTAATCACAGCATGGGATCATTCACAGAGTTCTTCTAGTCCAGTCCCTGGTACAGTCTGGCCTGGACTAACTGCTGCTGTCCAAGAAAATCCATGTCAAAACCCAAAAACCAGTCAGGAGTTAACCAGTCAGAGGGTAGAAGAGGGTTTGGATGTGGCTACCTCATTTTGAGCAATAAGGGAACGTAGGTGTATGGATATTTAGACAAAGCCCAGGAATCTTCCTTCAATGTACTTGCCTAGCACAGCAGTGAGGTGTCATGGCAGGGCAGGACATTTTTAGGGGTTTCACACTGCTAGGGCTAGGGTGAATCCCTGCTTTTTGAGAAGAGTGGGCAAGAGAGAAGCCCAGGCTGACAGATGACCCCAGAGCCTAAGGGATGTGTAGAGGCAGTACAAAAGTGAGCTGGGCTTGAGGCTGGCAATCCTCATAATTTTGTGGCCTCCACCCTTAAATCCCCCCTCATAAAGTGGCCCAATAAACAATAGTTTGTGAACCATTGGTTTACATGTTCTGCTAATTCAGGAGACAGAGGCAAACACAGCTCTTCTACAAAGGTATATAAATAATGCCTATGCCTCATCAAAATGAAATTAGAATTATCTGCGTGGTAAAGGTGTGTGTTCTGTCTCTGGGAAGTTATGACTGACTCGGCCTCACTCAGACACTCCTCTCCTTGGGACACCAAAAACCACATCAATAACGGCATCTTTATGAATTCAAGAATGTATAAATTATCCTGGTAAGGCAGCAGGAATTGGGGGGGTTCCCACTGTAAACAGGATGAGATATTGCATTTCATGCAAAAAAAGGGGTGGAGGATTTACTGGGAACATTTTCCCTCATCCTCGTATATCATGCAACTGGGATTCCCTGGTTTCTTTCTTTTTCAGAGCTGTTACGTTCTTCGGATTTCATGGCATGAATATGGTCTGCTAGATAACTCATGTCTTTTGGTTCAGCAGAAGTCTTCATTCCAAAGAAGAAAGCAAGCATAATTTTCAGTCTCTTGATATTTTGTTATCTCAATTATGGCTGTTTTGTCTGTTACCATATTGCTGTGTTTGAATGTGCCATATGTCAGTTATAATATAGCAATGCAAATCCAAGCAGGAAACATTGCTTTGAGCTGACATAATAATAATAATAATTATGAAATACTGCTAACCAGCTTAGAAAACCGTGCCCGTTACACATCTCAACTTCCTCATAAAGAACATGGAGAGAGTGGTGACAGAGAATAATATAAAATTGGCTCAGATAATCTTAGTCATGGAGCCCCCAGTGTTAAAAGGAATTAACTGAAAGAAGTTAGATCATCTAATCCAGAACACATCATGGACCATAAAACACCTCCCAATGCCCTCTAACAAATGTCTGGTTTACAATGGAAGACTAAAAGCCTGGCTATAATGCACCAGAGGAGAACAGGAAAGATGAAGGTCATCGTCAACATCAGAGTTGATGATGTGGCCCTAAAACAGCGAGAGATTCAATCTTAGTTTCATTTAATTTGGCTTTCCTTATACACCGAGGAATCCATTACTGGCCCTCCAAACTGCATTTAAAAATGGGGAAGCTAGCTCCTGGGGAGCTGTGAGTGAGCCGCTGCTGCCTTTAACGTGCTTCTGTTTCAGTACAAACTCCAGTATCTATGAAATACATAAGGTTTTATAGATGCCCCCTCACATTGCCTTATTAATAAGGTGTGTCTGAGACAAATACTGGAAAAGGAAAGGTGAAAAATCCAACCAAAATCCATTACCCAGATAGATATTTTTTTCTCCTGTCTCATAAAGCAATGATAGGTTTTGTTATTAGCAGGAGTGTCAGGGTAGAGCAGTGATTGTTAATGACATCAGTGCTTGGGAAAATCATTTCAACATAAATCTTTATGCAAAATCATGTTTTCAAACTTAGATCACAGCTAAAGTTTGCCTTCTACTATTGCACTCTGAACAAAGCAGATGCACAGTTGGCTGAGAAAATTTAATAAGGATTAAGTGAAGCACATTGTAACACTGCCCCAGGCCTGTGCCTACAAGCTGGAATTGGGTGAAAGCTATTGAAATCTGCCTATACCCTTTATAAACATACTTTTTTTCTGGCTCACAGTTCAGATTCCTTCTATACAACCCTAACTTTAGAGATGAAAGACATGATGCAATGGCTGTTTAATATATGAAATGTGATAGCTGAGCCTTGATAAATATTAACTTAAGAGTTTTTAACCTGAGGCAAATATAAGCTGATTCAGCTGTGCTTTGTGCACTGAGCTGGGTGAAATAACTTCTTGTATTTCGAGAAGTGGTTGCATGTCTGCAATTTCTCTAAGAATTACATGGTTAAGTCATGATCATTCGTTTGTGCATGAACCCTTAGAATTACAGATTTTGAGCCTGTCTACCTGAAAACCAGCATAAATTATGTAAAAATTCTTGGCACTGCATGTGCGTTCAGTTGCTCTAAGACATTAGAATATCTAAATGATGATAGGCATGATGTAGAGAGTCCTTTATTTTTCATGAAAAAGTGGCTTTAGTTGATATAATGGCTATAACTCTCCATGTCATTTTATTCATGCATCTTTATCCATGTGTGGAGAGTGGGATGGATGTTGCTTAAAAGCAATGATTATTAGCTAAAATGCACTATTGAGAACTAGGGTTAGGAAGCAACTAAATGCATTATTATACTTATCAAAGAGTTTTGCTGCAAGGCAGCCATCTGTCAGCAGAGGAAGGTTTAGACCTCCTTGCCTTCTTGAGCTGGTCTTCAGTGCTCCTAAGCAGCCATCATCTCCCAAGTCTCTGTGTTTTTCTTTAGGATTTTATACTTTGCCATTTTGGTGCTTTTCATCTTGAATTTTTGGGCTACTAATAATCACCATCTGAACAACCTGACCTCCGTAATTTTACCTTTATTATTCCGCATGGCTCTGCTGTGCAGACTATTTGATGTTTCTCATCATTCGGCAGTTTCCTCAGCAGTATGAACCAAGGTTAGATGGCTGGGGAATATCAGACCTGGGACTTGCTCCCCGGAAAACAAGGACCTGAACTATGGAGAAAGAGAGGTTTTACAGAATGTGCATCTCATAGGGCTAAATGAGATTTAGAGAAGTACACCAAAATAATTCTATGAAAAAACCAAGCTCTCTAACTTCCTTCTTTGGAAGATGAGGTCTGGATTATGTGTCACCTATGTTGGCAATTAAAGCTGCTACTTGACATTGAAACAAATGCTTCATGGCAGCTGTCTGAGTGCAGACTCTTATCCCAGTGCATGACTGCATCGCACATGCTCCTTACAGGTATTTTAGAAAACTTCTGGGGATCTCAAACAGGTCAACCCCCTAGCTACAGCTGACCAAGAACTGAACTTTAATTACCTTTCCCTATATGGACTTGACAACCACAGTTCAATTTCTTTGGCAAGTTTGGTTTCAGATCGAGATTCGCAAGATATTTTGTTTCAGTTCCTTCTTGGAATTATTGATTAACCTTCCCTTAACAATGTTGCACAACTACTGTTTGATGGTAATTATCCATTGTACTGAAATGAACAGTACATGGTGACATCAGGAAAGTCTTCTTGACAACATATTTGTAACCACAGATTTTATTTTTTTTCCCTGAGCAATCAACACTTCACTAATTTAGGGGTAGAAAGAAATATTAACTATTTTCTGAAAAAAAGATTCAGTGTAGAAAATTTTCATGTTCTGTTTTACTATCTTATCAATATATTAATACACTTTTCCATTTTAATCATAAAATCACAGGTAGTTCTTTATACTAAATGGCCTGTAGCAGGTTTCTAATTACACTGCAGTAGCTCAGAAGCAGTACCTCAAATGTAGTCATATGATTTACTGATGTAATTATCTACTGAATTGCCCTAAAACTAATGCACTTTTCAGGTTTTTTTTCCTTAAAAAGACATAGGATGTCAACAGCCAGTTCTTAATGGATGCGTTCAAAATGGAATAAATCTGACTTCTTTTACTTCAATGTAATTTTCACTGGAAAACAAAGTCTATAGTATTTGCAGTTGTTAATCTCTGCAACTCTGCCTCAGCTTTTTACCTTAGTTGTGTATTAAATCACACTTTATATCTTAGTATCAGAAGACCAAAGTATTTAGGTGAAGCAAATAAAAATTCTGTGTAGAGGGATGTAAGAGATGTGGTCACAGTAACATTTTTCTAATCCCTTCACCCATCATCAGCTAGTTATCAGAATACTTTCATGTTGCTTCAAGCAATTTAACACTAGAAACTGCAGTGAACTCACTCCTAGGCATCTCCTGTCCATTCCCACTTCTGGCCCACCTGGGATGTTGTTCACCGATGTTTTGAACAATTTCTTCTAGAAATGACCTTCTTACTCAGGTTTCTAGTAGAAGGCAACTCCACGTTCAAGCTCAGACTGCTAAGAACTGACTGGTTTATGGCCAGCAAAATCAGTGAAGCTTGGTTTGTCAGTATGTGGAGATGAGTATGGATTCCTTAGTGTTTTATAACAGTGTTTTATAATGTCCTCTTCATTTACCTCTTTCTGCTTCATATAGCTTTTCCTTATCGATGTTTTCACTGTATGTTATGCGAGAGGGAAAATTTAGGATTTAATCAGTAATCCACCTTGTGTTTAAGCTGCTAAGAACATGAGAATGAGTCCCAGCTCTCCTGACAGTTAAGTTCAAAACTTTTTGCCTCCTAGGGATCAACTGCCTATCACACAGGCCAGGGTGAGTTTGTTTACCTTTCAGGTAACTTGAAGTGACTAGTAAATCCATTAGGATGGATGAAACTGTTTCCAGCACCCTCACTCTTAGCTCTTTAGAAGCTGCTTTTGATATATATCTTTCCAGCACATTTACATTTGGACCACACCTGATTCTCATTCTTGCCACTTCACAAGTTGTGAGCACTACAGGAACCGTATGTCTGTTGAAAGGTATCTGTTGACAAGGAATTGAAGATTAGCAGCAGAGCTACTCCTTCTGCCTATCAGAACAAGATTTAATACCATGATGTGTGCTAAGGCAATGATTTTATGAGCAGCTGAGCTGACCTAATGACCTCCATAACGATGAGGTCCTCCTGGATTACTACTCTTCCTGCTGAGAATGGTTCTGCCACGTGCTTGAATATTTCTGTTTAAATAAAGACACCTTAAGTTACCAGAGCAATTTTGGACATATATGTGTTTGTCCAAACTCCTCTAGCTTCCTGAAGTAATTCTGTGTGACCACATCCTTTGAGATGCTGGGAGTATTTTGGCTGGGAGTAGTCAACATGTACAAAACCAATCAGTGACCAGAGTGTTACAGACCAACAGACAGCAAAAAAGCAACCAAACAAATCAAGCCTTTGTTTTTTGAGGAAACAAGGTTCAGATCTTGACCCTACAGGTCATTTTAAAGTTGTAATTCTTCTGGTGTCCAACCTGGTTTACAGAAGTCTCACCTCTCCTTGTAGTGAGTTGGTTCCCTACCTGTCTTGCAACCCATTGCATTACTCGGCTGTGCCAGTAAAACTGCCGAAAGTCAGTATTCTAAAGTGATCACTTCTAAAGGTTGTTCCTTGGTTTTCTGTAAATGGATCACTTAACTGCTCTGGTTTAACAGAGCTCTAAAACCAGTACAAATGGCATAATTTCAGGATCAAATAAATGGCTGAGGAATGACTAGACAAAATGTAACCTTAAACTGTACACTATTTCATCCTGGGTTTTGTTCAGAGCTCATTTCTCTTGAAAATCCATCCAAAATAAAATGTAAAATAAGACATTTCCTTTTCTCTGTGCTTTGATTACAATGAAACCAGACAAAGTGGTACAGGGAGAGAAAGGAGTTCATGAGCCTATAAAGATCCTTAATTCTCACTTTAGTTCTGTCTTTCTGCAGATGGCATACCCTTTCAGCTTTCAGTTTAATGCTATGTGTACAGGTTGGATCCATGCCTTTAATTAACTTCTGCTTAGTAAATAGATATTCAGACATGGTTTAGCACTGCAATTAGAAGACTAGGGTTAGGTCTGAGCTCTACTGTGCTAATTAAATAACTTTTGAGATCTGTTGTGCATGCATTAAAATGTCAAGCGATTGACAACTCATAAGTGAAAAATTGATCCAATTACCAAGCTAGCCAAAATATGCTGCTTTTTCTGTTTTGTTTTGTTTTGTGGATTTTTTTCCCCAAGAGTGAAGATTTATTATGGCTGTTAGAAATACAGATGTTTATATGTCTGTGTCTTGGAATTAATCTAAATTTGCTGTTCCTTAATGCTGTTCTGATTGCTATAAGATAGAATTATCAATGGTTCCTTCAGTGGAAGAAGCTGTTGAACCTCTTTTAACTGAAATTTTAATCTGAAAAAAAAAGACTGCTATTTCCCACATTAAGGTGGTGGGGGGCATCAGCAACCTCCTACAACTGTTCTGCTAGAACTGAGAAAGATCTTACCGAATGCTCCAAATAAATAATAAGGATCCATCATGGGAGGAGTTAAGTATACCATGCAAAGCTAAATAGCTAGACAAAAGAAACAATGAAGAATAAGTGAGAACCATATCCAGACATGTTTTTTGAGGTGAATTATTGGGAAATATGTGACAATCCAGCCAGGCCTAAACAAGCTTATCAAAGACACGTCACTTTATAGTTACTTTTTAAAACTTATCATGATCCATTTTAGAAGTGATTACATCTTCTGTAACCATTATGAAAGTGAACACTCTCCAAGAGCCTTGCTGCTCAGATGATGGGATTGATTTTTATTCAGATTTCCAACCTATCTGCATTCATGTTCTTGTAATACCGATTTGTTCCTCTACCATTAAAAGCCCTTTTTACTTCACTTAAGTAGTCCCTAGCACTTTGATGGAATACTGTTTTGTCGTATCCCAGCTATAACTTGGCTAAATTAAACCACGCAAATTGTTTTTGTCAGTTCCTCTAAGACAGGTTCTCCATCTACAGATCAGCCCATTAGCATTTCTCAGCACTTATTCTAGCTTTACTTAATCATTCATGGACATGTATAGCCAGAATTTTGTGCAGCTTGAGATATTTCATATGAAGACTGATCAGTACCCTATAGAATGGAAATAATATTCTCTCTCTCTACTGGAAATGTCTCATTAGATGCATCCTTGAGTCATGCTTGCCTTTTTAATGACTGCAATACCCTCGTGACTCACAGTCATCTCCTGTGATTAACCAGGTTATGCAGGTCTTTCTCTTCCTCGGTCTTTCTGGTTGATGGATTCTCAGTTGAGTTTATAGCAGATTTTTATATTATCGGTTCTTTAGGAGCATGACTATGCATTTTATGCTATTGAATTTTGTACCATTGAATGTCATAAAAAAAATGAATTGCCTCTGGTTTTATTTGCTTGCTTTTTATGTTCACTTTCAATAAACACTGAGCAAACAACTGATTCTGCCTGCCTGCTTTCAAATTGGGACTTTCAATGAGTACTTTTGCGTTCCCTCTTGCTAATATACATATATATGTCTGCTAATAGAGCTTGTTTGCTCAGCTAATCAGGGAATGGCAATAACACAGTCTGCACCATTGACCCAGTCATTAGCCAAGATGCTTCAAAGTTAGTAAGTTCTGGAGATGCTGAGGCTTACTGTGAGCTCCAGCCTGGATACAGCAGTCAATAATAAAGTTCCCATTGTCTCTAGTGAAATTGGAAGTAAGCTTTTTGGATTTTAATTATGGGGTTTTTTCTTCTATTTTCGGGAACCACTGTGAACATTTTTGCTGTGCATCAGTCATGTAGAATTATCTGCCGTCCTGGACTGCAGACACTGTTCTACATTATCTGGATGGGTTTATACAGCAAATTGCCAGTACTGTTAGTTGTTTCATTGCCTCAGTGTTTAGAAACAGTTCATGCTTTACAAAGCAATGTTTCGCTTCAATATTTCTTCCTTGTGCTTCCTTACAAAACAATAAGAATTTGGCCAGGAAGTGTGTTAACACAAGCAATTCAGTCTTTATTCTGCTATAAATGATATGTTTGCTGGAAAGGTTATTTTTGTATTATTCAAACATTTGTGTACAAATATATCCCTGTTTGCTGTTGGACATCATTTTGTGCAGTGTCCAAGTTTTTTATTTTATACAGTAAAGCTAACAAGTGTTTCAGATAGCTTGCCATAACTACTAATAGATGGTTATGACCTTTGACTCCTGAATGGTCTAGATCAGTGAACTAACTTCTCCAAAAGCCTGTTGCTAAAGTACAACATACTTTAAACCATACTAAAATATTCTGCACGTCTGTAAGATTTTTACTTTTTAATGTTGTTTTTAAATTGCCAAAAGGCACCAGAAATCTCTGGAACTAACAATCCAAAACAACCAAAATTTTAAGTGTCCTTTTCCTTCACTAGATTCTTTTGATTATGGAGCAGAAGCTTGAATTTTGGAATGCATATCCAGTTGCACTAATGTATTTTTGGTTATTTCCATAAATATATGTGCAAGACAATCTCTACAGAATCACACTGTGCTTAAAGCACAGGTTTAACAAATCTTGGTGTGAGTATTTGAAGTTTGTCTCCTGATTAGACAGCCTTAACTTCAGAAACTACTGATGGTGATCATACTGAACCTGTTCCCTCCACACAGTGACTGAACATGTGACAAGCCCATGACTAAATGTAAGCATTCTCTATCCCTTTTGCCCTCAGTTGTGCAGGTATGGAAATGGGAAACAAGATCTTGCTTATGTAGTGTAGAGGAATGAAGGCAGGTTAATTAGCATTGATAATATACAGCTGTGGGCTGGTTTCAGGGGCGGTGGGTTGGCTGATGTGGATGATGTGCAGCTGTGGCTGGTTCCTGCTAAGTAGTTAAATAGCTCTAAGGGGTACAGAAGGGAGGTAGCTAATGAAGAGAGACCTGGAAGAAGCAGAGGGGGTAGAGAGAGTGCCTTGGATGGAGGAAAGATAAGGAGAAGGATGCAACAGAGGCAAGAAGTAGGGTGGACTGGTCTGTAATAAGAGTATGAAGCAATAGCATGGGCAGTAGATGAACTGTTGAACCCTTGTGGGGATTGGTGGCTGTGCTAGGGCAAGGCATGGGATGGCAAAAGCCTTGTTGCAGCTGGCTAGTTTTGACAGTGCTGTGACAATGTAGGTCTTTAGTAACTTTTCTCCTGCTTTATTTTTACCTCTTTTAAAATTTTTCTTTTTTATAGAAAGCTCATCTTTCTGGTGATAATTGGGAAGAGATGCTCTGAAGCTTTGCTGAGGTAAAGAATAAGCTAAGAGAAGGAAGATAATAGTAGAACTGCAGGAGAGAAATTTGGACCGCAAACCAGGAAATATGTGGTATAGAAGTAGATGGAAGATGGTATGTGTCTAAAGAAGGAGATTAGGATGGAGTGGTGAGGACGTAAAAGTAGGGAGATGGTCTGTTTAGTTGGACAAAAACACTGGATTTGGATGAGAGACTGTCTCTTTGGTTAGAAAGTAGCTATGTAGGCAGCAAACATGGAGACGAGGTAAGTCTGTGCCCTTGGCAGCATTTTATTGTAAGGGAAAGTAGTTTTCTTTTCCTGGTGGATGTTTTCTTCAGATTAGAGTCAGGATCTGTCTGCAGTGAATTCTTCCTTTAGTCTATGTCAACCATCCTGGCACAGTTTAGTGAGAGAAAGCCCTTGATTCTTTTCTTGGATAAAATTTCTTTTGTTTCTAAGCAGATGAATACTATTTTTTCAGAAAGTTGTGAAACTTCTATGCTTTTGTTAAAACCCTGATTGATTTTAATTACCTAAGTTATTCATACTGTCTCTTTAGGAATATGTATTAGGGATACTTTTTAAATTGGTTGTCTTGAGTTCAGACACCTAACCCACAAATCTAACCTAGACTAAAATGGGCAGTAAAGGCTAAATTTAGAGCTGCATAGATTCACAGAAGCTTCTGGGGAGCCACATTTCATATGACTCATCTGTGACAGAACATGAATCAACAGGCCGGTCAGTTTCCCTCTTCAGCTGAGTTAGATGTAGAAAACCAGATATTCTCCATAGTGGAAGTCCCTTTTTTGCTTTTTCCCAGTTCTGGTTTCATAGCTAACACAGTTCAAGGAGTTGAGTCTTCATCCCTAATTATACTTTTTGTAATAGCGTGTGGGTCTTTGACACCAAGCTTTCCACTAAGTGCTAACAGTATTTAGGATTGGGGGTTTTGGGTTGGGCTTGTTTGTGTTTTTTTTTATAGCTTTGAGTTGTGGATTCTGATTTGTGGTGGTATTATTCAGAGCTGCATCTGAATCAATGAGGCTGTTTTTTAAGCTACAGACTATATTATATACTATTAAACACTATAAAGATCTTGTCTGATAATAACAGAAGAAGGAAAAGAAGGGAGAACAGATACTTTCAGTATCCCTACTATCTCAAAGGCCTAAAATCAGGAGATAAATAGGGGCCAATTAAGAGTGCCTAAAATTGATTTGTGAATCAGCTTCCTTTGACTATGAAAAGAGTTAAACAAACAAAACCCCAGACTTTTAATTTATGCAGGAAAGGTAGCTGCTTAAAAGTTATTCTGAAGAATCTGATACATGTGTCGAATGGGAAAAGGTTGTATTCTGCCTCCAAACTTTGCATTCCAACCTGCTGAGCAGCACTAATGTCAGTTGTCACCTGGCTTGCATTTTATGGAGGTAAATTAATTACAGCAATGTTTATTGGAGCAATTAAAAACTATAAGAACAAGTGCAAAAGAAAAATTCATGGGGAAGTTAATACTTCTGTCTTATAGAAAAGTTTGAGTACTGTGTAGTAAATAAATCATAGGGTGAAACCACTGAAGTGGAAGCCTCAAATACACTTTCTCTGAGCACTGTGTAGAGGGGTCTGTGGAAAAATACTTGGTCATCCTGTTCTTTAAAGACTGCATGATGATGCATCATCTCTACAAGGGCTTAAGTAAAGGTTGTGCCGACAATCTCAGTTTGGGCAAATATGGGGAATAAAGTCTGGTTATTCAGAGTGAGCTACTGAGGCAAAAAAAGGCAAATCTAAGCAGCTTCTTGGATCCCTGTGATTTAACATTGCCAGTTACAAAGTCTACCCATCTTTAGATACTCTATTTTTCATTTTTGGGATACCAGGTCACATATAATTTTAATAAATATGAGCTAGAATGTCTTCATTTTAAAAAGCTCATCACTAAAACTGAGTTGAACAGCTGTTTCAACTTATTGTAGTTATTTCTGAAATACGTGCTTGTTTCTATGTTACTGTCATCATTGCTCTGTTGCAATGATCACAGTCGCTGTGTCTGTCCCTATGTGTCCCCCTATCACGTGCCCAGCCTTGTCTCCTCTGCAGAGTGGTGAAAGCCTGCAACCACAGGCAAAGCCCTCTGGCCCTGGAACCTGGGTCTCTGCTTGGCTCCTGTACTCTGGCAGCTCCAAGTTGGTTCAATTGCTTTGAGTGTCTTCACTGCTCTGAGTTGAGGCAAAAAGCAGCTGAGAGATCATGGTTTGTCCACACAAAATCAGTGAGGCAAGCTGCACTCATTCTGCTGAATTAAGCTACTCTCAGTTGGCCTTTCCTACTGCTCAGAGCCTAAACCAGTCAGTGCAGAAAACTTGTATACTGCACTCTATTCTGATTTGTTTTTTGCCTGCTTTGAGAGCTGGAACTCTCTCAAGCAGTGAGTGTCACTACTTGTAAATAACATATTTTAATTCACTGGGTGAATCCATGTCCTTCAAAAGTACTTTTTTTTTTTGAAAGACTTGCAATTTTAAAACAAAGGCATGCATGTGTGTCTAGCTATCATCTAACTGTCTAGTATTTTTAACGCCTTGAATTTCTTCTTTTGACAGACCATGTCTTATCCCTAGTAATAAGAGGTAGAGCACTGGTGTTCTGTTTGCAACAAAAATGACACCTGCCTTACAGACAGGCAGAACTTAAGATTTGAACAACATTTTGTGTTTCTTGATCCCAAAGCTCAAGCTGAGTTGCTGAAATTGATGTCCATGTGAATGCAGTGGGCTGTGGTCCTCTATAGAGGTGCTGGGTATTGCCCTGGTGTGTTACCAGCTGAAGTACTGCCAACCCCACCTCAAGGGTCCACACTGGGACCAGTACTGTTTAATGTCTTCACTAATTACACAGACAGTGGGATTGAGGGCACCCTCAGCAAGTTTGCAAATGACACCAAGTTGAGTGGTGTGGCTGGTGTGCCCAAGGGAGGGATGCCAGCCAGAGGGACCTGGGAAAGCTTGAGAAGTGGCCCCATGTGAAACTTCTGAGGTGCAACAAAACCAAATGCAAGATCCTGCACCTGAATCAGGGCAACCCCCAGTATCAATACAGACTGGGGGATGAAGGGATTGAAAGCAGCCCTGCAGAGAAGGACTTGGGGGTACTGGTGGATGAAGAGCTGGATGAGAGCCAGTAATGTGTACTCACAGCCCAGAAAGCCAACAGTGTCCAGAGCTGCATCGCAAGCAGCATGATCAGCACATTGAGGGAGGTGATTCTCCCCTACTACTCTGCTCTCATGAGACCTCACCTGGAGTAATACATCCAACACTGGTGCCCTCAGCACAGGGAAGATGTTGGAGCCTGTCCAGAGGAGGGCCACAGAAACAATCAGAGGGCTGGACACCTCTCCTGTGAGGAAAGGTTGAGAGAATTGGGGCTGGTCAGCCTGGAGAAGCGACAGCTCTGGGGAGACCTTGTTGTGGCCTTTAAATACTTAAAGGGGGCTTATAAGAAAAGTGGGGACAAACTTTTTAGCAGGGCCTGTTACACTAGGACAAGGGGTAATGATTTTAAACCAAAAGAAAATAGATTCAGACTAGATATAAGGATGATTTTTTTTTTTTTACAATGAAGGTGGTGAAACACTGAAGCAAGTTGCCCAGAAAGGTGGTAGATGTCCCATCCCTGGAAACAGCCAAGGTCAGATCCGGAAGGGCTCTGAGGAGCCTCATCTAGTTGCAGATGTCCCTGTTCATTGTGGGGGGTTGGACTAGGTGACCTTTAAAGGTCCCTTCCAACCCAAATTGTTCTATGATTCTATAAACTAATGGGATAGATGTCAGGAGAGGAGGTCAGAAACAGCAGAGATGGATTTCATCTTTCCCTTCCCACCCTCATCCCCGTCTTCCTCCAAATAAAGCAAACCTTTACCTGCAGCTTGCTGGCATTCTTCTGTCCACTTGCTTGTCTGTCAGTCTGACTATTGTTTTTAGTCTTACAGATTGTCCAATGTGAAAATAAGAAAATGGAAAGTATACCTCCTCATTGGTATAATGGGCAGAAAGTCAATTTGAATTTCTTATTCAGTGCTTCAGGCAGAAAAAATATTCTGTTATCCCCTTCTGCCACCTTTTCCTGTCACTTGTAGCTGTTTAATCAATGACTCCCTGCTTTTGAATATATAGTTCAAGTTGCGTAGATAGGTGTAAATGCATCCCTCTATCAGACAACCCAACCAGACCAAGTGTCTGCAAAACTTAATTGCCATGCACTTTCTGTTTTTACAGTATTTTTCCTAGAAGCAGGGGGGGGAGAAGAGCACCCTAGTCAAAGGCAATCTTTTCTTAATAGGCACAGCATATAAATATACAACAACTATTTTTTTTTTCCTTCTCAGACTTGTTAATTATTCCAATATATGCTTTCATGGAATAATAATGCAACTCATGAGCCAGCCCTTTTCATCCAGTTGCTATAGAAATGACTCATTATAAGCCCCCTGGCAGTATAATCAGTTTAACTCTCTTTAGCCTTAAGGGAAAGGTCAAAATAGAGCACTTCTGGTTTGCATTCTTTATTTAAACAGTTACACATTCATAGACACATATGTGTAGCTCCTTGTCAAAACAGCACAGCCTTTGGAGGACAGTTGTCCGCTACCTGCACACAGCTCCTGCTCCATGCTGTAACCCAGAGCAGCCACACATCTGCCTGGGCTTGGTGCCTATAAGCCCAAGCAGAAAATAAAGCTATCAAAGACCAGAGAAGCGCAGGAACTTATTCAACACATCAAGGACCCCACATCAGCCTGTACTTAAACTTTATACCATGAACTCAAAGTCACTGGTGGTGTCCTGAATAGCTGCTTCATCTTCCAGCAGTCTTGGGTGGTGACTGGTTCCACAGATCTCCCAGAACCATGGTAAGATGGTTGTACCACTATTTATCATCAGGTTCTTAATGTGAAGTATCTTTATGTATGAGTTTTGGCACAGGTGCAAAGAGATAGAGAAATAACAGCATCTTACGCTGAGCCTGTTACTTGACTGGACAGCTAAACCTTTTTGTGTGACTGCAAACTCCCATTCGATGGGTGGGATTAGGATGTGATAGGCTCTGTTCTTCCACACTTACCCTTAATATTAGGTTCTTGATTAACTGAAACGAACCAAAGTGAAGGCTATAACTGTATTTTCTCAATCAGCAGTGATTTTTCTTTTGTTTACACCTCAGCGCCTATTTTGTGGACTTCCATATGCTTTTCAGATACTAGTTAAAATACTGAATTTATTTTTTATTTTTATAAGTGGGTTTAAAAAGAACTTTCAGAGCAGCTTATGTACAAGAACACATCTTTATATACAGGATAAACTGTGTAAGACTACAGAACTATTGACGAAACGGTATTGTAACAAAATTTCACAAAAGCCTCGATTTTAGACACATTCCTAGACAGTATCTCAACCATATTCCCAAAACTTATGCTACTACATATGTATTGCATAAGTTGTATTGCTACCTAGTAACTATAAATGTATTGCAAGGATTTCACAGAACTCCCATGATCAGCTGTGGCAAACACAGCTAATGACTTACTAAACTTCATTAATAGAAGCCTATGTGAAGTATGCAGTGTTAGGTAAAGGGTTAAGTGGTTGAAATGGGTGGGATTCAGACTAGAAATGCTTACTTAGTAGTTAATGAATTAAAGTGATAGCCTTCAAAGTTGTTCTTAGTTTGGACTCCATTTATTGGTCTTGGTAATGTAGAATGGAGATTTCCCAAACACTCTAGCTTTCATCTTACAGAAAGTTAGATTTCTTTGACACAGTCTTTGAACATCTTCTTTTTCCTTTCCTTCTTTCTTTTCAGTTCAATTAGAAATTTGAAATCACAGTGAGACAGAGACCAACAATTTTTATAACAGTATTCTTCATTTTTGGGACAATATCAGGTTCCAGTATCAGCTTCTTTGGGAAAACAAAACAAAACAAAAAACCAAACAAACCCAAACCAAACCCACTCCTGCTAGGAATAAGCATAAAAGCTTCTTGTTCTTGTTTGTACAATAACTCAAACTCCACTATTTTCACAGTAGCAAAATATTTTCAGCTTCAAATTTTTGATCTGGAAGTTATTTTTCTGTTTGACAAATGATGTAAGGCCAAAGATAGAGAAGCCCCAGAGAGCACAAAAAGCTTTTCGTTTCAACTTTATTTGAACTGGGTTTGGGATAAGATGGATTTCTTTTGTGTGCTTTTCTTAGTATGCTCCTTGCACAATACAGGGCTGGTCCCAAGTGGGACTCATATGCACTTCTCCAATAGAAATAAAAAACTGTATGTGAACCTAAAAGGGGAAGGTAGGGAAATAGGTGTTCTCATTTTTTTGCCAGGTCTCACATTTATTCTGCTACTCCTGCAATGTTCTAGTTCCTTCTGGTTTTGACTGATTTGATTAAAGCCAAACCAGCCCAATGCAACCCCCTATTTTCTCTTTGTCTAAATTTTTTCACCTTTAAAGGTAGTCTTGCTGAAAAAATATTTACTGTTAAGATTGATTGCTAGAAGATGGGAACTATCTGCAATGGAGAAACTTTAAACACCACATATGTTTGCCCTTAATGAAATATTTGTAAGGAAGTGGGAGCTCAAGTGGCAAAATGTTATTCTTGATCATTTTTACCCCTGCTTTATTTTCTAGATCAGATTGTTGACTATAGAAAAATAGATTTAATGGTTGTCCAGCCCCCTAAACTACTGTGTGTCTTTTTCCTACCTCAGGTAATTTGGCATCTTTAAATAAACCAGTTATAAGAGACCATCCAGGTTCAATGCCAGCTTCAGCAGTGCATGGTCAGCTCTGCATGGCCATGTGAGAAGGCAATAAGCTTCCAGTGCAAAACTCTGAATGTTACAGAAACTCAAATCCAAGTCGAGCCTAGGAACTGTAGTTCTTTTTGTGTGATTATAAGTGATTCTGATAAATACAAAAGTATCTTGGGGCTTTAATTTAAATCAAACTGATTGAAAAAAATTAAATGGGAATACTAGTTTTCTTTGCTAAGTTTTATATGGTTTAAGCTATGCACAGAATGTTGAAAGCAATTATTATTAGAAGATACATCTAGAAAACCATGCATTAGAATACTTCCAATTTCTATAGAATATAATCTTTACTCATGATAAATTTTATACCCTTTATCATAAGTGAAAGCCTGCACTCTCTTTTCTTCACAGAGACCAATTACTTATCATTATCCTTGGATTGTGGATAAAACATTACATCTGCAACTATCCACCATTAAAAGTAGAAATCTGTTCAATGATTGACCTGTTTAACACAGACTAGGGCCCAAAGCCTGTGTGCTCTTTGCTCCATGATGACCATGTGGCGCCTGTATTTCTGTGTGCACGGATCATCAGCCACAAAGGTTGTCTCTGAAAAAGAACAATGCAGAAACAAACCCTGAGAAAGCAAAGTCCCAGAAGAACAGATACTTTAAACATTACTGTGGCCACTTAAACCAGCTGGCGACCAGCTGGATCCCACATCCGTTATGAATTCAAGCTGAAATTCTTGTTTCTAGAATGCCCCTCCACAAGGTAAGTAATGGGAAAAGAGTTCAATATTCTACTTTCTTCTTTAAAGCAACACTTTTCCATTTTTGAGAAGAATGCAGGTGTGTGCATGTGAAGAGAGGAAAAAACATAATTTACAGTTTTCTGAAAATTTCTAAAGATTAAATAGTTTTTTGATCCTTTTACCTTAAAAAGCAGTGTGTGTTCCAATTCTTATGTGATGTGCACATTTCTTGAAAGAAGCTGTTCTGCTGATGGTGCTAAGGAAGGGAGCTAATGAAAGACACAATAAACAATAATAAATGTTAGACTCAAGGAAAAAGCCTTCTAAAATGCTGTTTCTGAAGATGTACCTCTTTAAATCAAAGTCAGAATCTTCATGGTCTGAACTGTGACACTTAGAAAGCTGCAGCACTTAGCTCAAGTGTACATAGGACTTGCAAGCACTTACTCCTTTCTCCATGTAGATTGACATATTTTATTACTAGAATATTCCTTGTAGTAACCACTTCTATGTGCAACATTAATAACTTAAGCCTATGCATGTTCTAGTTCAGTCTTAAATTCAATCTCAAAATGTAAGGAAGAGACATACAATGAATAGTACAAGGAATTACTGCAAATTCATAAGGCACATGTCTTGGTTTCCAACAAATCTGCTTGTCTTACACATGCAAGAAGATACCAGAAGATTCCTTTGTAAAATTTTTAGTCCTTGAAATGAGCTGGTTTTTACCTTGAGGAAACTTACTGGTCATAGACAGGGTCTGCACCCTCAAATCTTGCAAGCTGCTTATTTGTTTTTGTCTTGGTGGCTGTGATATGCTTTATTTCCTCAATACGTCTGAGTCTTTTGGTGTTTACAACTTGCTGGACCTAAGAAAGTTTAAAGTTTTGCAAAATCCCGTGAACCTGACACCTATTATCTGGAAATAAGCATACCGGTCAAGATCAAAGCAACACAAATTATCCACCTAAACAAAACCCAGTGAATGTGATCAGAAGATCTAGATTCAAAGCACAGTGCTCATATTTCCTTGTCCAAAGACGGAACTGTATATTTCCATTGGCAACATAATGACGTTCAGTGGCTGGTCATCAGCAAGTATCATCTCCTCCTTGTGGGAAATTGTGTTTTTCCATTCCGTTGGTCTACAATTCCTATAGCTGCAAATTTGTCTATTAGAAAATTTAACCTTTTTTATAAGTCTGAAATTGATGTTTACTATTCAATTTTAATTAAATATGTTAATATTTCTGTTCAATAGCTGTTAATTGCCAAGTAACTCAGAGTTTCCATATAAACTAGCAAAATAATTGATGTGTTTACAGTGGTCTATCACATGGGAAAGCTGTTTTAAAAATTTGAAATAATTTGTATACTTTAAAATTTCATCTTGCCATTTAAGCATCCGTTTATGAATTTCATCAGTAAAAACAGTACTATGCTACACATACTCCACAGGAATAATTGGCAACCTCCATAGAAGCATATTTAATTGCTGGTAAGCAGGGCTGAAGAAAAGCACATCACAGAATTCAGGAGGAAATCCCAAAGGCAAAGTCTTGTATCATTTAATAGCAGTTTAATGGATAATGCTTGTAATACCTTGGAAGTATGTTGCAGTATCTTTAAGTTCTTCCAAACTCAGAAGAAATTGTCCCTCTAGATGCTGGATATTTCCCCAGAATGTGAAGTTGTTTAATACTGGTTCCTGGAACCATTAGCAACACTCATTATTATCTTTTTCTTGATGACTGACACCTATGGGCTGGCACCTGAGCGAATCCACCAATACAATGAGAGGCTGATGCATTAAAATGGGAGATTTTCATGCTGCAGATCAATGTCTACAGTTATTGAGTGGGATTTTGAGCTATATAAACATGAAAGCTATATTCAGGTCTCCGAATTTTGTATGATTATGCATTTCCCCCTAATGATTGCACCAATAAGAATGGTGGTATAAGGACTCCTGAGCAGATACAGCAAAGTGTTTGCTTCAAACAACAGTGAAATAATTTTCAGAAGTTTTTGAGCAACTATCCGTGTGCAATAGCAAGCCATCCTTTGGTGAATAGCTGACGTCAAATTTAACACATTACTTCTCAGAAGTTACTTTGTTTATGATATTCAAGGCTATAGCCATAGCTTTTCCAAAGCAGCTGACTGAAAGACTAGAAACCCTGGTTGCCCTTTGATTTTGCATAACAAACTCTACACATTATGATTTTCACTTTAAAAAGCTTACATTACTGACATTTTATCAGCCTTAAAAACATCTTCAGACTTAGTTTTGCCAATTTCTTTCAGAGGCAGTTTCTCAGCAGTTTCCTTTCATAACAGAAAGAACGACGCAATGACCTTTCTGCTTAACTATTTGGGACAAAGTCAATTTGTGCTCCATTTCCTGCAAGTGTAATTGAATGATCACTAGCCTGAACTCTAAGTTACATAATTGTAATTAATTATATCACAATTGACCTGCAGTTCTGCTTCTCAGTCCTCTCTTATGCCCTTCTCAAACTAGGATCGCACTAGCAGATAAATGATACCCTGCACTTTTAAATTCAAAGCCTAAAAAATCAGTTTCTCTCAAAAACAGTACAGATCACACAGGAACTTTCAAATATCAGCTTCTTCCTACCATTTTTGAGGTGCATTGTTTCTTTGCTGAAGCTGCATTAACACGAACTATAGTCCAATGCTGGAAAGCAGAAGAAGCCTTTGAGAAATCCTGACAGGGCGGCATGAAGAGAAAGCATAAGCGATACTCAAGTAGAAAGCTGATGTGGGAAATTCTGACTGATGCCTGAGCGTGACTGTTAAACAGATGAAAGGCAGGAGGAACAATGTCAGCTGATGCTTAAAATAGCCTGGAGAAAATGAGAGAACAGTAGGATCTGTTGAGGATGGGTCAATGCTTTGATAGCATTTCTAAATCAATGTCACAGACTCGTGATGGCAGTACAGCAAAGGACTTAAGAAGTCACAGAAGTCAGGCTTCCTGTTAAGCCAACTTGTGAATTTCCTCATTATTAATCAAGGCCCATTTCTGAACAAAGACTAGGCTGCTGGGGACTAACCCCTGTATTTTTCCAGTTTTTAAATAGGAGGCATAGTCACTACCAGTTTAGATCCACCGTTTTCTATCCACTATTGCAGTATTGTGAATTCTTTACACAAACACTTTTTTTACAGCTCACGTAGCAGTTCTTATATGCAATGGAAACTCCATAACTTCTGAAGCATAGCTGAAAAAGAGGAATACTCAGAATTTTAAAAGAAAATATTCTGTACTTTTGTATTTCTTTCAGACATCAAAGACTAGCTGTTAGTGTTTGATGAATGATGAACACTCATATGGACAGCTTCTGATTTCATGACTGACAACACCTTAAAGCATAGCACTACAGTTTCCACTGTACTGCCTACAATAAAAATAGACATTTTAAACATTTTTGAATTAAAGTGCAGGACATTCTGATTTCATAAAAAAATAATGACATACTGGCAGGAATGTTCCTCTTTAGGCTTTTGTGACTTACATTGAGTCAGTGGGCTTGCTCCTGATTTACACAGTGATAAAAAAGAATCTGGCCAAGAATTTTTATACATCTGTGAAAACCACCTTTGTTTTCTGTGTATGAAAGTGTAAAAGTATGAAGGGTTTGAAAAGACCCAGGGGACACATATCCCTTCCTTTTACACATAACTTATCCTGTATTGCAAACATGCACAAGCACAAGCCAGAAAGGTATTTGTAATATAAGGAAATGTTATTATCTCCCAGGTATGGCACACCTAAGGAACTGGTCTGTACCAGTGAAATGTGGAGCTGAATCCTCACAGGGAGTGTGGAGAGGGCAACTCCTGCACGCTGTGCTCCATGATAGGCAGCATTTGCCTGATGACTGTAGGTATGACACCAGTGTCCTTCATCACCTCTTCCGTGCTGCCCTGCTGCTCAGAGACTCCCTAGAGAGAACGGTCTCTGCCCAACATGCAGACACACAATATCTGTTTCTCCTCCTACTGAAGTTCATGGGTTCTTTTTTGCGTGTTTCAACCCACCATACTCTAGCCTACTCCAGGAATCACCCTCCCTGGGAGACTCTCCTTCCCCAGCCCAAAGCTTCAGTCCAGTCTCAGCCCAGGAGCAGTAAAAATCTCCCTCAACATTACCTCTTCTCTTTTTTTCTTTCCCACCCTACCCCAAGTATCAGAGCTGCACTTTCACTTCTGTGCCTAATTTGGGCTCTGCTTCATTTCTAAATCACTGAGGGTGGCTAAAGAGAAGCAGTTTGGGGCTAAGCATGAGGGACTTTGAGATCTTGTAAAACATTAAGGATAACCTCCAACTGCTTACCATATCCTTATCTGTCCTCTTGCAGTGATAAGCCCTATAGCACATAGAGTTTATAGATAGGTAGGATTTCACATAGGAAGGATTGTCTTTGAACGAAAACCATAGCCCCTCACAAAGAGGGGGGGTCTGGATACAGAGAAAACAGGTGAAGAAATGGAGAGAGGACTATTCTGGTAAATCATCAGGATAGCTGGATTGTGTCAGTAGAGTTCAGGGGCAGGGTATGATGCTCTGATCAAGCTGGTGGGAGGCCCTCAAGCCGCTGCTTTATAGATAAACCATTTCAAAATACCCTAGCATACGAGGGCTCCCCCAAGTTCAAAGAGAATACTGTTATGGAAATCTCTGGACTGTAGACAACACTTATATTGGTTCGTATCAAGTATAGACAAGTTTCTCTAACAGCAAGCTTAGAAAAAGTCAAACATTTCAATAAACTAAAAATTTAGCAGATATATTTGAATAACATAGGAGCAAAACAAATGTTTGGAGTTACTGAAATGCAGTATGTTGGGTGGTCGCATACTAGGTTCTTTGCAGCCTGTTAACAGCAGCTTCACAAAAAAAATCCTTGGTCAGTTATTGTGCCCGAGGGATTACATTTGGAAGAAAACCCCAGAAATTTTGCTTTGTTGGAATAAGTTTGCGTTGATGTTCAACACAGACTAGAACACAGTGTAATCTGGCAGAAGCACAGTGCTATGCATTTATTTTCAGGACATTTCATTGCATATCTGTGACAGTTTAAAAATAAAAGCTATGTATTTTTGGAGCAAACTTGAAAACTAATGTTGAGAATTTGGGATTCAGTCAAAACTATTTTGGGACAGTGTTTTGTGCTTTCATGGTTAATCTTGAATGCATTTATATACATATCCAGCTCATTATTTTTCATGTGCATAGCGTCTCTTTACTTGATCAGCAACACTAAACCTTTATAATTTTGGAGAAATACAATGACAGAAAGAAATGTTTATCTTGCTGTTTTTGTTGTGTGTTCCAATAGCTATAAAATACTGTATTGAACTACAGTATTACAGATAATAGTACAAAATGAGCCATGTAGAATGGTTAAACCTAGCTTTCTAAATCTGTCCCTTCAGATAAAAATCTAATATCTAATGTGACATGCCTGAGGCATAGTTTATTATTATAAAACTTAGTTTACTACCATGTAAAGCTCCAATATTTCTTTTCAATCTTAATAACTTCAATTTTAAATTATTTTAGATGCCTTGTTTACTAATGAAAAATCTTTATATCCAGATTGATTCAAATGGCTTTAAAGAATTTATGGAACAGATCCTCACATTTGATGCAATGACATACTCAATAGAAAAGTGGTTCACAACTTTGACATTAATCATCTTTGTATCCTCCTGGAAAGATGTATTTACCTGAAATTTAACAGATTATTCCTTATCTAAACCCATGAAAAAGCTGCATCTAAATTTAGTGCCTCACCTATACAGGTTATTTATATCTTCTATTTGAAGATCTGGCTACTTAATTCCTTTCCTGTCTAAATAGTATCTGGTATTAAATATTTCCTGCATGTTGACATGGCATGAATGAAGTCCTGCAGGTGAAGACAAACAATGTTTTGAAAGGATATAAACGCATGCCTGTGGTGCTGTGACTTCTTTGGTGTCTTTGATGTAATCTAAGAAATGCTGTAAAGTCACTGACTGGATCTGGCCAATGTGGACTGCATACAGGATGCTTGGCCTGATGGAGACCCAATTTGATCAGATACAGGTGAGTCTTAGTAACAGATCTTTATGGAGAGTCCTACTTCAGGCATGATCGTTAGGCTTGCTCATTATGCAGTCTTTGAGTGGTGCACATTGAAAGCATAGCTCTAGGTACTTAGGTAAATGTACTTAGGTGAACTAATTATCTGGAAGGTAGCTGAAATCGAAGGTTGTTTGGCTCAGAATAGCATCTGAAAATTAATATGTGAGAATTTTACCGATTAAAGTGGACTTTGATTAAAATTAGGTAAGACACTGCTGAAGCGTGAATTATTTGTGTCGCTATAAATGTAGAGACTTAATGTAGAACTGGCTGTGTAATGAAGAAAGTTGCTAATGAAAGCTATACGTATTGGATGATGCTTCAAACTTCACAAAGTTCCCAACCTACTGATTCTAGTCTAGGGAATGTTTTCATATTACTCCCATGGCCTATGTTATCAGAAGTTACAAACACAGGTCCTGGTAACTCTTGCATCACACATGCATGAGCAGGGCATTGGCAGAACATAGAAGAAGCTGCATGGAGTTAAATTATAGAACTGCCTACTCCAGTACCCAGTCTCTGGCAAACCTCCAAGGGTGGATGCAAGGTGAAGGGTAGAGAAACAAGGAAAGGGAATATGATACCTTTTTGAGCACCTTCCCTAAATCTATGACTCAATGATATCTTCAAGGAGTCTTTTTGCTTCAGACTAATGAATTTCATAGAACCATAGAATTGTTTGGGTTGGAAGGGATCTTAAACGTCATCTAGCTCCAACAACACGTGTTCTGCCAAGCTTTGGGTGAAAACTTGTTTCTGATTTTTCCTTCCTTACTTTGAAGTCTGAGTGTCTTCTCTTTTTGTGGAATTGTTGGCAATTTTTTTTAGGTGGTTGATTATTTTAATAACGAACACAATCTTTTAATCTCATTGTTCCATTATTGTGTCCCTTCTGAGCTTTACAATGCTGAAATGCGGTGAACCTAACAACTGCAATGGACTAATATGTGTTGTGGTAGGACACATTTTCAGGACAGTAAACAGGACTCTCTCACTGTCAGTATGCCTCAGCAAGCAAGAGAGAGGAAATAAGGAGAATAAAAGTGTTTCACTGAAAACTCAGTACAGTGAATACATTCCTTTTTTCCCCTGTTTGTTTTTCTGGATTTCTCCTCAGTGCATATGAGTTGCAAGTTTGTTATTTGATGTGTAATGTACTTGCAAGGTACAACAGTGTGATGTGCACACTTACCTGGACTTGTGCTAAATGAACTATCAGCTCTGTCAAACTGGGACTCCGCCTGGGTAAGCCTATACTTCTCAGCAGGATCAGTTAGCCAGCATGGAGCTTTTGCTATTGGATGTCTCTGTGTTTTGTGCTTTCATACATACAGGCATTTAACAAATGAGAGAGACTGACCAGTGTTTTACAGTAGGCTGTGCTGTGTATTCTGTTTCATTTCATGTACTTGCCCCTGGAAAGAAATCCATACTGGACTCTATACTGGATTATATAAAAGTTCCTTGTGCTAAAATTCAATTATCTAGTTAAAATCATGCTTTTAGTCTTATCAGAAGAGAAAGAATTTGGTACTTAGGAAACAACTATAGGAACTACTTCTACCACGTGAGCAACACAGGGTTTTCAGGTGGCAGCTGAAGTGTTCACACATCACCTATCACCTAATTCAAAGCTCGGTAGACATATTTTGATTTATATCAGCCAGTCTCAAGTCAGACCTCTGACCTGAACCTGTATTTCTAGAACATTTGAACATCTCAAGCCTGAACAACTTTTAATAGCATCAGACCCATGACCTAGAAATAAAAATCTACTTTGAAAGAAAGTGAGAGCAAGCACAAGAATGAGGAAATCCTGCATCTGTAGGGAGACTCGCGGCACTTTTGTCTTCTGGAATGCAAGCAGTTTTACTCCTATGAAAAGCCCCAGTGATTGCAGTGGGTTGAGTAGGTATGCATAATTTTCTGAAGGATCAAGGCCTGCAGAAAACAAATGATGGAAAGGAAAAAGATCAGGAACACGTCATTTAGAAGAACTGGTTCCGCATGAAGGGTAGTGAAAGATGCTTGGCTGGTTTGGGTGTAAGCATATAACTTCAAACTGCAAAGCAAGTTAAACTGGGGAAGCTCTAGTGAAAATTTGTGGTAGCAGAAGTGCTATTAAAAAGTTGGTGTTTATGTCTTTCCATCTGTCTTTATTTCACTAATCACATGGTTGGGCATCAAACAAACTTCTGACTCTTTTTTTTGTTCTCTTCTTTGTTTAATGTATCATAGTGTGTTTGCCTATCTTACCTAGAGTTTGTACATTAGGCCTTTTAAACAGCAAAATCTGTTCCAATAAATCAAGGCTTCTCTAACTTAACTGGGCAGCTGGTATCCCTGTTAATGGCTTTAGAGGGAATTTGAAAACATCTGTGTCTGATGAATTCCCATAAATGCACAGTGGCTCCTGAAGCAGGAATAGTTCAGAGGTGCAGATAGCTTGTAATAAATAACTAATGAGCACCAAAGTAATATCTTTTATTGCTGGAGCTGGAGTGAGCGAACAGTGTAAGCCATAAACCAAACCTTCCTTTAAAGTTGGTCTTTTCCATTCAGCTGGCCTTCTGTACTGATTACCAGCACAAGCAGCTCAGGTAGCACAAGTAATGGTCCCCATCCTGTACCTCCTAGTGATATCTGTAATCCTTACTCAGCTGGATAGTCTTCCCACTTAAGACAAGGGAATGGTTGGGTGCTCAAGGGGTCTTTCTGCATGCAAGATTGGCAGTGTGGATTAAATAATTCTGTCCCTTCTCTCAGTACTTCTAAATTATCTCAGAGTTTAGACAGCTCAAAAATCAGATTTTCCTTTGTTTCTGTCCTGTAATTTCATTGTTTACATAGCACATGTTTATGAGGACAGAAAAGCTTTCGGAGGTTTTTTGACTGAGACAAGACTGCAGAAAACTCTGGACTGCACAGCTTGCTGAATTGTTCCAAATCTACAGGTGGCAGAAAGTCAGCTAAGCACAGTCTGTCAGTACATGCTGCTGAATGCTTGTGCGTATTGGTCCAGACAAGGAGGGTTAGATTTCATTGGCATATCGGCCCACTTGAAGTTGTTTAATGAAAATGAAGTATTCAGATTTTCCCCCTCTAAAATATGTATTTCTTTAATCTTATTGCAAGGACTCTAGAAAAAGAAAGATTGGAATTCACAGTGATGGAAGGAGCTCTTTTCTTTATGATTTTTCGAGTATTTTATCTTAAAGGAGTTTGGATCACCAACCTTAAATTTTATTGTATTTCAAATCTGTTATTTCTGCTGAATATTTTTTATTCCTGCTGTGTGTAGCAAAGGCTACTCGCAAGGTGATGTACTGTGGTGTCACACATCTGTAGGGAAAATCCTCACTTCCTTCTAAGATCCCTGCCTGTTCTCAAGGAGTAGCTTGTACGTTTGTGCTCCAGCCTGAGCTCAAGTTTGTCCTCAGCATTCTGCCTTTCTCTGGCATAACCACAGCTGCCAATAAGGTCTTTTAAGAATCTGTTTTGAAGGAATAGTTTTTCCCCCACTGAATATCCCAACTTATTCAAATTTCTTTTGTTTCATTGTGACTTTTCAATACCGTCCATATCAGCTCTGAAGGACTTTGGAAGTGGTAATAAAATGGTATGCTCTAGTAGGATGATGAGTGTTGTTAAAAACTATTAATAGGATTTAATGCATTCATATTTATGAGTACATATGTTATGGGACTTGATTTTTCAGGAAGGACATATGAGTTGTTCTGAAGAATCTACTCTGTTCCACAGGCATTAATTTGAAATGTACTTTCCCTGGGACCTTTGCTAATACTCTTTGGAGCAGTTCCCCTCAAATTATTGGGTGGGGATGGAGCCCATAAAACAAAGCTTAAATTGTGCAGTCTGCTATCTGGTAATACAGGGATATTGGGAACATCTGTAGACTGTTTTCATTTGAAGGTGACACAAAAAACATTAGTGGTTGCTCTTTTTGCTAACACGAAGTCCAAGTCCAAGTCCCAGCTGTAATGACTGTTAGCGTGTGTGCCTCAAGTGTCTGCTCATACTTCGAGTTTTGCCTTTGTCCCTGGAAGGAAACCTAGTACAGTGGAGCTGTGCTAACTGATAGCTGGGACAGGCTAGCTTTCAGGAACCACCAAAAACACTAGGAAAGTCAGTTAGTACAAGTGGCAGGATCAGTGTTCAGGGAAAAAACCCTGGCTGATTGAAGCAAAATCAGAGATTGAAGTGGGCATGGATGTTCGGATTCCTTGCCTTTGAAGTGGGCATGCATGGCTGAATTCGTAATGGAGTAAAATATCAGGGAACATATCTTCATTTGAACTGTTTCTAGCATATACTATAAAATGACTTCATATTTACTTGTTTGTTTAAGCACAATACAGGTTTCGGGTGCTCAGACTTTTTAAGCGGACTTAGGGAAATCAGTTGAACTTTTGCATATAGATGTGGTAGCAATATCAAGATTAGACCCCTGTGTTTATGTGAATTAGCTTGCAATAAAGGGAGTTCTAAAAATCAAACAAGAAATTTATGCACGTTTCTTTCAGAAGTAGCAGTTCTGAATAAACAGCAGTGCTTAAAAGAGTTCCAGATTGTAAATAAACCAATGTAAATAAAAAATAAATCACAGCCCTTGAGGCTTGCTAGACAATGGCTATGTTGGTCCACTGAAGAAACCCTGGGTTTACCCAGATGAACACAATTGTGGACAATTATCCTGCTATTATTATGAAGGGGGATAGGTTGCATAACTACTGCAAAATATTTCAACCTCTTCTACTCATGGTTAAGGCCCAAAGTGAAAAAAAAATAAAATTAAAAAATGGCGTTCTGACACATAGTGTATACTGGTATATACCTGGGAAGGCTTAATTTTTAATGGCCAAGTACACCTTTTGCATTTCTATTGAGGAGATGTCATTCACACAGTGGCAGTGCAGAGGACAGACAGGAAAGGCAGAGAGGGTTCAGAGGGCTTTCAAATGAAGAGAGCTCTGTATCACCTGCCTGGAAGTGCTATTGCCCTAGGTAACAAAACTGCTTTCAGCAAGGATTAGGATATTTCCTGCAGTGTGTTACTAATTGACTCTGGTGCAACATCTCTTTGTGTCACAGAAATTCGCTTGCTGCTCTGCCTGTGACAGTGGGAACTACACTGTGTGAAATATCAACATGGTTCAGATGTTAGAGAAGCCTTTCATGCATGATAAACATAGACAGAGCATTCTTATTCTGATTCGGTGGGTATGACGACAGTGGCTTATTGAAAAAAAGGAAGAAGAAAGAAGCATAAACAGTTTGAATCAAATGTTAACTATAGAAACCTTGGAATTTACCCAAAGCTTTCTGAAGTTGCTGGAAGTCTTTTCCTTGGCTTTAATGAGCACTGAATCAAATCCTCTTTCTCCTGATGCGTTTGCCTCTTGTTCTAAATTTCCTTGCCAAGGATGCTCTTTAAGGTCATGACTGTAGAAAGCATTCTAGGCATCACACAATTGTGTTCACATACTCAATTCCCAAGAAAAAAGTGTGCAACTGTTGAAACCCTTATCATCAAATACATTTGAAATGCTGTATCATTAACCTCTGTAACTCTCTGATACCTAGCAAATACCACAAATTTCTATGCCATCATAGTACAATATGGGACGTAAATCTACTTTAACGCTCATAGTGGACCAATTCATTCAGCTGACATTACTGTGTTGCTCAGAACCCAAAGCATCAAAAAAATTACAAATAAATAGGAAGCTATAGATCAAGTGACCCTTGTGATTTTTGTTGTTCATGTATCTTCTATTGATGTGGATCTTATTCAACATATGATGGTTTTCAAACTTAAATATCAACAGACAGTCAAATCAATATTCTGATATCTAAATAAAAGAACTTTGGCTGTCAAAAATGGAAATACATTTTTCAGGCATTTTGGATTATTTATTTATGTCCAGGACTCCTGAAGAATGGCTTTGTGCACAGCCCCCAGTTTTTGTAGGAAAGACAGCTCCACATCTTCGCTTAAGGGCTCTAGGAAGCACTAACCATTGGCTCTGAATTTATACTCCTTCAGGTTCAGAAATAATTGTGTTTGAACACATATAGGGAACAAAGTCCAGTTCTGCTGGACTTAGCTTCTAGTCACCTCAACAGCCAACAAATAGGAAACTTCCCCTTTGTAATTGCGGCCAGTCTCGTTTAATATCTTTATCGTTGATCTGGATGAGGGGATCGAGTGCACCCTCACTCAGCTATGCAGACGACACTAAGTTGGGAGGGAGTGTTGAGCTCCTTGAGGGTAGGAAGGCTCTTCAGAGGGATCTAGACAGGCTGGAAGTGTTTAAAAAACATGTAGATGTAGCACTTAGGGACATGGTTTAGTGGTAGACTTGGTAGGCCCTGATTAATGGTCAAAATTGATGATCTTAAAGATCATTTCCAACCTAAATAATTCCATGATTCTAATTCATGCTGTGTTATAACCAGGTCAGAACCTGGAGCACATGCTCTAGCAGCTTGGAGCTGCTTTAAACTGCTAAATTTTCAAGTTGAAACTTTTTTTCTGCTAATCCTGGGTGTAAAAACACAGCCATTGTCCACATTTTGTTCTGTAGATTGTTTCATATACTCTTCCTTTTAAGTGATTATACAACCTTGGGAGTTTTTTCTGCTTTTGCATTATAGGTTTTCTGTTAGCCTTTGGCCAACAGGATTTATAATGTCACCAGTACTGACACTCTACATGTTAAGTGACTACATAAGCATTAAAAATAAAATCATGAAGTCTCCAGAGTTTTGTATCATTTACTAAGTGAAAATTAACAGAAGTACATCTCCCACTGGCTATGCAACAGGATTTGGGAATTGATGCTTTTCTGATTGCTATGAAAGCTGACAACACTAATCAGGGATTTGTCAGTAATTATTAAAAAGCAATGTGATGTGATGTCATGCAGTGTAATCCCCAAATTTATTTCCTACCCATCTTCTTCATGACTAGTATAAAGGTTGCTAATTGTTCATCTCCCCTCCTACATCCCTTTACCCACCTCCTTTTTCTTCTCTTTTGAGTGTAATCAGAAGTCTATCATTATTGCAATTAGCTGAAGCACCATGAAATAGCATGTGAGGTAATTACTCCATGGCAGACACTAACAGCTTTTATCAGGTACTTATACATCATTAACAATACTTACAGCATATTTCCTATTTCTCAGAGTATGGACGATGTGAGCTTGCATGGCCATATTGTCAGGAGATGCTATACCAATGGTGCATATGGGTCATAGCCCCAGGCTCTGGGTCATACATGAAATCTGGACATATGAGCAAGGACAACAACATTCATCAGTACATTTAATTCTTTCAAGTAATTCTAGTTACAGCTGAGTAACCTGCTTGGCAAACACTGCTTGAAGAAGCAAAAAATGTTTAGGTTCTGAGAACGACATCACTAATTCTAGGAGCTGCCATATCTGGTAGCTCAATACATGTAAGGCTGCTGCAGCTCCATGTCCACAGGCTCAGTCAGTAGTGAGGCTGAGCATGTGTTCCCAGTAGACATACTTGCACGTGCATACATAGTACACATGTACCTATGCTCATGGTCAGCCATACAGGTTAACACAGGAGAAAACACACTCTTAGAAACAGCACCAGCACCCTCCTCCTGTTCCCTTCTTTTGCTGATGGGAATGAAGGCCTGTTAGTGGGAAATATATATATTTTGTTTATTTGTTTTGTTTAAAACATACATATACACAGAAATATGTACAATGTTGATCCCTCCGGCACCTGGGCTTAGACACACAGTCCATCCAGTAGCTGCCCCTGGATCCCAGTCTCCCTGGCTACCGGCATCTGGGCATGTGAGCCCCTGTGGCACCCAGTCCCCTCAGTTGCTGGAGCTCAAAACTGCACATTCTCACACACACTAATGCACCCTGGATCCTGCCAGGAACTGGACTTAGATGCCCGGTCTACCTATCATCCAGGCCCTGGAACCCCTGGACACCCAATTGCTTGCACACAGAGACACACATGTATATAGGCCTAATAGTAGCTCCAAGACTTAAGACCTTAAAGTAGTTGACTCCCAGGCACCAAGATATCTCTAGTTGTTGACATGAACCTTGTGGTCCCTTCAGTAGCCAATCTGCAGACCACTTTGGTCTCTTCATTGTTCAGCTCATACTTTTGGCTGTGCCAATATGTGGTTCCTAAGCCAGTTATCCTACTCACCAGGGAGTTATACTTGATGCTTACTAATGGTTATGCACTAACATTCATGCTTCACACAGCACGCACTCTGGTCCCTCTAGTTGCTGGCACCATGGCCTGCATGACCTATGGTCTGACTTCCAGCTGCTGACACTTGGACCTCCATACTCACACATGCACACAGAACACAGAGCCTCCACACCCACAAAAATAATTGGAATTGGAATTTACTAGCAAGACAAAGTTGAATGGGTGCACAGCACCTGTTTGCTTGTGACCTTTTATTCCTCTGTCCCTCTATTTCACTGCACTCATTCCTCCCCAGATCACCATTGATCCCTCCTTTTCCTGCCTTTAATTTGTCCCCTAAAATCCCCATCAAATAACTGGTGCAATCCAGAACTGCACTTCCTCTGCATCCCATAATAAGTCCTATACTCCAGACAGTGACCCCTTCAGTTTGTAAGGTGATCCGGAGAGCCTCCCCAGCTGACTTGTGATGATGGGTCTTGTCCCCAGCCCATGGGCTGCCCTCTCTCCTGTGATAGCCCTGGAAGATACCAGGACAGGATGTCCCTTTCTCCGATTAGGTTATGGTCATTATTCCTCTGTGGTTTTTTGTGTCTGTGGTTTTTTTAATTACAAAAAAGATCAAAAAGATTAAAGATTTTTCAGTCAGAGAATTTTTAGCTAGTTTGACTGGCTAGCAAAGTGAAACTGTGGTCCATATCTTCAGAACGTGCTTATGAATGTTCTGTAGTAACTGTACGCTTTTCCAGACTTCCAGCCTAAAGCTAGGAAGCAATGCTGTCTGGGAAAAAGTGTCCATACAAGCTGCTGTATAGTGCTTGTCCAGGTAGACTAAGGGCACCTTTTTATTTCTGATACAGCATGGCCGTCAGGAGCCATGATGTTCACTACAACATAATATCTCACAGTGTGAAAAATCTAGCCTCTCAGCTGTCTTAAGCTTCTGTGTTATTCTTCTGCACTGTTCTATTAGGAGATGAAACATTGTCTCATGTGGAATTTTTAATAACTAGTCTGTGTCAGCATCAAAAGTGTGCTAGCATGGAGCTGAAAGGAAAAAATATTTTACAACCAGTCTGCACTTAAAACCTTGATGCATAATTATTCTCAGTGAATAGGATTTGCTCTTATAATCCTTTTTATAAAGCACGTGTCTAGATATTATCTGAGCTGAGGAACACTGCATAATAAGATGCTGTCACTTTTTTCTATGAAAGCGGTTGTGAACATATAAATAAAAGTTGGAAAATACAATATCTGTTTTGCTGAGTGACTAACCTATTGCATATTGCAGGAATGAGGTTGCTGAGGATGAAGCCTGCACCTGCCTCTGTAAAAAAGGCAGCATGGTGCATGACTCTTCAGGAGGCAAAAAAGCATCACTGCTAGTGGTGAGCGAGTGTGGCTACATGCTTTCTCTTACAGGATTTGCTAAACATCACTATTTCTCAGATACAACATAGGTTTCACTAAAGCAATTGTAGCATTAAAACAATATTCATCAGCAAAAGCAGTTCTAGGAGCTTTGTTTCGTAGACTTTTCCAGGTCATTTGGGCAACAGACCTCTCAAGGTAGGTCTGCTGCTCAGGATCTTCTTCAGGCAAGTCCTGAAGCCCCACATGGACAGAAACTGCCCAGCCTTTCAGGGCAACCTGTTCCACAGTTTCAGCACTGTCATGGTGATAAATACACATATATATGAAATCACTGGGCAGCTATGCAAGCGTGCAGTAGTGCTTTCAGAAAACAACACTAGTGCCTCTGAGAAGTTGCCTGCTGTCTGGGTGTGATATGAAGTTTGTAAGAAAGTTTCTTTCACGAGTGACCTTTTTGCAGACACAGAAATTTGCCAGTTGCACTTCTTTGCTTTGGAGAGAGTGAATTGGATCCAAAGGACGTTCAAGTGCTCAGTGTAGAGTGTCCAAAATGAGAGTAAATTAATGTCAAACAGAACGTGCATCACAGAGCAGCAAACAACCATGGCTACTGGAGGCACAAATCTACAAGTTGCCAGGAATAACATCATACTAAACCAGATATTGGATTCCAATCTGAATTCCAGATTGAGGCATATATTTATTATGGGGGGAAAAATGGAGAGCATACATTTAATGATATAAGCCTACCCTCATAAAAAGATTCCCGAATCTGGACACACAGCAGTAGGGGACTGCTCTGATATCTGTTACGTTAAGGGCCTCCTGCTGAAGCTTTCTTTGTGGTTCATCCTGAGACTTACATAGTCCTGTGCTATCCATAGTCATTTTACTGGTTTGCTTGAAGAAGTGCAGGTATTCAAATTGCATGTAGCACATGAAGAAAAAAAATAATGCTTTATGTATTACATAATATGAACTGTAACAATTTCTTCCAACCACAAAAAAAGTTCAGAATAAGCATACATACCAGTGACATTCTGAGATTTATGAAGCTAAATGCTATGAACAATTTTTCTAGAAGAGATTGCCCAATGAAATTCAGGAAGTGTTTATTGTTTTTCATTAATTGTTAAGGAATTTAACATTGACATTTCTACAGTAAATAACCTATAATTTGCAACTTTTACATAACTGAAATGAGTTTTTTCACTGGAAAAGTATCAGATATTACATTGAATGCTTGATGACCCTTCTTTTTATGATTTCTGTATTGAGGTAATAATGGAGGACATGGCTGTTTCTCTAGGTTCTGTTTGGATAAACAGTCATGCTGTTCCTCCCCAGTTCTGTCTTGTCTACATGTTTGCATTCACATATGTGGAAAACTTGTTCTTTACTCTTATTTATTTCTCCATTTGGTTTAAAATTAAACTGCAGTTATGTTTATACAGACTGTGTCATGGATACAGAAGCACAACATCTCCTGGAAAGTGATGATCTTAATAGGTTTTAAATCTCAGATTTTGTATGTATTACAAATTAAACATATATTATAATACATGCAGTGAATCTACAAAGTGTGCTAGTTTTGTAAATCATATTGCATAACATAAGGCAAAAAGCAGAAAAAAGGAAAAGTATTCAAGTTAAGAAATTATAGGGCATCCAAGCAAAATAGACCTTAATTCCTTTGTTCAAGGTTGAATACAAACCATAACGATCACTAACCAATTTATCACATTCCTTATAACATGTTTCAGTTATATTCAAATTTTTCAAACCTTTTTCATATTCTAAAGTAAAAAGCCATTAAGACTGAGTTTGGCTTACTTAGGAAGGAAGAACTTTTTTTTCTTTTGTCATAAGGTAATTAAACTTTATAATCTGCACACATAGCAGATAGAGCACACCAAAAAAAAACCAAAACCACCACCAACAACAAAAAAACCACCCAACCAAAACCAAAAACTTAAATAAACTTCAGGTGGAAGTTTTTCCCTTGCGCTTTTGTCAGTTACCCTGAATACCATAATGTATCTTCCAGTTTCCCAAAACTCATAATTGAAGTTATTTGTGTTTATCCCAAAACTAATAAATGAAGTCATTTGTGTTTATCAACAATAAGGAACAATCAAAGTGGTCTTGAAAAGGGAGATAACAGGTGTTGCTTTATAAAACGTGTTGGCTTGTTTTGAGTACTGCTTTTAGAAAACAAGCTGATCAGGAAATGATTCATAACCTGCAGTGAACATTGCATGTAGGAGAATCTGATGGGAATGATGCCAAGGGTTCCCTGGCTTCAGGTTTTTCAGAGAAAAAATATACATTGAATTTTAATAAATTATAACATTCATATTTGTCCAGATAAAATTTTGACTTTTCTTATTCCCAGTAAAATGGGAAAGACATCACCTCTAACCAGATTAAAAGTCAAATGTAGTTACAAACACAAGGTATGAAATAGCATTAACAGCTCATAAAGTCACATATTCAAAAAGAAGATTTTAAGATATTATGTTTTCTTCCTAAGAAGCAGGTGATTTGGATTTCACAGACCTGAGATACAGATGGAAGGGCCTGGGACCCTGATACAAAGTGAAGACAGTGGCATTGGATAAGCTATCACAGAAGGTAATTGATGGAGAGCACTACCAGTCTTGGTAAGCTCAAATCTCTCATGGCCTTTCTCTTGGCACTTGTAAGGAGATGAAATGTGGAAAATCAGAGCCTGAGCAAGGTAAAAGCAGACATACACAGGCAGTCACATTTGGGAAACCACGGTGACAGAAAGGCATAGCAAAAGAGAAGCATGTCTGATCAATGACAGAGACAAAGAAAAGAAAAAAGAAGAAAGCAAACAGCTGACAACTGAAATAGAAATCAGATAAAACAGTTCACAAGGAGAGCTCAATGGTTCAATGAAAGTTGTGATGAATGGCAAAATTACTTTGTGAAAAAGAAGTCCACTGCTAATTTGTCCTTCTCCTCAGGAGAACTGGCAGGAAAAGGAGTCCTTTAACAAAAGACAATAAGAGCAGTCTCACTTGGGTAGCTGGCATGCACTGTAGGTCAAAGTAATATGATTTACAAAACTCAAAGGGATAATATTGACTTACAAATCAGCAGGCTAAAGGTCACTTAATTAAATTAACAGGCCACCCAGGACTCAGAGGGAATTGGGAAACACAAATGAAAACCTGGAGGATCTTCTTACCAATAGTGATTAAAGTGATAAGTGAAAAACAGGCTTCTATTTCAGAAAAAAAACACAAAAAACAACCAAACAAAAAAGCCTTGTCATTTTAAATGTTTGTCCCTTTTTGATAATAAAGCATGATACCCCTCCTCTTTGTGTGACACATTGGCTCTCCAATGCTTATTTCCCATATTAGCCATTGTTGGATAAGTGCTTCAGCTAAATTCAATAGATGCCTTTACATTAGCATCTGAGTTTGGGTCAGGAGTGCACTTTTGAAAACAATCCCCTGATGGGCCTCATATAACCTGCTTTAGTTCACATTGCAAAACTGTCTTCAAGCACACTAACTGGATTCCTTTTGGATGAAACTAAGCTGGAAAATTTATCCCAGGGGTTCATGTAATGATCTCCAGGTGCTAACAAGCATCCAGGCTGTGGCACTTGAGTAGAGGTGGTCTGCAGTGAAACTCTGAAATGCATTTGGCATGGGCATCAGCACCAACTGTTGTGCTGCACAAATCTGCTCCCCCTGGCTGCACTATTTCCTAATATAGATATAGCCTTAGTGTGCACAGAGCCAGGCACATATAGTGGATAAACATGAGTATTTTAAGTTTTATGTCATGGGCATTGAAAGAAATTTGAAGGTCTTTGCTGAGCTAGAAGGAAAAAAAATCAAATTAAGGCTATTTGGAACTGCTGACTTTAGACATGTCATTGTTTGATTGAAAACAAGTCATACAGATGTAGATAAATAACCATGAATAAAATATTTATTTTCTGTGAACGTTAAAAAACCTGATATGTGAATACATTATTAAGCAATCTTTAACATCAGTATATTTCACACTGTATTTGCTTGAGCTTATGGTTACCATAATATTTTTTCAGATATTTTAAAAGGGACTGACATCAAAGCAATAGTCAGGCAAAACAAAGGAAGGATGATATATGTTCAGATTAAAGGTTTGCTGGCTGCTCTGTCCACATGCTTTTACTTGCACTAGGTTTTTCTTCACACAAATACTGAAAACTGTCAGAGCTTATTCTGACAGATGGCAGCCTTTTCACTTTCTTAAGCACCAAGGCAATCCTTGCATCAGTTATTGTATCTCTTGTACTGTTGTGAGAAGCACTCAACACAAACTTGCACCTGGGCAAACAGGATAACAAAGAACTATCTTTCTAGCATTTTCCATGTATTTGATTAATACCTTTAATCAAGAAACACTGCTGCTATAAAGAAGTGTTCAGTGTTTGTCAGTCTTATCTTTGGATTTACTTGTGTCAGATTAAAGGCTGGAAAAGACCACAGAGTTTGAGATGTCAGTACCTCTGTTCTGCAGGGGAAGAACTTCTCATTTCAGGAAGGCAGTGGTTCTTCATGGATCACGCTAAGGGAGCATGATTTGTCAAAATTTCTGGGGCACGTTCATACCTATGTCTAGCCTGGCATATGCCTGCTGTAGTGAAATAAAGGTCAGAGAAAGAAGAGCTCCCTAATACCCTTTCTATACAAGCACAAGGGCTATAATCGAGAAACAGGGCAATGACCATGAAATCAATATGATACAATGATCTCTGCATTGGGTACCACTAAGCTGTGTTTTGTGCACTTCAGTACTTCTAGGGAGCACACATGCACACTGATAAACTAGTTCGGATAAAAAGTACTTCTGTAGTGACTTTCTTGATCATTCCCATTTACTGGGCTTTGCTTCACATCCCAGTTTGTAGCCAAAGTGGAGGCTGTATCTCTGCAAATTAAAGGTGGACTAATCAGTATATAATGTATATTACCTTTCCTTGAATCCGTATAGAAGCGTATTAAAGTAGCATAACAAAGAACAGAATACAAATACTTTGTAACACTGTGATGGCACAACCAGGCACAAGATATAGGGGTTTTACTTAAGAATTTGAGCAATGTGATCACCACAGGAGTAAAACATAAAGCTGAAATGTGGATTTTTCCCAATCTATGCTTCTACGTATGTCTATATCTATATCTGCCTGTGCCTATGCCTATATCTATTTCAATCCGTGTATGTAAATAGAAACACATATTTGGCATTGAAGTAATAAGTATTCCCATTTACATATAGGAGGTGAAATATGCACAGCTGTTTGAACATCCCGTCCTCAGCATTGCCTATTTTACATTAGAGCTCTTCTCCTATTAATGCAGACGTTGTCCTAATGGACTTATTCTTTGCTCCAGTAGAGTGATGTGAACACCAGAAGAACCTATTAAGTTTTGCATAACTACTTTTTTCAGTATGTTTTTGGTAATCAAAGTTCCATTATTTCTTCTTCAGAAATTATTCATAGAAAAAAGGAAAAAAAAAAAGTTTGGAGAAGTGCCTAACTGATCGCATTGGGAGCAATATACTAGGGCAAGCATTTTAAAAGTTAATGTGAATTTTATCGGGAATTTTTCTTCAAAGTCACTTGAGGGCCAGGAAGGTGAATTTGACTTCATTGTTAGAATTAGCTACATTATGAAAGCTAATTGCAAATAACCTTTCCAAGTTGTTTGCTAAGAATTCCCAAGTCTGCTGTAATCGAAAGCCTGGACAGAGATATATTGAAAACACAAACAGGTTTATGACTAGATAAATTTCCTCAGGGAGAAAATTAAGGAAGTAAAGATCTCCTAATAGGAATATCAATTATTTCATAGTGGTACCACCAATGAGGAGGTCTATATAAGTGCAGATGGCACAGCAGGATGAGGGGGCAATGAGATTTACTTAAGTATATGGAAATTTGAGTGTTTATTTGTGAAGGGACATGGGTATGATTAATTCCAGCTATGCAAGTGGGTTTCCAGTGCTGAATTTGTCCCTTGTATTCTCAGTGCTTTGCACAGGGGAGAGGCTGGTTGTTAGGAAAGGCATTTGTAGTATCTAATGCACTGTCTCCTGGGATCCTTCACTTTACCATAAGATATGTCAGAAAGGAAGATGTGTTGTAAAAATCTGCATGCACTCAGATTTCTGTTGCTGGCCTGTGGCTAAGTACCTTGCAAGATCTTATGGATTCAGAGTGTGAAGCTACTCCCTGCACTGAGGTATCATTTTTTTTTTTCTGGGATTGTTTCTGTAACTTACTGGAGGCAGTGAGGGAATAGGAAGTTGAAGTACTCCTGGAGTCAGAAGAGACACCCTGTGCTCCCCTGCATGCCTCCACACATAGGCTCAGGACTGATTTTAATCGAAGGATACTGCCTCTCACGTGCATGGAGACTAGGTCTGAAGCAGGAAGAGCCCTGTCCAATACCCATGTTACCTTCTGACTGGAAAACTCTCTTTGACCTGAGGAAGTCTGGCTGAGGAGGGCGTAGAAGTTGGGTTTTGTCACTCCTTAAGAAATGCTTCAACAGCAGAGTAAAAAACAAAACTAGAGTAGGAAATGTCATCACTGGTAAACTTGATAGCAACTGAGGAGTTAGGAGTGATTGGTGGGTGCCAACCAATGCACTTCTCTAGAGCTGATGCCTATCAACTTTAGGAAAGAGGTAGATGTGGAGAAGTGATTCATCTTGCTGAACGTCTGTCCTCTGATATAAGCTAGTTTTGTTGCACATTTCCTATGTTGGTGAGGAGAGAGGCACATCCAGGTACCTTATCATCTAAGACAAGGGTGGTGAAATAATCTCCAGAGATTCATAGTTTTTTACAAAAGCTACAGAGGGAAACAAGGTCTCAGCATTCAGGTGAGTAAAATTAGATGAGCCTGAATTAATTATGAAATGAAAGATAAGGATGCTATTGCACAGGTCCAAAGATACCACAGTTACAAATTATAGAAAGATACAGCCTAAGACCTTAGTTTCTCACAGCATTGCTTCTCTTTCTTGCTTAGACCCATCGTGAATATGATTTCCTCAAGTCTCTTAACAGTAATAATGTCTCAGTGACTCCTTGTTGCTGTTAGGGCTTCATGTCATACACTATGTTTTACAATGCATCGCCAGTATTGATAAGACTACCAGGAGGATGACACACTCCTGAAAACCCTTACTAAAATTTTTCTTCTGGAAAGATCTGTGTGGGCCTACACTGACTGCTGAATGTTTTCTGTGGAGATCATAGGTGGCAGTCAGTACAGCAAATTCCACTGAACAGTGGGTGGTGCCACTGCTAACATAAACCAGAAGTGTGGTACATAGTTCACTGCTACTCGTTTTGAAAATGGGTGCATACGTGATGTACTGCCTGAGTGCTTTAATAACCTGCAGGTTATTTCCAGTATCCATGCTGTAGGCTGGATACAACATAAACTATTATGACTGCAAGGTTTCCTCTCAAGAAGGAATTTCTGGATGCTAAAAAAAATGATACTTCAATACATCGTCATTGCTTTAGAACAAAGAAACAATGTGTCAGAAAATAAACAAAAAAACAAACAAACAAACAAACCAAAACACCAACAAAACCAACCACAAACCCCCTATACTACCGGAACAAGTATAAGAAAGTACAAAAAAGTGACCACATTTGTAGAAAAGCCACAGATTTTGTTGGTTTTGCAAAAATGCTTGTTCTTCCCCTTGCATTGCAATTATTTAATCTATATTGAAATTGACAAAAATAGGTTTTAAACCAGGTTTTGGAATACTGGAGTAGATCAATAAAATGGCTACTAAAATGTGTTGATCAAAAGAAGATAGATAAAATCTGTGAAGTATGTCCCCATAAACACAACATGGAAAGACTGAGTTGCTTTGGACTCACTGACTAACAATCTCCTGTGTGATCTGCTGGAGAAAAGGCCATGTTCCATTCTCTTATAGACCTGTTGGGATGCTGAACACCTTTTTGTCTGTTTAGTATTAGTTAGGATAATCTTAACAACATCTACAACTAACCAATACATGATGTCATAAAATGTGTAGCATGTGGAGCATTTCCATGGTGATACTCACAGAGAATGGTTTTTTTAGAAGTCTCAGCATTTTTTTGCACTTATTAAATGATACAGTGTATCTCTCTAATTATATCAGAATGTAACAGAAGTCAAATTTCAAATGAACCAATTTTTTGTTGGTTCTGAAAATAAGTGTTGCAGAATTTTGAAAGGTATATGTATAACAAAAGTAATTCTAATACAAGGTGTTATTTCTTTAAAAATCTTCAGATCAGTGTTTCTGTTTTCTTCAGTTTAATAACAAAGTTGCTTCAGGATTGTTAAAAAAAATCATAGTTTTTCGATTAATAAAAACATCTTTAACTTAACTTCTTATATATTAGTGATCAGTTATTATAATGCCATTTGATTCTTTATATATATATATATATAGCTAATATTTGTCAGATACCAATAATGGGAGCAACAAAAAATAGTTATACTCAGGAAATTGTTGTAGTAATTTGTCATATCTTGTTGTAGAATATGTAAACATGAGCTTTGCAAATGGGTTTTCATTATAAACGTTAAAGGACGAAGTAGACCTAAAGCTCAGCAGATAAAAGACTTTTTCAATTTTCCTGATAATTTTAGGGTCTTGAAGTGTAATTGCTGCCCAGTAAGTCCCTTGGTTATCCAGACCCTGGGGCAACTTGTCTACCTGTCTGCTGCCAAGACACTGTTGCTCAGAACCTGTGTAGCTTTCTGCTGCTTCCACAAAAAAGTTAATTTTTGCTGAACCACTGAATCCTGCATCAACTCCCCAATCCATCTCTGGGAGGAGCTGTGAAATGAGCCATACCCAAATACAGCCGCTTGGCTGTGGCTTAAAGTTCAGTAAAGTGTTTGTCATGCCTATAAAATTAATCTGTTTTCATATGAATAAATTTAGAAATTTGTGTGCATGGATGCATGTGTGTACAAAACTGTTCTGTTAACAGGAAGGAGAAGAAAAAGGTCGTATAGTCTTAGACAGTCTGTAAACTATTGTATATTTTACAGAATTTCTGGCATTCTAGGAAAAAAAATACTATCGTTACACACCTTAAGCTGAAAGAAATTACATTACTTTGAAATTGCCTTTAATCACACTGTTGCAAAGAATGCAGTGTACCAGGACTTCATCCATAATTTGCAGTAATAACCACCTAGTAAAGATTGGGAGCAAAGTAAAATTCCCAACTGCTAACATTTAAATATGCCTTCCTGAGAAAATATAAAATAAACTCAGATATAATCATAAAGATAAATGGAGATTCTTAAAGCTATGTTCCTAAGGGGACAAGACTAAGGCTCAAGGATGATGTTGATCATAGCTGGGGTTGATGGGGGAAAAGGAAGGTTTCCTAAGAGTATACTTAATTGACCCAACAGTTCATTTTACAAAATCAGTAAACAAAACTGTAGATGTATGATCTACCACCTTCCAAGCACCAAACTGAAAATAACCCCTACCATTAACTGAAGATAAGGCAAAATTAACATAAAAAATTGTTATTAACATTGAATATTTATGTGCACATTTATCCTTATCTGTTGTGGAAAACATTCCAGTCCATGTATACAACTTCTGTCACTCGCAAACAAAACATGGAGGCTGTGGTAAAATCAACAATATTCTGTCAGAATTGATGTTACAAACATATTTCCCAGAGGAACTCAATGTATATATAACAGATTTAAATTACAGGAGAAGATGCATCTACAGCAAGGTACTAGCTCTGCAGGGTAACTTCTGAATGACAATTTTGTCACTGAGAAGTCAACTGCCAAGAAATAGTTCATGGTGAATTTGACCAAGCATTATGTCATGGAAGTTAGCACTTTTGTGGTGTTAGATCTCACAGAATCAGGATTTGAAGAAAGATGCCATAGGTAAAGTCATCATTGTTTCACCCCAAATTTTTTTATTGTCTCTAGACACTATTTAGAGATTTTTTTTGTGGCCCTAGGGAGTACTTTTAATGAAAGATGTTTAGTGCAATTAATTTTAAAATTATGATTTTCAGTCTAGCCTGGTTATTTGACGTACTATTTTTTGAAGCATGAATGTTTCTATTTAGAACAGTGATTATTTTTACTATTTAAATCTTTCCGCCAAGCACTGACGTTAGTTACTCTTACTGAATGTGGTCACTGCCATTTATTTTTCCTGTCTTTTCTTGCCTTTCAGGGCTCTCGCTGCATGTTTTACACAGCTCAGCACTGACAGCTAGACACTTGGAGCAATCAATTTGAAAAAAACCCAACAATCCCAATATTCAGTAAAATAGGAAAGCTGCAGGCCACTTTTTGCTTCTTTTTTGACTATAAATATCCATTCACAAATCTCTTTGCGCTGACCTCCTTCACTGCAAAGTAGCATTTGAGTGCAGTAACTTCCACACTGGGCACAGTTGAACTTCTCATGTTTTTATCTAGCACTCTGGTAATCCCTGACTTTATACCTTCTCTGTTCTCAGCATATGTCTCCATATGCCTGTGTATATATACACACACAGTCTCTCATAACCTAAGAAACACTAAACATTCCTATATATTAGACTTGTGCAGATGTCTTTTTTGGCTCCTTCCAGCCTGAGTGTCTCACTCTTCTGTAGATACAAATTCAGTATTTGTAGAGGCTTTAAAGGTTCCCATCTGTGTGTACTTACCAATGAGAGGCTGTGTTTTCCCTGATACTTTAGGTCAAATGTGGGTCCCTGGTTCATGATTACAACCTTTGCTAATACAAATAATTTTTTAAAAAAGAGATTATGATTCCATGGTGGCAACAACACTAGTTAAAGTCAGTAGGAAACAGGTGAAGTGCTTTCAGCAAAGAAAGTGCTGCTCTGTCCTTAACAAAATTGTTACACAGCTAACATCTCCTGTAATGAGTCCTTTTAGTTTGCTGTGAGTTAGTGAGACCAGACTTGTTCAGTTATGGGCCAGGACCATTACCGATCACTAAGCTTTTTTCTGTATGAACAGCAACATTACTTAGTGAGAGCTAGACAAGTAAGATTTAAAGGAAAATCACTGTGAATTGTCAGTTCTGGTAATCAAATACTTCAGTTCTCTTTTCCTGTCTCTGATATTCAGCCTGATAGCATGCTTTTCAATTCAGTTGAAATATCAAGGTGCTCTTCAGGAATTAGGAGCCGTGGAAATGTTAATACTGCTCACTCTCCCTGTAAATTTCTGAAAGTTAAAAGCAGAATGATCTTATCTTCAGGTTAACAGAAGGATAACTGACAGCTGCTATAATTAAAACTGATTGAAGGAGATCATTATCCAGTCTTAAAAAACAAAAGAAAAGAACAGCAAAATACCCAAAGAAGTATAAAGCACTGTATCTTGACCTATCCTTTAAATATACATATAAATGTAAATATGAACATTTATGTATAAATGTATGCTTATATGGTCTGCCCATAAATTAGAGCATTTGTTATGCTCTACCCTGCTTCTTAACCTTTATGAAGTAAGAGTAGAGAAACAGGATCTCTAAAAGCTGTTGTGCATACAAATCACAGTATCCCATTGATCGGATGGACAGCTGAAAGTGACTAGAGATCTTAAAGCTAATCATCCAAGATACCCTAAGGCAGTTATGTCAGCTCTCTCTTTAGCTGATGGAGAGAGATGAGTACCTCTAAAGGACAATTCATCTCACCTCTCTTCCTTGCTTATTTCAGGATGAGATGAATCACCTTCAGGAACTTTCCAAGAGAGCTCCATCAGCTAAGCAGAGAGCTCTGAAGACTAACTTAGGTGGCTAAAACTAGGTGAGATAACTGCTCTCTTTCAAGGGATTGCTGACTTTGGTATTTATTTAATTGTACCTCACGTAGAAAATGTTCTAACAAGCCACATATTATAAAGACAACAGCTCCCAAAGGTCACTAAGCTATTCATCTGATTTGAAACTGGACTTGGAGCAGTACAGAAACATTTGGCATATGAATTGCGACCTTTTCAAATGATAGAAGCAAGTGACTCCTAAAAGAACATTAGTGAAGGAATCAGATGTGACTATAATGTACTAGAAGAACAATCCAACACTTTTGTTTTGCTCTTACTGAGGTTTATTGAGTGCTCATGTAACTGAATTAGCTTTATATTTGCATTTTTATTAGGGAGGATGACATTGAAAGCAAACGTCTGTGTAACCCACAAGCGCTCCATTGAATTATTTGCTTCTTACATCTATTGTGTGCAACCCATTTAACACCAGACAGCAACTTGGCAACATTTCTCTCTCAGTGTGGGTGAAAGTCTTGAGCAGTGTAGTATTTCTGTAGGAGTATTGAACACCTTGTTCAGAAGCTAGAGAGGCTTTCTCATATACAAGCTCACTTCCACTTTCTTGATTTCTTTTCTCCATCAGGAAAAGCCCCACAGGATGGCTTTTTGCAAGCATTAGAGCATACACCCAACACACCATTTTTAAGATGTCAAGCAGATTGTATTATTCATTTTCCCATGAGTATTTTGATGGTATCTGTGTGTACTTTTTCAGATGAGTTATTTCAGACTCTACTCATCTCTAAAGCATCTCACTCAGTTCTCATCTGATTCATTTGTACCCAGTGACGTGGTACTTGGAAGGAACAATATATCTGTCCTCTGCCTCCAAAAGTTTGCAGTATAATAGACAAAAGAAGAAAGGATAAGCAAGTGTGGCAAGAGCAATTCTTCTGTATATAAGTCCAGATTTGAAATAAAAAAGTAGTATAACAATTCTGGTCCCACTCCTATGACCCAGCTTGCCACTCCAATGACCCAGCTTGTCCCACCACTCATTGGATAAAGACCCCTGTGAAGCCAGCTGGGCTGGCTTTGCTGTCAGGTTATATAACCAATCTTCTGATCCAGGCAGTCCTTGCCTAAATTTCATGAATGCAGCTGCTGGTCCGTTCATGCATATGTGTCACAATACATTTTCACAGACCTGTGTCTCCTTTCTGGGGTGGCCTTATCCTGTGGGCTCCTCTTCAAGGGATTTTCAAAGAGGAGAAAATGATGAAGACAGGATTTTGGAGAGAGCCCCAGGTGCAGCGACAGATGCCAGGCCAGCTGTAGCTCCTGCCCTTTCCTTAGCTCCATCTGGAGCATGCCTATTTTCAGAAAACCATACTTCTCCCCTTCCCCTTCAATCATACAAAGATGGCATTACACAATTCAGCTTAAACACACAGTCTGAGCTCACAGGGTAGATCCTCACTCAAGGTGTAGATAACATAGATCTTGTATTCTTCCAGTGGATCATAGGCAGGGACAATTTTCTTTGCTGATGGTCCCAAAAGGCTGCCAGATCCACACAAAAGCTTGTTGCCAGCTATACTCCTCTACCCCTCTTATTGTAGAATACTCACAGCGCCGTGCTCTTCCATGAGCAACATGCAGAAGCCACAGAGCACGATCTCTCCCTTCCCAAGTCTCTGCACCACACAGCACGCCTCACACTTGCCCCATTCATGCAGCAAACAGAAACCTCCTCTATTCTCATCCAACTCTCGGCCTCCCTCTGCAGCACAGCAGTACTCACTGCCTGCTTCCCCAGCACGAAGCTTCCCAGGCACGCACCGTCCCTCCCAGGCAGCCAGTGCTGGTGTTAATGAGCACTTCTGACTTGCAACATTCAAAATTTCTTTTCCATATGGGTACTTTTGGAAGAGGATCCCAGACTACTAAATGGTTGAAGTTGGAGCCTCTTGAGGTCAGATAGTCTAACTCCCGTGCTCACCAAGGCCAGCTAAAGCAGCTTTCCCAGCACTGGGTCTAGTCTGGTTTCAAATATCTCCAAGGATGGAGACTCCACAGTTTCTCTGGGGAACCTGTGCCGCTGATGGCTCTCACAATGAAAAAGTGTTTTCTTGTTTTCCGATGATACAGACCTCTCAGACAACATGATACAGGGGTAGGCAGGAGCCAGGAAAGAACTGGACCAAGAATTTTAAATATTATATTTTTTTGCTGCCTCCAATGAAGATATTTATACCAGAGCCTATCATTTTCACACTAGCCAACTTTTAGAGTCAATGGAAAGAAACAGATGGAAGAGTGATTCATCAGACCTCTGATTATGTCCCAGAAATGCCTATTTCTTTGCGAAGACTTTATGGCAGTTGAAACAGCTCTGATGGAGCTGCTTTCTCATAAATTTTCTGATAGCTAGAGGTCAAAGGAAACACCCAAGATTTTTTAAAAAATGTAGACATCTACTATTTGAATCAAGGTCTGAATTTTTTATGCATCAAAATAAGTCTTAGTTTTGGACAGAAAAGCAATTAACCCTTGTGCTTTATAGTCAAAAACATTTTATTCAAAATATAACAGTTAAAGGCTTTTCTGTATAATTTGTGGATAATACAACTCTATCCCTGATTTTTTTGCTAAAGCAAAGATTTGTTATTTGGGTAATCCCATGAAAAAGTGTGAAGAAAATAGGTTTTTTGAAAGTTAAAGAAAATACTAAATTTGCTAATTAGACTTAGAGTTTCACCAGGAAAAATGAAAATTAAAAAGCACTATTGTTTGCATATTTTTACACTTAAAAATGTGTGATACTTGCTTTTTTTCTCATTGTTCATCAAAGGATGAATTTGCAAAATTAATTATTCTGCAACTGTTGCTCTCTGTGTTGTGTGAATTAGTGAGGTTTGACAAGGATTTTTTTTTTGTGAGAACTGCAGGAGAAGGAAGGATGTGCGAGTCAGAGAAGTTAGAACAAAATCAGTCTAATTCTGGCAAATGGAGAGGATCTTGAGAAGCACTTCACCTATAGTGCACAAAATGATAGATGGATTGCACATTGAATGCATTTGGAATAATCTAATATTTATGAAGATTCATGAATAAAGAGTCATTTACTGTTCACACATTTCAAGTGTAAGATATTGATACATAGAGTTTTCATTAAGACTGTCCTTACACGATTCAGGCTTTCAAACATTCAATTCTTCTGAATTGTTCCACGTCATTTATTTTGTAGATAAAGGCAATACTAATTATTTTTCCTGCTGAGGAGTGAATACAATTATGTCTTTGCATCTGAAACCATCAATAGCCCCTTGGCAATAAGTTCTACAGTGCAAGACCTACTGATTAGGGACAAGTTGAACTCTGGCATGTGATCCAAGACCCAGGCAGGCCAAAGAGCTTTTTGCAGAGCAGGCAGGGCTTGCCATGCACCACTGATGAGAGACTTCAGACAAGCTGCTCTGTTAGCAGAGGAAGTAGCAGCACCTATGTCCCAGTGTCTTCCTGACTTCTAGATGAGTTCTCTACGTCTAATAGGATACAAAGTCCAATTAAGACTTCCTTACTGTTTGAAATTTCCATCAGCGTTCTTGTTTGCTGATACTCTATGGAGAGCTGGGTCAGGAGCTTTTCTCTTAGCTTGTCAAATATTGCAACACCCTGTTTTCAGGAAACTTGTGGGGGTCCAATTTCTCCACCATCAGTTTTGCTGTCAGATTTAGAAGTGGAAATCAAGAAGTGCCCAGAAGGATGGGAGAGGCACTGGTGTTATTTGGTTTTACTTTGTTAGTGAGAGACTGCAAGGATGGAAACTGGGCACTGGCTTCTGTGTGTGTATTAATTGCATATATATGTAGATATACGTAAGCATGTACTTTACATAAAATGCGTGGACAGCCTCAGAAGCCACGCTCTAGGCTGTCGAGCTAAAACTGCATGCTATGAGAGGGTGCTAGCAGAGCTAAGCACCAAGCTCAGGGGTTTGCCTGAAATTATCTGTCTTTCCAGAGCACAGGAACCTGAGCCAGGGCTGCTGCTGCAGGCCGGAGCCCAGCCCCAGTTGAGGTGATACAGCTGGTCTCCTGAGAGCTGGGCAGCGTTTCCCTCACACGCTGCAGCAACCAGGCCTGTCTTTTTCGTAACAATAGCCTAAGGCCTGAGGTCTCTCACAAGCGGAGTTCAAATCTGTTCCTTTTCTTCTGCAAGTAGCTGAGAAATACCAAAGAGCTGGATGCGTTTGTGTGGGCAGGCTGGGCAGGACCAGGGGAAAGCATCACCACTCCTGCTGTGGTGGTGAGGTTGTTCAGAAGGAAACAAAGCATTTCTGGTGCCGACAAGGATGCTGACAGCCCATAGCACAGTTCTTCAGTCATGCAGAAGACCCGTGGCCTCGTTTCTTTCTACTGGAAATATCTGCTTTGAAGAGGTTTGGCAGCTCCATCCTTTAGAACATTTGCCTTCCTAAATTGCCTGAGGTGCGTGGGAAAGCAAAAGTACTTTGTGAAGGATGTGTAGTCAGAGCCCACTTGGAGCTGAGGAGCTTATCAGGGTGCGCATCCTTCTGTTCTGGCTTCTCTGACCAGCAAGAACTTCCAGCCAAAGCCACTGAAAAATGTGGCACCCCTCTCTTCCCAAGCCACTCAAACATGGCCAGCTGACAGGGACACAAGTGTGGCTGCAGGCCTCCTCAGGCAGCCTCCTGTGCTTTTCCTGGGCAGGGAAACCCTCTGAGATGCAGGCACTCCTGCTCTCCAGTGCCAGCAAGTCCTTTGGTCCTGACAGTGCCCTGCTACAGGACTCAGTTCTGTCACCCCCATCTTGTTACTGCCTGCTTGAGCAAAATGGCTGCTTCAGTCCTTCTCAGGCCAGGTGCTAGGATTTGGGGACTATAAAATGGGCTAGGATTGCTGGTCTAATGCCACCCAGTGCCTGAACAAGTTGCCTAAAATTGGATGGCACAAAATATTTCCGACATGACTAAAGCACTGGTTTGTGGAAAGCTGCCTGTTGTCTTCTGTCCCTTGGCAGACTGTACCATGTATATGATATTATAGCAAATTAAATTTGGTTTTCATAATTGCTTGTTAGTGGTGATATCTTAGCAGAACTAAATAAAAACAGTCATTGTCTTGGAAAACTGCATAACTTCCAAGGCAAAATATACAAATGTGGCGGTCTTTTTTCCCCTGAGCAATTGCATTGCCTCATTTGCTTAAAATGCTCTAAATATTTCTGTGTGTTTTAAGAATGTATTCAATGGTACCATTCACTGAGGGTAAGCAATTGACTTCATTGGTCCTTCCCCTAAAGTTTTTAAATGTTTGAATGTTTTTTTTCCTGATTTCCTAACTGATTTGGATCTATTGTTAGTACCTTTAAAATGCCATTCTGATGCCTCGGGGGAAAAAAAAATAGGGAAAGGGAATCCCATCTAGTCCTTGAAAGCTTTCAGAGAACAGAATTTCTGTTTTCCAGCAAAGTCTACTTAAGGATGTTTACAAAGCACTTGCTGATACTTCACACTTGCTGTATTTTTCTTGGAGACCATGGAATGGAATTTCTTCACTAAGTGAAGGGCTTGTGTAATCTGCAAAACACTATATTTCTCTCTCTCCCTTTATGATATGATTTTTGATTTACTAAGTAGATAACTTTTCTTTTGATGTTTTCAATCTAGCTGGAGGGATTAGGTTCTGGTAATATTTTAATGGGGTCTCCTCTTACGAGAGTTCACCTCTGACACTATAGCACATCTCAAAGGAGCTTTTGAATAAGCTTAAGATCTGCATCTGCCTCAAACTTGTGATCCTTGGAGCGTAGCATATTATATGGTGGATGCAGACAGACCAGATATGCACAAGAATTTTTTAAAAAAAGCAAAGAAAAGGACCTCCCCTACCCAGAATAAACAGGCAAAACATTCACAGAAAAATACAGATCAAACCATAGAAAAGGGCCATGTTGTATGTTCAAGCCAGTTTCACCAGAATATGTTCAAGCCAGTTTCACCAGAAGGATGTGGAACTTGTTTCTTTCAGTCTGCTTCTGTGGATTTATCTCTAATCTGGGAATATTTTCACAACTAGAATATGGTCTTCCCCCCCCTGCCCCCCCCCCCCCCCCCCCCCCCCCAATTAATGTGATTCCTTTTCAGCAGTTTATCACAAAGAATCCTTCAGGCCTAATAAGTTATAGTGCAAGTACACAGAGATTTATGATTACTAAAGGATGAAAAACCCCTATATTTTCTGTAGTAGGCTTTAGCTATAGTTATAGTATATGCATATATATATATATATATAGTATATAGTCCCATATGCAGTGCTGCATCCTCTTTTGTTAAATACGAAAGGGAGTTCAAATATATTACAGGAATACAAAGTGTGCTCAGACCCTATGTGTAATCCATGCTCCACTTTAAAAATATTATTTTCAGGACAGGCAAATTTATTGACTTCTGATTCTGGAGAGAAATTACTATTTTGGGAGTTTTTGTAGGCTTCCCACTTTCTTACATGCCTTCATTTGTTCTTCTGTAAATTCAAGCTTCCTCTTGGTGGGGCTGGGACCCTGGTCTCAGCAGGCCAGGGTCAGCTTCCCATTCCTCTCGTCTGGTGTGCAGGATGTGCTGAGCAAAACTGACACAGCAGGCTGTGATGTTTATGTTGGTGCTGGCCCCCCTGGTTTCAAATTGTACAAAGCCAGATGTGAACGGAAATGGGGGCAAAGATGTCTGAAGGCAAACTAGAGAACACTGTGTGCCACTGAAGACCATGTGAGCTGATATGTCCAGCACAAATGGTCTTTTGAGTTCTGTTAAATTACCAAAATTCCTAGATTTGCAGTGGTAGGAGAGGCAAATGCATAAAACAGTGAAACCAAAGAAGAGTACTGTGGATTGTAGAAGCTGTACTGTGGAGAAAGGGCAATTTTACCCTTTTCCCTCTTCTGAAATATAGAAACCCCAGGAATGTAAAGGAAAACAAATTGCCTCTGCTTACCATTTGCACAAAAAAGTGCAGGGTTTTCTTGCTTGTACTCGTATTCAGGCACTCCTCGTTGCTGTAAACACCTCACTATCCCAGAAACTATATGTGCACAGTGCTGGTACCAAAGAAGAGTCATGACATGACTAGACAAGGTGACACTATCAGGTGAGAAGTTGTTGAGGTATCTGTGACCTGTGGTTTGGGGCAGGAAGGACACTCTTTCCTTACTCTCTGCACTGCAAGCTTCCTACTCCTGTAGGGTGTCAGAGGGATGCTGCAGCCTAGTGAGTGGGACATTGGTGCCCTCTCCTTCCACACCTCCCCAGCCCAAGGCATGGAATCCTTTCCTGAACCTCTTTTCCCACTCAGTCTCCCATGACCCTACACAAGCAGCAGCATGCTCTGCACCACTTTCTCTGACAATTTGATGGTCAGAGGAAGGGGAGGAAGAAATCATCCTTCTGCAAAGCAGACCCTAGGTAAGTAGCACCACTCCAGCATCAGTGAAGGAGTCGGGTGACAGAGATCAAACAGAAACACAGCTCAGCAAGGTGTCTCAGAGCTTGGTCACATGGGAACAGGAGGGGCACCTGTAGACTAACAGAAATCTGGAATAATCAAGGGTAAACATGCACTAGTACCTCTTGATTTTGTGTGCTGTGGCGTAGGCTTTCTCTTGCCACACAGCTGATGTATCAGTCCAATGCCATTTGATTTTCATGCACAAAAAGAGGATAAGTTTTTGTTAGGAAAAGATTTTTATTGCGTGGGTCAGGCAGGAGGACAAACAGAACGTGAGGTTAAAGGGTTAATTCAGACATGATTCCAGGGGCCTAATGCTATTTTATTATCCTTACAGTCAGCAGAAGTCCTTCGAATGAAAGCCTTGAGGACAGCAATAAATCAGCTCCAACTGCATTGTCTTAATTTGTGTGCATACTTAGCTTTGTGCTTGCAGGCACAGCTTTCTTGAACAATGGTTTGGTGGTTATTTTATCAGGAGAGGAGAAGCAGGAAGGGTGAGATGAAAGAGATGGAAGGTACTTAGCTCTTCCAAATAGAAAAGTGCTTGATGTTCCTCAGAAAACAGATGACAATGAGCTGCCCACCTGTTACAAAATTATGACAGAGGTTTCATACTGCTGACCTAATCCTTTAAGGTCTCTTTCCTTACCGTCTTATTAATTAATTAATGTGTCTCACTTAGGCTAAGTTATGCCTTTAACGTGGTTTTCTGTCTATGCTATGTCCATGCCTCCATATTTACAAAGGTACCCACTTATTCATAAAAACAACTCTTCTTGTCTGTGCAAGCCCCAACTCTTGCTTGTAAGAAGTACATGTAGAAAAATGAGATCTATCAAAGTCTTAGGAAGAAAGTCCAAGAATGGAATCTTCCCCTTGAAGAGACTTTGTCGGAAAAAGAATGAGAATTAAAACAGCTTTTCCTTAAATTAAGTTCTTGGGGTCTGATTGTTCTTGCCTGCTGAGATAAGCAGCTCTTGCTGACTACATTTGGAGCTGCGGGAGACGAGAGCACGAGAGCATCTGGGGTGCAGAAAGAGAGTGCCTAAATCTCATTGAATTCATAGGGCCTATGCCCCAAACTGCATTGTGAGCTTGAGCAGATCTCTAAATCTTAATATTTGTCCTGTCTTATTTAATGGAGTATGCAATTAAGAACAGAAAATCCTTCTGTGTAATTCTGTGGAAAAGTACCCCACGTTGCAGGAGGTGACTCTCTGGACAGATGGAGTTTTAGGGCTCCAGTTCTGTCGCACAAGATTGCTCAATTACCTGCACCATCATGCCAACCTTTATAAAAAGCAAGGCACAGCAAAAAACGTACTTCAGTTTCATTTTAATATTTTACCATGTTAATTTCAATATATAAGACTAATTTATGATCATTTTACCACTCAGGGTCCATCTGTTTTTAATTTAGTCCTAGAAATTAAGCACAAAATCTAAATAAGACACAGTTGGTAAAGTAATTCTTCGTTAATTGTTAAGCAGACATGAACCCATAGAAAGGAGAGACTTTCAGTGTAACAGTTATCTAAGCTTTGAAAGCCAAAGTTAAATCCTAACTAAGTGCAACTTTTTCTCACAGTAGACTCATGACATGTAGAAAGAAACCAGGGTTTGATCCACAGTGGGCTTATATTCTGAACATAGATGTTTTCATCTAATGTCAGTTGAAAATTATAAATTTTATTGAAAAATAAATTCATTCAACAAGAACTGCATTCTAAGTTAGCTCAATTCTCTTTAATTTTAAAATTGGAAGTACCACAATATAAAATGATCTGGTACCACTTTACTTACAGGAAAAATTTGAATTTCTGTATCAACATTACTTGTGATTGTCATCGAAGTGACCAACAAGGGGAAAATTCCCCAGGAAAAATAAAAATCTTGAAGGATTATTTTCTTCTAGTGTAGGCAAGTCATTTTGACCCTTTCACGTCTCATTTTTAGAAAACAAGTTTAATGGAATTTATGACCAACAAAAATAACTTCCATCAATAAAAATAACAGAATAGTAGTTTTGCAGGGATCATTAGAGATGAACAAATAATATGTGAGTAGTTCAAGTGGACCAAGTCACTTTACATATATATATATAAATATGGCAGTAAATGAAAAAAATATATGAGGCCTGAAGAATAACTATTTCCATATCAGTGTCAGTGATTTTACACAAAATATGTCAATAAGATACCTTAAAAATACTTTCTAATATAGTATTCATTTACTTAGTTGTCTGACATTTTACTACATGGAAGTTTCTGAAACAACTAAGAAAAGCCATATTTTTTACCGAAGGAGTAACTCTACCATTTTGATGACTTTTGCAAAGTTTTTCTGAAATCATCAGCTATATTTGATTTATTATAAGGCTGTTTCACTGGAGTGGTATTACAGAAAAAAAACCCATGAAATAAATATAACCTCTTTTGAAATACAGAATTATCTGCAAGCCAAAGAACATTTTTTTATCCTGCTTTAAAATTCTTTTTTCAAGGTAAAAAAATAACTTTTGTGCTCTGTTCTCGCAAGGAAAAAAAAATGCAGCATAATATTAAAGGATACATAAATGTTTACGTTGGCTAAAGTTCTTCCAGAGTCGTTACTGTCTTGCAGAACAAATCCTGACAATGCAACAGTGCATGAAATACTTCAGAGAAGCGACTGCGCGTTTGCAGAGGATATCCACCAGATGGCACAAGGAAACAAATTTCCGTCAAGCTTAGCACAGACCATTTTGTGGCTTTACCGCAGGGGGTGCGGGTAGGGAGAGACAAAAGGAAAACTTTACGTATAGGGTGCCCAGAGTTCATAGGTATAGGAAATGACTCTCCTCTCAAAAAAAAATTTCTGAAAGTAGACGTTATAAACCATTTATTCACAAGTGAAAGAAAAAGAAAATCCTCAGATACTTGTTCCTTTTTTGGGTGGTTTTGAGATAGCCTTTCAGGGAGTCTGTATCTGGTAAATGTCTATACCCCAATCCACACTTGATGGAAAGAAAGTTTACATTTCACTGGGAGAAACGAAATTAGTCATCTGGAGCTAAAATATTAACATTGGATGTCATAGAAAAAAATGTGAAATACATATGAGAGTTCTTTTGACAGATCTTTCAGACTTTCCCCTCACTTTAAGTACCTTTGCCCTTAAATCCACGCTTGCAATGCTCAAAACTTAGGGACTCTACATCTGTCCAGGATATCCTCAGAATCTTGGGTTTTATTTCTGTTTAAATAACTCTGAGATATTTGGTCCTATTATGCAAAGAAATTAGGATACTTTTTGGTTCTACCTGTATCAGAGTAATTATTATTCATTTATTATTTCACTCATTCTCCTTGGGCTTATAGTTCTCTACCACAGTAAAATCCTTGCTGGATTAAATCCTTCATTTTTCTGGGTTGTGTAAATTCTACAGATGTCCTTATGTAGCAGCAAGGACATAAATAGAAGAATTTTGTATACATCTCAGCCTCCAGCAGTCAAAAGCAGATTTTCTGACTTCTCTTACATAACAAGCTCCTGCTGGTATGTGGAGGGAGGGGAAAGAGATTGCAAATATCAGTAAACAACAAGCAGAATTATTTAAATGCAAATTAAAAGTGGATGCACACATGTACATGCAGTCGTACACAGCTTGTTCTGAAGAATTTCCTGGCATTGTTTATAAGTCTTCAAATGTCATGACACATGCTGTTTTCATGGATGTGTCAAACTATCAGCTGGATGTGGTTGGAGCAGCAGTTGCAACTTCAAATGTATTGTTCCCCTCTGATCACCCTAATTATGCAAGCAAAAGGGTCAAACTGCAGTAACTTCATTTGCACTTTCAGTCCCCATGTGGTGCCATTGCTCCCATGCAAAGAGAGCTGGTGTCCAGCTGCGTCAGGGGATCACGATCCAGCTCCCTGGTGCCAGCCAGACGTAAAAGGCACTTCAGCACTGCCAGCTGGGCTTATTTAAACCCCATGCTTTCCTCCAAACTTAGGAACACTAATTTCAAAACAGCCTTTTTATGAACTCTTTTGGGTCCTGCTATTTTCTGATCACAGAACGGTGGGTAGCAGAGAGCCCTTCCTGAACTGTGTGCAGTTCTACAATCCTGCACGGAGCCCTCAGCACCTTATTCACACCATATTGCCCTTCCTGGTATCAGTGAAAATCAGCGGGGCTATCTGTGGAGTTAAGGTAAAGCTCAGAGGCTCTCAGACACCATCAGTTAAATACAAGGTAGTGTGACCTAGAATTCAATTAGTTAAAATCTCCGGTCAAGTTTGTCCTTTTGGAAAATGGATATAATGCAGCCGTACCTTAGGAGAGTGCTGGGGAAATGAACCAATTGTTCTTTTAGTTGAAAGGTGGAATTACAAATGTACACAGTTTGGAGGTACAAAATGTTCTTGTCAGAAACAATCAAACATAAATCTGATTTTTTAGAGATTTTTCACATCCCTAGATGCATGGCACAGACTATTCTACTTCACTCCATCTGGCAGCTGAAAAACAAACAGTTAAGATCATTCATTTGTTGGAGACCAGCTGAGTATTGTAATTAGTTTTACTTGGCCCTCAAAAATGTTGCATGCATTTGGTCAATTCTAGTTTAATGAATAGAATTTTCTTGGCAATTTTCAACTCTGTTAATCACAGAGCACATACACACACACATGCATATATGCATATGTGCACAATGTATATATTCTTATGTACTTGAAATTAACTAACGAGTATTGTTCCTAAGGTTCCTATTTCAGAAATGTTAACATTTGATAGGAATTCTGATGCAAATATTACCACTTGGTTTGTAGAACAATGAAATTGGAAAAGAAATCTTTCCTGGTTTTTGTCATGTAAAGTAACTTGCACATTAATGCATTGTGCTGGTAAGACATTATAGGAATTAATCTCTCTAACAAGTCTCTTTGTCATCCTTCTGGTGGTTCAGAGTGGGTTTGTAATCTTCGGAGACTGACAATATTGTCCTCTAACATGGGGGAACATTTTTGCTGGACAATTTGGAGCTGACATTTCTAACCTCTGTCTGCCCTGTTGGAGGAAATACCGAAGCAATACAGAGGACTATATCGGATGTATAGAGAGCATCCTTGAGGTATTTGGAAATTGTGTGTCTGTAATAGTCACAACACGTCCCCAGGATACACAGTAGAGGGTACAGAAAAGTGACCAGAGGCTATCATTGCTCCAAAAATCACAAATGGAGAAAGGGATGTATTACTTCATGGTTGTGAAGTGATGAAAAAAATCTCTTCAGCCAATAAAATGTAGAGTGAGTAACCCTATTACTTGCAAAGAAAACCAAGAATGGACTAGAGTATTTTAGTATTCATGCATTTATACGTTCCAAGATTTCTTATGCTTCAGTGGGGACAGGCTGACACACACCAGTATGTGTGCAATAAGAGTGATAAAATGATGCCCAGCATTACAGGAAAAATTATGAGATCTATCTTTTTCGTTTGAGAGCTCCTCAGGCCCAAGTCCTAATTACAGTTCAGGTTTTTTATAATGGTGTGAGAAAATGGAGCAGTGACTTCACTGTTTTGAGGACAGCATGGACTGATGTAAATCCCATCATCTGCTGAGTGTCGCTTAGCAATTCTGAAACAGTGTAATCCCCAAAATAAATTAAGGAGGTTAACTGCATGCAGGAGGATGTGTCTTTTCTTAACAATACAAACCATAAAGCAAAATTTAGAGATGGGGCTTAAAATTGTCCTGCATAAATCTGAATTTATCTGTCCTCCCTTTTAATGACAGATGGTCCAGAGTCCCCATTTCTTATTCATGGGCTTCTTCACCCCCTCAGTCCCACTTCCTCGACTCAGGAACTTTGTTTCTGATGATTAGCAATACACTGGAGATAGCGACATATTCATGGCTGGGGAGATAATTATTGTGAGGAACAAACAGGGCATTTGGGTGGCAAGAATTTGACTGCAAGTCTATGCTAGCCAATATGACAAGTTTTCAGTTGTCTGGCTATAGTCCACAGGATGCATTTCCAGAAAGGACTGTACAATTTGCATTAATGTTATATGCTTAAGGGACCTATTGCCATTCTGGACTGCATCTAACTGAACACATAAAGTATCTCTAATGTCCTTTACATATCATCAGAGTATGAAGACATAAAGTTTCTGCATAGTTTTTTACCTATGCAGCTGCAAAATATTTTAGCTGAAAAATAAATGTTATTCTGAACAGCAAGTAGTCTCAGCTCTACCTCATAAACCTGAAATATTTTCAATGGCTGTATAGTAACAGGCCCTAGTCAGAGCTCTGTGGTTCTGAAAGAAGCATCATTTATAATTAGAGCCTTTACTCTTCCCTGGTATTATTAAAATACCGCTTCTTTTTGCATGTCTCCGAGTGACTTTTCAGGTAGAGATTAAAGATCTCTCAGCTTTTCGTAATTTCTTCCTTTCCTGGAGAATGCCTAGAAGATGGTGAACTTAGGAGATCTGTATTTTTTCCCAGTTCTGCCACCGTCCTTCTAGGTGACCTTGGGCAAGTTTCTGTAAAGAAACAGAATAAATGCCAGATGACCTTCTCTGTGAAGAGTTTCAGTATCCATGAAAAGTTCCACATATAACTGTTACTGGAACAGATTTAAAAGATTAAACATTTGGTAAATGAGACTGCAGTTTTTTGCAACAACGGTTGGAAATAAGGAATCATCAGTGAACTGGGTGTGGTCCTGTGGGACTTTGAAGGAATCTTGGAAGTCCTCACAGACAAAACTGGCAGTTGGCACAAATGTGAAGAAGACAGGCAAGTGCTGAAAATGACAGGTGTCCTTTGCAAGGTGATCTGTAGAGCAAGCAGACTTGGTGAAAGGAAAGAAGGTGTGATTTAATTTGGCCAAGTACCAATACATACCCCTCAAAGCACAGCCGGTAGCTCAGCCTTAAGAAGCCCAGGGGCTCTGTTCCCAAACTGGCAACTCAGGCTGATCTTACTGGGTAGTCAGCTCAGGATAGGAGTAGGGCTGTCATATCTGACCTCCTGCTCCCATCATTTCTCAGCTCTCACATGCAGAAATACACTCACTAAGTAGGCCAAGGCAGCTCCACCTTCACAGATGATTTTAGAATATGTCCTTCTTTTTCTGTTATGTAAGTATTTCTTGGGGTGTTTTGTATATATTACCCCAAGCCAAATGAGAAGTTACACAATCTGTTGGGGAAAAAAACCCAACCAAATGCTTGTCTGAATTTATTTATTACTCTCTTACAGTCCATTTTCAGAGTATGATGGCATAAAGGTGATGTAAAAGGACACTTCTCAAATTACCCTGAGAGGATTTTGTTAACAGCAACCAAGCAAAGTGAAGAGAGAAAACCAAATACTCAGTGATGTCTGCCTGATGATATTCTACTTCTGCTAGCACGTGAAATGAGAGGTGGAAGGAATTAACCTAGAAGAGGAGGAACACAACAGATGAGAAATGAAGCAAAGCTGCAGGTGCTCAGGCTCAGCCAGCAGCATACTTTGGCTGAGAATTACAAAGGGATGCGGGCATTTCAGAAAGCTTGGCAATATAAAACCTGAAGGTTTATCACCCATCTCTTTAGGGAGTGGGGTTCAAAATGTGGGAGTAAGTGCCCAGGTGTCCTAGATGCTATATAATAGAAACAAAATGCCTGAACTGTAATTCCGAACAGGAAGCCCCGGCAAGATACTTGTATGTAAAATCCTGTCTCAGTGTGGACTGAGATACTTCTGTAAGATTCAGTATCACTGTGAAACTGGAACTGAGAAATAGGTTTAGGAAGCAGGGCCTATTTCTGTTAAACTGACTGTGATAATGGAGGGATTTTGTCTATGCCTGTACTACTAAGTAAAATGGCAAGAAATAACTACTTGCCCAGAAGAGTTTGTGGCATGTCACAACATGCTTTTATTTGACTAACCTCTTTTTTTTCTTTTTTTTTCTTTTTTTTTTCTTTTTTTTTTTTTCTCCTTTTCCTTTTTTTATTCTTTCCTGCAGAAAAAAAAATGTGGCTTCATTTCTTTTGACTGTTGGTAATCACATCTGGACCATCTTAGCCCTGAACCTGAGAAAAATTGGCTTGGTCAAAAGGTGCCAAGGAATGAGCTAGCAGCTAACCAATATGGACAATTATGGCCAAGTGCTCAAGTCTGCATCCTAGACCTGTTTCATTTATTAGTGCAGATATATCTAAAACACTTGGCAAGAGAGGTGGAGATCTGGGTTTGGGAAGTACTTGGCCTACAGGTATCTGAGCTCTGTTCAAAAGTGAACAAGACAGCGATAGCTAGAAGGCAGTCAGGCTTTCTTGTGTTTGGTGCTTGATTCTGCATACAAAGCAGTGCAAAATATATAAATACAGAGAGACAAAAGAAGACCAGAGAAAAAGAGGGTCAAACCCTCTGACTAGAACTCAGCTGGAGGGTAGCGGCCCCTCTCTAGGCACTGTTCATGTTTTTGATTTAGACTTTTCTTGGTTAAAAACATTGCAAAAAACAAGGTTTCAGGAACTAGGACTTCAGAATTCCCCATTGCTCCAACCACATTTCAGTTAATTCTTGCATGTCTACCTTTATTTTCTGAAATAAGAGGACCCTGCCTCTGAAAGGCGTATTCCATATTATGTCTCACTGCATTCTGTCACTCCTTTTACTTTCCCTGTCAGAAAGTACAGCAAGAGTATGTAGTTAATACGGTGCAGAGCACCTTCAGAAGTAAATGCATGATTATAAGGAATCTGGACATTAAAGCTTTAGTATCCGGAAGGAATGAATAGTTTTTACGAGATCTTATTATATTTGCTGGATGAGATTTTACATAATTTCTCCTAACAGCCCACTTCTTCATTTAGCGTCCAATCCACATCTCACTATTTTTCATAGAAATATTGTCACTGACTACCCTTGGCTTTGGTTTCAAGTTGAGGGAATTCAGTCAGGCTCAATAAAAATGGCAAAAATTTCTGCTCTCATACTGGAGACTGACTTCTTCAGTTGTTGTTGTTTCCAGTGACTTTAGCTGCATCTGCTCATGTATTTAAGTCAAAGTTTAAGATGTCTCTCTGTTTGAACAAATGTGTTTTCATAATTTATATGCGGTTCACTTTTCTGGAAACATTTAACATATTTAGCTCTGCTTTATCTGCCACTGATGTTTTTACCTGTTTTATTCTACAGCTCTTTAAGATGTGCTATGGATGAAAACAGCTTTATAAATAAAGAATGATTACTCAATATATTTCATGCAATAAGCCATGGTGTTCAAAAAAAAGCTACAGAAATATATAAAAACATATATATTTATACATTGATGGCAGCAGCACGTTTCTGTCACCTGCTTGGATGTAGTAGATCCAGTAACTGTTATTTTTTTCTAGTGCTTTGTACATAGAAGATGAATTTTGAATTCACTGGAAGTATGTAGGCAAACATTTAGTTTAAAAGTGTTGATTTTCTTCCTAAAAGGAAGAAGGGTTAAGTGTTAAGGGAAAACTCTGTGTTCAAGGGGTTCTGTTTTGGTTTCTTTTTTTAATTCTTTTGTGTTTCTTTTTTAATTACTCCTGTTGCTGCTGTTACTATTCAGCTTTTTTTGCATCATGCTAAACAGCACAGCTGGAGAATTTGCTCACTGATTGGAATTATCATGTGAGCAGAGAGAGTGGGCACCAGCGGCACTGCAGTGGAAATGACTGCAAAGAGATTTCAAAGATGTTATAAGAAGGCAACAATTTTTTGGCATCTGTGGATGTTTGAGGAAAGGAAGAAAGAAAGAAAAACCCAGCACAGGAGGATTAGAGAAGAAAAGCTGTATCTGGGAAACAAAAGCAAGGAAGGGAGGAATTTTATTTATGCCTGGACAGTCAGTTTTGCAAATTTAGCTCAATGGCTATGGTAGCAGCAAGTCCTGTCTTAAAGGTGGAAAACTTACATCATGACCAGGGAAAAAAAAAGAAAAAAAGGAGAAAGATAGGAATGGATGACAAAGCAGGCATCTGAATTTGTCTGTGTTACTAGCTGTTACAGAACCTGCTGTTGCAGAAATAGTATCTGTGTTTCATAGGCAATGAATCGTACTAAGAGGCAATAGCGTTGTCTGGAGCAAGGAGTGACCCAGCCGTAAGGCAAACAGCACAGCATCCACAGAGAGAGAACAGAAAGAAAAGGCATTATTTTACTTACCTTCCTTTAGACCTCTCTGCAGCTTCCTGTACAACTGTTTTTCTGCATTTCTACTGTACCTAATAGTTTGTGTTACTTTATATCATCAGCTCCTGCCCAGGTCCGCTGCCACAGTCCCTCTTTCTTGATAGAATCACACAGCGTACAAAGTGAGTTCTGCTGCACCTATGAGTTTTGGGCATAAGGAAAAACATTTAAAAAAACCATAAAAACTGAACAGAAATCTAGGCCAATTTAGTGTGGTTTCTTTCATAGAGGAGGCATCAGTAGGAATGCCCATAATTCACATTTCTTTACATTTCCTATTGCAGGTCTCTGTTTTCAGTTTCTTTTAACTTTGCCAGACTTAGACTGTGAAGGCTGAACTTTCCTTACCAACTACCCGGCCAGATTGTTGGCTTTTGTTTAGAAAATTTTAACATCAGTGGTTTTTTTGCAGCTTCTGAGAACGAAAGGAAGGGGAGGAGGGGAAGATTTTTGCTGCAGGATGAAACTTTGTTACCTTTTTAATAAGACGATCTGACGCTTGGCGGAAAAAGCTGGTCAGGTCCATTTCTTCGCTTGCACTATTCCTGAGAGAAACTGCCTACATTTGGCAAATTTAGAGGCTTTGGAGAAAATCTCACCTTGCACGTTGTCAGCAGTAGTTGTGGTAGATACCGATGCTGCGACTCCCACCTGTGCATGTCTCCATCGCAGCTGTGTGGGCTGAGCTGACAGACCTGTTGTTGCTGCTTGGGTATCTTGGGAGGGTGTGGGGGCCTCTCTCCCACAAATGCACTGTGCTTCTGCTGCTGCTACCCCCCTCAGCAGGAAGGAGAGACAGACTTGAGTAAAAACCAGAAAAACACTGGAAGTGTCTGGGATGGGAGAGGTAGTAGATAGGATAAAGAGTTTGGCAATAGTAGTCCATACCAGTAGTTTAAGAAGGTTCCTGAGGTTCAAGGACAAACAGACTAAGAGTGAGGGCTGAAAATGAGAAACGGAATTGGGAGGTTGGAGACCAAAATCCAATGAAGAGCCAAGGGAAAAGTCATGCACTGGTGGACAAAGAGGCTTCAGGCAGAGGAAGGGGTAAATTCCCCTTCCTTAGTCTCAGGTGAACAACGTGAACTTGGGGAGGTTGGGTGGTGACACTGGGGAAAAAACTAAAAGAAAAACCTGAATAAAAGGAAGTTGGGGGCTGCAATGAGGATCTCTGAAAAATAGATTTAGAGTGGTAATACAAACAGATGTGGATTAGAATGAAAATCTTAGACACCCAGATTGGGACAACCTGAAGAGACAGGGTCAGAGCAAGGGAGTATATAAGAAGAATGAGGTGAAAGAGCTAAACCAAGGACCCGCTTGGGACAAGAATAGCCTGCAGGAGATAGGACAGCAGGGAGGAGGAGAAACTTTGCCCACCAAAACATACCTGCTTTCTAAAGCAGAAAAGATAGCAACTCATGTTAGTGAGTTGTGACCTGAGAGATGAGACTTAACTTATAAGTGAGATACATACATCAATCAATAATGGTGGTGGAGCTGATAGAGCTGAGTATCTGTGCTGTGCCTTATGCACACCCAGAAACCTGAAACCATTAATTTGATATATGGTTCCCAGCTCATCTCTGCATATCTGAGACAATGGACTGGAATGAGAAAATACATCCTGATACCAGACTGAACTAGTAACCACCTTCACAATGAAACATTTGACTAACTGTCACAGGAGCTCTCCAAGTGGGAATTTTGGATGATCCTGGATATTTTCCCCAGACTGATTTTGCTGTGCCTAAATCCAGCATATGGGCATGACTTATGTGCATCACTGTGCTAATGACTATCCTAGGTTGAGAGTCTGTCTATCACTGAGACTCTCCCAGCAGTTCCTGCTGCAGAATTGATGAAAGTCAAACTCAGACATGGATAAGTTACTTAAAGGTGGTCAGGAGAAACTGTCCTTGCAGCTGCACTAATGGTCACATAGGATGGATATGTTTTGTATATATTACAAGATAATGAATAGCAATGGTCATACAGTTATGGGGACAAGCCATATAGGGTATAAGAATTCATCAGAAGAGCTGTTCCGTGTCTCATCCAATCCATCTGAAGATGCCAGCCTCCTTTTGTCATCTGGGCAGCAACGGAGTCTATTCTTTAAGAGATTTGATCCCCCAAATTTTCATCACCCTATGGAAAAATCCTGATAATAGTACTTTTGTCTGACAAACACTAAGCCTGTGAATATCTGTGCAAAAGAATCACTGTAACGATGGATATTCTAGAAATAGCCATGAGAAAATGGATATTTTTGCATAAAACCCAAAGTTTAATTATGTGCCATAAATGAGGACAAATGAGATATGATACAGCTTCTCATTTGGTAAGCTCTGTCCATCCTGTGAATTGACTGAGGCCGAGGTTCTGTGGAAAATATTAACAGCTGCATCATAGCATGTACACACCAGAGACCAAATTAAAACTGCACCAGCAATGCTAATGCTGACAGTCTTGTCTTTGGCACATCTTTAATGTTCTTTTAATGTATTTCTGTGCGTGTAAAGAAGCACCGGGGGGTAAATGGCACATTGAAAAGTTCCTGCTAAAAAGAGAATATGATGTACAAGAGAACAATAAGATACAAGGCAGACAAAGAAAGGGAAACAAGAACTTTACACTATTAAGTTGCTAAATAATGAGAACGTACTCTGTATACAGTGTGTCTTTCTCCCCTTTTACTACCAAACATCTTTATTTTGATACAAAGTGTGACACTTGGTTAAATCAGTAAAACCCCTAAAATCAGTAAAATGGTTGGTATTACTTGCTGGCTTTTCTATCATGGCTCGGGTAGTGGTTCGATGTGCTTGTTTGCATGTGATATATTGCGCATCACATGCACTGTTCCCATAACACAGGGGGTCCTGGGTGATGGAGAGGGAGACTCCCCGTGTGTGTATGCTTGCTGCTCTCTGAGTGGGGCAGAAAGGGGAAGATGCTCTCCTCTTTGGGATCGTTGAAGTGGGGTAAGAGGCAGAGTACAGGAACAGGAAGACAGTGAATGAAATGCAGTAGGCAATATGGAAAAGAAGCAAACAGACAAGCCAGCAAGTTTGGAGGATGATGCTCTGCAGAGCCTGGAGGTCTGATGAGCAAAGAGAGCCAATGCACTCCCACACCTCAGCTGGGATGGGATGACTTTTACAGGGCTGAAGTGGGACTGTGCACAACATGTCATTGCTCAGTAAAGGAGCTGTCCTGCAGGGATGCAGTGAGCACAGTCTTCCATCCCCTTTTGGCATTTTGGGAGTGTTTGATGTAAGGAAAAAAACTAACAGCACCCTCTTTAAATCCCTGGCCAACTCGTCCTCCTGTCAGAGGCAGTAATATATAAGTGAAAGCTATTGTGAAATCCCATCTGAATCATTAACTTTCATATTAATCTTCACGGTAAGATTTTAAATTATTTTTTTATTGATGGCTTTGGTATTTCACCTCTTTTCTTTCTTTGGGGTGTTATTTAACCATACAGCTTAGCTAGTGAAACAAATTACTCATTAGATTTTGAAGCCCAAGGTTTATTTGCCAGAAAGAAAAAAATCTAAAAACTAGAAAGCAAAGATTTTGTATATGACACTGTCCTGGTTTCAACTGGGATAGAATTAATTTTCTTCTTAGTAGCTGGTGCAGTGCTGGGTTTTGGCTGTGATGTGAGAACAGTGCTGGTGGCACACTGATGAGTTTGGTTGTTGCTGGGTGATGTTTATACTCAGTCAAGGACTTTTCAGTTCTTTGGCCCCTGCTAGTGAGAGGGCTGGAGGGGCACAAGGAACTGGGAGGGGACAGAGCCAGGACAGGTGGCCTGAAATAGCCAAAGAGGTATTCCATACCATATGACATCATGCTGAGTATATATATGTGCTGGGGGAAGAAGGAGGAAGGTGGTTACATTTGGCGTTATGGCATTTGTCATCCCAAATAACTGTTACCCATGATGGAGCCCTGCTTTCCTGGGGATGGCCGAACACCTGCCTGCCTATGGGAAGTGATGAATAAATTCCTTGTTTTGATTTGCTTGGGTGCGTGGCTTTTGCTTTACCTTTTAAACTGTCTTTATCTCAACCCACAAGTTTTCTCACTTTTACTCTTCCAATCCTCTCCCCCACTCCACTGTGGGGGGAGTGAGAGAGCGGCTGTGCGGTGCTTGATTGCCAGCCAGGGTTAAACCATGACAGACACACTGAGTGATGAAAGAGAGGACAAACTAATCTTTTTATGTATGCAAATATAGTAAGTTTAATACCTGTCTTATAGTTCAGGTACAAAGAAAACCAGACCCAACAATGTAGGGTGTAAAGTACCAAGTTCTTCTCTCAGTCCAAATGCTCTCCAGGTTCTGAATGTACAGTTTGGCCTAGCCAAAAGGTCACCTTTTTATTTTTGCACTTGAAATCATGGAAAGCATGAAGAAAAAGAAGGAAATACAAAAAATGGAGCTCAAGAATAGAACACTTCATCAAAGAAATAATGTGTCAGACCTTAGAGTCCACTGACTGTGGAGAATGTTAACAGCATTGGCTAGACTAACATTACTTTCATCAGCAGGTGAATTTCTTACAAATATGATCTCTCAGCTATTTCATTAACCTTACACTCCCACACAAGAAAATGAAGCTTAAAGGTTATGTTTAATGTGTTTAGTGTTTTTAAATAATTCTAATTCCAAATCTGAAGTGTATTCCTATAGAATTTTTATGTACAAAATTTCAGCCTTGAATCTTTTATGTTTAAGTATATTTTTATTAGACTTTTATTTCTGTTCTATAGTATTTGCATTTTCTTTTTGAATGGCATGATTTCCTATTAGCTTCTTGGGTTTTTTTCAGTCAATACTAATTTTTTTTTTGAGACAAATGAAGTAATTTTAGAAGGAATCCATCACAGCTAGCAACAATGACTGCAAGTAATACAGAAATACTTTTAACACACGTGAACAACTGAAACAGATTATTGTTGGCATTTTCTTGTTTAATAACCATTGTCTTGCAACCTTTCAAATTCTTTCAATGCTTTCCAAATGGATGCCTACCTGATTTTTAGTATTCTGACACCAGAGACTTTAAAGATACTTTAGTGCCAAATTTCTATTCAAATGAATGAAAGTGATTTCCCCAAACAACAGAAGATATCAAGTAAGTATCTGAGATTGCAATTCAGGGAATTCCTGATTGTCAGTTCTGCATTGACTTTATTGCAATAAGTAGTCTGCATTATTTGTGCAGATTACTTCTATAAATTGGTGCCTCTGTTTTCTTTGTTGAGAAGAGTAAACCTTCATTGCCTACCTTTTACTTGTCTTTTTAGGCTGCCTTAGTCACAGCTTGCAGCCTCTGTTACTTATCTGTACAAGGACCAAGACACTACTGAGTGTGGTAAGAAGGACTTTCAGCTTTGACTTTATTACCCATTTGTTTAAATTAAGGTGGTTTTACTTTTTTATAATGGATGGACTTCATCTTTTTGGTCTTAAATTTTCCAGGGTAAGTGTGTGCATCAGCACATGTTTATTTACTCACACTCCTTATAGAAGGAACACAGAGTAACTCTTAATAAAATCATAGATCTCAAGTAGATGAATTACAATTGACTCAACCTATTGCTTTGTGAGATATTTTGGGACACTGACTGAAGGAGGGAAAGTAGTTAAAACAGCCTGGCAGCCCTCTAAAGTCATATTGACAAAGGCACAAATTCTTTCTGATTCTGGAGGAAATACAGGAAATGCAGTAAGAGAATAATTTGGCTGAAGTCAATGATTTAAAAACCATATCTAGGAAGTGGAAACTGGATTGGACATTAAGAATGAGCACAAAACCATGCAAAGGCAAACTCATAAAAATCAGCTAAAAGAATGATTCACCTAGAAGGGGCACCAGCTGCAATAAGAAATGGTGTAGAAGTTTATTGGCATCAAGAGGAAAACTAAAATGGAAAAAAAATTATCTACTACTTATTAAAGGAGGATAGCTATAAATAGATGATGTGAGGAAGGCTGAGTTTCTTAATGCCTTTTTAGCATGCAATCGTGTGATTAACATAGTGATCCGCTGCCAAAGGGAAAGATCTGAACATTTGATGCAGGAGATGCATGGAGAGATATTGACCCAGTGGAAGGCCTTGAAGATGGTTAGGGGGTAGGAGTAAAGGACATCAGAGTGGGAATTGGCTGTACTTTAGCTGGAGAAGATTGGGATAAGAGGGAATCTAACTACAGCCTTATAGAAAAGGTGAAGCCGGATACTCCTCAGTGGACACACTGAGAATATAAGCCCCAAGGGTCAAAATTTAAATAAAGGAAATTGTAATTGCACATAAGGAAAAAAGAATTTATCATAAGACATTGCCCAGAGTGGTAATCTCTGTCTTCAGGGATTTTAAACAACTGTAAGACCAAGGTCATAAGCAGATTGATCTAACTCTGAGTCTCGCTCTGAGCACGAGGTTGTACTAGATCCTAGTACCTAGGTCTAGGTACTAGATCTCTGGTGGTCTTCTCTGTCCTATTTTTTCCATAGTTATGTGATTTTATGGCCTTAAGTTAGATGTTTTCAGGCAAGCTGAATTTCATGAACTTTAGGATTCTTTAGGATTCGAGGATTCTTTAGTGCCCTGAAAACTGTTGAACCTTAAAAGATACTGGTGGCACACCTAGCTATAGACCTAGGTAAAGCTGATCCTGGGAGCTCTATTAATGTAGTATATGAGTTCTTAAACTTCTCAATGATTCCTTATAATCTGCTGATTATAGAATGTTTTAGAAAAAATAACAGTGTCTTTCTTAAAGTGGAATCAGAGAAGATATACTACATGACTTCCTGGGAAATTAGATCCAGTCCTACCTATGCAGTCTGATATTAGACATGGCCTTTTTTTTCACAGGTGTTTTCTACAAGGAACAAGGTGTTTGCCTGTCCTCACACAGCTGTGGTGAGTAAGGAAAAGTGCTGAGTGCCCACAGCTGATATAACAGTCACAGAAGTTAAGATCTGAGCAATAAAAAAGTGCTAAATATTCTGAAAAATACAGTCTGGAAGTCTTATTATCATCTTACTGTAGTGATAACCCTAATTGTTTATACTTCTTAGTATTTGAATATACTTTCGTCGTCATTTTATTGTTACCTTATCAATCCTTAACATATCTCTTCTGAAGTCACAACATTATTTGTTTATTGTTATTACTGGAACATAGCATATATCATCTTGCATAGTTTCAGGAGTGCTGTCTGTTGAGGTGCTCCATGATTCTTCCCACTTGAGTGGTCACGAACAGAATCCAACAGAAGGATGTGGGGCAACCCAAACGTGCTGTTGGGACACAGTCAGCCTTGGTCCTTCTGCCATGTTACAGTACTTCAAGGAATCGAAAATAAATAAATATATATATATTTATATATATTTCTATTTTCAACAAGTTTGCACTTTCTTAGCAAGCACTGGGATGCTTTGCTTTATATATTTGACTACATCTGACAATGTAGCTTTGGCTTTTCTCCTACAGGGACCTAAGATCCAGTGAACTATACAGATTTTTGACTGTTCCAAGAAGCTTGAGCTGGAAATCAAAGTCAAGCCCGCAGTTAGTTATGTAAACAGTAATGCTGCAGTTTGTGTCTCTGATGAATGTATAGGTAACCTCTGAAGGAATGCGTCCAAGTGAATGTAACTTAGAAAATACACAAAGCTAGTTCAGCCACTTCTCAGACATAAATGGTACTGCCTCAGCAGGACCTCAGCATCCTGCTACTTAGAAGAGACTAATTTTAATACAAGATTGTCATACAAGTATTTTTGTTTTAGTCTGTGATTCACTTCACTGCTGAGGAGTCTGATTCATCTTCTGTTCAAGCCAACAGAAAGATCTGCAATGACTTCAAAAAGAATTGGAATGAGCACCAGCTTGAGCTAGCCAGAGGCTGGCTTTTCGACTCAAATCTTAGCAGTGTACTTTTAAAAGAAGTTAATGTCACACTATTTTTTGTTGCAAGTGACTATGTGACCAAGGCTGGTGACTATGGGTAAAATATGGAAGTATTTAAATTTATTGTGGCCATGAACTTCCATATCTTCATGTATGACCCTTTCAAGTTCCCTTGGAAATACATTACTCTGATTCTTTTAAGTGACATTTTTAAAGTTGCGGTCTTTTTGTTTAGTTAGTTTTGATTTTGGTTTTTGTTCTTTTTTTTTTCCCCCCTCAAGTGCCATGTTCATTATTAGCACAACAGTCTGATGTTCACAAAAACAATTTTAGGAACTACACACTCCAATCCTGTCCTTTTCTAGCAATTTTGGACATGTTGTACTAAAGCTCTGCAATGTCAACAGGTTTGGTCTATCCAGGATACCCTGAGATCCAAGAAGTTCTTACTGGCCAGGCCTGCAACTGTAATTACACCACTCGTAGCAGCAGTAGAGTATCTTAAGAATGTATGCACTTTTTCTGATATAATTCTTTTGGATGATTCCTTTGCACCAAGAAATTCTGCAGGACATCTTACTGAGGTACTAAGTATTGCCAAGTACATGTGTAATACAGTTGTGTTTCCAGCAACGTCCTGCCAAGTCCTCATCAAGGGGTATTCTTGTGGGGACCATCTGCTCTCAGATGTTCGCCTCTGTAAGGGGCCTAGAAATGAAGGTGGTAGGAGAGGTAGTCCTGTACCTTTTCCTGTCATGGAAATCTGTAAACACAGGGTTACTAAAAAACACGGAAACTGGGATAAAAACAGCAGAAATCCATTTCTTCCTGGAGGTTTCTTCTATTCAGAGCTGCCTTTGGTGAATCTAAACAGTTTTGTGCTAGGATACTGACTGATTATAGAAGCACTTCGCTCATGGTGACTGCTGCTTGGGCCGGGAAGAAAACTGCGGGTCAGTAGTTTTAAATGCTGGTACACATGAAATAATGTAAATAATGGTTCCAAATGAAGCAATTTAATTTGAACGGAATCCACAGCTGTATCTTTTTTTGATTTCACTTTTATTGGCTTCCTGGTTCTTTCCTTCCTGTCGTTATTCACTACTTTACATTTGTATGTAAACCAGCCCAGACACCACATGTGTAAGGATTGCATAGCATTTTGCAACAATTATGTTCCCTTTCTTCAGAGAGAGTAGACCACTTCCACTAAAAACCTTTCTAGCATGAAAAAAGGAGACACTTTTGCAAAATTAACCAGCATATTCTAAAGAGCTGGCTGTAATAACCACATGGTGTGTCCAGCAAAGGTAGGCTGTGACCTCCACCAAATCTGCTGCCAGGTTGCTATTTAGCTAGGAGTTAAATAGGCAAGCCTGTGTTCCAGCCACTCTACAGCTGCTCTGAGGTGACTTCAAGTGAAACAATATAATCAATCTCTATGAAAACATGGCTGTGTAGGGAAACCACACCTCAACAAATGAGATGTTGTGTTGCATATATTGCCCTAAGAATTAAAAGTCTGCATTGCACCCTTATGTGCCAGCAGTGCCAAGAGGAGTGCAGCAAAAGGAAAGGCTGGTTTTAGGTTTTACGAACCCAAAAGATTTGGCCTTTGCCATCTAGTCCAAACCCTTAGCAATGAAGCATGGCAAAGTTAATCCCACTGATTAGTTTCCCAGGTTCTATATTAAAACTCTTAAGTGTTTTTCTTGCCCTTGGTCCTGTTGAAAGGTGCGTTTAGTACTCAGGTGTTCAGAAACTTTCTCATTCCTGCCCAAAGGTATTAAATCAAAGCATTTGTATGTTTTTAAGAGACCTTCACCTTCCTACTCTTCTCCCTTTACTCCCCTAGACTAGATGCAGACATCAGTTATCTTTCCACCTTTACACTGCAAGTTGAAACCAAAACTCTTTGTGTGCTTTTGTATGGCAAACTCTGCTTATTGTTTTCTGAACCACTTTCACTTTGAATTCATATTTTGTCAACACTGGGGTTCAAACCTTCCACGAGATGTTGGTTCAGTGTCACAGCACTATCAAAACTTGCCAGCTGCAACAAGGCTTTTATCACCCCATACCAGATTAACTTCAATAAGTAGTTCCCACACCTTGCCCTAGCACAGCCACAAATCCCCCCACAAGGTTTCAAAGGTTTATCTACTGTCCGTGCTGTTTCTTCACCCTCTTCAGATCAGTCAGCCCTGCTACTTGCCTCTGCTGCATCTGAACTCTATCCATGTCCTGGCTCCTCTTCCAGCCAGCCTCTCATCCAGGCCCCCTTCTTCTCTCAGGGCCTTGCCTTCTCTCTCCTATGTCCAGGCTGCACACTCACACTCTCTCTCTCATCTTTCTGCTTCTTCCAGGTCTCTCTTCATCCAGGACCCCTCTTCTGTACCCCTCAGAGCTATTTAACTACTTTAGCAGGAACCAGCCACAGCTGCACCTTACCCACATCAGCCAACCCATCGGCCCTGAAGCCAGCCCACAGCTGTATATTATCAATGTTAATTAACCTGCCTTAATTCCCCTATAATTCTTCTACAATTCAGGTTTCACTTCTCCCACTTGAACAGCATTTTTAAATTTATTTTTTTTTTCACCGTTACCAGGATTCTCTGATGATTCATCAGAGAGTTGTTGCCTTTTCATTGGTGCTTGACACTGAGGACAACCAGGCAGCTAATGATCAAATCAAAGCACTTTCTATCTTTATCTACAGCTTACTATTTTGTGGATTAAACGATTGTTGTCTGCACTGTAAAACCACTGTGCCTGACGCTGAGCTTGTTACGTGCTTGGTAATGAGTAGTTCAAACTTTGGGATGAGTTCCAGCTAGCTGTGCTGAAAATAGCCCCATACATAATTTAACCCCTTGACACAAATAATGAACTAACAATTTACCTTCAGCACAAGAGAAAAAAGGCTAAGCCATAAGAAATTTTGCTTGGCATTCTGATTGCAAATCACAACATACTTTTATAAAGCATTAACTTAAACTTTATAACCAAGTCATTTGAATAATTATGCATCCAAAAGGCAAGATACTGCTATCTGAATTTACTTTGTGCTTGAAAGGACAGGTTCTCTGTAGATGAAGCCAGTGAAAGTGTTGTTGTTGGAATGTGATGAGATTAAGACCACAGATCTAGGCTTCACCAGCCCACTTATTTACTCATTCACATCAGTGACAGATGAGAGCGAAACACAAATCAACAGCAGTGGCAGTGTGCTTTTACTTCTCCTTTGCATTCTAGTTACAGGTGCATTACAAGGTAGAATGGTGGATGTGCTCACCATATACATATGCATTTGTGTGCATACCTATATGTATATTAATTTAAAGTTTATATGAGATTGGTGTGATTCTATGCAGAAGTTGAGGTAAGAGTCTTCCTTGTTTTATCTCACCTGCAGATGAAGTACACTGTTCCCAAGGCTTGTCTCATGAACCTTGTCACCTTTACTAGGTGATGTTTTCCCTGGTTGCTTCCTGTTAAATCCCGCTTTTACAACCCTGCATGATATTTTATTTTCTGCGATTTCTAGAATTTTGCTCAGCTAAAGTGCTGTACCTATTTTATTCATAGCCTTCACTTAAATAAGTAACCTTCTGTTTTCTCTTTGTGCAAAGGTAATGATCGATCATTTTCCTTCCCAAAATAGAGCTTGTTGCCTGGTGTTTCTTATCAAATCTGCTGAAAACCTTTTCTAGCACAAAGAGTCTCTGATTGCAAAACACCCTGCCTGACATCATTAATAAAAGTAACCAAGCTGAAGATTTTTTTATTATTTTTTTGTAGGAAGCTTGCCAAATGCACAAACATAGAGAAGGAAAAGTGAGGTCAGAGAAAAAGCTCTGTAAAATCCTCTGGAAAGCTGAGAATTAGTAGGTCAGATTATCAAGTTGTGTTATAACTTTTTTGCCCACTAAAGTTTTTTGTGGGGTACTTCAGCCCACCTCTTTCATATGCCCTCCTTCACAGACAAATAGAGAAACTGACATGAATTCCCTTTTCCTGGAGCTCTTTCAGGATCAAACCACAGACTCTGTTTCCTCTTGTCGCCAAAATTTGGAATAAGAAAACTTAAAACCAATGCAGTGTTCAGAAGCAGGCATTCCATTATTGCAGTGTTGGATGCATGGGGGATAATTCCACCTAATGTGCATGCTGTATGTCACATCTAGGCAAGATTATACAGACCATACATATGTTTATGCATTACCTTTCTCTAAAGAGTTATTCATATTCATTCATTGCCCAGGAATAAGTGGTACTATGTTAATTAAACATCGTGCATGCTCCTTACAGGTATTGCAGAAAACTTCTGAGGGTCTCAGACAATAGTTGACCCTCTAGTTACAGCTGATTGAGAACAGAACCTCATTATCCTTTCCCTATATGGATTTGCTTTGATCACAGTCCAGCTTCCTTTGGCAAGTTTGGTTTCAGATCCAGCTTTGCAAGATCTTTTGTTTCAGTTCCTTCTTGGAATTATTGATTAACCTTCCCTTAACAATATATTTGCACAACTACTGTTTGATGATAATTATCCATAATAATTATACTGAAACAGACAGTCCATAGTAATTATACTGAAACAAACTGTACACGGTGACACTCTCATGCATAAAGAAAACAGCTTCCACCTTAACATTGCTCTGGCAGGATAGCAAGATGCTGGTCACCAACTCCTTATCTCCCAGCAACAGCTGGATGAGGACAGCCTTCAGCACATTGGAGCTGACCTCTTCTGCAGAAGTAACTCCCAGGAACTACAACTGGAATGAAGGAGAAAACGTCCTCCACAAATTTAGGATTTGTCAGAGTGCATCCCTAAAGAGGTCATAGTGAGAAAATGAAATTATCCGCCTGGCACAGCAGTAGTCACAATGAAATATGTTTTAGAAAGCAGTGAAGAAATAAAATGAGGCGGGAAAGAAGCTTAGAACTGGTGACATCACACTTCAAAGGAAAGCCTGCATAATGATATAAATACATTAAAAATTATATAGAATTTAATGACCTCCAAAATACTGGAGAGTGATTAATTGACTGGGTGGTGAGCTGCTGACTTGGATGAGCACATTAATCATTGCAGTGGCATGTCTGTCACACACTCCTCTCAGTGCTTTGAACTTCCTTTTTTTATCTAGAGATGCAGGACTGTTAGACAACTATTGATAAAATACCATCTGGGGTGGGGAGGGGTACAAAACTGAACAATTCATCACCACCTAGTTCACGCTGCAGGGAAAGCTTTTGCCTCAGAGTTTGCAGAAGACCTGAGTTTTCTCCTCTTGATGCAGAGGACAGCAGAGCACTCCTGTCCCTTTATGGCTTGGCTTTGCTGTCTCTTCCCTGCCTCCCCTCTGCTGGGGTATCAGCCTGGCCTTGTTCACATAGCAGCAAGAGTTGGAAAAGGAGCTGGAGAATGACAGCTGCTTCTGGACAGGAAAATTATTCCTTTATGTGAAATTAGTGAGTGATGCTGAAAAGAGAAGAGGGCTAAATAATCTGTGCTTATAGGTGAGCACTGTGAGCCCAGGAAACATTTGTAGACAGTCACTTGTGAAGGCAATAAATACTTACATGGAAAAGATCTATGGAGGAGTCTAAAACCCCATATCCTGTACCCAGAACTTCTCAGGTTTGACAATACAGTGTTATTTAGTGACAATTTTCATTTTTGGAAGAAAACAAATGTTTTCTACTATGCATATGTTCTAGCAAGAGATTAGATGTTATTTGAGTGTTCCTAAATGTGCTAATAAATCACAAAATTTCAGAAGTTTTGAAAAAATTAGTCTCTTTACTTATCTGTTGTGCTGCCTGGAAAGTGACTATATGTCATGGTTTAACCCCAGCCGGCAACCAAGCCCCACGCAGCTGCTTGCTCACTCCCTCTCACTCAGAGGGATGGCGAGGAGGATCGGAAAGGAAAATAAAACTCAAGGGCTGCGATAAAAACAATTTAATAGGTAAAGCAAAAGCCGTGCACTCAGGCAAAGCAAAACAAGGAATTCATTCATCACTTCCCATGGGCAGGCAGGTGTGCAGCCATCCCCAGGAAAGCCGGGCTCCATCACACGTAAAGGTTACTCTGGAAGACAAACGTCATAATGGCAAATGTCCCCCACCTTCCTTCTTCTTCCCCCAGCACATATATATACTCAGCATGATGTTGTATGGTATGGAATACCTCTTTGGCTAGTTTGGGTCACCTGTCCTGGCTGTGTCCCCTCCCAGTTCCTTCTGCCCCTCCAGCCCTCTCGCTGGCAGGGCCCAAGGAACTGAAAATTCCTTGACTGAGTATAAACATCACCCATCAACAACTAACAACATCAGTGCCCTGTCAACATTGTTCTTACATCACAGCCAAAACACAGCACTGCACCAGCTACTACTAAGAAGAAAATTAACTCTATCCCAGATGAAACCAGGACACTGTAACAAGTCTTCCCTTAGACAATTTATCACAGTCCCTGGTCAGGCAGATCCACTGCTGGAAGCAAAGGGATACTCTGCTTAATTAAGGATTGTCAGCTGCTGGCCATAAGATGCTAGTATAAGCAATCCACGTGTATTAAAAAATGTTCTGGGTGAGCTAAACAAAAGCATTCAGCTTGGTAACCCAGAATAGTGTGATTTCCTGGTTGGAATTTTCCTAATTGAGCTTGTGATTTCCATTTGTACCATTCAGGTCCCTGCTTCCCAGCTGTGATGACTAAATGCAGTACAGAGAAAATATGGAATCATCTGAAAAAAGGACAAAGGTAAATTAAGTATTTTTCATCCAAATATCACGGTAACTAAATGGTTGATTGTACTTTGTGCTTTATATAAGCCATATATAAGCATGTTGCATCTATCAGAGTGATATCTATGCAGCAGAAGGTTAAACTAGAGACAAATGGTTGGGAAAAGCACAGAAAGGGTCTGCCTCCCCGGCAAGCATAGGTTAAAAATATCCTGTTAACACTTTATTATTTTGAAAGGAGTGTAGATGCCAGTTTACTAGATTTGGAGATGACCATCATTCATAGTTATCTGGCTGAGAGATGGTAACTGGAGAGGAGGCCAAGAGAACATGCCTCAGATCCAGAACTTGGTTCAGATTCCAGCCTCCTCCCAGCCTCACTGCAGCTCCATGCTGGAAACATGGCTTGGACCTCATCAAATTGTGAGAAACTCCAGCCTTTCAGCAATAATTAGTTGTGTGATGTTCACAAGAGAAACAAACAAATCTCTTCTCATGCAAATACTGCCAGCAACAGAAAGTAGTAGAAGAGAAATCTGAGACCTGTCACATGTTGTACAGTTCCTTCCTAGTCAAATGGTTTTCAGTTTGCTTGAAGTGTTTGCAGCTGTTAAGTGCAAAATTTTACAGGAGGGGAACATGAGCTTGAAGTAGCAGGAGTAATTTGAAAGGCTGCGAAAAGAAGCAATAAAAGTCTTTTGATGGTTCTGCAGAAGGTATTGCATGGGGGCATAACTTCCAATTAAATGTTTTTTATTTGTTTTCTTGTTTACTGGAGGTTCAGTAATATTCAAAGCTGGATCCATCTGCAGAACTGTTTGGATTCTGAGTCACGTAACCGTGACCACTAGGATGCTTTACCTCTCTTTTTCCCTTGCTCTGCCCCACATAATCTGCACTTGACCGTTTTTTAGGTCACCCAACTAAATGGTTATGAAAGCTATAAAGGAGGTGAACAGGCTTTTCACTCCTTACTTGACATGCTTGCCATTCCCATTTGAAGTCGGATGAAACACTATTGCATACAGATTGGTAAGAATCTAACTACGTCTAGGAAACTGAGTGGAAATATCCTTGCTAAAAATTTCAGCTACAGATATGCTCACTTTTGCTAACATTTGGTCTCTGCAAACAAAAATTTACTACATTTATGTTGATCCACAAGAAACAGTGTTGTCACAGTTTCAGATTATGTTTGCTGAACTAAGACTATTTCCATAAATAAAAATGACACACGGATTTCCTATGATTCATGGATCAACTAAATCAGTTGTGGACTTTGATAACTATCTAGGGTTCACAGAAATGTCTGCAAGTTTCTGCAGCTTCTAAATCAGCTGCATATGTGACATCACCAAGTAAGCGGATACTAATGATTTAATTAGAAAATTTCAAAGTCACTGCAGCTTTATCTAAAGATCAGATGAATGGACAATGGATTTATATCCCCTATAAAAATATGACACGGAGGACAACAATGTCAAAATCACAAGAACCTTCTCACCAAATTCATTTAATCTAGTTTCTAGCACTGCATATCACAGAGAAAGCCACAGGTAACTGGCACCATGTGAGAGATATATATTCAATTCAATATAAGAATAATTGAATTCTAAAAATTATAACATTTTAAACATTGTGTAACTCTGGATATTTTTCTTATTTGTAAAATGACAGCATGACCTGTCTATGACCTATGAGCTAGATATGTTCATTAAATGTATCTCATTTCCTGCTTGAAATCTCAATCTTTCAGTCAGAGGACAGAATAAATATGAGTAAAATAATCATTCCTTCAATATAAATAATGGATTGCAAGTATGTGAAGGAAATGGAGAGATTGCTTGAAAACTCTTTACCCAGACTGTTTGTCAAGCAGTTGTAGTTTATATTGTAGAGAAATTGGGGAAAAAACTGTAAATAATATATTAAACAAAAAAAAAGCTAAATATAATTTATATGGAACAACACCAGCATGTCTTTATAAAATGTTAATGTAGATACCGTTCTATTGATCAGATGCAAGATCTGGAGAGGTCAAACCACAAGGCTCATGTCTTTGATATTTGCCTTTTATCATAGATGACTCACTCAGATTCATGTCTTCCCTGAAAATAAAAAGGAAAATCTGTTCAGTAAAGTTAGTAACAGGGAAAAATTCCGTTACCAACCATATATAACACGACAATGCAACAAATGCCAAAAACATCATGTCACACTAATGATGCAGCTTAATGGGCACTTACAGTAGATTATTTAAAGCCATGTGATATATATATGAAATATAAAGTATAGTATACAGCACTTCAAAAACATTCTAAAGACTCCAATTTTTTGAAAAAGAACTATTACTTTTTTTTAATCTACTTGAAGGTTTGAACGGATGAAATGTCCTCTTCCGGTATGATGTTGTACTATAAGTTAAGTGATGTGAATACTCCTTGAAGAATAGGAAGTTCAAGCATCATCTCAGCCCAGTCGTGATTCTGTTGTGAGAGCGCTTTACAATTATCTGCTTTAGCAGGATTGTCCATATTATGTTGGAATAAAAGTCCTAATGTACTCTAATGTAAATTAAGCATGAACATTTTGAAAAGATTGACAATCACACCACACAGGCTATATTTTTGAAGTAACGGTTTTCCATTTATTTTAGCCAATCATCATGTGTTCAGTAAATTCATCTGCTAGCAGAAGAGAGATATGGCAGGTGTGATGCACAACCATCTGTATGGGCTGATCAATTACTAAGGGCAGGGCATCTGTAAGGTTTATCTTCTTGTCCATGTTTGTCTCCTCCTGACTGAAATTTTCTCATTAGAGGTACAGGATATCACTAGCTCAGTCAGTGTTAGTAGTAAATTAAATACATTCACACATTTTGGGGTGATTTTGATGAAATTTTTGTTGTAATGAATTTACTGTCCATTTTCTTCACAGCATCAGTATTTCTGTGAACACTTACTTTAGGTGGATGTTAAAGAAGAGTTTTTCTTTTCATCAGCACCTGCGCCTGGCCCTGTCCTGAGATATCCAGACCCAATGGCCTTTCAGATAGGTCCTTTGATCTCTTCCCTACTGTTCCATAGGTGATCCTCTATAGCAATCAACAAGTATTTGAGGAAGAATTTTGCCCTTAAATTAGCTCTAAAATAGTTCAGTCATTTATTTTTTTACTAATCTTCAAATGTACGTTTGCATTGTAAATGAGCTGAGTCAGAGCACTGGGCTGTGCTCTGCCACGTCTGTAACAATGAGGTGCTACACACCTATGTGCTCCACAAAGACTGGTGACAAACCTTTGTGGATATTTACACTGTGATTGTGCAGTCCCTTGTTTATTTCATTACTGCTCTGCAGCACAGTCACTTGATGTTTTTCACATACATTGCTGCTGTTGTTGCAATGAACAATTTGCTGACTGAGCTCAAAAATCAGTCTGGTGGTGGAGGAAAAGAAGCTGCTGAAAAACATTGTCACTCTTAACAAGTTGGGGCTATGGCCAGGAGGTGACTACTAAAGGGTGTGTCATATTGCATTCCCTTGCTTTTTCTTAGTGGTTCCCGGGAACTCCCCAATTGATGTTGCCAGCCTTTTAGCAATTAGTAACATGTTTGATCCTATTATATCCTACATAGCTGTAGGCAGGCTCATTTTCATCTGCCCACTAACAATATCCCAGGTCTCACAGGATGGAGCAGGTTTCTCAGACTCCAGGCTGCACGCTGGAGCTTGGCAACAGCTGAACTATCCCACTGCAATCTGCTCAGGCTCACTAGCTCCAGCAGGCATCTTGCTGTCAATCTGAAACAAAATACAGGCTTTGAACTGCCACTTGGAGTATCCCAATACGCATTTTAATTTTTCCAAATGCAGTCATTCAGCTAGGAGCAAAGCATAGTGCTTGTGGTAGTGGGAGGAGGGATTGCATCCTAGAAAGCTGTGAGTCCAGAGAATTTAGGCACTATGGTAGGAAAACAGCTGACTCTGAAGTGACACCTAGAAGGCTAAAATAATTCTTAAGGAGTATCAAGAAAAACAAAGAAGCATTTCCATGTCTGAAAACAGCATAATCATTATCAGAATTCTGTGTTGGAGACTATTTTAATTCTTTAAAAAGCTGCTGAAAAATTGATGAAAGGAAAAGAACTACAAGAGTCTTGAATGTTGTAAAACACCTTGTTCTGACAAGGTATTTCTTGTTTATTCAAGAAAAGTTAAGAAATGATAAAAAATATCTATGCAAGGAAGAGATTTTTAACTGCTGTCAGTAAGGAGAGACAATGCAATCAAAAGGTCACATATTAAAGTTCTTTATATTCAGAATAGACAAAACCTGATTATTGAGAAAAAAACCTAAAACTTTAACAAAATCTAAAATTTTTGAAATTAAGAATCAACATTTAGTCTAATAAAGGTGCTTAGTTCAAGACACACAGCTTAGGAATCAGTTGATAGAATCATGCAGCTGGTTCTAAGTAAATATTCATAATAACTGTATGAAAAATGTGTGGTTCAAGAGCAGGAAAGCCCCAGAGAGCTGCAGAAAATCCAAAGTTGAAACACACCAGACAGTTCTGTCACAATGACCATCCTATTCAACTGATCTCCATCAGTCTGTGCCTTTAGTTTGCCTTCAGCTAAAACAACTGGAGTGTACAGTTAGCTTTGTCCTCTTCTAAGAGAACGAATGGACATCAGCCTCTTTCTGACAGCAACACAGAATTACCATTGTACTAAGTCTTTTCCTTGGAAATGAAATGCTAGTTAGACCATGCACTGCAGCATCCCACAGTTGATGGAGATAAGGATGTTCTGTCAGGATACATAAACATTGACATGCAGTGCAACAGTCTAAAGACAAAATCAAGGCTGTGGTCAGAACCACACTTGAAATCACCAATTAAATGAAAAAAACCTGAAGATTGGAAGCATAATATGCATTTCCGTGAACCTGCCTACTGTTCTATTTACCCTCAATTAAAGAAATAGTAAAAAAGCAAAAATATAAATCAAAGGAATTCACTTTGTTGGGATATCAGCCCAACTGTTGATTCAGAGTGCAGACTAATACTTAAAAAGGGTTAGAAGGAGGAGATGTTGAATAGATGATGGGGTCACCAACACGAGCATGTATTCCAGTTTTGCTTATATACTAGGGCATCCGATTCCAGAAGCCTGTCATATACAGATTTATTCTAGGAAGTGTTCAAAAGCATGTATTGGATTTTTTTCACATTAAGGTTATGATAAGTAAAGTTCAGGTTTTTTATGAAGCCTGAGCTAACCGACTTTTCAAAGCAAACAGCAGGTTACATAATACCTCTGAATCTGAACATAGGTATCATGCAATGATTTGGACTAACATGAAGCTGTCGATCTTTGAAATATCATCTGCACATATGAAACAAGAAGAAAACAAACTAAACAATACTACTAGTTCTTTTTAGATGCATTACTGAAAGGTTTCTTTAAAAAAAAAAACAAACATCATTTTTTCTTTTACTTGTGCTCAGCATAAACTAAAAATCTTTCTTAGAACACTGCCAAAAAGATTTCCATACAAAGGAAAATATTAAACAGTATGTTGTCTAGTAAGGTAATTATGTGAAATCAATTAAAGGGCAGAGAAATAGTTGCTTCATTGTTAGAAAACTTTTAAAACATATGCTTTCTGAAAAATACTAAAAAAGAATTGTGGTGTAACTGTTACTGGGATGGGATGTGCTGGAGACAGAGCAAGAACTTCTATCAGTGAGAAATATCAGAGATCTGGAATAAGCAGCTAGTAAGATCTGGCAGTACAGCTTCAGAGCTCAGATCTCTTTCTCTGTAGATTAAAAACATTTTCTAGTAAAAATAGTTGAACAATGTTTTCAACCTTTACAGCCAGATTTCACTTTAAATTTGAAATTTCTAAGTTCTAAACTTTGTCTAATTATAGACTGGTTTGTGGAGAGAGGGTGAGGTAGCAAGTACTGGCAAACTATTCAGCAAATGGTAAATACAGAAAAAAATACAAAAAAATGCTTGTTGGCAAATTGCTCAGTACTATTTGCTGTAGATGAGCCTGGTCTGCCCAGCATATGAAAGTACAGTTTGGGGCTTCAAAGCCTGTCTGGCAGTGTTCGTGGGTTGCATGGGTGTCCTTGAAGCTCTGCCTCATGGCTCAACGCCTCTTGCTCTGAGTAATTCAGCTTTGCAAGGGAACTGTAATTCAGTACCAAATTATACTTATTTTTGCGCACCAGGATAGGTTAGCCAAAATAAATAGTGCCTTGGCATTACAAGTAATCATGGTGAAGTCAATGTTGTTGTGTATGGAATAAGTTACTACTCAGAGTAAATAAGAATTTCAGGTTTGTCATAATAAAACAATCAACTTTTGATGAATAGTAACAGGAATTCAAAATTCTTGACTTGAAGTCTATATGAGCTAAACATTTATGATCAAGCTAGAAATTATCAAAGCAGATCTGTCTTTGATAAATTACATACTATTGGTACTGACATGTTGAAACAGCAACTTAACAGCTCTTACTTTCAGGGAAAACCTGTGCTAGAGAGTCATAAATAAGACCCCTTATTTTTACAAAGATTATCCAGAGAATGGTTATCCAGAGAACGACATCTCACAATGCATAGATGCAAACCAGTCCAATTAATAAGCAGGTTACCCAAGTCAAAGGTCCCTGCAATGGGGACAATGCAGCACTGCTAAATTCAAGACATTTATCAAACTGTCTTGCAGAAGTACTGTTAATCTAAATGTGTCTGGTTTAAAGCGCTAGTAATTTATTTGGCTGTTTCATCACTTGTGAAGTTTGTGCCATTAGTATTTAATCATCTTAGATTCATAATCGTCTTCCCTTCCTGCAATATACCTCAAGGACAATAAAGTCCTGCAGTTTTGTCTTTGTGCTTCCTTTTCCCCTTCAGTTTCAACTGGTGAAGAAGCATTCACAGATACTGAGTGCTGCACTCTGCAAGGCTGTAACTTTTAGCATTGTGAGGACATTTTCACTCAGAAAGATATTTTTTTTAGTTGCACTTCATTATGTTTTCAATCTCAGGTTTCTTTAGTTATTTCCTGTAGGTCTCTCAGTTGATCCTGGGAGCAATGCCTGGGAGAAATTCACACCAAAGGCTCACCAGGTAATACATATTTGAATATGAAATATTTCAGATTCTCTGGGTAGTACCTTTATGCTCATTCTTTGCAATGTCGGTGCAGATTAAGTAAGTCAGCTTGTGTTCTTTTGGAAGAGAGGTGTCTTTGTGGGACTTACTAATGACCTCAGGAAAGAGCATTAGTGTGCGGCAAGAAAAAGAGGAAAGATAAGCAGGTACCCAGACAACACCTGGGAAAATGTACTAAGCCATTCTGAAATGTTGGGCCTATTGGTACTGAATGCTTGAATGTCCAAAAAGGAAAGCACCAATGATTTTGTGATAGAGTAAACCCCATGCACAGTCTGAGGCTGAGAGAGATACGAGGATACAATCCTCCCTTTCCCTGAGCTCCCAGAGGACTATCTGCAGAATAGAGAAGGCCTCTTGTTTGCAAGACCCTCCAGGTGTGTTAACGTGTGTGTGTGTGTGTGTGTGTATACATACATATATATATATATATATATATATGTTCATTTTGAGACTATTCATACTACTTTTTCAATTCCTCCCTACAGAAAAAACCTGTTTTCTAGTGGAAAAGAAAATCCAGAGAGAAACTTAAAGGGGAATAGAAGTGCATTTGGGAATATGTTGTGATGATGTCAGGACACCAATAGGAAAACTGTGCAGAAAGCCGTTTCCATAAGTAGTTCATGCTACAAATGATAGCTGTATCTTACTAGCATCGCAACTCCTGAACACATTAAAAAAGGTTAAAATGAACTTTAATTATTGTAACTTTACTATGACTCAATACACTCTGAATTGCTTCTTGTTTCACTTTACAGTTCTCTTAATGAAGACTTAAGCTTGTTTTTTCCTGGACCTCTACTTAAAAGGATTTAAGCCAGAAACCTCAGTATTATTAAAAGTGACTCAGTGATACTGTATTAGCTTCACACCACTGTCAGGCACACTGTTAAGAATCAACTGGTAAGAATCCTAATGTAGAGTTTAGGATAATCTTCCATAGCATACTTTTAAAGAAGCATTCACTTCTTTCCATAAAATGTCCCAGATACTAGGAGAAGGGTAAATCATTTGAGCAGAGCCTATCTGAAGTTGAGAGTGGAAACTGAAGAAATGTAAACCAGTACTGTTACCAGAAAGGGTGAGGAAGCATACCAGTGTTAACAGGTGTCAGATAAGATCCTATCTGATGATTTAAGATTCTTGTAAGTGTTCTTCAGCTCCGCAGATGTTTAACTACTTATTCAAGGAGAAATCTCAAGCTTCAAAAGTTTCAGAATATTGATGTAAAAAATTAACCTGCTCATCTTTTAGCTATTCCTTTCAGTAGAACAGGTAGACGGCATATGAAGAACAGGGCCAGAACTGTCTCTGCACTGTGGGTCCAATAAAATAATGTGGCAGTGAAAACAGCTTGAGAAACAGCTATTTCTTACCATCTGGGAGATCTCCTCCTCTGAATAAGTTCCTAGAAGTGTGGAGGAGGCATATCAAACTCCCCTATCGTCACACTGTATTGTCCAGGTAAAAAAAAAAAAATTACAGGATGCTCTCCCACTTGTTGCAACAATGCGTAGTGATTGATAGCAGCCAATATAATTTAGTTAATTTTATTCTGAACATTGATTAAAATGAAAGCTTTGGAACTGGTATCTGATAGCTGCTTCTTCTACTACAAAAAACCTCATGTTTCACCTCAGCCTACATTCTAGATGATGTTTATGTCCAGATTCATAAAGGCATTTAGAAACTTCTATGGTAATGAAAACTTTTAAAAATGCACAGCTGTCCAAGTTCTATTGAAGAACACCACCGAAAGAGCTACCAAAGAGCTCAGACTGTATCACAGCTCATGCTCTCTCAGTTATATATGTTATTGCTTGTGTTCTGCTTTGTGTTGAGCCAGTTTTCCTGGCACTTCTGTCTGGATTCACTGTTTTTAAAGGCATCTTCTGTGTGTGGCTCAATACACAGGTAGCTTACACATATTGCATGTTTCCATTACAGGTAATCTGATACTTTTCTGAGATCTGGCCCAAAGGTACAGATCATCTGACCCATCTAGAAATCACTAAGCATGAAGTATTACCATTTTAGTTTCGGTATGCAGTCAGCAACAACAAAAGTTTCTCTAGAGAGCAATTTAATTTCAGAAGCTGCAATTGACCCTCTAGAAGAGCCATTCTCACCGTTGACTTGATAGGGAGTCTGGAGTGACTAGACTTCACATAGGTACTTAAGGATCTTGAATTTCATTTCTCTATGCATCTCTAGGGAGCTACACACCTGTTTTAAGTGCTTAGTTGTGGGAATACACAAAAGAATATGCTCAATTGACTTCCTGCACTGCACCCCAGGTGCAAGTGAGCATCTGAATATTAGACTCTTGTCATCTGAAATGCTAAGTTTCAGGACAGAAAAATTAAGATGTGGGGCTATAATGCAGCACAGCTGACAAAACGTGTACTGAAAAAACAGATAACATGACAGTGCTACAAAGCAAAGATATAGTTTCCCTTGAAAAAGCATGTTTGGTGCCATAGATGCAATTATAGATTAATTAATTGTATCTACTGTCTAATGGAAAAATAGATTAGTATATAAACAAATTCTCCCTACCTCAGAATTTTTATATATCTGGGTGCATACTTGCACTGCATTTCAGAAGACAGATCAGATTACTCTTAATCACTCCTTGTTCATCACAATTATTTAATTGGGCAAAATCACTCATTCATTCTGCTCATTCATGTTTCTGAAATTAAACAGCTCATAAACTGATAGATAACAATTTCAGTGAAATTTACAACTGATTATTGGCCCGTGTCAATATATCAGGAAATATATTTTTTACTTTATATTCAACAGAGTTATCAAAGCAAATTAGATTTTAACTATTTGTACTATGGCAATATGTGGTATCAAGAAACAATATTCACATATTTTGTACATATTTTTTTCAGAAGTAATCTAGTTTTGTAAATGTAGGAGAGTTTGTTGGCTTCTTTTGAGGCGTTCTTGACCTGCCCCAAAGAAAATATATGCATTTTCATTTTCATTTTCATTCATCTATTTATCTTGTGTTGTATCAGAACCACGTTTTTCCTCAAATCCTTTGAAGCAAGCATCTGTCTCTTACCAAGAAGGTTTCTTAAACAGTGATATATTTGAAATTACAGGAGTATTTCAGATCTTCTGTTAGTCAGAAGAATATCTTGTATCATTAAGAACCTGTACTACAAGAAGACGGTAAGGTACAGTGGGTACAGATACCCATGTTCTTTTTGCAGTTAAACTATGTAGCCCTTGTCTGACTTTGAACAAAGTGCTCCATATCTTTCTACATTAGAGTGGTTTGTATACTGTTCTTATCACCATAGTTTTGGAACAGCTGCCAGTAAGACACTAAAACAGTAATTATACATCTGTTTCTGGTCCTTTGAGGAGTGAGAAGTATGTTAGTGGAGTGTTTGCTTTGCATTTTTTATATGCATGTTTCTATAGGTTTATATTAGAAGGTATAAAGTCAAAGAAGTGCCTTGTGCTTGTAGCAAAGTTGTGAAGTTTGCCCCTGAGAGTGTATTTCCAAGTCTCAAACTCTTACTGATGGAGTTGTTAAGCTTCGCTATGTGTTCATCACCATTATGGTAGAAAGTCTAGCTGTACTAAGGAATGTCATTGTGGATGATGGTCTTTTTCAGAGCCTAAGGTAATACCAGGATATTCGATGCTTTAAAGATCAGGAGTAGGCTTGCATTTGGTTCATAATTAAATGATAACCCAATGTGAGAAGGGAACAATTCTGACGCATTCATGGTTCTTTTGGATTTGTTCCAGTTTTCCATTGTATGGGCACATCTATTGGGCCACACTAGGAACCCAGTTCATATCCCTTACTATAAAAAAATAAATGTTTTGTTTTAGTATGTCATTGGTTTCTAGTGTATGGATCAGCTGTCTGTCTTTGCCGGACACTGCTGACCCACACCCTGCCGACTGTGTGCCTTCCAACGCAGATTTGTCTTATCTCCTTACAGGAATTTACTAAACAGTTTGTATCAGAGCAAACCTAGGATGATACCATGACTAACTAGAATGGGATCTTTGTCCACCATTTGAAGCCACTTGCTTTTTACCTTTTAGCTGACGGAAACTGATATTTGAAGAATTCTTGGTTAGATAACTCTGTTGAAACCAAGTTTTATAGAAATCTGTATTGCTCTAGTATAGGTATAGATTTCTGGTGATACAGCTGTGCCAGAAACAACAGTCACAAGTGAAAATCCAAAAGCGGGACCAGAACTCTTTTCACCTTTTTGGCCTTTAACTCTCTCAGTGTGTATGCATGTACGGAAAGGTAGCTCTTTCCAAAATAATACATTCTTCTGCAGTTCCTAAGACAGTGTGGAGGACTTCAGTATGAAGCGTCAATATATTTTGTTACCATATTTCCTCATTAATGACAGGATACTCCTCATGGCACCTCAGTGCACAGCTTCTAGCTTGTTTTTTCCAGGAGAGGAACCATTCAATTTTGACCAACAGTGTAGATAAGGGCATTGCACATATGCACAGTGGGAAATGCTGTATTGAAAGAGCCAAGGCTACAAGTGGAGGCAGCCATAGATACTGCAGAGGCACCCCTAGGTAAGGCAGAAAGGGGCCAGATAGTTTTCTACTGCCTAAAATTTTCTAAACTCTGCAGGTTTCATTCTTAAGTATATTACGCTGGTTTAGTCCTGCTGGGAAATGTCACTGAGTACAGTTTCTCTTTCACCTGAATGAGACAATCTAGAAACACAACACAAGAACAGTAGAAAGAGTTATTTTTGCATACCATGGTAAGAGAGATCAGGGGAAGGATGGGCACAACGGAATGAGTACAGATGCATATTCGCAGCCACAGGAACTTTATGTCACCCTGTTGGAGGGCCTTGGTACATTTTGGCACAATACTTGGAACGAATTTGAAAGGGCCACTTGAATCTGGCTGATCAACAAATGGCTGCAGGACTGGTGCCACAGCCAGGGATTCGGCTACTTGGGACTGTTTATGAGAACCCTGGTCTACTGGGGGCTGGTGGAGTCCATCTGACAGAAAAGGGGAAGAGTATCTTTGGTCATAGGCTTACCAAGCTGGTAAAGAGGGCTTTAAACTAAAGTTGCCAGGGGAAGAGAACCTCAATCCATCCTGCTCCTACCAGTTTGATACCAGTGCCTTCCAGAGCCTGAGGAGAGATTGCAGGTCAGCAAGCGAGCACATGCAAAGGAATTCCAGCCACTCCAGCCAGTAAGCCAGCTTCTTTGGGGGCCCAACTTAAATACCTCTGTGCAAATGCAGGTAGCATGGGGAATAAACAAAAGGAGTTAAGAGGTGTGTGCACTGCTGCAAGGCTACAATCTTATTGACATCATAGAGATGTGGTGGAATAGCTCCTATGACTGGAGAGTTGGGATGGAAGGGTACAGGCTCTTTGGGAAGGACAGGCAGGGAGACAAGGAGGGGGTGTCGCCCTCTATGCAATGACCATCTGGAGTGCGTGGAGCTCTGCCTGGGGATGGATGAGGAGCCAACCAAGAGCTTATGGGTCAGGATTAAACAGAGGGCGGGGACAGATGACATTATAGTGGGGGTCTGCTACAGGCCACCTGACCAGGAAGACCTTATTGGTGAACAGGCCCTGTATAGCAGATGAGGGCCTCCATAGACAGACTGGAGCAGCCTCATGCTCATGAGCCATAGTCCTTATGGGGGACTTCAATCACCCCACTATCTGTTGGAGAGACAACACAGCAGGACGTAGGCAATCCAGAAGGTTCCTGGAATGCATTGATGATAACTTCCTTCTCCAAGTGGCAGAGAAGACAACAGGGAGAAGTGCTATGCTGGACCTTGCTCTCACCAACAGGAGGGGCTGGTGGGAAATGTGATCCCAAGCCCTGAGGAGAAAGACTTGGGTATGTTGGTGGACAAGAAACTCACCATGGCCCAGCAATGTGTTTTTGCAGCCCAGAAAGCTAACCGTATCTTGGGCTGCATCAAAAGAAACATGACTAGCAGGTCAATAGGATGAGGGGTAATGGTTTTAAACTGAAAGAGGGTTAGATTAGCTGTTAGGAAAAAAATGTTTACTGTGAGGGTGGCAAAACACTAGGGCAGGTTTCTCAGAGAAATTGTGGATGCCCCATCCCTAGAAGTGTTCAAGGCCAGATTGGATGGATCGTTGAGCAACCTGGTCCAGTGGAAGCTGCCCCTGCCCATGGCATGGGTTTTGGAGCTAGATGATCTTTAATGTCCCTTCCAACCCAAACCATTCTACGGGTCTATGATTCGAACATAACTAACTCTTCCACCTCTTCACAGGTTAGAGAATTCTGTTCATAACTTTTAGGTTGTTACTTCCCTTAACTTTCCCCCTCTCTGACAACATCTGGCTGTCATGTAAATTCAATTCTATTGCAACAGTTGTATATACCTAAATTAAACTATTGCATCACCTACATGACACAGCTTGGGTCCAGTAATTCTGAAGGGCTAGGGAGAGTGGTTTCAGTCTGTGTGTGAAAACTGGTAGAAAAAAAATAAAGAATAAATGTAACTGAATTTTACCATTGGCTATGTCTTGATGAAGACTGTTAGTGTCATAGAGCAGTGAAGGTCAGGCAAGCAAGACAGAAGTTTGGACCCCTTGCTAGGTATTAAGCAACCATTAGCTCCAAAAGAAGCGTGAGCTGGGGGGTGTGTGTGTGTGTCTATTCAGCCATGTGGATAGTGTAGGCTCGGTCCTTCTCAGCGCTATGGGTTGTAGTAACATCCTGACCCACGTGGCTGCAAGGTACTGTAAGGGACAGGTTACAGACAGAGAACAAGCCTACAGCAGGAGCTTGGTCTGACCAGCCCCAGCCATCAGGAGCAAGCTGCTGAGTGCTCAGAAGACCAGGAAAAGCCAGAATGAATGTCCCCAGCTCCCTGCTAACTGGTGCCCTGCATATACCTCTGAAAAGGCAGAATTGATTAATGGTTTTTCCTAAACCACCAACTTTTCTGCTTAGAAATTGTATTGAGAACAGTAATTTTGAAATTCCAGTGACCTGTCTGTGCATGAGTGAAAGGTGGCTTGAACTGCAGTGAACTCTCTCCTATCACTTTTGTAAATCTCTCTTTAACAAACACTCTTGACAGTTACTGCAATGGTCTTCCGTGTTGCTTCACACACCACCACTTTTCTCATTAACCAAAAAGACAGATGTGAGGGTCACTGTCATGCTTTTCCTTTTATTGAAGATGGTTTCAAGTTTTGTGTAGTGCCACAGTCAGATTTTTCAAACTGTTGGCACTTCATTGTTACTTGCAGTGCTGTGTATGCCAATAGCTTAGGCAGAGTGTGGCTGTAATAGTGCTTTTTGGCAGCACAAACGTATTTGAACTTCTAGAGAGGTTTTCTTTTATTTTATGGTTGTAATTATTTGCTGTGGTCCTTTCAAATTGTTTTCAGCCCCCTAGTATCTGATTAAAATGTTTTTGCTGAGCTTTTCTCTTGCCATCTTCACTTTTCCTTTATATTTGCAATCATAATAATTCTCCCAGACCTTTCACTGTTTCTTCTCTTTCAACTGATACCGTGTCTTTGGAGATATCATCAGCTGTGATAATCATTGGTTTATGTTACTTTAAATTGTGCTAGCATAGCTCTCTACTCAGACATGAGATTGTTTCATAAACCTTTGAGCTCATCCATTTTTTAGGAGGAAAATATAGAGTTTGCTGCTGGTATGTATGTATTTTTCTTCTCCTCCGTACAAAATTAAAATAAATCGGAGGCCTTTCTTCTGTTAGACTGGTTCCTTTTATTAGGTATAATCTAGCCTTATGTCCAAATTCTTTATGGTACACCACTCCAGATGATGGCACTCCTCCAGAAAAAAGAACCCCTCCACCCAAAACAAAAGCCAAACACCTGTATTTTATACTATTTAGCTCTTTTTATCCACAGCAAGCATTAAAAGATTTATTTGCCTTTATACATCATAGGGTGGCTTATAGCTGCTAGCTTTTATAAATTGGATGGTTAACAGGAGGAGAGGTTATAAAAGTAGTCTAAAAATAGCTCATGTTTTTCTCATTTTTTACTTCAGTTGCCCCATCTCTGTTTTTCCTTCTTGCTTTAAATCCACTGGATATGTTACCTGGGACTGATGTCCTCTGCTTCTATCCTAGATCCTCCCCAGTCCCACAGATTTCTCCCATGTCATCTAGAAACATTTATTCAAAGGTTTCTAAAGATTTCTTTCTAAAAGTATCTCAGAATCACAATTCAAGTCCTTCCTGACTGGTCTCTAAATGCTCTGAACTTTTCTTATTGACCCCTTACTCCCAAATGTAGATAGCTGGTGAAGTGCTGAAATCTGGAAGCTGCTGTGAGAAAAAGAAAGAGGTACTGAAGGAACAACAGAAAAAGCACAGGGAAACAAAAACATATAAAGGAATTTCTGTTCTCTGTGGTCAGGACAGTGGATCTAGGTATATATTCATGAGCACATGAAGAAAGGCAAACACTCTTTCCTTTCTGTGGCAGGCATCTTAGCGGGAGATGTGACCCCTTGCTAGCTCATGGGAAAGGAGGAGGTGGCAAGCAGACAGTAACAGCCATGTGCAAATCTTCCAGGAGAGCTGAGCAGTTGTGCTCGAGTTCCCCAGCAGACACTGTTTTTTTTATCTCTGCAGCAGCCCTCATCCTGAAGAACTGGTAGATTATGCAGAAGTAAATGAAGAGTATAAAGTTAAAGGGCATGATGAGAGTTACACAGTCCCTAAGCAGGGAACGAGTCTAAATGCCACAGTAAAATCATCTTCCACACACATGGGGGGCTAGAGCAATTCTCGAAGGGAAGCAGACCCTTTGGGGGTCTTTTTGTAGGAAGGAGGGGAGGTCACTTTACACCGGATTGTCGGCTGTTCCTTCTGCCACAACTGAAACACTAATTTCCCACTAATCTGGGCTGTTGTCAGGATAAGAGGGTGGATTAAAGCCTCATTCATATCCATCTAAATAAATAGGACTGTAATTTTTATCAGCTTCTGTTGTCAGCCTCCCTCCCTCCCTCCCCTCTTTTTATCTTTATGTGAGTGATTTAGTTTGCTGAAATAAATCAACGTGCTTCTCAAGTCTAGTCCTCCACAGTTAGCATAGCTATTTCACAGAGATTTAACCCAGAAGGTTTAACATAACATTTGCTGCATGCTTACGAGGCATCGCAAGCTGCAAAACCATCACGGATTTGCAGTGATTTTGAAACCAATTGGTGTTACACGAAAAAAGCAGGAGTGAGGAGTTAGCCTACCTGGAGCACACACTCCTACCGTGGTTCATGATGTAGCTGGTCTACCTGATTTAATGAACAGCTTGTCAGCTACTGCTTTGGATGGGGTTAAGGGGGAGGGGCCATGATACTCAAAAGAGCCCTGCCAGAAGGCACACACTATAGCTTCAGCCTTGAAGCACTGCTTCTGCAGGAAATCTTGTAAGCAGGGATTTAACAAAGCCCAGACATCAGAAGCACTAGCTGTGTAACCCAGCATCACTCAGGAACAAGAAAACTGGGGAATCTATGTAATGCCAACCTCAAAACAGGGATCACAGCAGAGGTATGAGATGATTCTCTCCACAAGCACTACAGGAGAGCAAAATGAAAGCGATGAATGCCAGCAGATAACATGAACAGGCCTGCAACATCACTTGATGTATCTTGGGAGATTTTCAAAATCTGTCACATTCCAGATAAATACATTATGTGCTGCAAGTGCTTACTGCTTACTTTCAAGTGCATAGTAAGGCCACTGGAAGTTGCTTCTGTGAATGTCATGTTATTTAGGCATTTAGGCATTTGGGCATTTAGGATTGCTAGACTGACAACCAAAAACATCTTCAACATAGGCAAAGCAAGAAAAAGACCCATACAAAATACATGAAGCATTTCAAAAGACAGATTTTAGTTTCTAGAAGCACTGAGGAACTGGCTCTGGAAATCAGGTGTAAAAAATTAGTAAAAAACAAGGTTTAGCACTGATGCTTTTTCCAGATTTCTAAAAAAGCTAGTTCAGATACCATTCACTTGTACAGGACAGATTGTTCTTAGTTTGCAGCTTGTGTATGGTGATCCTATGTACAAATGACAGCAAAGAGATAAATTATGAAAGTTAGAAGTTGGGAGTTAAACTTACTAAGCAGCATCACAGATGACATGGCAGAAAAAAAAGGGAAAAAAAAGAAAAAATATCGGTATAGTTGTATAACCTTTTTGTTTGGTTTGGTTTGCATAAGGCATCATTTCTTTTATTTCTGCCATCAAAAGCCTGTAGCACCACAAGGTGGCAGTAAAAAATTACTTATTGCATCATTTTTTACACCTGGTTATGTAAACAGTAAATACACCTATTGTCCCAATATTGAACTTAACGCAAATATCAAACCTTACTCATGGTTTGGAAATGACATATATGGTCAAGTTCTAACATTTGTGTGAAAAAAACGCTAACATAAGTCAAATGATGAAATCAACTTAGGAATTAGGAGTTTTACTTTGCAATGTATGCAAAGCTGTTCACAGTAAAAGTTCTTTAAATATTTAGCATAATCAACCATTTCTCTTCCACCTGGCAATCAAAATCCTTGAAATGAGGTAGAAGAATTGGAACATTACCCCCATTTAATTTACCCTATGGTACAGAAAAATAAAAATTAAAATGTGAATAGATTGTGATGAATCTGTTTGCTTCTACCAAACACAGTAGAACTATATGCCAAGCAGATTCTTCTGCTGAGCCAGTTAATGGTATAATCTGCCTCTTTGGGAATAAGCGTGAATACCTCAAATCTTGCTTCTGTCAGAGGCAGCTGAGATTCATTCAATGCATTTGATATAAGAATCAGCTCCTAAAATGTTATTGGATGTAAATGATTGCTCAAGCAGTAGGACATGGTGAGGGTCACATTGCAGAAAATGTTTTTGCTGAGATCAGCCAGAATTTCCTCTTGTATCTTCTTTGTTGAGTGCACAAGTGTCAACTCATCCATCATTTCATTTTTGCTGTTCCTAGCCACATCTACTAGCCAAGAGTAGTGTGGGGAGGGATCTGACTTTTCCAAATCCCAGTCATCAGTGTTAACTTGAAGTGCAGCTACCCTTGCCCATAAGGGCTGAGCTGGGTAAAGAATCACAATTCCAGCTAGTCATGTGCTTGGTAGCCGGCACAAGTAGGTACTTGTTAGCCTCGTATCGAGGTAACATAGCATCAGTTTCTCATGCACTGGTTATAATTTCCATAACCTAAGCTGAATATTATCTCTGGTTTTGCTCAATAGATTTTTCCTCATCGTATGACTGCAGAATGTTGTGCTTCCTCTAAGGATATCAGAGCATACTAAGAATTTGCTCCACACTCCCATTCTGTGTCTGTTAGATAAATTATTCTATATTTAAAAAATCCTTACATGTACAACAACATTAAAACTTGTCTTCAGTTGAAATCAACATCTATGGTAAATCCTACTATTTATAGAGAGCTATAAAGACTCTGTTTCTCAGAATGCTTTAGGAGACAGGAGAGGTCTAATCCCCATCCTTCTGGCACTGGCATGGAAATTTGTGCTCCTTTCCTGGCACGTAGATCAGGTCTAAGAAGTGCAGATGGCTTTGAGTGGTACTGAAGAGCTATTCTAATCCTGCTGGTCTGCGCCTGACAGGCTACAAAATGAGTCAGGTGCTTGGCTGCCCTCCCCACAGGGCTGCTGCTGGTGAGCTGCGGCTCTTTGCAAGGACCCATACAGTTTGTTCATCAGTAGTTGCTAACAAACACTCAGGCTTTCTAAGACTGCTGATGGCATAGGACCTTTGGACCTCCTACAGTACACAGAGATTGGCTTCCAGCTTCAGACCACAAGGACAGATCACAAAGACAACCAGTGCACCAGCATTTCCAAGGAATGCCTCTGCTTTGGTCTAGAGGCAGAAGACAGTTATTTTCTGAAGTTAAGGGTGACATAATAGCCTGTCATAAACAAAGCAAAATATATAAACCTGAATAGAAGAAAAGCTGCTCAAAAGTTGTGCAACTGCAGTGCATTTGACTACTGCCTTGCTCAGAACAGAAATGAAAATGGTATGGAGAGAAAGCTAGGTGGTTTAATTCTTTTTGGGTTTTGTTAAGTTTACATTGCAAGGCAGGGGGGTTAGTAAGAGAAGCACAAACGTTCTCCAAGGAACTGCATTCAAAATGTTTTTAAAGAGGATCCCCCAAACTACAAGGCCTTAAGCAGATATATTTTCTTCTGGGTTTGAATCATAGGCAGCTAGAGGTTAGAATTTGCACTCCCCAAAGCTACTTTCCTCTCATGGTGGTATACCACAGACTAAGGAAGAAAAAAACCAAACCAAACAACCTTGGGTTTGTTTCCTAAAAATTCAACACCTGGGCCTGGGTTGCTAACCAGGACACCCCATGAGGCTGATGCAGACCAGGGCTAGTTTTTGAGAGGGCAGGGGAGCGCAGGGATCAGTGCTCACAGCGAGCTGCTGCAGGGCGGGCAGAGGAAAGCAGATCTGAAGGAGTGCAGAAAGGGAGAAAACAACTTACGAAACAACTGGTACTTGAGGCCCCTGAGGTTTTACCACAGCCAGGTAGTCTGCGGTAGGACTACTGGGACAGGGCTGGAGGCTGCAAGATTGCACAACTGCAGTTGTGCAAAACCTTTAAACTGATTTTCAGCTCCCCTTTCCTTCTAAATTACAGACTCGGGGGGACAGAAGCTGGTGGCTCTCACTTCCATGTGCTCATCTGTGACAGCATGGATCCATGTTTGTCTAAAGTATGGTCTGCAGTGGAGCTATACTGCATACATCATCCTGGAAAATCTACTACCCCACATTCATACACAATCATCATAGCAGAGTTTGTCAAACACTTCCAGTGCAACCCCGTGAATCCCAGATTACCACTGATGCCTTTGATTCATGCAGACATTGGCTGAAACAAATAAACAGGATTTGGATTCTATTACAAAAATGACAACTTCTCCCTTCAGTGGGGTGTGCTGAAATAAGGAACTTTTTATCTTAATAGTCAGGAGCTCTTTCATGTAATATTTATGAAAGGATGTGTTTTAGGCGATTCTGTACTCCCATATGAGAGGTGCTTGAAAAACATTAAAAAGTAATTATGTGCATTGTCACCAGGCATTTGGGAATATAGTATGTGTTATAACAGGCAGAAAATGTGACTTAACCCTACAATAACTGGCTTTTTTTCCCCTGCATGCATAATACCTTTGCAATAAGAAGAAAATTTGCGATAGAGGATAAATGAAAGATGTCAGCAATTTATGTATGTTCTATGAAAAGAATTATATATTTTTGGTGCTAATTCTTCTCAAGTGCATAATTATTAGTAGTATTTTTAAAAAACATATTTCCAGCTTCTTGTCCCCTGGCAATGTTAATTAGATTCTTACACATGAATTTGTCTAACCTCTACCTGGCCCAGATTTGTCTCCCTGTAGTGCTGTGAAGAAACAGAGAAGGCCAGAAGCAGATGTTTGTTGTGGTTTTAACCCCTGTAGGCAGCTCAGCACCACACAGCCTGTTGCTCGCTCCCCTCCAGTGGGATGGGGTGGAGAATCACAAGCGTATAACTGAGAAAACTCATAGGAAAGCAAAAGCTGTGCACCCAAGCGAAGCAAAACAAGAAATTCATTCACTACTTCCCATCGGCAGGCAGGCATTCCGCCATCTCCAGAGCAACAGGGTTCCATCATGCGTAACAGTTAGTTGGGAAGGCAGGTGTCATAACCCCAGGTGTCTGCCTTCCTCATTCTTTCCCCCACCTTTTATGGCTGAGCACATTACAAGGTGTGGGACATCCCTTTGGTCAGCTGGGGTCAGCTGTCCCAGCTGTGTCACCTCCCAGCTTCTTGCCCACCCCCACCCGGCTCGCTGGCGGGGCAGTCTGGGAAATAGAAAAGATGTTGATGCTTGTGTAAGCACTGCTCAGCGGCAGCTAAAATATCCCTGTGTTATCAACGCTGTTTTCATCACAAATTCAAAACACAGCCCCATACAAGCTACTATGAAGAAAATTAACTCTATCCCAGCCCAAAACCAATACGATGTGGTCAAGAGATATTAATGTTATTAATATGTACTACTATCACAGCTTCAGGCCGCAACAGACAAAACTGACTAGTGTCACAACTCAGGAATACCTACAGCTGTGATCTTTTTAGTCTTTTTCAAATGCGTGTCCTTCAACGTGCATGTCTTTCATGTATGCTTATGTGCAGTCCTGTGGCTCTCTGGGTCTCTCTGTCTGATTCTGGTAGCTTCATGAAAAACCTCATCAAAATCCACCATGGATGTGGGCATTTTAGCCCATGACCAGCTGGTAGGTTCATGCTGCCCAGCTGGTCTGCAGAGGTTCAGGGTCTCCCCCTGGCTTCTCTGAACATGCTGCGTGCAGCAGCTTCCGAAAGAATAGCACCACACAATACCCATTGCAGAAGAGGAGTAGGGAGTGGGATATACATTTTCTGTCCTGGGTTTTGACTGGAGTCAAACCAATTTTCAGAGCAGCAAAGCAACATTAAATAGGTTGAGGTTATGAGGGAACAACACTGAAACCGTTTCTGCTATGAACTGTTCATCTAGATATAGCCTGAAAATACATCAGACGACGCTAGGATCAGGTTCTCCATTTCTGTCAGAACAAGAGTGCTATATACTGGGCAGTTCATTTGCAGACCAGCATAATGATTGAACAGATTTTGAGGAGAAAGAAAAATGACATTGATACCAGCAAAACACAGGCTAGGTAATTGATTGCAGAATTGGAAACAAAGAAAAGAGAGAAAAGAAGGGGAAACAAACAAACAAACAAACAAAAACCAACAAAAAAAGAAGAAATAAAATAAAAGAAAGAAAAAAGAAAGCAAGAAAAAGTATAATAAAGTGCCTGTCAGTTCTGACGCGAGATGATAGCTTTGTTCTCCAGCTTCCCTTCAGGATCCTTTCTGAAGGCATCACTCAGATACTTGCTGAAAAGAGCTTCCAGCAAGAATTTCTCTGTCACAGCGTTACCATTGAGAACCGGTTGTTTCTTTTGATTAAAATTCTTATTTGTACTGCTGCTTAGTAAATAACCAGGGGTACAAATGGATAGTCACCAGTACCCCAGTGCTCTCTGTTCCTGATACTCAATCTGAAGAGAACATTACATCCCACTATCAAGTGATTTCATTCATCTCCTCCCATCTCAATCAGAAAAGATATTCTGTTGGTTATATGTGCCAGTAGCAATGCAAAGAAAACACTGTCAAGTTTGTTTTCATGATCAGGCAGCCCAGTTCTGACTGATGCATAGTCTCTAATGCAAATACACAGAAGGTATTTCTTTCATTAGACTCCATACATCCGTCATTCTGGCTAAACTAGCCTATTCTTTGCAGCTCAGCCAATTCCTTTAGCCTGTTACAGAATTTCAGTAATCACATATTTTGCAACACAAGTAATATATAAATACCTCATTAATACCACAGTAATCAGCTTGTGCACTGAATTTACAGCCAACAAATGTGATTTATAACTAAATGGATTGGAGAGTGGGAGGACTTAGATTTCATACTATATTTTAGGAGGTACTTGAACAACCTTCATATACCCACCCCTTTAAAGGAAACCAAGCAGGTAGTGGTACACTTTGGGTGCTCCAAATACACAAAAAATACATGATGAAAGGAATCTCTATTATGTGAAATCACAATTGTCCTTGAGTGCACTGGTTGAGGCATTACAAGAGAATTGGAACTACCATTATCCATGTGTGCAGTTTTCCCTCCAGTGTCCCTTTCATGTTCTGTTTTTTTTATATAAAAAAAAAAATCATAAGTGTAATCTGGTTAAGAGATATGGTGCACTTCAAGTGTGTTCCCAGTCTGTCTCACTACTGGCAATCTAGGTCTAGCGACCATTTGCAGATCAGTTTATACAGCATCAGAAGACCGACTTGTTTGATTGGTCTTCAGATGAGAGTCAGGATCTGTCCCTTAGCAAAGATGTAAGCCTGTAATGATGAATAAATGAGGGCTTTGAAGTCATCTACTCTAACCCAAAGTAACATGTGATTAATTCTGCACAGTAATTTATTTGTAGTTATATATTTTTATCAGTTAAGTTAGGGATTTAGCTCTCTCCAGAAGACTGTAAATTAGGGATTTGAGAGTGAGCAGTATAGGGTATTAATTCACTGCAGCACTTCAGAATGAATCTATTTACATTTTGAGAGACTCAGTTGTAACCCTCTAAAGTCAGCAGGCAACGTTCATCTACAATATGAGTTTTCTATTTTAAATGTTATCTCTGGAAATCAGTGGTGATGAGATTTGAGCCTAAACAGGTGGAAGTACTGAAGATGTAGCTTATGAAACTCTTGGACTTGAGGTTTCTGAATCTGTTAAGCTGTATTAAGGGTTCCTAAAAAATTTTGCACTTCAGCTTCACACATTTCATAATGGTGTTTTTCTTTAAAAAAAAATAAATAGAGTGTAGCAATAGAAGTTACAGTACTTTTTAGCATTTGGTCTCCTGGAATGGAAAAATGCTTGACCAGAACTGGGTGAACACATGTTCAACTGCCTATGCAAAGTAAGGGCAACACTGAATTCAGATTATGTGGCTCAGAACTTTTTCCAGATGGGTCTTAAAAAGCTTCAGGGAATTTATAAGCTTCTCTCTGTGCAACCTGTTCCACCGCTTGACTTTTCTTGTGGAGAAATTATTTTTCTTTCATCCAGTTGGAACCTCCCCTGTTTCAGTTTATGAATACTGTATCTTGTTGTTTCACCATGCATGTCAGTAAAGCCTGGCTCCTTCTCACTAACTCCTATGAGGTGCTGGGGAGCTTCTAGTAGGTCCCCCTGAAGCACTTGTGTATGATGACACTTCTCCAAGATGAGCAAGCCCTGGTCGCTCACAGTCTCCTCACAGTGCAGCTGCTCCAGCCCTGACCACCTTGGTGACCTTCCATAGAACTTGCTCCAGTTTCTCAACAGCTGCTTTCAGTACTGCTTCAAATATGGATTAAAAAATGTGTACATTTGTAGGCGATCTATATTTCAGGTAATTTGCATGATGAGAAAAGGATTAAAACTGTGAAGAGGCATTTCCCCATTAGTGCAGAGTATAGTTGACTCACTTGATAGAGTAGCAGGTCAGATGGCCACCAAGCCCAACCTCATTTCATTTTTCTACTTCAGATATACCAGGTCCTCTATTGCTGAGCATTACCTCAGTAGGTTACTATCTTGAGCCATCAGAAACAATATCCTGACTGCTATATGGATGGAGCTGATCAAACTACTATTATTGATTTACATACACAACGAACAACAGTTACTTTGTATTGAATCAGAATTCAGGTCCATCTCACCCAATATCCTCTCTTAAACAATGTTCCCAAGCAGATGCTTAGGAAAGAGGTCAAGAATGGGGATGGGACATGGGAAATCCTTAAATCCTTTTGTATACCTTCCCTCCTTCCAACAGTTCATGGGTGAGGGTCTTACTGTAATAGAGTTAAGCTCCAGATCCTTGTGTTTGATAATCATCAGTAGGTTGTCTCAAACACTTATTTTTTTAAAAGGCCTCCACAATGCTCTCTGGCAACAAGTTCCAGCATTCGGTTGTGCCATGGGAAAAGCAACTCATTTTATCATGACGTGAAAAACAGCTTCCTTTTGTTGCTCTAAGTGTACTGTTTCTTCATTTGACTAGATATTCCCTGGTGCTGTGAGAAACAGTAAGCTCCCCATTCGCATATCTCCACATCATTAATGCTCTGATAATCTTTTCACATGTCTTTCCCTATTCTTCCTTATTCTCTCTTTTTTAAACCGAATTAAAAAATTGCTTGAGCTCCTCTCAGATGGAAGCTATGCTATAGGCTGGGTCACCCTTTTACCACCTTCTTTGCAGTTCTTTGTTTCAGTTACAGCTCTCCTAGATCTTTTTTGAGATACTTTGTCTGGAACTATATTCAGCTGTCACTGAAAGCCTAAAATTTAATTTCAGAGACTGTTCTTGTGGCAAGCTATCAAACTATAGTTTAATAGGTATCCATCGAAAGTGGGGCACATGCAAATTGTCTTCTGAGTCTCCCAAAATCAACCATCATGAAAAGATTGCCATCCAAACAATGAGACAGAAGCACATTTCCAGAACGGCCTCAAGGGCAGTATCCAAAGTATGTGGCACTTTAATATTATATTAGTTAGGTCATAGTGTGCCATCAGAAGCAACCAGGTCACCCTCTAGCACCATGCAATATCTTGCAAATCCTTTGTTTGGACAGGAAGGAAGCAAACTTGGGAACATGCCACACTCCTGAGACTGCTCTTCCAGTAAGGTGCACTTGGCTACTACGCAGAAGATCTCTGTTGGGTATGTATTTGTCATGATTATACATTATTAACCTGGAAGCAGGTTGCTATGTACCAATACTTCAGCAGAAAATGGATTGAGCCCTTTATTATTATCTGTCATAAACAGCACACAGTTAGAGGCCTGCACTGTATTTCACAAATTTGGCAAATAATACACTTCCATTCAGCTCATAAAGCCAAATGCTCTCTAAATAAGCAAAAGCAAACAAACAAAACCAACAACACACCCCCAATACAGCTTGTCCGTTACCACAACGAAATGAAATTAAAAATACTTTCATCCAAGTGAATAACAAATCACTTTTAAAGATAAAAATGTAAGTATTTTGCCAATTAAGTGTGCATGACCTTGTAACAAAAAAGTGCACATTAAAATAGTTTCAATAGAAAAGTGTGCCAGTCTACGACAGGTGGAATATAAATTTACCCCCCACAAAGGAGAGAATGATAATTTATATGAAGTGATAATCATAATTGCTAAAATATTGTAACCCAAGTTTGGGTTCCTGCATATGCCATTTGTGATCTCAGTGTTGCCAGCTTGAGAAGAGAGATTTAGTGTGATACAAATCTAGTCAACATATACACTGTGTGCTAGGGTCTCTTCCAGGATGTGATTTATTTCTCTTCTCAGGCAGGTGAATGTTAGACTCTTACTTCTGGTGACCCACAGCACGAGGGGGTCTGCAGAAGGGCAGGACCAGGGTAGTCTTGCATTTGATTATGATGGAGAATTAACCTCCTAATAATGTCTTTCCTGACTGCCTTCATCCAGCTTCTCTGAGGGCAGCACAGTCCTTTCACCTACCAGTGACACAGGTTACAGCATGTATACTCTTCTAGCTCAGATGTTCAACCATGAGCTGATAGGACTAAGCTTGAAATTCCTCCTAGCATTTTACTGCTTTTCTGTAAAAGGGATGAGCCAGGCAGTTCTGAGACAGGTGACCTTATTTTTTTCCTCTTAGGGGCTTGTACTTATACTTAAAGTGATGTGCAGGTTATGACATCTGTGTGGAGAGGACTGACATGGACAATTTATTCATATTTGGGAACAGGATGAATTTCATAATAACATAAAATTCCTAGAGGTAAAAATTAAAAAGCTTACAGCAAAGCATGGCAAATTAATTTTAATGTTAAAATACACCAGGCCCAGGTATTTTGAAGTTATTAATTTTTATTTGCTATAATGGCAGCAGCAGAAGCAGGAAGATGAAGTTGATAGTTTGTTTTCCTGTCATAGTGTGTATGAGAATGGCAGTAGATCCCAAAGACACCTGCAGACATTTTAAACCTGTGTATGATGGTCACGGACTCTCTGAAACCATCCATCTTTCAGATCTGTAAAAAATCAGCAGGGTTTAACACTGCCACCAAGTTTCCATTAAACATTCTTGCAGTAATTATGTCTGCACAAGTAAGAGCACCTCAAGCTGAGTGGTTAACCAATAACTGGAAAAGGAATGGATTGTATTCTCATTAAAAATATTTGAATGCTTGAAAACCAAGAAGACAGAGGAGTACACTGAGAGGAAATGACTGGCAGGGACATGAAAAGAAATACAGATCAAAGGCAGTAGCCCAAATATTTGCAGTAGTTTCCTTAGCTGTGGTCTAGACAGCTAGATCTACACAGTCATAAAACAAAGGGAGACTTGCTTTGGGGCAGAAAGTGAACAGCTCAGTTAATAAGGAAATATGATGTTGCGTAAGGAGTAGCTTCTTGAGCAGAGACACTAATAACGCAGATCTCTGGAAATATCCACTTGGGAAGTTTTACTCTTTGAACTCTGAACGTGCATCCTTGGAAGGTGGGGACGTGAATCCCTTCAGGCAGGGTAGCTGGAGGCTGCTGGGCAATGCCAAGGCTTTGGGACTGTTAACCTGGCAGGTCTGTATGTATTAGTTCTGCTGGGTGAGGCGGACCCAAGGCTTCCCCCTTCCCAGGTCAGAGGTCACTTTGATCGGGCTGGTTTTCACAAGTGGGAGACAGATTTGGCCTGAAAGTCACTCTCAGAGCTATTAACACGAAGTGGTAAAATGGTTTGCCTTTTTGCTGAGCCACATGAGGACCTGCTTGAAGGGGCACCTGATCAAATGAAGGTCTTTGTCTTTTGTACCTAACAATGAAGCCTGAGCAATATGTCTTAATCTTAAGAGAAGATACATGATTACGATGATCTCATGTCCTTACCTGATATTAGTAAGATTTTTTTTCCTGAGACTAAAGGATAAAGCAACCAGAGATTTCAAGCTGTCTCCATTAAATGATCTTTTTGTTGTTATTACTGCAAAAGAACAAGCTAGAATTGTGCAAATATGTTAATAAAAATTTCTAACTCAATTCTGCATCAGTTAGAGGGTCAGCTGTGAGCTATTTCCCAACAAAAAAACTGAAAAATTGTACTTTTGGGGCCAAATAAAGAAAAAGAAAAGAAATTAAGAGAGGTGATATTAGCTCATAGGATGATCCCCTTGAGGAAAAAAGTAATTAAATTTACTAGAAATGACAAAATAGATTCTGCTGGAGAATTTATTTAAATATAACTCTTTTCCACTGGGCATCAAAGAGTTATTGCCAAGGAGAGAGAAGAAGGAACCCAAATAATTAAAATTCAAAGTCAACAATATTTATCTCTACTGTTATATACCAAGCTGCCACATGAAATAAATTATTTTCAAAAAAACAAAGCTTCACGGTGCTTCATAGGAAACTGACATTCATATGGTGAATTCTGCCTTAATCCTGGGGCATTTAATAGCAAATAGCATAATTACACAGAGCAAAATCAGTAATATGCTTAATTCAGGAAAGAAAAATTCCTGTTGATGATGGTTTCTCAGATACATTTTATTTACATTTTAGAAAACATCTGTCCCTACTGGTATTAGAAGTTGTTAGCTACTGATTAACTATAACTTTCTGTTTGTGAAAAGCACATTCAGGATTCTGCTTAGGAGAATAATATCTCTGTTACAGCTTTCCTTTCATGATTTTCCTGTCTGTTTCACTAATAAATAGATTGTCATTGATAATGAACTGCTTTATCAAATGGCACAAAAAAATACAGTTACAGGCTTGCTCTGTATGTAGCTGATCTTGTTAACTTTTTTGACTCACAGGACTAATTTCCTCCTGATTTTTTCCTCTGATATGGAAATGTGGCAGTGTTTCACTTAAAATTTAATTTGAAGGGAGACAAAATCTGAAAACATGTCCCTAGATTTGTTATGTAATTAAGGTCAAAGGCAACTTAGATTTTTCTTCTAGATAATGCAACATTATCTTGTTTATTACAAAGTGGTACCTAGACAAAGAATTTGGAATAGCAGAGGTAGGATTCAATTGTCCCAGTACCAGGTATCTTGTGCTGGGTTGTCCTCAAGTATCCCACCTGGTTTTCAGCTGCCAGCATGGGAGTATGAAGGTCTTCCAAAGGTCCTTCCTCAGTCCGACTCTGCTATAACCTGCTTGAATGTGGACATCAAGAAGCCATCCCTAACACACCTAAACATCGGAAACTATGTGTAGGTGCCTAAACATGAACAAACTCCTACCACAATCTGTACATCTGAACCAACCTCAGGAGCTGGCTGGCTGCTGGGTGTCATTTAGGGTGATCTGATAAACTAGGCCTATGTTATGTAAAGGACTTTTATAATATCATGTGAAATGACCAGCAGCAGTTAGCAACATGTCATTTACCTATTGTAAATGTGTAAGTATTTTTTTCAGCCTTTTGGTTTTCACAGAGCTTCCTTCCCCTGCTCTGTATGGGCCTGCCTTTATGGACTCTGCTTGACTTTTCTGAGACTGACTTGTGTAGTGCTAGTGGTCATACATAAAATAAATATCCTTTCAACAACAAAATCACTTTAAACATAGAACGCTTTCCTGTTTGAAAAAAGAAGAAACTTCTCTTGTTTTTGCAAAGCCAATTTTTGTTTTATAAGGCCAAGTTTACAGCTGGTTCACAGCAAAGACTCTAGGGACATTGTAGCACTTATTCATAAGTATTTAATACCTAGTTTGTCTATTTGAAAGTAAATTATCCTTGGAGCCTACTCCGCAAATCTTCTGAGAATTCCAATCCCATAATGATTAGGTAGAGAAATAGTGTAATTTAGTTTAAAACCTTCATTCCTTACATAATCTTTTTTTTTTTTCTTTTTTTTAATTTTCAGTAAGAAAAAATGTAATTTTTGACTCTTTACATTATCATTCTATATGCAAAGTTATTTTGTATTGTACCTTGCTACTAAATTCTCTTTCCTTTACTGTAACTGTGGGCCTCACAACTTCTTCCCAAACCAATCCATCTGTTCTTCTTGCCCAGTTGCTACTCAGATGCAAAGCCAGACACATAAAAGTCTTTGGAGTCTCATTTGGCTTTAGCTTTATTTTTGTGCCAACCAAGGCACTTATATAGGGCAGTGTGCCTCACAATGCCACAAGGGTAGCTGAGATCTACCTCTGCAGGACAACTCTGTCCTGTGACAGCAGCTTCACCCTCTGTTTAGCAAGAGTGAGATGCTTATAGACATATTTGTTTATTGCTTTGTTTCTGAAACGAATCTTTTCTTTTTTTTTTTTCCTTCTTTGTCTTTCGTTAGGGTTACAGTCCAATGTCTATGCCACTGACTAGGTTCTGGCCTGAGGTTCAGCTAACTGAACAAGATGTTCAGTGAAAAACTAGCAGATATGAGGAACTGCTGGATGTGCTGGATACCTGTGTGAGAAACCGAGAGAAGACAGTGCTGTGAGCACTGGCTGGATTTCACACATTGTGAAGGAGGAGTTCTATGAGATGGCCAGGCTTCACAGATAACTGGAGGGGAGCAAAATCTTCCAAAGCCTAGTAGTACCTGGACAGCTGAAACAGTGATACACTGCAGGGCCGGGGTTATCCAGGTAACAGTAATATCAGAAATACTTAATGTGTGTATGGAGATAGCAGAACTGAGACCAGTGGAGAAAATGTTACTAGGGCAGGTTGTTTATTTGGAAAGAGGCAGAGAAAAGGAGGAATAAGAATGCAAAGGAGGTTCGAGAACTGGGAGAAATGATAGTGAGGTACATATACCATGTATGCCTGGTGCTGTCCAGGGCTTGATCACTGCAGCTGCAGGAAAACAATAAACCATGCTCAGGCCATGCCACATGAGTGAAACCTGCTTCCACAGTGAGAAGAACACAGGGAGGCAGGCTGCTTACTCTGAATAACTGAAGAAAACCCAGAGATGGACCATCTGGTCTGTATGTCACTGTGTCAGTACCTATTCAAGGTCTGACAGCACTGGCAATTATCCACCATTTCATAACATTTTTATCTGAAAAGGTGTGACAATAAAGAGGATCTACTGATGGTATGAATGCCTTCCAATTACTGCTAAAATCATGCAGGTGAGACTCTGGCTTACAATCAAGGTTATGATGTGAATAGAGTGGCAACAGGAGACTTTTGCTAATGCGTAGCTCCAAGTTCTGGTTTTGGCAGTAGCACGCCCCTGGGATTTCTGTGCTAAGGCTGTTTGTTTGCTCTCTGGCGAGGTTGTGGTGAAGGCGATTGTGGCTATGAACAAATCTAAGAGGAGATCCTTCTGTCCCCTTCTCTGCAAAGATTGTGTGGTTGCACTCCCAGGCTCCACCCTATGCAGCATTAGAAATCTGAGCATTAAATTGTTTTTTTTGGGGTGAGATGGTGAAGGATAGTAATGAGGGAGAGTGGAAGATGAACACTGGAGGCTATCACACACGTCTGTAGGTAAGGTTAAACTCTTCTGTCAGGTAAAGAGGTGTTTTAGAAAGACCAAACATGGATTCCTGGTCCATTCAGTAGCCCCACAGCCAGTAACAGTGACCAGCAGATGTGACAGCGGTGCGAACAGGAATAACCTCTGCTTGTGGTCATTGACAGCTGTGCTGAAAGAAGTGGTAAAATGAACAAAATGTGGAGTGGCACATACAATCAGAAGCTAAGAACTGTAAAGTATTCTTACAGGAAGCCCATAAAGGTTACCTACTAATGGACAGGCATCTTAAATGCTATAGAAACTTAACGATGGTAGAATGCTGGAGTTTGGGTTTTGAACAATAATAGGAAAAAAAAGAAACAGTAATTAAATTTTTATTTTTTTAATATTTTTTTTTGGGGGGGGGAAGAAAACTTAACATTACCTCACAACAATGCAGTTGTTTCTACTCCAGTATTGATTAAAAAGTGTTGAACAGAGGTTACTGTATTTGGGTACTTTTGTATATGAAAATATTGATATTTAGTGTTCTTAGATAACTGACTGAAGATCTCTCTAGGCCATTAATATTAATTAATTAATATAATGAAACAGTATACAAGTTTTAGAAGTTTGAAAGAAGTCAGGAGCAACATTTATGGGGAAAGTAAAAAAAAAAGAATTGCTACCTTAAGTGAAAAAAACAGCTCACATCTTGAACACTAATGTGTGGCAGGTAATCAAATACGTTTGTCTGTGTCCAAAATTGAACTTTTCAGCTTTCAGGCAGAAGCCTGTTACTTGGCCACTGCAGCTGGTACAGGCTAGTTGTAAATGCTGATGATAGCTGGACTAAACAGAAGTGGCATGTCCCAAATCCTCCCGATAGTAAGGAAACATGAAACAGACCCACTTAGTTAGGGGGCTGATCACACATTCTGCCTAGACTACTTGACATATAGACTGTTTAGACAGTGAAAAAACGGGATTAGGATGCTGTGAAGAAGAAATTGTGCTGAAAAGAAGGGTTTCCAGGAAAAAAATGCTCTTGGAGAGAAGGGGACCTAAAAGCAGGTGGTGAAGATCCTGGAAGTGAGGAAAAATCCAGAGATGGGATAGCTACATAAAGACAAATGTTGGGGGACACCCAGGAACCTGGAAGTAGTTAAGTGTGAGCAGCAGTGCGGTGAGAACCGGCTTGATTTTCTGCCTCACCTTCGCAGACCGGCAGCAATCTTCCTGACGGGAAAGGAAGTCAATACCTAGCAAAAGGCTGTGGGATCAAGTGAGTGCAGTGCGTGCGTGAGATAGCTAATGAAGCAGGTCAAAAGCTCTAATCTCAGAGGTTCTTAATGAACTCCAGTATCCAGATTCACTGTGGGTTGTCATTTATTTTGTACTGCCTGTGACAATGACCCAAGCTGTTATATGTCTGTTCCCATGATAACTTCCCCAGGAAAGAATATAAAATGACTGATAAAGGATTCAAATCCTTAAACTATGATAGGGCCATAATATAATCAATTTATATTAAAACAGTTTATGGAAAATAGTTTTTGTCAAACAAATTTGGTATCTATTGATAAAAGTATTAGAGTCAATGTAATATAATCCTTTATTGGTTTTGACTTAGTGCCACCTGACATTTTGATTTAAAAAAATAGTGATAATCAACCAGACATACTTGTAATCATCACATGGGTGGGTTTCTAGTGGAACTCTGTGGAAATCAACTTTTGCCCTGTGCTGTTTAACATTTTTTCATCTGTATCCTGGAAGAAAAAAAAATTAAATCTTAGTTTCAGTGGGTAGACGACAAAACACTTGAAGGTGTGATAAATAATAAAAAAGACAGGTGTTCTGCAGCCTCTGAAAGAGGAGTACAAGAAAACATCATGAAAGGATAATAACATACCAATTAAGATGGGTAGGGTGCTGCGATGGACACATAGGCATCTTACCTTCCTTTTGTACTTGGTAGAGAGAAATAGACATTTCTAGATTATGACTCATCCTACAGTAAAAGTAAAGTAGTCAACAGTATGGATATTATGGGTACCTGGTTTTTCCCCTTAATCATAACGGGAGCCAAAGTCAATTAACTTGGGTGTAGGTATTTCTACTGTAAAGATCTGCAGTTATGTGTAATAAATCAATCTGCCTGCTGCCACATCAAAAATGTATGTGTGTGTTGGGTCAATGACTGCATGGGTGGAAATATTCAGGAAGATATAACTTTCTCAGTGGGAGCAGATTCACTTGGCGTATTCTTGGGAATATAGATATTAACTGAAGGATTTTGTGTTACTCCTGTCAGACTTACCACAGTTGTTTTTTACACAAGTTTCAAAGCCAGGAAAGTTGAGTAAAAACTTCTGGGATAACAAAACTGTCTTTGTGGTAAAGAGAAGCGCTCCTGAGAAACTGTGTGTGAACACTATTTCTCAGACCATAGCATAAGATGAATTTATCTAGAAATCTTTATAAGACACATTTATTTTGACCGTAAATTATTTTTTCTTGCATTATGTTATTTCTCTTTGTTGAAAACAAGTTTTATTTTCTGTCATTCCACAAATGCAAGTGGGACAACCAAGCAGCTGTTAAACTTTCAGAAATCTTTCTTCCTCTATATTTCCTTGTTCTGAAGAACATTATTCTGTATTCAGGCTTGGGCTACTCAGTGCCCCACACATACGTGATTTGCACTGCACTCGGTATTGTTGTTATAAGGAACCTGAAATAGAATCCAAGACTAAAGATGCAGAATTTAAACAAAGCATTACGATGCCTGCCCTTCGACTTTTTCTATTGATCTCAGGTCCTTGTCATGTACCAGGTCTATATTTGGGCCATGGCATATTGAAAAAGATGGTGTTTGGATTCCAATGAGAGCTGCAGAAGGAGCACTTGGTGCCATGAACAGATACAACTATACAACTTTTCTCTCAAGGGCTTTGAGATGAAGCTCACTAAGTTATGCAACACAGACTAGAGATAGAGGAATCTACTACTAGATTCTATAATCCTCTGCTACAGAGATAATAGGGGAACATATTTGCAATCCCATCCAGCTCAGATATATATTAGATGATTGTCCTCTATATGTGTGTTCTTTTCTGCAAATTGAAATCTCCTTCTGAGAGAGGCATCTTGGCTCCCGTGAAAAGTATTTCCAGCACAGTCTTCCTCACCGTGAGTCTATCTTCTGTTTGCTCCTGTGATTAAAAGATATGGAATATCCTATTAATGGTGCAAATGCTCTTCTGCTATCCTAATTATTCTCTTAGCTGTTAATGATAAGAAGAAAAGCAATTTTAGAGGTCAGATAGCACTGGAGGAACATGCAGTTCCTGCTCTGTGCTTGTACGTTCTTTTTTCATTAAATATTTCAGGTGCAGCTCTGAAAAGCAATAAACACATAGGAGGGAAACCACCTGAAGTATATGAGAATCTGAAAATTACACTGGCAAAATAATAATGAAAGGAGGTATAAGTGAAGAATATGCCATTAAAAAAAATGTAATGGTACTTCTGTTACTTTTTTATCCAACCTTTTTTCTATTTTATTTGAAAAGGGAGGTCTATGTACCTGGAATTTAAAGGTGCACATGTTTGTTGGGATAGGTGGCAAGGAACACTGCAGCAATTGTAAGCAAATCATTGTAGTTGCTTTGCCCGTACAGAATATTCAAGCTAGCACAGCTCCAAAAAAAGCACAAGTAGAGGTTTGCTCCTCTGTAAAGCAATCCACAGGAATGTAATGTCCCTGTGCTGGCTGCCAGGTGCCCATCAAGCAACTCTATCACTCCCCCTCCTCAACAGTATAGGGGCAGAAAAGCTTGTGGGTCGAGATAAGGAAAGGGAGATTACTCAACAGTTACCATGATGAGCAAAACAGACGTGACTTGGGGAAATTAATTGAATTGACAATTAATCAGAGTAGGATAATAAGAAATTAGAATAAATCTAAAAAAGCCCACCTTTCTTCCCAGCCCTCCAGTCTTCCCAGGCTCAACTTTGCTCCCCACTTCTCTACCTCCTTCCACCAAGCAGTGCAGAGAAACAGGGAATGGGGGTTGCAGTCAGTTCATAACATTTTTTTTCTGCTGTTCCTTCCTCTTCACACTCTTCCCTTACTCCACTTCTCACTTACTTCCCACAGGACACAGTCCTTCATGAACTTCTCCAACACAGGTCCTTCCTGTGGCCTGCAGTTCTTCAAGAACCGCTCCAGCATAGGTCCTTTCCATGAGATATAATCCTTCAGGAGTGAACTGCTCCAGCATGGGTCCTCTGTGGGGCCACAGGTCCTAATGTCAGACAGGCTCTCCATGGGCTGCAGCTTTCTTCAGGTCACATCCACCTGCTTCAGTGTGGGATCCTCCATGGGCTGCAGTGTGGAGCTCCAGAAGCAACTGCTGTCCTGTCTAGGAAGAAGAGGGCAGCTCTTGCTGCATTGCAGGTATGGGCCAGAGTTGTGCTTGACTCCAGACCCACCTTTCATCAACAGGTGCAGGGCTGCTCTCCAGCGACTTTACAACAGTTTACAGTACACAGCAGGACAGAGAAATCTGGGTTCATATCACCTAGTAGTTACCTACATGCCCCTGTGCACTGCATCTGTCTTAAAGGCAAAGTTCAACCCTTAATGTTAGGTAGAAGAAGTGGGTGGGCACTAAAACGATGAGAAAATCAAGCAGGATCTGGAGACAGCTTGAGAGTGGGCTGTCCTCATGTGCCTGCACGGTGGTGTGGGGCTGTGCAGCAGGGACTTGCCTCACTAGAGCAAGTGATGTGTGTAGGCAAGGCATGGGGCAGGGATCACACCCTAACTAAAATTACTACCAGAGAATAGCCATAGTTTCCCAGCAGAAAAGAAATCTTGAGAGATAAAGACCCCTGAAAAAACCACAGAGTTTTTCACAGCATAGAATTGGGAGCTATTTTGATAAACGGTTTTCATTTTTATGTCTTCACGCTGAAGGTCAAGAGATTTCACAGCCTGATATAAAGACTTGTGCTGCTCCTTTTCTCTGACCAGCTCCTTATTTGTTTACTTTTAACCTTTTCTCTCTTTATAAAGAAGCATCACTAATGCATTTATAAACTCTGGATGTGAGGTCCCTGCAGGAATCAATGTACCTAATTCAATTTTTCCAGGCAATTCTTGGATAGTTCTTAATGGGAGGTTGTGCAGGTGAAGAAATGATGGTGCTGGAGGTATTTTACAAAGGGAAGTCTTTGGCCTAGGACTTTGATTAGATGCCTTACTGAGGCAGATGCCTTTCTCCAATACTAAGGAAACAAACTTACTGTCTTTAGATAACAATAAATGTACAAAAATATATCTACAAGTGAATTAATATTTACAGTTATGTCATTTTAACAGGAACATTCTTTTCATCTGAGTCAATTAAAATATCTCATCTTACTCCAGGTCATCTCTTAGTCTCAGTATATGAATAATTACTCCAGACAGTTTCTGAAGAAAACAAAAAGAAAAAAAAACCAAAAAAAGGATATTATTGAACAGCTGCCAAAAATTTAGAAATGTAGCCAACTCTTAACACTTTCTAAAGTATTAAAAGGTCAAACCTGATTTAGTAGCACATTGCTTCATTTCACGGGGGTTTGTATTGATTCATTTAGGGAAGGACAGAAATAGACTATAACAACTGCTGGTATCAAAAGTAAAGTGCATTAAAGTAAAATGTAAAGGCCACTTAACACTTACTTCTGTGTCTGAGCTTTCCCACACATCACAGCTAAACACTTGGGGTAGGTGATCTTTGCAGCAGAAGAAATTTCCAGAATGTTTTGAAGGAAGAATCAAGGTGTTTGATCAGGAAAATGGAATATCCTTTACCTTCAAGCTACTTTGTGGATTTTAATTTCCCTTCAATTCTGTATATCTGTGGGACCTCCCTTACTAAACTTACAAGTGAGGCTCTTGGGAGGGAATGAAAAGCCTTGTGAGGCTTCTCACTGTTCTGCTGATTCTCCTTCAAATGTTCATTTGTTCAATGGTCTGTTTCTTTTGGAACAGTTTTGTGACCAGCCCTGAGTATGTATCTCCTTTGCAGCCTTTGCTCTAGAATAGAAGATATGTTGTTTTTATTCTGTTGGTAAAAAACTATACAAATCAAGTGTACAGACTTCCAAAGTTTAGAATACTGACTTTTTTTCCCCATTTAGTATTCTTTATCTAAAATCAAAGTCTTGTAATAGTTTTATAACATTATTTGAGATTTATGTTATTTATTCTTTTTGTTGCAATTGTTACTGTCAGTGTGGGCTCATTGAAAATTACTAATGAAACATTTTCATCATAGAACACTGAGCTTGATTTTTTGGGAATTTTTTTTGAGGAGTGGGGATTGCAGGGGACAATCATTCTCAGAATAATTCTTCTACTGGGAACACAGAAGTGATACAAATATTCTACATTTCCTGGCCTGAGATTAATGTTTGATTTTAAAGCAATATCAGTATTTGTATCTTCTTGACTGAACATGATGCTACTGTAGGAATTAAGTAGAGTGACCTGTGGGAGAAGTAAACTAGCTGGCCAATGGACTGGAGGCACAGTTTAGCTAAAGCAGCACTCTATACAGCTCACTTGAAGCTCAGATGAGGAAGGAGATTTCAACCTGCCCAAAAATGGCGTAGTGTCAGTACTGAAAACACTCCTCTTTGGAAAATATTGTAATTCAATATTTAGCTACAATTATGTAAATTTTAACATATGTTTTAATCATATATTTTACTTTTTGCCTTTTTTTCAAGCCAAAAACCCCAGAGGTCTTAATGTCAGATCTTCTCTTGAGAAAGACTTTTTCACTTTCAATAGAATATATTATTACTCAATCAAATTCTGGGCCATTTCTGGATGTGTAACAAAGGATTGACTCTTCCCTGAGGATCTCATGGACTAGAAGTAGACAGGTTTGTGGAGAGAGGCCTGATAAGAAGAAATGATGAGGTGGCTCTCTGTGCTAATGAAAAAGTTTACCTCTTCTTTGTATACAGGGACAGAATAAGTAAAAAGAAGCCAATGGATTCATAGCTTAGAATTTTTAAAGTTGTTGCTTTGTATTCAAGACTGTAATGTAAATTACATGATTTGTTCAGTGTGGTTATAAGAATCAGTCCTTTTTTTTTTTTTTTTTTTGTGAGAGGCCGATTAAACTGAATGGTTTCATTTGCCCTTAGCAATGGCTGTAATGAACAATAATAGGATGGGCTGGGTTTGCTGTAGCTGATGTTGGTTTGTTTGGGTTTTTTTTAAAATTCATTTTGTGACAAATGGCTTTGCTTGAAAAGCGTGCCTTGTTTGGATTGATTTGTGTCCTGACTGAGTACGTTAGGACGTGTTGATACTTATCTGTGTGGTTCTCATGCTAATTAAATTGACTTTACGAAACCATACAAATGTCTCCCATTATTTTCTTTTCTCTTACCTTGTGTCAATATGTTTCTATAATAAATCAGAAAATCTTTATTCAGCAGGCAGATAGTATTTGAGAAGCACAAAAGATGCATCCATTTTGATGGGGTTTACTTTTTTCAGAGACTAGCTTGCAAAGACAGAGAAGTAACAGGAAAGAAAAGCTTTCCTATGCCAATTTCTTTGCTTCATACACCATGAAAGGAAAGATAAACTGATGGGTTGCTTATTCATAAATTGAAAAGGTAGATTCATATGACAGCTTAAATGAGGTCTGGCAAAATCCACTTTTAAGCTTGGGTTTGTTCTTTGTGAGAGCATTTTGACTAATCAAACAGAGGTGGCTGTATAATGAATAATTCATGGCCACAGTGCCTATAAAGAAGCAGGCTGTAAATACCTGCAGAGGGACTCCATTGGCACCATAATTAGCAACTGGCATTGTCTGGTTGATGATGTCACTATTGCTGTGATATGTATTTATAACATAACCTGCTGGTGAAGTTGTCTGCATGTAATATTTCCCCCCACTGGTGGCATGCACATTTTTACACACACAAATGAGAGCTGGGGGCATTCCACCCTTCCCTCCCAGCTAACCCCTAGCTGCACCTCCCTTTGCCTCTGAGCATCCCTTGCCATCCTGCATCTTTTCTTTTTTCTTTCACTTGCCATGATCTTGCTTCCCACCTCCTGCTAACACCATCAAGGGAGCCATCACTGTTGCTCTTCCCACATGCAGTGAGTATGGGACCTACAGGGAAGATCAGTGCTCTGCTAGGCACAGCCCTTTCCCAAATGTCCCATGAGTGAGTGAACAAGACAGTGCTGTATACCTTCAGAGATACACGTCCTGCATGGTACGAAGGTGACAGGGCATCACGGAGGCAGTCAGGACCCCTTGTGCTTCAAGGGACAGCTTTCTGGGGCTGTTGTTCTGGGGCGTGATTATGGCATCTTTGACACATGCCAAAGTTAATCGAGATTTTTTTTTTAACTGCTGTTTATCACTGAAACCCTAGCTGTTAGCAGAAAGGCACTGACAGTCTAGCAGGGCAAGGAGGAAATCTCTCATCAGAGCTAGGAGTAAAGACAGGGAAGTAAAGACAGGGGGAGGACACGCATCCTCCAATAAGGCAGCATTCATCAGAGATCCAGCAGACATAGATCAAGTAGCTGCAGAAAATACAGCAGAGATTAGGACAAGTATTATATTTTCCAGGGAACTGGATAATCTGGACAACACCCCTCCCCCCATAAAAAGACCAAAACAAAAAACCCACAACAGAAAGTTGTTTTTTTAATTCATTCTGAACATGTGACAGAAAAATTGCTCTTGTCCCATTCTGGAAGGTTGCATATGAGACCATCACACTAGTGACTGAATGGCTCTGTCCTTTGCCTCCTCTCCGTGATGCAGTATATTCCCATCATCCCAGTGATGTCCTCTGAGGATGCTGGTCCACACCTCTGTGCTGTCAGCTAGGTGTGGTAGATTTGGTCATTGTGAGAGTCCTTGTTTGTACCACCACTAATGAACTAGACAGGGTGCTGGTCTGCAGGATCCAAAGGATGGATGTCTCTGTCTTTAGAATTAAAAAAAGCTCAGCAGTAGTCATGCTCCCTAATACAAAGTGAAAAACATGGGAAAGTTATTTTTGTAAATAAACATGAATAAACACAATCACAAATAATTATTTTCATTTCAACATGTGTATATATCTATTTACCTTTATATATACACAAAGGTAAGTGCAACCTCTGAATTCTTCAGGTGTAATTTTTAAAATCTATCCAGGGAATGTAACATTGGGGGTTGTATATATCTGTTTCATATGACTGGAATCAAAATTCAGAGATACCCTTGCTTCTGTAGAAAGCCACACATAAGGAGGCATATGGCTGCAGCATGTTTTAATGATGAGCCCTGTTGGGTTGTTAAGAAATCTTGCTATGATCACTTACAGTGAAGAAAGCCTGTGGGCTGGGAAGAACCTTGTGGTTCCTCTCAGAACGTGGGATTACAGTTGTAAGTCAGTAGGCATACATGCTAAGAGACTTAAGGGTTTTTCTAACCACTGGACTAAGGTGAGGGGAAACAATTACTCCCTCCTTCCCGCTGTGTGCCTGCCCAGTAACATGTCTGATTAATCCGCTCAAAATACCCTCAATCACAATTTCTTTAGGTGCAATGCAAAAATCATTGGTCAAATTTTTAGTGCCAACTTTTTTTGGATTATTTTATTTTTTGATGTGCCACATTGCTGATTTTACTTGTAACATAGGTGGATGAGCGCAATATTAGCTCTCTAGTTTTAACAGAGTCACGGTAATTTGTGAACCAGCAATTTCTTTTCTCTGAATCTCAGAGGTCTTTATATGGCAGTGAATTGTGCTGTAGCAATCTTATTCAAGGTAGTATCCTGGTCATTATGTGCTCAATGATCTCTTCCATAGGTGTTTAGGTTTGTATTAGTGCTGGTTAGTCTGTGATGTGTGCTAATTTAGAGGTGTAAATATTGTCCAGGGTCTATGTTTTAATTGAATGGCACTCTGGGGCTGAGCTTACATTCTTTCAGTCCCAAAGTGAGAAAGCTCTCCACAGAGCTACAATAACACACAGGCAAGTGTCAGTTTGATAAAGCAGCCTGAGTAATATCTCTCTGTTCAGCAAATCTGTTTTTTATAGACTAAGACTCAGGTGTGTATTTATTCCTGGAAAGGAAAGTCAGTTGCAAAGAGAGAAGAAAAGAAACCTGTTCCTTTGCCAATCATTCTGGTATTTCCAGAGATGAACATTTTGAATAATTACAAGCCAGGGAGCCAGGTTATAGCAGGTCCTTGTTTAAGGGTTTTGAAGGGGTACAAGACTTGCCTTTTGTGTCAACAGCTCTTTTGTGTTGGGCCAGTGGAACACCCTGCCTGGACTTGCCGTGACTGTCAGAATCTGCAGATACGAATGCAACAAATCCTTTCCAGACTGAAGGAGAGGGTAAAATTTGTGTCTCATAGAAATTTCACAGGTTACAGAACTGAGTGCAGCTTTGATTTGCATGGGGCAGTGCTGAAGTGCTATGGACTGTCCCTCTGCCGTGCTGTGTAAGTGTCATGCCTGGTGACATGGAAGAGTGGCTACCTGCAGGGACCAGCTACCTTAGTCCTACATACAATGACACCTCTGGCTAATAATGACTCCAGCACATAATTGTTGCTAATCATTTACCATGAACTTTCCTTCTGTGATTAAAAAGCCTTTTAGGGGTTTTCTGAAAAGTTTTACTTTATGGTTTATATCATCTTGACAAAGGATCACAAGGAAGAGGTGGTGGGACCAGGAAATACTCCCTGGCTGCTGAAGAGTGACCTGCATTTCCACAGGGCCTGGGGAATCCAGAAACTGGTGCAGGAGCTCCCAAGACAGAGATCAATCTTCCTCCAAAAACAGCAATGCTGTTACAGGGTCTGAAAGCCTGCACCACCACTTTTTAAAAGGAATAATCTCATTAAGTGGTCACAGAACCAGGTATTATCAAGAACTGGAGGAGCTGATATTTTAGTCGAAGAGGGGGTTTGAGAGTCATGGCCTCTGCAGGCTGAGCATTTGCTTTCATTTTCTTTGCCAGCTGAAGCTCAGGAAGTGCCTGTGTGTTGTACAGGGGCACCATACTGCAGAGTGCTGTGGGAGGCCTGAGTGCAGGTGTGGGAGGGACCACTGGTCTCTGCTGAGATACTAATGGTTGAATAGCTGAGCTACAGGCAGCCCTTCCGCTTGCACGAGTCACTGGACTGCAAAATCAGAGAGTATCTGCACAAATGAATGTCTTTTCCAACCTAAATGATTCTGTGATTCTGTGATTGCATCTGGCTCTTGTACCCATCGTGGAGGAGCTGTGTATTACCATTCTGTGGGCTGAATGATATCTAAGTCCAAGACTTAACAATAAGGCAATTCAAGTGTTTGTATATATATTTTTATGGCAGTAGTAAATGATTCTAACAGTTTAAGTAAAGCAAGAATGAAGTGCTAAAAACAAACCAAAACAAGAAGCAGATTATCTATAAAGATAATGAATTCTGTTTTTTGCAGGGTACTGTGGCTAACAAAAATGAATAACGAATTCGAGAGGGGATTAATTATATAGACAGGAAACAGGGCTTCCCAAAATATCACATTTTTCCCATTATAAGAAAATACAATAATATAATCTATTTAAAGAATACTTTTTTTTTAACGAATATTATTTTTATCTCTGCCTCAATATTTTAACAGTTACTGCAAAACTGAATATTGTTGTTTATTTATCTTATACAGTGTAAATACTTTCCTGCTTCTATAAAAAAAAGTATAGCAAAAGATAAAAAAATATACCTTTCTAGATTTAAAAAAACCCTCTCAAATTACCAGGGCTAAATGAACTTTGCCTCTGTGGAGATTCAAAGATAATGTGAAATAAGTAGGACTCATCTGAGGAACATCACAGCTTTTGATAAAGACAAAATAAGTTTATGCAGGGTAAAAGTGAGGATTTCCTATATATCTACTCTTCCTTTCACCCATTCTTCCCCCGCCCTTTCACTTTTGGTCTATCATTGGTCAGAAGGAGTGATTACCAGAAAGGAAAAAAAAAAAAATCTTCTAAATTTCAAGTTCAGGTTAGCACAGGGGTCTGGAATGTTAATTAAAGAGGTCAACTATCTCAAGTTAATATTATATTAATCGCATAGGAAAGAAATGAAGTTATCAAGGTAATGCTGAGCTAGTGCTTTAAAAAGTGAAATGTGGATGAGCAATGGTGATAGGGTGGATACAGACAGTAATATGTGTTAACATATTACTAACTCTTCACATAGATTCAAACAACTTTAAATAGCAAGTTGCTTTAATATTCAATTCTTCATCTTGCATTAATGTATTTGCATACTCATTTGGTGATTTCCTGTTTGAAAGAGATTTACTTAGTTTTTGGAGAAAAAGGCTGTTTTAACTGTTTAACAGTACCATCTTTTGCAACAATTCATATATGTGAAATTAAAATGTTTACCAGCACCCAAGTAGTCTGATCAATTTATTTTTGTTTGTCTAATGTGTTTCACACCTTTCAGTTAAATTTGGATGCATATTTAAAGCACTGGTTGTGCCAAACTACTTGTTTGCTGGTGACATTGCTTCATTTATTTCTTTACTCTTTTCCTAACCAAAAGGTGAGAAAGTAATTTGGCAGATGTTTTTCTGTCTCTGTTGAATACATGGTTTCTAACATAAAAGACTTTGCAAATAATATTTTTATTAAGATATAGTTTGACTGTACATTCCAAAGGTATTAGTAACTTTATCTGTATTAAACACTGATGAGACCTAAGAAATACTTTTTTTCCTTTTTTTTGGAAGGAAACTGAAACATCAGAGAAAATGAAATATTATCCTGGATCTACAGCTTGCAATTTAGGCTGTAAATGTGGCTTGGGGCCATGTGAATAGATGCCATTATGGGACTGAAGGTCATAGTTTCTGGAAGAAGATTCTGACAAGATAAGGGAAGATGCACATGGCAATATTTTATCCTGTCAGACTTTGAACTGCTGATGAGACAAAATGTACTATTTAAAAAAAAAAAAACCTAATTGAACTAGGAGCTTTTTTTCTGAATTGAATGGAACTTTATTTCAGTGAACGCTGATGAAACGTTGTGGTTGTCTGATCTATTCAGTGTTTTAATATCCTATTTTAAAATGTTTTGTAAGTTCTTCTCTAAAGTTCTGAAGTCACAAACTTCAGAAAGCCTTAACCCAAGAAGCTTTCCTTCCTTAATTCCACAAGACAAATTTTATTAGTAATTATTTAAAAAAATCCCTAAAAAGATCAAAATGGAATTATTGTTTTGATGTTTTAACAGTAGCAGTCTTTTTAAAAAAAAACCCCGAACTTATTTACTAAGTGTTTCGGCAGAGCTAGATCCTGGTTTTGAAAACCATTTTTAGTATGCAGAAAATTGATCTGATCCTTGGAATTTATCTATGGGTTTTACCTCCTGACTTGTCTGACTTTCTTTCTGACAATTATGGTATCATTTATCTATTTTTTATATTATTTAATGTGTGGTATAGTACTTTTAAAATGGATGCATAAAGCCTCAAAGAGGTGTACAAAATTTTCTGCGAAAAATTACCAGCTCAAATGGTGTTGACTGGTTTGAGATTATATGCTTTAGATGGTGTAAATCAAAGTACTTACTTACTTACATCAAGTAAGGCTTTTCTTTTGATTCATTTATTCTGTTCATGCAGATTTTCTGTTAACAGTTTTCCTGGGAGATAGCTACTTTCCTTCCATTTCCATCTATCTGGGGATTTCAAATCCTACCTTTCCCAGTCTCTTCAGAAAAATCAGCACAGGCAATTTGTTATAGAAGGTGTGACATGCATCTTACATAAGGGAGATGTTTGCTTTCTCAGAGAAGTGGAACTTGATCACAAACAAAATGTATTTGCAATTACTGCTGAAATTTATTAATCTGCTAAAATGTGATGTTTTACAGGATAGACCAAAAGACTTTTGGAGAAGCAACACCAGTATCTTAGTGCCAGCTCTGATTTTTAGAAACAAGTCAGACCGAAGTCTCCATGATCTAGTCTCAGTCTGCAGAAATTATTCCACTGATGTCAGTGCTAAAATACAGACTTCAGTGGGTCCAGAATTATTCCTTTTGTATCCTTTCTATCAACACATCAATAACCTGATAATGTTAGATAGATGATTTGAATAGGCAGTCATGTCATAGATGGAGTTGTGCAAAGTATATATTATTAAGTAGGTGTACAATAGCATTTCACTGACTTTAAAATCCTTAAATTGCCTAACAATCTTTGAAGCAGGGCACAGATTTTTAATCTTCTCACCAGCCATACTGAGAAACAGAGGGCAAACACTAAAGCCAACAAAGGTCCAGTAAAAAAAAAAAATGTTAAAAGTAAATGTCATTTCTTCTAACATCATATGATGCCCCCTCTCTTCTGGGTAGCCACTCAGCTTGACCAGCAGCAAAGCAGACTTAAATTGGAAAAAAAATTTTATTTCTTAAAACTTTCTCCTGAACTCGTTTCCCTTTTACATTCCACGTACGTTTGTGTTCCACTCAAATACACTCATATCTATTGCGCACTCTTTCCTATGTACTCATTTCTCACTTCAGTGCTGTCAGGAGGCAATGCTAATTTACTACTATTTCTTTGTAATTATTCCTCCCTGATTGATATTACTTATTATCAAAATGTTCAGAATGACTTCTTTCCTCGTTTCAGCTGAGAGACACAATCAAATACAATTGATAGGAGAAATTAGCTCTCTTCTTGATTGGCAAAATATTGCAATCCTGAAATTTAAATTTTGCTTACCAATTAAAATTCATTTCACAAGAGATAAAAAGTATATTTCTGAGTATATTCAGCTCACAGTAGTGTCACATACTGGGTTATCTGAAAGTGCTTTAATGAGTGAGAAATAGAGATGGTAAGGTCATTCAATTCAGGACAGACAATGTAGATCAGACAGGCATAATACCTTCACTGAACAGCTTTGCAGAGCTGTTTATTAGGAGATTTGTGCAAGGTATGAAAAGGAAAATCCCACAGGAATCACTGCCATAGTAGTAAATTGGCTGAATACAAAACCTGTTCAAGTCAATGGAAGTGTTTCCATTCAGTCCAAATCTTGTGTAAATCTTGAGGGTTATTTTGTACATTTTCTTTCTTATCCAGCAATTTGTTAGGCAAGACAAAGTATTTCAGTTGTCCTCATTAATCTTTGAGGCTACTTATTCAAATTTTGCGATGTTATCACTCCCTCCCCTGAGACAGTATCCTATGTCATTAGTAAGAAATTAATGACTATGTCATTGGCTCTAGCTGAAGAGAAAAAAAGCTGTATCTCCATCTGGGTGGTCACTGAAAAGAAATGGATTTCAGAAAACTTATATGAGAATAGAATCATGACAATAAAACATACTATCTTTGATTATCTGTGCTTACCTTACTTTCAATGTGTTTTGAAACATAACTACTTGCTCTTCTATAAAACATATCTTATAAAAGCACACATTAGCTCTGAAGGTAATAGAAGTCTGATTTTGCAAGATGATAGATGTAGCTTCAGGAGCTGAGATACAATGGGAAGAGTGCTGGGAGAGACATCTAGCACCAGTCACCACAGGGAGGAGACCTGCTCTGCCTTTACATTTCTGACTGCAGCTTATAACCAGGACAGACAATGCAGAAAAACCTTGGTTTGCCTTACCAGGAAGAAAGACCACCAGTAAAGACAGCCAGTGTGTTCAGTCCAGGCAGATGCACTGCATCAGTGTGGGATATAGTACAAGAAGGATTTTGGTCAGTCAGGAGTTAAGCACTGTGCAGCTGTCAGGCTTGGTAGCACAGTATGGACACCTCCTCCGAAGGATCAGGTCTGCAGCCCTGAGTGATAAAGCTGGCTCTTACTTTCCCCCCTTTCCTAGACTTCTCTGAGGAAAGTACCTAAATTCACTTGGGAACCTTGGTTCAGAGAAATCACCAGCACGTATTTGGGTGCTGTTGTCACTTCCAGTCCATCCTGTCATATGTATAACAGGCTAGGAGAGTTAAAGCATTCAACTAAAGATGTGGGATGACAATATTCAACTCTCTCCTCTGCTGGAGAAAATTTAAATCTAAAAGACACCGACTGTTTTTTTCCCCCAGAAACCTCTTATACATACCAGGTTATGTGGCCTGCTGGTAGGGAGATCTCAGTCCTTCCTGCTGGAACAGCACTACAGAGCAGAAAATTGCAGTGGGTGGAAAAAAAATTGAAAAAAGTCTGATCAATTGCTTTAATTTTTTTCCCCCATGTATGTTTTGAGATCTTAGCAGTAGAGAGGTATTTCTGTGAGTAATTCTATCTTAGGAATTTTGTCATATGCAGGTAGGTGTTCCTGGCCAGAAGGGACAACAATAAGATCTATTTCACTCCCTCTCCTACACAGGCTGTAAAAATACCCTGATTCCTGCATTAAGACTACTGGCTTTTTTTATCTATATCTTATAGATATATATATATTTTATATGTATTAGATAAAATAAGTGATTCCTGCATTAGGACTACTGGCTCAGATAAAGCTAGAAAACCCCTTTCAGAAAATTGAATATTTATGCTCTGATTATTTTTACCTATGAACTGAACATTTTGCACTGTCTCTTCAAGTGATCTATCCAATTTTACCAGAAAAAATGGGCATGAAAGTTTATCATTGTATCAAACAGCACAGGAAAGCACAGCCACGTATGACAACACAGGAATGTCCCTTTTTTCTGGGAGATGAACAGATTTTTTTAATTTCAATGATTCCTAGAACAGCTTGATTGCCCCAGCTCTAAGCATATTTGAATATTAAAGTCAGTATCTTAAGTCATATATACCTATGTACAGAAAAGCTGCTGTCAGCAACTGGGAACATTAATGATGATGGAAAACATTTTGGCTGGATTTTCCTAATGCCTCTACTAGAATGCTTATATAAAATGTTGTTACTTTGCTATTATTATATGAAGATATTTCAGCTAAGATTGTATTTGTCTCTGTTATGCCGAGGAATATACCTCAAAATCGTAAAAAGGATACCCAGTCTGTCCTTATATGCCTCTTAAAGAGTCAAGCTCAGTTCAGAGAATGACAAAAGATTCAGGTTTTCTTGCCTTGTGGTGAAAAAGCTGAGGAAGCAAGTTCACATAGTTTGTCTAGCCATTGTGAAACCCCACTTCAGATCAGAGATGGGATTAAGAACAACAGAATTCTCAATAAAAATCATTGCCTGGGTTTGTCTCTGGTGATCCTGGAATTTGAAAAATCATATCTGTTGAGATGATTGTGCTCAAAGGGCACATTAATGCAACCTGCACATTATACACAATTTCTTGTTTGCTTTATTATCTTCGAAGAACCTTTTATCTGAGAACAAATCTGAAGATTGTTCACCATGACCGAATAAGAAGTACAGCTATAGAAGTAGATGGGAACATAAGGGAAGGAAGAATAGCTTTCAAGCAGAAATAAGTGAAACATCTTTCAAATTGAAAGAGGCAAAAAGAAATAGCATTTGGGGCAGAATCTGGGACACCAGCAGAACACCTTGTTACTATGAAAAAATATCAAGTAAGTTAAAATACTTATGATTAGCATAGCTTTTACATTAATTTTCATTTGTGGAAAAGTTACACTATGGTTGCTGTTGTACCTAGTTAAGGAAGAGGTAAGACCTTTGTTAATAGGGTTTAGAAGCAATGAACTGCTTGTGTTTTGTAGGAGCACTGGGCTATGCCTCACTTGGCCAGCCCAATATATGAAAAAAACCTGAGCTTTACTAGCAAGCACCAGAAAACCTATTGGTCTTAATAAAAGCTGTCAGCTTTTATGATTTAAAATAGAACTTGGCTGGTCTCTGGAGGCTTGGAGACTTTTCCACTCCGAAGTTTTGGTTGGACGATAAGCCAGATAGACCCCAGTTGCCTCAGGTGACCTGTGGGTGACTGCTGAAGGGCTTCTTGGACACTTCCACCATCTCACCCACACCAGCACTATGACTGACAGCTACTGTGGCTGCCTGGCTCACCTACCTAGGTTTTCCCTGTGCAAACATGAGCGAGGCTGAAGCATGCTTGGATCTCGCCACTCTCTCCATTTAGACATAACCTGTGAAATCTGTACAAATTTGAAGGCTTTGAGACATGGTTAGCTTCATGCATGGCAGATAAACCTCACTAGCTGTTTTCTGGTTGGTTTGTTTCCACTGCACACATACCATCCCCAGCTGATACTTTCTTCTTTAATTCCCTCCTTGAAGGTGTGTACATTGGAGCATGATATCTGATGTGTATGCGAGGGAGAGCTCTGCTGCACCACAGACACCATAAATATCCCACATCAGAAGTAAAGCATATTGCTGCTGTGGCTCATAATGTTAATACTGAGTGCTAATGTCCTGCCCTTTATCTTAATTAGTGTTGCTTTCAATTAGAAATAAGCCATTCACTTTGGAATGAAAGAACTGACCCACACCTCTTCCCCAAATTTGAATTATCCCCACAATTAAGTGCTAAGTATCTGTCTTGACACTTACAACACCTTTATCACCATCATATCTGAGTGGCTGGCAGTGAACTGCAGCATTTATTCACCCACCCATTCCATAAATTTTTCATTTCAGATACTAAAGATGTCTTGTGTGATGCATTTCAGAACAGCATTTTACGTGCTTTACAAAGGACTGACAAATTTCTCTCATAACCTGTCGCTGTCCTTTGTATTCACTCTTGGGCCTTGTAACAAGTTTCAGAAATTGATAATTTTGTGATACTGGGTTCTAAGCAACTTATTTATATTCCCTTGATTCATACCTTTAGTACAGATCCTGTTTGGATTTACAGTGGAAGGATCAGTTACTGGAGAAAAAAAAAAAGAGATATTTGGAAATAAGATTTTCTATTTTATGTGGGTAGTGCAGCATACAATATATGCTTGTTTGGTTTTCTGTGCATGTCGAACATATTGAGACAGCAGGTAGGCTATTTGGTTTTGAACATTTTATGCAAAAGGGCCTTTAATTTGAATCTGAACTTATCTGTCTGCTCCGTTTCTCATATGAGCATGTTGGCTCTGTAATCTGAAGGCCTTTGGTCTTTAGTACTTTCTATCTCATCTGTTTACATGATGCTGTTTTTGGAGCCCCTCAACAATATAGCGGCATGCCTTTTAAATATGTTCTTTACACAACAACGGTTTCCTAAAATGCAACTCTTTTTAGGGTAGGAAAAGGCTGTAGTGACCTGGGGTAACGGTCATGTTAGACTCTGATACTGAGCTGCTGAGGCCCTCAGGTGCCTTTCTGGTGAGTTCAGTAACCAGAAGCACTTCACCCTAGGAAGTGAAGTTTGTTTGTGCTTCAGAGTGCTAAAACAGTGTCTCATATCATACAGTTACAGAGGAGGTAGTGACAATGATGCAGACTGTAGGATTTTATTCAAACATCTGAGCAGCTGGGAAATTATGGGGTCTGTAGGGCACTGTGAATTCACAGAGATTACCTGGATCTTAAACAACCCTTTCTAATGGACACAAAACAGGGAAGAATGCAGGTCATCTATTCAAAAACCTGGTTGACAGCCTTATTGACAGTCCCTGAGAGCTGTTTCAGGGGCTCAGATGTTTGGGAACAGCCAAAGCAGTAATGACCAGGGCACCAACATGAATTGTGAGTAGTACAGCCTGATCTGTTTGACTTCATTCTACAGCTTTGTTTTTCTAGACAGCCCAATGAGTTAGAAACCTTTGGAAATGTTTGCTTTTCCTTTGGCAAAGAGTAGAGAACTGTCAGTAAATGAAAGTGACACCAATGAGACATGTTTGCACATGCCCCTGCCATAAACCAAATGAAGGATGCTTCCTGAGAACAGAAAGCATGCTTTATGATTATTAATGTCTTCTGAACAATGAGGGCAAAAAGGCTGGCCATACAAGTATGGTGCAAATGTGCATTATTTTCACAGTTCCAGACAACCTGCCTTGCCTTCAGGCTGACATGGCAGGCTGAGCTTCATTTATCATACATTTCATGAATGTATGAGGGGACTTTACCTACAGAGATTAGCATACATATACAGAGAAATGTGCGGGAATTGTGAGAATTATTCTGTACAGTAAATCCCTTGTTATGCTATACAATGTATAGTAAAGCACATAGTAAGGACTGTATCATGTTTTAATTTGAAGATAACATATGAATATGTGAAAAAGTCAAGCTGCATCCTTACAGCTGTTTTTTTATGCTTCTCAAAATGATTTCTACTTCTCAAGAAACCCAGTGTTTTTTACTGTGCTAATCAGAAATTTCTTTGTAAGATCTGAAGGAATTACAACATTAGTGATTTAAAATTGTCTTTTAATAGTGTGACATTTGTTTGCATGAGACCAGGACAAACTGATCCTATAGAGAGTCTGAAAGTGTGGGTTCTTTGTGCCTGCAGTCATTTTCTTTCTGTACAGCATAAAAAAATCTAAGTGGACAAAGTTGCAGAAAACATAAAGAGTATAACAGTTTCAAAACACTTTGAATTTGGCAAGTAAAAACAGACAAAACAACAAAGTGTGCCAAAAAAGTGTTCACAACAAGCTGAGTGAGCAAAACACTTCCTTTACTGCAGCTGTTCCACTTACTTCTGGGACAAGAGGGCAAAGGAAGTCCAAATTGATCTAACAGAAAATCTTCCAGTTCAGTAAAAACTTTGGTGAAAAAGAGACTGTGCGGTCACAAGCTGTTGTATTATACTGTACTGTAGTGTTCACAGTTGAAAACTATCCACTACTGATATGGACCTGGCAGACTTATCCTGAAACTCTTTCTGCCAACAAGAAGTCTTTGGAGGGCTGAAAAAATGAGAAACTAAATTCTTCACAGCTTGCCAAGATAAAAGGTACCTGGGAATTGCTGAGTGTTAGATTGCTGCCCTAAACCCCTCAATTTCATGCTTTCTTTTTCTGTACTGCATATTTGTTCCAACTGGCTCCCTACCTTGGACTCTACTGCATCCTGCTGTGTTAAATGTGATGGACAGTCTATATGAAAACCAATCAGTTATTTTGACAGGAGACTCAGAGAAGGTCAAGGCCACCTCTTTTCAAAAACCTGTCTGGTGAGCCTTCAGCTGTCACAGATGAAACGTCTCTGAGGCTCTTCTTTTGACTGGACTGTGCTTTCATTTTGTCACAAACACTGAGGAATCCAGCTAAAGGAATCCAGCATTCATCGGAATATTTATTTGATTAACATTGTCCAGATTGAGAAGAGAGAAATTATAACTTAGGTACACTGAATGTATAACTTGCTATAACACCTAACACATGAAGGAAGACAATTCAATTTGATGTTCATATGAAGTACTCTCTCTTTCAGTGGTGAAACTCTGCTGGCACATAAATGTACTATTGTGAAACACTGCTTCTGGAGCTTATACTCCATGTGTATATACATATATATATATATTTATACACATATACATATATACACATAATATATGGCTGATACATGATCAAGGGATTATGGTGGGAGTCAGTCTTACAGGGCATTTAACATATTATTTTTCATTCAAAACCAGACCACAATAAGGCTTAAAGTTGAAAGGTAAGCTCATTAAAATCAAGTTTATGTTTAATATGCAAAGACATTTACTTAATTTAAAGAACGTATTTTTCACCTTCTGCAAAATGTAAAGGAAAATGTTTGGCTTGACTTTAGAGTCCATAACAATATGTCCCAATGTCATAAGCAGATCAACACTTTTTTCAAACTTTATCAGTTCTGAAGGATTCATGTTTCAAGCATGCATGTTCTGCTCTATGTGCTTAATTCAATGAAGTTATTTAATAGTATTTAACTGCAACTACACTTTTTTTTCTTGAGGTTTCCAATTCATCACTGCATTGTCCAAGAGGAGGTACAACCTACATTACACTTGCAGCGAAAGAGAACAAGCGAAGGTGAAATAATTTGCAGTTGTGTATTCTATAGAGGTTTTAACAACTGGCATATTCTGTTCATCTGATGAATTTTGATATTTCAAGGTTTCTGAGAAACTATGACCTAAGGTTACATTAGGAAACACAAGGAAGATTTAATCCAGTAGTTTTCTGGCATTTCAGGTGATGGACAGTTTCCAGAAGAGTTCAAATGCTTACAGCTGTCAAATTGTTTTCATTTTGATATATATCCATGTAGAGCATGTGGAAAAATTGACCAAAGTTACTTCTGATGACTTGGTCTAAATTGTGCCAGAGAAAATTGAACAAAAGCCATTTCAATGTCAGATTTCAACAGTAGGACACAGCAGACCTACTATCTTGATATTAAAATGGTGCATATATTTTACTAGAGTTTTGCTGATCTTTTCCTTTTGAAGGACGTGGCTATACATGATCATTTGGACTAGTCAGAGTTGGTATGTGAAGAATGATATATTTATCCAACGTTCTGTTGAAACACCCTGAGAAATGCTCAGTCAGCGTGGTTTGTCACCACAGCTAGTAACTGGGAACAAACCTAATTTTGTAGTTCATAAATTCAACATTCTTAATACAATATTAATTGTGGTCATTACATCAGATCAGTATTGAACCATACAGGCAACAATTCTTTATCAAGAAGCTCAAGCAATGAAACTAGGAAAATGATCTAATCATAACTCCCTAATTCCATTTTGTCTTATTGAAACATATATCACTCAAAGAACTTCCAGACTTTTCTAATATATTGAAACCATCAAAGACATATTGAAACACAGGTAATGCAACAGCACCATATATAGGAAGAATGATAGTAGGTATCAACCCACTAGTTTAATTTAGTTAGGAATTTAAATAGTTAGGAAATTCATATCTAATTTACAACTTTGTAGGGCTAATTGAGTTTTGCCTAGCTAGTAACTGTATGAACTGTAGGACCCAGGGTATGGTTCCTTATGGCAGTGTTCAGGGGCAGACACAGGAATCAAAGGATGAGAACAGCTAAAATATATTTGTTTACCTGAAGAGCATTTGAGTGACTTTCAAAATAGTATGGCCCCAGAGGATTTTGTGGGAACAACATGAGGTCATAATATCTGGCAAATCCATACAGATGGAAAGTGAGGAAGAATTATCCTCAATCCAGATTGTCCTAGATCGGAGCCAGGGCTGGACTGAGTTACCTAAACACAGGTCTCTGCTGTCATCCAAGACACCCTTAGGTCTTATGCCTGGCCTCCAGCTGCTTCCCTAGAAGGGCCTGGACCACCTGTGGGTGCCTGGCCGTATAGGTCAGCCTTGCATGTGTGTCTCAGAAGCCCTGGGGTGCCTCGGTTGGTTCATGCTTATGCACGGAATTGAGCCCCAGAGACCACTCAGTCTGCTTTTTTTTTTTCCTGTGTCATTTATCAGGTGTTTAGATCTGATTTTCAGAGAAATACAAAGCCCAGACTTTTGTGGTCTTCTGTGTGTAAGCACATTCCCTGCAATCTTCTTTCTCCAAATCTCGTTTCCTCTTGTATCTCATGTTTAAAACAGGTTACCAATGGTAGTAGACTATTCCAGGTGAGCTTGAACCTTTGTATTGGGCAGGAACATGTTCCTGTTCAAATTTATTTCTATTGCACTCTCCTCTTCTTAAGCCAAGGGAATAAGAGCTTTGGTTTTGATGTAGTGAAGCCAAAATACAGAGGAATGAAAGAGGGGCAGTCTTCAGGACATTTCTGACTTGTTTTTCCATATCTCAGAAAGAAGAAGAGGAGCTGTGTGATTTCAAGCCTAACTTCTGTACACACATACAGATACTCTGAGAGAAGATGAAACCTTCTTTGAACAAGCACCTGAAACAAAACTCCAAATTTTGCTCAGGCTTCCCCATCACAAATTCTGACAGTATTCTCAATAAATGTTGCTGGTTCTGAGTTATTTACACACACAGAACAGTATAACATTTATCATGTTAAATAATGTTTGAGCTGTTAGCAAAAAAATAGCAAAATTAATATAAGTATCAATTTACAATCTTTTATATTTTTGGTGTTTATGGTTCTTAATAGCCAAAGTCTTTCCTCAGTAATTCCTGCTGAAGGCAACAGGAATGATTTAAATACCTTGGAGCAAAATAGAATCCTAAGTGTTTAATTTATGTTTTAATGTCTTTTTTTACAACAATGAGATTTTTTTTACAATTAATTGTACAAATATTTTTTTTTTAATTAAATGTATAAATATTGATTGTGAAAGGACTTCATGGAAGCGTTATGCTGATTGTAATGTGAATTTATCCATCTATTGGTTAAATACCCATCCATGTATTTAAATGGAACTTCTGAAAAGTTTTCTTAGCTTGAGAGTCTGCTGGTATTTTCTAGACTGCTAGCAAATGAAGAGGTGGTTGAAAATCAAGCTTTGTCTCAGGGGGCAATTTCTGACATTTCTGAACTTATTTTCATTCTCAACTGCAACAAGGATAAGAATAAAAATGTATGAGGAAAGAAAACTTTAAAATAATTTATACAGAAATATGTATGTACAATTTCATTTCAGTCAGATAAAACTAGTTTCAGTGACATCGAATGTTGCAACAAATATCCTATATATGTGTGTATGTGTACTGTGATATAATGCTTATATTAGAATGTATATTTTTACAATTGAAATGAAATTAGGCAAACCAGGGAAATACTTATGAAATATTATTACTTGATTGGAGCAAAATTGTTCTTGCTTTACTGAAAGAAAGTCAGAAAGCTGAAATAATTATTCCATCATTTCACTGCAGAAAATTTCTTCTCCCTCATAAAATGGAAATAATGAAAAAGTTCTCGTTAAGTTTCTGATGGGCTCAAACACAGAGGAGAAGCTCACCCTGCTCTGACTATTTCACCAGGCAGGACCACATAGGACATTAGTCTCTTTCCACCACAGGTCTTTCCTTAAATGCATCCTATCGTTACCTTCTTAGGTTAGTGTCCTGGTTTCAGCTGCGATAGAGTTAATTTTCTTCTTAGTAGTTAGTGCAGTGCTATGTTTTGGCTGTGATGTGAGAATGATGTTGATAGGGCACTGATGTTTTTAGTTGTTGATGGGTGATGTTTATACTCAGTCAAGGAATTTTCGGGTCCAGTCAGAGGGCTGGAGGGGCACGGGAAACTGGGAGGGGACACAGCCAGGGCAGCTGACCCGAACTGGCCAAAGGGATATTCCATACCATATGATGTCATGCAGAATATATAAACTGGGGGAAGAAGAAGGAAGGGGGGCACAGCTGACATTATGGCATTTGTCTTCCCGAGTAACCGTTAACGTGTGATGGAGCCCGGCTTTCCTCGGGATGGCTGCACACCTGCCTGCCCATGGGAAGTGGTGAATGAATTCCTTGTTTTGCTTTGCTTGCATGCGCAGCTTTTGCTTTACCTATTAGATTGTTCTTATCACAGCCCTTTAGTTTTACATTCCTTTCCAATCCTCCTTCCCAGCCCTCTTGATGAGGGTGAGTGAGCAAGCAGCTGCGTGGGGCTTGGTTGCCAGCCAGGGTTAAAACACAACAGTTAATCTTACTATCAGATATATTTCTTTCTATCTATCAAAATCTAGCCTTTTTGGTTTAACTTTCTTTCTTTTGACAACTTTTGTGGTGAGCAGACAATAATTAATATTGTGGCAATTTTTAAGACTTCAAATAAATTTTTGCTCTGCATTGCAATGAGAGGAAAGCCTTCTTGAATGCTTTAGAAACCATTACTGTGTTAAAAGGGCCATCTCTGCTAGAATATTCAGCCTTTAAGAAGGATCTGTGGCTTGGTGGTCTGATATGGTCTGGGGTCCGTGGTTAGGCATTACTATCTGTAATACTATAAAGCAAAGGGAGATTTGTTGTTGTTTTTTTCTCAGAGGCCAGGAAACATGCACAGAAAATGAAGCATCACATTAGGCTGAGATAGGTTTTTCAAGGATATTGAATGAATAAAAAAAGAAAGGAAAAGACATGGGACAGCAGCATGGTATTGATGGATAGGGTTTTAAATGCAGCTATGACTTGTAGCTAAATATATACTGTATCTTAGTTTCAGTTGTTGAGCATTTGGAGGACTGATGGAAAGGAATTTGTAGAAATGCAAAGGGCTGCACGATCAAAATGGAAAGAAAATGAAATGGGCTTTGATGCTCAATATCTCCATAAATTAGAAAACAAATGGCACATGAAACCACAAGCATGATAGCTACACATGGTCAAACCAGGGGTATCATAATTTAGCATGAAAATAACTCAAAGAATATTGTTTCAGAAAAATGAAGGGAATCATGAGGGCCATAGGTAAATTTAATGTAGAAATTAACAAAAAATTCTTTTCATTAGAGAAGTAGGGATTTGGGGTATTCTTTCAATTGTCAGGGAATTTTCCTTGCTTTAAGATGAGTTTTCTAAGATTTTCCTCTGACATAGCTGACTAAGAATGCAGAGGAATAATCCCAATGACCTAGGAGGTCTGTACCAGTTCTACTATGCAAACTCACTTGTTTCTTTTCTCAAAAGATTTTGAACATCCTGTAACTATTTTTTTTTTCTGCATGCCATTCCTACACTAGTTTTCATGCCAGCACATCTTTTTTAGGTATAAGCTCTTCCATTAAGCAATGAGTCCCATAATCTTTCCTTGTAAGTCATTCCAAATCTTGCATAATTTTCACTGTATGACTTTGAAGATTTTATATGGAGCACATTCTGAAGTTCAAATGTAAGCCATCTTATACCTTTTTATACCTTATATATTTAGAATTCTTTCAGTTCAGTTTCTGGGGTCAGTGTTATCAGTATGTTCAAGTGAACATATTTCACACCAAATAGCTCCTTGTAAATTTGGATCCCATAACTGTTCTTAGATAGATGCTCCGATTCTTGATGTGAAAGCCCTTTACTGTTACCAGTGCAGTGTTTCAAATTTGTCCCTGGGGAGAGGGGATTCATTTCACTTAACTTTTTTATAGCTGTTGAGAGAAACTGGTTGTTTCAGGGTGTAATTCATCTCATCTCTTTTAGGCATGAATTGTAGTGTGGACAGATGCACTAGGTTTCCTGTTTTCCTATAAAGTGACAATAGAGGGAGCCCCAGGTGACCAGCACAGAGGAAGATTCCCTTTTGATCCAATCAATCCTCCCACAACTATTTACCCGTCTTATTTTGTCCTTACCCCAACAGAGTATGATCTGTTTTCCTATGAACTTCAAAAGCCTTGAAAAAGCAGTGGTAAGCCATCTGCTCAGCTAGCCAAGGCACTACAAGCATAGCTTGATAAAAGCTGTGATATACCTGTCCCTGCTGCCTACGGCTCGCTGCGTGCTCCAGAAAAGCAAGGGCACACTTAAAACATGCTTCATCTGGCCTACTTTAGATATCGGCTTAGGATGGGATGAAAACTGCCCTAGAAAGAGTCTGCTTCTCTCCTTTATAAAAGGAGCCTATAGCGGTTAGATCAGAAGCAGATAGCTTAAGCTGCAGATCCAACCCCCACACCACTGTGTATTAGACTCCAGGCTTTGCCAGACAAAGGTGGCAGCAGAACATGTGTTTTGAAGAATAACATGTTAGGTATGAGCCCATAACTTTTTGTGTGCCTGGTCGTCAAAGTGCTAGAGACTGGAGGAATGTTTGATTCAAATAGGGAATTAGAGTGATAAACTCCAGTAATTGTGAAAAGTGCTGCAGATACTCTTTGTGTTGTTTATTTTTATTATTTTCTCGGGGAGGGGGAACAGTTATGGTGTTTCTTCCTTGAAGGAAATTTGAAGAACCATCTGCCCCTTCCCTATATGTCTCTTTTCAATGAGGCAGTTCAAGGCAGAGGAACTTGTGGTTCTTGCACACAAGCTTGAGTTATCTAGCTGCAACAACGGGACTCTTTAAGGATGCTGGAAAAGCAAAAACACGAGTGCAGGAGGGATGTGATTGACATTAAGCTCAGAGAAAGGAGGAAAAAAAAATAATCTGATTACTCAGCCCCAGGAAAGAAACACATTTTAAGCTTACTTTGAATTTCATTGTTAATAAAACATTGTTGTTTTGATGCATCATTTTTCTGGGTCTGTGCTTTTCAACAGATTATGGAGTATTTGGATATGTAAATATACTTTTGCTATGCTATATAGTCATATGAAGTTTATATTTCTTGATAAAATCTTGTTCACAGCTTAGAAATTATTAATTTATCACCTTATGTACTGTTTGTAAGAGATGTTTCTGACTGGTATACAAAGCAGGGAAAAGATTTCAAAATTGTGTGAGTGCCAAAGCCTGGGGTCCTGCAATAGCAAGAAGTCCACAGTTATTGAAATGTTCCTTCATTGCAATTGTAAAACAAAATATTCTGTTTTGTCTTACAGAAAGAAATTATTTTCTTTCTATTGCTCACTAGAGCAACCAAGCAAAACTACCTTAGAGATATAAAAGTTGAAAAAATGGCAAGATATAATATTTTCATTGATCTTAGTCAAATATTTTTTTCATGGTTTTGAGATGTCAATGTTTCATCCAATGTTTCATCATTTTTCTGAGAACAAGTGGGGTTTTTTTATTATTATTATTATTTTCTCTATACTTCTGGGAAATACTTCCCTTCAGGTTTTACCTTTCAGGAGATACTTATCTTCCATAACAGAGAAAAAGCTGGCTGGGAACAGATTTCAGATGGACAAGGGAGCACGGAGAGCTGTAGCCTCCTTCTCCCTGCATTAATGTAGCGAATGGATTATGTGCACAGATGCATCTGCACATCCCATTTCTATCCCCATATTCATTTGGCACTTGGATCCAGCACTGAAACATATTTTACTCTCTGCAGAGTGTTGTCAGGTTTTATAAATAAGAATAGAGATCTAAGTTTAACAGCTCAGATTTGAATTCACTGGTCAAGAAATACACAAAGAAATACATGAGCCCACATCATCTGCCACCTCTGTCTTTACCTCCAGCTGCTTCCTGATTTACTGGCCTTAGGTGAGCATTTGCTTGCTGGTCTATTACTGGTTTTCAAACAGTGCTCCTTGAATCCCTGGGCTCTGTGAGTAACATCTAAGAAAACAAAATCCACTGTCAGTGAATTTAAATTCCTTACTCAAATTTTCCTACACATCTAAGGAAAAAAAAAATTAAGAATCTTTCAAACTGAAAAAAAAGATGTAAAAATCACTCATCTAGATCATGAGTGATACATTCTTGAGCGATGATATTTTTATTTAATCTTTAACATTTTAGCATACAAAACAGGTGAGCATCTTTATAATATTAAACTTTCACTTGCATATCACAGTGCCAGTTCCTTCAGTATTATATAGGAGAGTAAGGTTTGCCCAAGTCATTACCTCCAAGCAAGACTACTCATGCAGTAGCTCAGGAAGGAAAGAAATATCAACATTGGGCTGGAGAAGCCTGTGTGATCTTTGACTGTATGTGCCTTATGTTATAGCTGGGGAGCAGCTCCGTGGGGCGGCCCTGGCAGTGCCGGTGGCAGCGAGCTGAGCGCGGGCCGGCAGCGAGCCCTGGTACCGATGGTGGCCAGCAGTGCCCTGGGCTGGGTCAACAGGGGCACAGACAGCAGAACGAGGAAAGTGATTGTTCCCTGTACTCAGCAGCTGTTGGAGCACCACATCTAGAGCTCTGCGTCCAGTTTGGGGCTCCCCAGTACAGGAAAGGCACTGATAACTGAAGCAAGCCCCGGGGAGGGCCACCACGGTGGTCAGGGATGGAGCATGTACCCTGTGAGGACAGGCTGAGGGACCAGGGCTTGTTCACCTGCAGAGGGGATGGCTTGGGGGGGACCCACACACAAGTCCCCAGTACCTACAAGAAGCTTGTCAAGGAGACAGTCAGGCTTTTCCTAGCAGTGCTTCTCTGGAGACTGAGAGGCAACGGACAAAAAATGAAATGGAGGTTCAGGCTGGGCAGAGGAAATGTCTCCCACTGAGGACAATTAAGCAGTGGAGCAAACTGCCCAGAGAGACTGTGCAGTCTCTGCCTCTGGAGGTTTTGAAGCCCATACCCTGAATACAGCCCTGAGAAATCCATTCTGAACTTGTGAGTGTGAGGTTGGTCTAGAGGCCCAAATTACCCTGTAATCTTATGATTCTATGTGGCTGGGTTACCTAAACCATGATACAACCTGTGTTGATTTTCAGTTAGTCAATAACAGCAAAATAACCCTCTGCAAACGCAGGTTTTCCACAAAGATCTGCAAGGAGAGTCTTCCAGGTTAATTCAAGGCTTGCTTTACTATTAAGAAATGAGAACTAGTGCTGACACAGTATTTTACAAATGTTCTTATAACAGAACTTGAATAGTCTTACAGCTTCACATCTACAACTTATATCTAGAGTCACACGATATGCTTCATAAAAATGTATCTCAATCTTTACTAACAGCAAAATTGGCCAGCTGATCCTATTCACTGTGCTGCAGCCAGCTGAATGTTGAGGGCTACATATTGCTGCTGGCTACATATTTTCATCAGCTGAATCTCATCGTCATGGTCAGATGCTTTTTGTGCTTTGACCTCTGAAAAATATTGCACTTGAAGAAGGTGGATGACCAAACCTCTCTGGAGACAATTACTGAAACAGCTTCAAAATTTTGGCTTACAGATTAAAATAATTTAATAATTTGAATTGGACTTTGAATCTTTGCATTTATTTTAGTCTGTTAGCCAGATAAATATTTGACAGGTAATATTCTAAGTTTCCTCTGGCTGATACAACCAAGCACAGATTTCACTTTCCTGTGCCATCGAAATGGTTTATCCCTCAGTGCAAAATCATTCCTAAAGGAGAATGCCCATTGTTTTCCTTGCTGTTGTTCCTTGAAGGTTACACTTTTAAAATACCCAACATTGCTTTCACTGGGGAGCCTCATGGAAACTCTGTCTTGGCATTATATTGAATTAACTTAATGTCTAGGCACCTTATTTAACCCATTTCTTCATTTTGCCTGGCTTTATTTCCTCTCCTTATTGGGCCATAATGCCTCTTGGTAGAAGCAGGACTGAATCTTTATTATCACTTCCTCTAGATGTTCTCTGCTGGATGTCCTGAACTTTATGTTATTCCAAGAAATATTCTAGGAGTACGTTGGATTTTGTTAAAGAAATGAGAAGTTCATTAAAAAAAAAAAAAAAAAAGAAAGCATGCAAGACTTGCAAGACTTCATGATGGCATTTATTCAAGACAGCACTAGCAGTACTAAGGGGAGCTCAAGCTATAGTTTCCTTAAACTTCACCATTTCCTAATAGAATAACATTGATAGCAGGATGTGCTAATGAACGTGTTTGTGGCAGGCAAATATGCTATGGTACAGCAGGTACAGACAAACGCATAAGTATCTCCCATTCATGCTTCCTGAAACCTGTGTATTCTCTCTCATTATTTTGTCCTCTTATAGGAATATATTTCTTCCCTTACCCTTGCAAGGACCACTTTCCTAATATAATTATCCTGTTTCTATGCTTGCTTCTAGCTTTTGAGGCTTCAATCCACTTTCTTCTCTCTTGCTCTCCTCCATACCAGGCTCCTTTTCCATGTTCTTGGGAAGATGGGGGAATCTGCCAGTTGTATTTCTTACCAGTATCTCCATTTCTGTGTGTGTACATGTAGGTGTGTTTGGACAGAGGGGAAAAGTAACTAATTATGAAGGGAGCTTCTTTAACTGAATAAAGCATTTAGGTGCCTGTTAAAATCTCACCAGTTTCAATAACATTTCCTTATGTTATTGAATAAGTACATCAATAACACATACTTATACATGCATATGGGCTTTGCTGAATAAATACAATACTAAAAGCTAGACACACACTTAAGTATTTCATGAAGTGGAAAGGAAGGGAGAGGAAATGGCACATTATCAGCCTATCCCTCGTGGTTCTTCCCTATCCCACACTGCTGCTTTTACCACCTAAGGGGAGTGACAACAGCAGCAGTTGCCTTCAGAAATGTGAGAAGTGGTAATAAATACAGTTTGACAAGCAAAAAATCTAAAGGTAACCAGTATCAGACCTGATTTGTCCCTGTTAAATGTAATAATTTAATGAGGTAGCTTTCAAGATAAGCATCTCATCTCGACCATCATAGCCTCAGTGGGTGATAGCAATTTGGTAAAAATCCAATACAATTTTCAAACATCATGAACACTTAAATCATGATGCCCAGCACAAGAAATGAACACTTTAGAGTCTAAAGCTGTCTAAAGTCTAAAGTCTGGCATCCAAGCAATGCTGCTGATGCCTGGAAACAAACTGGAGATCTTGATTTATAATGTCCAAGTCTGGAAACTGGCCTATGGGTTAATATTGTTTGTCAGGATGAGTTAATGAAAATTACTCTCCTGGGTGGTAGTCAGTTCAGATTACCACAGAGAACAGCTGGATGCTTGCTGCCCATCGACAGAGTAAATGTGCATCACTTGCTTCCTTCAGGCACGCTTGTTAGCTTTTAAAATGTCATTTTGATGGTCATAACAAAGAAATCAGGCTATATAACCATCTTAAAAGCTTGCTACTAATAATTTACGGATGAAACATTGTTTTTGCTGATGGTGAAACTCAGAAAAGCCTACAGTGTTTTTAGAGGACTTGGTACTGGGCTCGCTTCTGCAGGATGCTCTCACCTGCAACATGGAAGCAGGGGTCGTGTGGCAGCCGAGGACATCTACAAAGCAAACAGCAGTTTGCACCACAGCAGATAACACTGAAGACAGATCTCTGGACTGAGGCACTGACCTTGCCATGCTCAGCCTGGTAGGATGGGTTAAGGTCTCTCCAGTCCCTTCTTTATAAAGTTGGAGGGGGGATTTTACCAAAATGCTTGAGTTGGCCAACAAATGCAGCCCCACACCTCTCGGCGATTTTTGGCCTAACTCTCAGCCAGAGTAAAGGGAGGCTTTCTAGCACCAACAACTGGGGAGTTAGCTCCTGCATGGCAGAACTGGGATCTTGTCCTGGCAACTGCTCCTCTTTTTGGCAGGAGGGAAGACAGAGAGGTTAGGGAGAACAACGGGCTGTCCCACCCCACCACAGAGCTGGCAGGTATGCAGGAAGGAGATGCTGATGGTGCCTCTTGTCCAAAGCCTTCTGCCAGCCTCCTGGTCCAGCTGAATGTCCCCAACAGAGACCAGCTGTGTGCAGTGCCTGCACCATTGCTTTCTATCTGCAGCTTTGAGAAGCGGACTTGAAGATACTAGTGCAAAAGTACAGGAAGTTCAAAGTTTTAAGGCTGTGTTCATAGGCAACAGTTAACTAAGTAATTTTGCTGCAAAGTTATAAATTGTAAAAGCACTCAAGGAAACGTTTAGTCAATGAAAATCAAGAGTAAATGGAATCCACTACTAGAAATAGGCTCAGCTCCTGCTGGCCTCTGAATGTGCTGAAGACATTTGATGCCTTACAGGGTGCTCTGTCCTACAATAGAGTAACAATAATGTTCAGTGTCTTTCTGAGTACGGATATATGCATAAAACAATTCAAAGAACTTCATTCCACATCAATATTTTTGCCACTTCATATAAAGACTTCCAGGTTTCAAAAGAGACTATTTGAACATATTTTTCTATTCAAGAAGATTGGTTTTAATTCTAAGTGCTTTAATTTCAAAAGTCTCATCAATTTATGTTTAAAGAATGAAACATTGAAACAACAACAACAACAAAGAGATAAATAAAATATTTCATGGAGTCAGTCTGATGTTTTCCTTCATTATCAATAAATTGCAATTTTTGGGATACTGTTGTTTTGTACCAATATGGCCAAAACTCTGAAAAACAGAGCTGACAAAACCCATTAAGAACTATCTATATAGCTACAGATAGCAGAAATAACACAAAATAGATTTAGTTACGTATCCTCTGGCAAAACAAAAGATTGATTATAAAATTTTATTTGAATGGAATGAAAAAAATCCATCCAGAATAATGCAACAAATGGTTCTTGCTACATGACCTAAACCAAGGAGATGGAAAATAAAAGCCTGGCAAAGGAAAGAATAATCTGGTCTTCTACTTTTCTAAAAAATATTTTAGAACAGAAGTATCTATTAACTGGCTGATGAAACAAAATCTGATCAGAATTCCACCCCACCCCCCCCACCCCCCCCAAATTTTATCAAGGACATGTGAAGAATTAGACTGTTTTCTCCTTCTTATGTTTGTCTACATGAAAATAAACAAATTAAAGAAATAACTGTATTAGCATAACTAATTAAAAAGGTAGTAAAGAAAAGAAAGTCTTCCAATTTTTTTCTTAGTCCCTGCTGCCTTCTGTACTCTCCAGATGTGCTTTGCAGAGTCCTATTTACTGTGGATAAAGCCCTGAATGAACAGTACAACCAGCAGTGAGAGAAGGTTATTAAACCAGCAAATGAAGAAACAGCACAAAGAATAAGGACACCTTGCAAACAGAATTCCTTGCCCCTAGAGAGGAAGAACAGCAGGGTTGTTTGGCTTAGGGGATATGCATGTTGTAGAGCACATGCTGAAACATAAAAGGCGAGTGGCTTTAGTAATGAAAACTCCCACATAAAGAAAGTAAGAGGATCAAATGTCACGTGTACCCTCTAAGGAGCTTGCAAAGATACTGGTGCTACAACACGTGTAGCTGTCTTCGAACCAGTCATTTCTGGTTTGTATCCTTCAAGACATAATAACTGAAAATGCCAGTTCCATTGTGACTGTTTCATTAGTTTTTAATAAAATGGGAGGAGAGGATGCTGACAGAAGGAAGGAGAATGACTGGCTGATGAAGCTAGGCGTAAAGTGAAAGGTTAGCTACCAGACAAATGTGATTATAGAGGCTGTTACTTAAGAGGTATGGGAGCAGCCTTTTGTTCTTTCTTTCATTCTTTAAGCTGAAAAGCTGGAAGGAAAACCAAAAAAAACCCAAAAAGTCAACACATGGAGATGAGATTATGTCTTCTATCACCAGAGAAATCTATGAAATGACAGACGAAGCTGTCTAAGGAAAAGAAAGGGGATTGGTGAAGAATGTATTCTTTTGAGTTTATAACTGCTGCGAATTATTTTTCCCATTTAGAAACAGTTTTCAAAGAATTTGGGGTTTTGGTTAAACAAAAGTTTTCACAAAAGGCATTTGCTTTCTTCAAAACATAATACTGACACAGACACCCTGCTGTGAAAATTTTGGAGACTTGCATGCTGGGGTTTCAGTTCCTTCTGTCATGGGGCTGCCCTGATGAAGTCCTCAGAAATGTGCCCTGTAAACTGGATGGGGGGGGGAAGTATTCACGCTAAGCATCTCATTGCCTTTTTTTTTTTAAGATAGCATTGTGTTTATCCTTTTTATAATACAGAGAGAAAATACTCAAAAATTGAATCAGATGACTGTGTACTTCTTTTTCTCATAATAGGAGGTATGAGTTTTCACAAATGTGCTAACAGAAGACTGTTGCAAATAAAAGCAACCTGAAGACATGAATGTGCTAATTAAAGCAATCAATAGAAATATTAATTCACCCTTAAAGAAATGTGTGGAAGAAAAAGATATTCTTCCTTGGAGGTGTCCCTGTGGCTGGTCACAAGAAACATGGAAGTACATTCTTCCAGGAGGATTTCAGACAACCCCAAGGCACAAAAGGGCCTTAGTTTGAACCTCATGGCTTTTGTTGACCCTTTGGGAAGTGAAAGTGGTGGCAAAAGCCATCTCAGATGATCAAGGCAAACAAGGCTTCTTGTTAAGAAACAATGGAGATTCCAGCTTAATCTAAGTGAGGTGGAAATCCATTGGGGACACAGAGGTAGTCAATAGATAATTTTAGTGTAGATGTTAATGTTAACAATTTGTTTTATTTTTTGACATTTTTTCCAATACTTCAGTGCGCTGATTTTAAGCAAGCTCTTTCATTCTATTATCCTTAAATTTCCTCTTGGAATATTGCTGAATAACCTCAGAGAGAATGGGGTACTCCTAGCAGAGCGGGTCCTTCCAGCTGCCTACTGACACAATCTAAGAAGGGCACAGCTCCCCACAGTGCTGCTCTGGGTTACTTGCAGCACCGTAGGGTCTGAATGGGCTGGTTCGCAATGGCGTAGGGTAGCGTCCCAAAGGACACTGCAGCCACTGGGGAAAACCAAGATCTCTGCTGCCCTTGAGTGCTGGGGTAATTAGTGACTGCTGAACCACAGAAAAAACCCTGATGTTATGTCTCCATAAATCTACCTTACAGTTTTGCAACGTTTCATGTATCCTCCTTTCTTTTGTAGAAATATTCTTTAAGCTGAAGTATTATTCTTTCTCATTTATATGTGTCCACTCAGTCTTTCTCAAGTTCTCTACATCTTTTTCTTGTTTTTATGCTCTGAATGAGAGCAGAGGGGGGATAAGCACATCTTTCTAATGCTGAAAGATCCAGCATGCAGGAATATTCTGTATTTTTAAAGCTGGAAACACTTCAGTTATGACCATCCCATTGTAGGATGTTATTGCAAATGTATTCAAACAGTATACTGTGGTGAGAATATTTTCATTTTTGGAGTGCAGTTCAAATGAAGTAACATATGTCTCACTGGCAACAGGAGGAAGTAAAAAGCACTCTGACAGTTTGGGAAAGAAGCAGAGGGGGGAAAAAAGCTATCAGTTTATGGTTAGGAAATAGAACAGAATATGATGCCAATACACTGCAAAATAATAAATTGCTACAGTTTTGTGGGAGGGCCACAAGTGCCTATGCATTATGAGGAGACAACTGTGAAGTTCTTTAAAGCCTTTTTTGATTTTGAGAAAATCTGCCATGCATTTATCTACGCCAACTTCTGGAACAGAAACTAGATACGTACTTTAAGGTAAGCTGGGTCAGACTTTCCTGCCATTACTAACGCTCTGTCTAAGTCTGAGCTTAAACAGCCTTTGGGCATTTAAGGAGTGACATGTGCTGGCTAAAAATCAATTCTTATCAAGATCTCCTTGGCTTATATACTAGAAACCCTACTTTGAGGCTCAGAGGAATTACTGAGAATTTAAATGGGAGAACGGGGAAAAAGGGACCAGAGAACTGGCTTAGAAGTCCAGCGGGAAAATAGCTTCTTTTCCCCATCCACTATACATTACTGGACTGTAAGAGAAATAATGAAACCAAAAGAGACCTGAGAGGAAGGTTATGATTAAGCAAGGTGTATGATCGTCCATTGAGAGCCAATTTAGGTGAATATTCAGGCTGAATTTTTGCGACATTTTATTTACAGAATGATGCTTTCCAATTGCCTGGTAAGAAACAAAATCAAGACTCATCTACTGGTGATGCTGTGAGAGGGATGGGTATGTCTGGCCTTTTCTAGACAGTATCACGAGAAGAAAGAGGAGAAGCAGCAGGTGGAAGAGTTGAAATGTCTCAGCTGATCCCACACCCTTTCGGGTGCAGGTTCACAAGACAGACCCCATCCCCATTCCCAGGAGTTTCTCATCACCAGACCAAGCCCTTCTGTCACCGTGAGGCCAGATGACAGAAGCTTTGCAAAGGTAGAAATAATATGGAAAGCAGGATCGGGGGCGGTGCTGGAGTTTGCCATCTGCTGTGTGATGATGATTCAAAAGCTTCATGGTCAATATCCGTTTCCATTTAAAAAAAAAAATAATAAAAAAATTCTTGAACCCGCTTGCAGTTTCATGTATCACAATCACCAGTGGAAGAAAAGGTCACTGGTCTAATTCTTCATTCAGGCACAGGGAACATTAAAATGTAAGAGACAATGTGAGATATCATACACAATAATTAGGCTATAACTATGTTCATATATTTTCCTATAGATGAAATTACTTTGCCTGCACTTCCACTTTAAGAAATGACAGTGGACATTGTTTCTATGGTTACTGGGAGGTAGCATTTACAGAGACATCTGATTTCTATAAAAGGAGCAAAAAATCACTGCAACTGGAATTGTCTGCGATGTTAAATGTCACTTTACACTGCAATTTTTATTGGTTAAGAAGATGCTTAAGATTTTGCATATAATCAGGTACAATGTTACTAATTAAACATTGCAATTAATTTTGTCAGCTTTTATAATTTTGCCCCTCCTCCCCCTAAAATGTTTGAGATTTAGAATGTAAAAAAAAAATCAAGATTTTAGAACAGTGAAGGGCAGACTGATCTTAAACATGGTCGGAAGAGAACAGCTAAAATAAAATTAACTACATCTTACTGTCTATAGTACTACCATCTGATCCAGATTTGGAGTACATTTGGAATTATTGACCTATTATAACCCACATTCACTGACCACATGTTAATAATAAACCATGTTACACACATCCCCCCAACACACACACACACCCTACCACCCCCACCCCCCACCCCCACCCCTCATATATAAGCTAAATGAAAATCTGGAATAATTTATATTGGGAAAGGAGTTGCTCTTCTTTTGAAAATAAAATAATCTTCGATGCAATTCTAGTGGTTTAAGCAAGGACAAGTTACAGGTTAAAAGTCTGTGAAATGTTTTACCTGTCTGAGAGGAAAATGTTTTGTCAGGCTGATACAACCTGTTTCAGTTAGCCAGGTCAGAAATAGACTTCATCAATTTTTTAATTTTCTCAACTCTTTCTTACAGAGTCAAGAATACCTCAAATAAAAATGGAAAGATCTTGTTTATTTGCCTGAAATCTGTTGCTCTGCCCTCATGACAGTTCTGTTTCAAAGAAGTTTACGCTGATAAAAGAAAGCCTTTGTTATGGATTTAAGGTAGAAGTACCTCAAAAGTCAAGTTAGAGCCAGTGTTATCTTTTATACTTTCTGTGAGGTCACAGATAAAAGTGTCTTTATGATCATAAAGTTTGGTTCTAGTTACACTATAAAAAACAGAAATAATATTGCCTATTTCTGCATCATATCTCTAAGTTCTGTTGGAGCTGCAATTTATATTGTAGAAGCATATTCAGTTTTGATTTGGAAAAAAACCCTATCACCACAGGCTATATAAAAACAGTGTCTTTTTGTATTCAAATTTGTTCTGCATACCACTGATCCTTTTTTTGTAGGTTTTTCCATTCTGTTTTTCACTCTACTCTCATTTTCATCTCTATTGGATTATTTCTTTTTATTTTCTATTCACTTGCCTAGCAGGAAAAACAACAATGAAGCAAAGCAAAGCAAAACACTCCTCCATGGGCTGAAAAGCCAAAATGTTAGCATCCAGGACATAACGCCAAAACTATGATATTTGGGTAAGTTTCAAATTTAAGCAAAAGTTACTTTGGCTACTCTTATAGCTCTGGATGGTTGATGATCTGAAAATTCATTTACTGGTCCAACCAGCACACAGACTATTAGTTGAACATGCTGCTGCCCCTGAGTGTCCAGGGCTGACTGTTTTTTGGGGAGCGCAGTGACTTCATTTTGATTTAGCTGGCGCTATATCACTTCTTTCCTCACTTTTCATTTTTTGGGGAAAAACAGACTTCTTTCTTTTTTTGGGGTGACAGAGTCCCTCTGCTCCAGAGTCCCTCTGGGTTTTTTTGAGCTGTTGTTTTTGGTTTGTCTGTGGATTTACACTGTCATTCAAAGCAGAGACCTGGGTGACATTTACAGTTATATTGACCATGGACACTCAGTAAAATGTTTAAACCATGGTGTACTAAAACTCATCTCTTACTCACGTTCTCATAAAACGTGAGTGTCAGAACATAGCAGTGCTCATCAGTACAAAACAGCTCACTCCCCAGGCTCTCATGGCTAACAAAAAAAAAAAAAAGTCTGCACAGAACCCACATGGCAACTAACTTATGCAAATGAACTAATTAAGGCTTGGAAATTCAAATAAATTCACTTGAACTCTCTTACAAATTTCCTGGGTCTTTCCTTTTCTTCTAAAGGAGCTGCAATGCTTTGTCTTTCAGAAAATGTCTTGGGGCATGTCTGACAGCAGAATATTGTATATTAAATCACAGGCAGGATAATTTTTACATTGGAGAACACCGGAATAGTTATTGGGACAGATTCTGCCATCTTCCTTATATTTCCTTTGGATTATTCAGAAGGAAATTGTGACTGCTCAGTACTTGCTTTCAGTGTTTCTTCCCTCTTATAGCTAATTAATGGGTTAACTATAACTGGTGTAAACTGGAATAGTTCCACTTTTTTCAGTGAAAAAATATAGGTGTGTAACAATTGCAGATACATCCCACTGACGAAACTTGAAGACTAAAATATTCCAAAAGACAGAAAAAACCCCAAAATCTCTTCCTATGTTAATGGTTTAGGATCAGAGTTTTGCAAATAGGAAAAATTCAAAGAAAACAGGAAAGGGAGTCATCAAGGTTTAAAATGTACCTTATGTATAGCTTTTATTCTAGAGTAGTTAGAAGACCAGTGTAGGTGAAATATCACACTTCCCATAGCCTTTCACGAAGTACGATACTTTGGAAGAGAGAGGAGGTGCAGAATTGCCATAACTGAGAGTTTGGTGCTCAGCAGAGAAAGAATGGTAGGAAGACTCCCACACTCCCTACAAATCGTCCCAATGAAGAACGGCAAGAACACGTCATCATTCAATGTCACCTGTCTACAAGCACACATCCTGCATTAAAATGACTTCAAAAATGAACCTTGAAGGGACCAGAAAAAGTTCAACCACTTAAATGAAATTTCAGCCTGAGCTTTGTGAGGTTTCTAGGCAAAAGTTGGCAGCTTTTTTTGTGGGATAATGTGGACCCTGGGTGTGAATTCTTCTTGGTATATGAAGTTACTGTACGTAGAAATAAGGGAAACTGCTCTCTGACACTTCCAAAAGAATGAAGCTTCCTAAAAGTGATTTGCTGTCTCTTCAGGCATTCTGAGAATGGAGAAAAAACAAACCCCAAACCTTGAAGGTGTTGCAAATGATCCAAACTCAAGGCTAGTTATTGCACTTCTTCACCTGCCATCCATTACTATTTAATCTGCACATGGATAAAATGTCAGCTGAGCTGTCCAGAAACATCTGGCTGTTATGATACCTAACAAATCTAATAGGAACAGCTAATGAGCCTAAAGACGGGGAATGCATTATGTGGTTGCTGGTACAGCCTTCACCCAATGAATATAAATAGGCTTTCGTTGATCTTTTGTCCTACTAAAATGTAATCCAGTTTATTGAACTGGTGAATTGCATTAACCATTTTGACATTATTTCCTTATAAATCTAACATGGTGTCCTTGTTCTGCTCTTTGTCTGTACATAACACTAACCAAAAGGAAAGGACAAAATCCCACAGCAGAGAGGAGTTCCAAACCACTGACGGATGTTGATTTAAATGGGAAATGTTTTTTAAAGCTCAATGAGAGCACCACATATCTGCAGAAAAGGGCTGGGGAGGAGGCTGGAGGAATGTATTACAAAGAATGTATTTCATACTCAGAAGGACATGCGTTATAGACTCAGAGCACAAGTAAATGAAGGTTTGTAAGCAGAACTTGGGAAAAGCTTATGTGTCTGAAAGATTGCCTACTTTTCACTAGTATAGTAGTTTATCACATATTTACAAGCCTCACTTCACAAACTGAAATCAGCATGGCTACAGCAACATGAAATAAACAATGGGGTTTAGTTAACAGTTGTTATTTTACCATTCCATTATAAAACATCTTAAAAATATTTAATAAGCTGGCAGTTATGAACATGGCAATAAAAATTTGCCAGATTTAGGGTTGCATATTTAACACGGTCTCTGCTATTTCTTATGAAGGTGACTGAAAGGGTTGAAAACACAGTTGCACCTAAGAGACAAAACACAAACTTATTCTTACTATGCGTGATTTCTTCTTCATTCAGTTCACAAAGGACTCTAATTCATGAAATGCCGGATTAACTGCACTGTGGTGTCACTATTGTTTATTGCATGTATATTAATATAAACACAAAATAAATGCCTCTACTAGCTGGGTTTATAATAGCCATAGACAATATCTAGATTTTTTTAAAAAACAAATTTACAGCTTATGAATCTGAAAAGTTAGATGTAAAACCTTTCTGATGATAAACACCCAGAACATTCCAGACACAGATTTTATTCCTCCTACTGTTTTTACTCTCATTCTGACACGTGACTCCCTTTCATTTTAAAAATATGTATTTATTTCCAGGTGACAGCAGCAAAACGGCCGATGTAAAGGCAGGTGACAGAGTTCTTGTTTAGTATCTCTGAAGCAGCTATGTGCATCCCCAGGAATCAGACTGCAAAGGCAGGAAATGTCCCCACAGCTCCTCTGAAAGAATAAAGAGATGGCTTGTCCCAAACACCTGAGTCCAGCTAAGTCCTTTCACCTGTAAACTTGTTTCCCTCAGTCATCTGTGTATTTTCTTTTCTACAGTCATTGCTGCTGCAGCTCTTCAGGATACTCAGCTAGCTGAATATCAAAGCTAAGGTTTCCCTGATTTCCTCAGCTTACCATTCACATTCAGACCCCGTTTATATGAGCCGGTCAAAGACTGTCAGACTGCAGTTAAGATCAAATTAGGGACAAAAGATGTAGTGAGGAGTGGTAGACAATTCAGTGATGAATGGAAAATGTGTATTTGCTTCACTACAGAAGTACTGAATTTGTATAGAAAAACCATTTGCCATTACTGCATTTTCTTGTCCAAGAAATTAGAACAACAACAACAACAAAAAAAAAGACATGAAAACCAGAAACAAGTAAATAACTACATATTTCATCGGGTTTGGGGGTTTGAGTTTTAGAAAAAAAGTATAATTTATTCTAAAATGTAAATCCCTAAGAAAACATGGTTTTGATTTAAAAAAACCTCACGTGATCCTAGCATCATTACAGTTTTCCATATAAACATATGGTAGAAATAATTTACTACACTTTTACCCCTGTAAATACCAAATATGGTCTTCCAAATGTGCAGACAGGATCACAGAAAGATAAACAGAAACTTGCTGTATTTGGTAATTTGTTTTATACTTATTTAATATTGCACGATATCCTAAGGACTATGAAGGGCCAGTTGTGCAAGTTACTGTACAGCAGCTGAAGAGAGAGATCCATGCATCAGAGAGGGGACACAAGCAAAGGACGCAGGAGGTGAACAAGCAGCAAACTGCTGTAGTAAGGAACGCAACATGGCTCAGAGGAAAAACAGAAATTGCTGCCTGCTTTGCAGATGACCTGAGATGAAGAATCTGTAATTAGAATGCAAGCAAATATCCTCATAATCTGTTTTTGACAATGGAAAAACAACTCCTCTACTATTTTTATGAGTCATCTGTTCTGAAATCAATTAGACTTTGGGTGTTGTGATGGCTCTGACAGCATCATATCTGCTGTATAGGCAAAAAAACTAAGGGCTTATTAAAATTTTTAAAACTGAGAATAATGAATGGCTAAAATAGGAAAGGAAATGAGAAATCTTCAATATCACTCCAAATACTAGGATCTTTAAATGATTAACTCTTCCTTTAAGATTAGTTGTGAGAAATTAAAAATGGAGAGAAAACTCAGTCTCTTAGGTTATACAAATACTGCACGAGTAAAAGTCTTCACAGAAGTGAAGAACAAGTGCAGAAAAGGTTGTCAAAAAATTGCTGATGAGCTTTTGTGCATACATTTTGTACATACAAATGGGTCAACACATTTATTCTGAACCTGCACTTTTAAACTTTGCATATATAATGTAAAGGGAAGATTAAATCTTTTCAATTATTTTCCCCAAAATCTGAGAGGGATGTTAAAAATTCTGGGGATTTTTATAAAGAAAAGGAAGATAGATATTTACTATGCGTGTCTTTACAACAATATACTAGAGAGGTAAAGCAAATAAACTTGAGCTCAGTGTTTAGTATTGAACAATTTGGTGGGACTGGAATACATTTTGCCCTACAAAAACATAGCAATGACAAACATGTCTCTGTTAGAGATGGCTTTGGAGTAAGCAAGTGATGACACCAGAAGAAGCCATCTTCTGTCAACAGTATCAACATTATTCAAACAGTCCCCAAATGAAGCTGGTATCTCAATAGTGGCTAGCATGGCTCAAAGTGAAGAATGAGAAATTCAAATTCCAATATGTATTGCAAAAATTTGTGATGGGAGATGAGAAAGCCAACATGTAAGAGCCCATCTCCATACTGCCTTTAGTAGATGAGCATTTGCCCTGTTTGGCATTGTGAAACATAACCAAGGGGAGGCTCTTTCACTTGGCAGGATAATTCAAGTAAGGGAAAAAGTTGTTTTCTTTCTTTATTTCACAGCAGAGCAGAAGCTCAAATAAGTGGGATGTGACAGGAAAATCAGGCCTTTTGGTTGCAAGTTGTGTTTTTTTTTTAAGAACCAACCTTCACAAGTATTATTAAGAATAAGAAACTACTGCAGAGCAATGCTTTTTAAAACCTTCCTAAAATAACAGCTCACATCTATACCTAAGTGGGTTTTTTTTTTCCTTTTCAGATTGATCTGTACAATATTGCAAATGGTACATATTTATTTCCTCTTCAGCTTTTTGCTAGTTGAAAATTAACTTTGGGATGACTCAAAGATGCAGTGTCATCTTCAGATGTTTAAATTACAGTAATTACAGCACCTTCTCATTACTTGTTAATGTTTGGTCTTTTTTTCTCCCTTTATTTCTGTGTTGTTTACTTGACACAGAATTTGCTCATAACACTAAAAAATATACCTTAAACAGGATAATATGCATCACTTTCTCAGACTTTCCCTGCTTGCCAATTACCATTTTGGATGCAATGCTCTTGTTAAATTCTGCTGTGCGACATATGGAAAATTTCTTTCTATTTCCACTGCATTTACTATTGTAATAACTACTGCTAGTTCTGCCAGATAGTGTTGCCACTTGTCCCTTGAAAAGCAAGAATCTTCTTTGCATGTCTAATATAACATGGCTGTTCTCTGTAGCATAGATGATGAGCTGTTAAAAAAGATTTTAAATATATAAATTCTGTCACATTATTTCAAGGGTTAACCACATCTTAAAAAAAGTTCTATAGTTTCTAACTACAGCTAGCTTTCCGATTTGGATAATTCCTGCTTATACATTTATATACAGCTCCCACTATGGTCATACCCTACACAAGCAATTAAATGCTGCAGGCTACCCCACAATACCATGGAAACTAAAATAGTCCAGATGTGATATTCCCTCTGACCATCATCACTGGACGTGGAGGTCAAGGTTGCTGCTGCAAGGGATTTGGGTGAACAGGTTTTAACAGGGATGTGCAAACAACAGGATGGTTTCTGAGAGCATGTGGAAGTTGCAGATGAAACGCAACTGGCCTAACTTGGCCTGCAATTTTATAAGTAGCAGTGGTCCAGCCTAGAAGGATGCACGGGACAACGTGTTAGCTGGACAACCAACCACGGTCCCCAGCTGTGAAGTCCAGAGCTGGCTGCAGATGCCTATCTGCATAGCCTTTCTAAGCAGCCTGTGCTTTTTCCAGCTTCTCCTGAGGGAACAAGTATATATGATGCAACCGCTGAAGGGAATCTTCAAGAGAAAACCCCTGGGCAGCCACCCCAGCATAGCTGGCTGGTCACGGGGCTGGAAATCATACTGCATGTAAAAAAGGGCTCTGATACTGGGAAGAGCAGACACTGCTGTTATAGGCAAATTCTACCAGTGATAGCAGATAAACCCAGTCAGCCTAATAGCAGGTAATATGACAACAGATACTGCTCCTGGATCTGCTTCGCCTGTTTGTTCTGGCTATTAGACCATGGGTGATATGGGTTGGAAAGACTAGGTTGCATCCTCCAGCAGGCCCAAAAACTGTCTCCAGAACTAGGAAGTGAGCTAGGTCCCTTGGTCCATTCCCACACAGCCCATGGCATCCCATGGCAGTGGGAAGCACACTGCAAAACCAAGTGCATGGCCAGAGGGGCTGGGGGCAACAAAAATAGGCACCTTTGTAAACATGCTTACCACCACATGCACTGCTTCACATCCTTGGGCTGCAGGCATGTCCACAATGAACTCCATGGAAATAAGTTGTCATGGCTGCTCAGGAGCTGGTAAGGGTTGGGACAGCCCCTGTGGCCTCTACTTGTGTCTCTTGGCCTGGGCATAGACACTACAAGCCTGGGCACAGCTCATGACAGCTGCATACACTGAAGGCCATCAGGAGGTCTGTATGACTCAATGCAGAGTCTTCAGACAATCACCGTGCCCCACTGGCAGCACATCACAATAGTGCTGAAATACCTGTGTCCCCAGTGGGGATGTACAGCTGCTCATTGCCACACAGAAAACCACTCTTCTCCTGCAGGTCCTGCAAAGTATCCCCTCATCAAAACTGTGTGACCAAAAGATGAATGGCTGTCTCCAGATGCACAGAACTTAAAAAGTCATTGGTACTCTTTGGTACACACAGTCGTAACAAAATGTTCAAAGAGAAAAAAAATAAAGGGGTATGGATCCACCTTTAGGACAGGCTCAAAATGAGAGAAAAATACATGAGATTCACAGGCTGTAGTGAGCAATAGCTAGAAGAGGCTGACAGGCAAGTGATGGAAGAGGTAGAGTTCACCTGCCAGCAAGTTTTATGAGCTCTCCTGAAAACCTACCAAAGGCATTCACAGACATAATATATATAAAACATTTTCTCCTACGAATGGAGAACCATTAACCCTGACAGGAACACCCCCTGCCCCAAACCTCTCTCTCCACAACTTTCAAAACAAATCTCAATAAATAAGCAAGATGTTTGGATGAGAATATCCTCCTAGAAAACATGGATGGAAAGAATAGACAACGTCAAGGAGAAAGAGCTGCATTCAAAGCTAGAAGGGCGTCTGCAAAAAGACCCTGGTGGATGTAACCAAGAAGAAAATTCTATGGCAATGGGCCAAAAAACCTTCCCATATGTTACAATGGAAACTGCAGTGCTTCTCCCCAGGGGAAGGGCTCAGCTAAGGCAGCTCTTGGGAAGAGTGCTATATAAACACAAACTGAGCAAAATGGACTTCTTTCACAGATGTAGTTTACCCATGCCAGCTAATTATAATCCTCAGCTAAGCATTCAAATTTCCTTAACAACTTATATGAAAATAATCTGAGTGAATTATCCAGAAGTAAATATCGTGTATCTTTTTTTTTTTTTTTTTTTTCCCTAATTGTGTTACTTTTCAATTGTCTCCATGCCTACGGAGACCACACATCGCCTTTGGAGATATTTTTTTTTAAATTCTAGTCATAGTTTTTGTAACATTTATGATTTAGCCTCACTTTCCAGGGCTAAAACTTTTTTTTTTTTTTTAACCCACCCCCAACCCCCCATGCAATTTATCCAGCACTGCTCGTACTGCAGCAATTTCATGGACCAAAGCCTTCCACTGGGGATAACAGAATATATGTAACAATTTATATTGAGTTTCCATCATGTTGTACCAGTTGCCACATATGAATGAATTTAGGTTTGCAACACCCCTGAAGTAGGGGCATATCGATTTTCCTTTATTATAGATTGGGAAACAAAGACTTTAAGCAACAAAGCATCAGTCAATCACAGAGCCAAGAGCAGAACCCAGCTTTCCAAAACCTGGACTTTTGTTGGCTATTGCAAGGCTATTTCCCCATCTTCAAGATGGTGTTACTTTTCAGATACAAAAATAGAAGGCACAATAACGTTAGTATCAGATGGCTCACAAAATTGTAGGACCAGACATACACATGAACATCCTTTCAGGGTGGTTTCTATAATCTAATATTTTTTGAAGACTGCAATATTGCTGAAAAATTTGATGTAAAATCATTTTGCAGGAGCCTGAGTGGCAATTTTGAAATATTTACCATTAGGCTTTATTAACTGTTGGGGTTTTTTTCGGTATTAAGTATCTCAATCTGTTGTCTTTTCAAAGCATCCATTTCTGAACTTTTCCCTTAAATTCTTTTTTCTCTGGAAAGAAAGGCCTGGTAACCCTGAGCTACAGCTAAGAACATGTTGAGCTTCCCACATCTCACAAAACTAAAGAATCACAGGTTCTTTCTAATAGTAGCATGATTACCCCCTTTTTTGGCAGTAAAATAGCTAGTTGTACCTGCAATGGAGCATATAACCCAAGTCAATTTTCTAGGAATTTTAATAAAATATTTGAAAGTTAATTTCAGTCAATGAGATCCTAAAGTTCCAAAGTCATTAATTTTTTTCACTTAATAGACCCCTTTGTGACTAATTCTTGACAATTCCCCCTGCAAACATTTTCTAGGAAGTATTACAAGATGTAAGTGAAAAGTCAGAAGTTTTACTGTTAGTTTTAAAACTCCTTGGTTTTTGTTCTTTTAAATAACTTTCCTCTTAAGAGTTAATTGCATCCTGCCTTAATCAGCAGCTGAAAAAATGATAATTCAGTAGTAGGTTTACACATGCCCTTAGATAGATCAGAAGTTTTTTGAAATGCTGCACAGATATTGACTATATTTAAACAGCTAACATTCAAACAAATCCTTGATATTCAAATGTTGTATACAGAATGCTACAAAACCAAATTGTATTCGATCTAATCTCTGCATACAAGCCTGTGCTGAATTTCTACATGAAAATATGATTTTATAATAAAACAGGGAAATAGAAACAAAAGTGAGAACAACAGTTGGCATTTATCCACTGAGGAATTCATGATCCTTGTAGCACTAAGTTCAGTGCTTTGACTACAAGCAGTTTACCATGGGGACCAGCATAAGAAAAGTGGGGAAAACACAAAGCAGAAAATAAGAGGCTGATGGAAATTAGTCAAATACATACTGTTTCCTATTTTTTTGAATAAGTAAACTACAGAACAGCAGCCTTCTTTTATTAGTGTAGCAGCAAAAGGCAGGCACAATTTAAGCTGTAGAATGTTTGAAGCAGATAATTAAGTAAATACACCTGTTTTGATTGAGTTTTTTTCTGGAATAAATTAAATAAATATTAGAAATTTGTGGGCCAATCTGCCATGGTCAAACTGTGACTCAAACAGGACTAGAGTTCTGGATTGTGGTGGTTGTTGTCATAACATCACAATGCTAAGTATGAACCGCTACAGCATATAGAACAGCTTCAGGTATGGACATACATACCCAGCCATAGTCTGAAACTCAGAAGAGATAGTACCAATTTGGTGTGTCTTTTATTCAGAAGATAAAACCATCCAAAATACAGTAGCAGTTCAACAAGGTATGAAAAGTGCCTGCTATGCTGGGAGTTAAACTAATTTAATAGTATCAAACAAAATCACTTATCAAAATTGCCCTGAAAAAGGTCCTGCACAATAAGACTTCTCTCTACAATAAATGGGTGTAGTTGCTGAGCCTGTTGGGAAATTAATGAGAAAATGGGTCACTGATCTAAGTACTTGCTATAAGCAGATATTCATTAACAAGGTAGTATTTCACACTATCCCGTGTTTTATTGTCATACAACACTACCATGAGCAACAACAAAGAACATCATTAAGGTTGTAAAACCAATCTCCCCAAAGAAGCAAAATGCCAGAATTAAATCTGCTTTTGCAGCCTTAGTATAACCTGATCCTCACTGCCTCTGATTATCTTATTCTTCAGGTGCAGGATCATGACCATGTTTTGGTCTCCACCAGAACTTTCCCCTGTTCAGTGCATACAGGGGTTAATACTTGGC